>NC_073229.2:195666500-196295000 GCF_029281585.2 Gorilla gorilla gorilla
GATATTTCCATGTTTATACAGATGGCGGTGTAGATATTTCCATCTTTATACAGATAGCGGTGTAGTTATTTCCATGTTCATAGAGAAGGTGGTGTAGATATTTACATGTTTACAGAGATAGAGGTGTAGATATTTCCTTGTTTATAGAGATAGCGGTGTAGATATTTCCATGTTTATACAGATGGCGGTGTAGATATTTCCATCTCTATACAGATGGCGGTGTACATATTTCCATGTTCGTACAGATGGCGGTGTAGATATTTCCATGTTTTTAGATATGGCGGTGTAGATATTTCCATGTTTATACACATAGCGGTGTAGATATTTCCATGTTTATACAGTTAGCTGTGTAGATATTTCCAGCGTTACACAGAAGGGGGTGTAGATATTTCCATGTTCATACAGACCGCGGTGTAGATATTTCCATGTTTATACAGATGACGGTGTAGATATTTCCATGTTTATACAGAAGGCGGTGTAGATATTTCCATGTTTATAGAGATGGCAGTGTAGTTATTTCCATGTTTATACAGATAGCGGTGTAGATATTTCCATGTTTATACAGATAGCTGTGTAGATATTTACATCTTTATACAAATGGCGGTGTAGATATTTCCATGTTTATATAAATGGCGGTGTAGATATTTCCATCTTTATACAGATGGCGGTGTAGGTATTTCCATGTTTATAGAGATGGCCGTGTAGATGTTTCCCTGTTTATAGGGAAAGCCGTGTAGTTATTTCCATGTTAATAGGCATAGCAGTGTAGATATTTCCATGTTTATAGAGAAGGCTGTGTAGATATTTCCATGTTTATAGAGATAGAGATGTAGATATTTCCTTGTGTATACAGATAGAGGTGAAAATGTTTCCATGTTTATAGAGATAGCGGTGTAGACATTGCCACGTTTATACAGATACCGGTGTAGATATTTCCATGTTTATAGAGATGGCGGTGTAGACATTTCCATGTTTATACAGATGGCTGTGTAGATATTTCCACCTTTATACAGATGGTGGTGTAGATATTTCCATGTTTACACAGATAGCGGTGTAGATATTTCCATGTTTATACAGATGGCGGTGTCGATATTTCCATGTTTATGCAGATGGCGGTTTAGATATTTCCATATTTTTACAGATGGCGGTGTAGATATTTCCATGTTCTTACACATGGTGGTGGAGATATTTCCATCTTCATACAGATGGCAGTGTAGATATTTCCATGTTTATGGAGATGGCGGTGTAGATATTTCCATGTTTATAGAGACAGAGGTGTAGATGTTTCCTTGTTTATACAGATAGCGGTGTAGATATTTCCATGTTTATAATGATAGTGGTGTAGCCATTTCCAAATTTATACAGATAGCGGTGTAGATATTTAAAGGTTCATACAGGTGGTGGTGTAGATATTTCCATCCTTATACAGATAGCGGTGTAGATATTTCCATGTTTATACAGACGGCGGGGTAGATATTTCCATCTTTATACAGACGGCGGTGTAGATATTTCCATGTTCATAGAGATGGCGGTGTAGATATTTCCATGTTTACAGAGATAGAGGTGTAGATATTTCCTTGTTTATAGAGATAGCGGTGTAGATATTTCCATGTTTATACAGATGGCGGTGTAGATATTTCCACCTCTATACAGATGGCGGTGTACATATTTCCAGGTTCATACAGATGGCGGTGTAGATATTTCCATGTTTTTAGACATGGCGGTGTAGATATTTCCATGTTTATAGAGATAGCGGTGTAGATATTTCCATGTTTATACAGTTAGCTGTGTAGATATTTCCATCGTTATACAGATGGCGGTGTAGATATTTCCATGTTCATACAGATGGAGGTGTAGATATTTCCATGTTTATACAGATGACGGTGTAGATATTTCCATGTTTACACAGAAGGCGGTGTAGATATTTCCATGTTTATAGAGATGGCAGCGTAGATATTTCCATGTTTACACAAATAGCGGTGTAGATATTTCCATGTTTATACAGATATCTGTGTAGATATTTACATCCTTATACAAATGGCGGTGTAGTTATTTCCATGTATATATAGATGGCGGTGTAGATATTTCCATCTTTATACAGATGGCGGTGTAGGTATTTCCATGTTTATAGAGGTGGCGGTGTAGATATTTCCATGTTTACACAGAAATTGGTGTAGTTATTTCCATGTTAATAGGCATAGCGGTGTAGATATTTCCATGTTTATAGAGATGGCGGTGTAGATATTTCCATGTTTACACAGATAACAGTGAAGATATTAACATGTTCCTACAGATGGCTGTGTAGATATTTCCATGTTTATACGGATTGCAGTGTAGATATTTCCGTGTTTTTAGAGATATCCGTGTAGATATTTCCATGTAAATAGGTATAGCAGTGTAGATATTTCCATGTTTATATAGATAGAGGTGTAGTTATTTCCTAGTTTATACAGACAGCGGTGTAGATATTTCCATGTTTATAGAGATAGCGGTGTAGACATTTCCACGTTTATACAGATAGCGGTGTAGATATTTCCATGTTCTTACAGATGGCGGTGTAGATATTTCCATCCTTATACAGATAGCCGTGTAGATATTTCCACGTTTATACAGATGGTGGTGTAGATATTTCCATGTTTATACAGAAGGCGGTGTAGATATTTCCATATTTATACACATGGCGGAGTTGATTTTTCCATGTTCATACAGATGGCGGTGCAGATATTTCCATGTTTATAGAGATGGTGGTGTAGATATTTCCATGTTTATACAGATGGCGGTGTCGATATTTCCATGTTTATGCAGATGGCGGTTTAGATATTTCCATATTTTTACAGATGGCGGTGTAGATATTTCCATGTTCTTACACATGGTGGTGGAGATATTTCCATCTTCATACAGATGGCAGTGTAGATATTTCCATGTTTATAGAAATGGCAGTGTAGATATTTCCATGTTCATACAGATGGCGGTATAGATATTTCCATCCTTATACAGATAGCGGTGCAGATATTTCCATGTTTATACAGATGACGGTGTAGATATTTCCATCTTTATACAGATGGCGGTGAAGTTATTTCCATGTTCACACAGATGGCGCTGTACATATTTGCATGTTTATACAGAAGGCGGTGTAGATATTTCCATGTTTATAGAGATGGCAGTGTAGATATTTCCATGGTTATACAGATAGCGGTGTAGATATTTCCATGTTTATACAGATAGCTGTGTAGATATTTACATCTTTATACAAATGGCGGTGTAGATATTTCCATGTTTATATAGATGGCGGTGCAGATATTTCCATCTTTATACAGATGGCGGTGAAGGAATTTCCATGTTTATAGAGATGGCGGTGTAGATATTTCCATGTTTATAGGGATAGCGGTGTAGTTATTTCCATGTTAATAGGCATAGCGGTGTAGATATTTCCATGTTTATAGAGATGGCGGTGTAGATATTTCCATGTTTATAGAGATAGAGGTGTAGATATTTCCTTGTGTATACAGATAGAGGTGAAAATATTTCCATGTTTATAGAGATAGCGGTGTAGACATTGCCACGTTTATACAGATAGTGGAGTAGATATTTCCATGTTTATAGAGATGGCGGTGTAGACATTTCCATGTTTATACAGATGGCTGTGTAGATATTTCCACCTTTATACAGACGGTGGTGTAGATATTTGCATGTTTACACAGATAGCGGTGTAGATATTTCCATGTTTATACAGATGGCGGTGTAGATATTTCCATGTTTATAGAGATGGCGGTGTAGATATTTCCATGTTTATGGAGATGGCGGTGTAGATATTTCCATGTTTATAGAGACAGAGGTGTAGACGTTTCCTTGTTTATACAGATAGCTGTGTAGATATTTCCATGTTTATAGAGATAGCAGTGTAGCCATTTCCAAATTTATACAGATAGCGGTGTAGATATTTAAAGGTTCATACAGATGGTGGTGTAGATATTTCCATCCTTATACAGATAGCGGTGAAGATATTTCCATGTTTATACAGATGGCGGTGTAGATATTTCCATCTTTATACAGATAGCGGTGTAGTTATTTCCATGTTCATAGAGAAGGTGGTGTAGATATTTACATGTTTACAGAGATAGAGGTGTAGATATTTCCTTGTTTATAGAGATAGCGGTGTAGATATTTCCATGTTTATACAGATGGCGGTGTAGATATTTCCATCTCTATACAGATGGCGGTGTACATATTTCCATGTTCGTACAGATGGCGGTGTAGATATTTCCATGTTTTTAGATATGGCGGTGTAGATATTTCCATGTTTATACACATAGCGGTGTAGATATTTCCATGTTTATACAGTTAGCTGTGTAGATATTTCCAGCGTTACACAGAAGGGGGTGTAGATATTTCCATGTTCATACAGACCGCGGTGTAGATATTTCCATGTTTATACAGATGACGGTGTAGATATTTCCATGTTTATACAGAAGGCGGTGTAGATATTTCCATGTTTATAGAGATGGCAGTGTAGTTATTTCCATGTTTATACAGATAGCGGTGTAGATATTTCCATGTTTATACAGATAGCTGTGTAGATATTTACATCTTTATACAAATGGCGGTGTAGATATTTCCATGTTTATATAAATGGCGGTGTAGATATTTCCATCTTTATACAGATGGCGGTGTAGGTATTTCCATGTTTATAGAGATGGCCGTGTAGATGTTTCCCTGTTTATAGGGAAAGCCGTGTAGTTATTTCCATGTTAATAGGCATAGCAGTGTAGATATTTCCATGTTTATAGAGAAGGCTGTGTAGATATTTCCATGTTTATAGAGATAGAGATGTAGATATTTCCTTGTGTATACAGATAGAGGTGAAAATGTTTCCATGTTTATAGAGATAGCGGTGTAGACATTGCCACGTTTATACAGATACCGGTGTAGATATTTCCATGTTTATAGAG
Organism: Gorilla gorilla gorilla; assembly: GCF_029281585.2. NCBI lineage: Eukaryota > Metazoa > Chordata > Mammalia > Primates > Hominidae > Gorilla > Gorilla gorilla. Next base: position 195,671,450 of record NC_073229.2, read on the forward strand.
ATGGCGGTGTAGACATTTCCATGTTTATACAGATGGCTGTGTAGATATTTCCACCTTTATACAGATGGTGGTGTAGATATTTCCATGTTTACACAGATAGCGGTGTAGATATTTCCATGTTTATACAGATGGCGGTGTCGATATTTCCATGTTTATGCAGATGGCGGTTTAGATATTTCCATATTTTTACAGATGGCGGTGTAGATATTTCCATGTTCTTACACATGGTGGTGGAGATATTTCCATCTTCATACAGATGGCAGTGTAGATATTTCCATGTTTATGGAGATGGCGGTGTAGATATTTCCATGTTTATAGAGACAGAGGTGTAGATGTTTCCTTGTTTATACAGATAGCGGTGTAGATATTTCCATGTTTATAATGATAGTGGTGTAGCCATTTCCAAATTTATACAGATAGCGGTGTAGATATTTAAAGGTTCATACAGGTGGTGGTGTAGATATTTCCATCCTTATACAGATAGCGGTGTAGATATTTCCATGTTTATACAGACGGCGGGGTAGATATTTCCATCTTTATACAGACGGCGGTGTAGATATTTCCATGTTCATAGAGATGGCGGTGTAGATATTTCCATGTTTACAGAGATAGAGGTGTAGATATTTCCTTGTTTATAGAGATAGCGGTGTAGATATTTCCATGTTTATACAGATGGCGGTGTAGATATTTCCACCTCTATACAGATGGCGGTGTACATATTTCCAGGTTCATACAGATGGCGGTGTAGATATTTCCATGTTTTTAGACATGGCGGTGTAGATATTTCCATGTTTATAGAGATAGCGGTGTAGATATTTCCATGTTTATACAGTTAGCTGTGTAGATATTTCCATCGTTATACAGATGGCGGTGTAGATATTTCCATGTTCATACAGATGGAGGTGTAGATATTTCCATGTTTATACAGATGACGGTGTAGATATTTCCATGTTTACACAGAAGGCGGTGTAGATATTTCCATGTTTATAGAGATGGCAGCGTAGATATTTCCATGTTTACACAAATAGCGGTGTAGATATTTCCATGTTTATACAGATATCTGTGTAGATATTTACATCCTTATACAAATGGCGGTGTAGTTATTTCCATGTATATATAGATGGCGGTGTAGATATTTCCATCTTTATACAGATGGCGGTGTAGGTATTTCCATGTTTATAGAGGTGGCGGTGTAGATATTTCCATGTTTACACAGAAATTGGTGTAGTTATTTCCATGTTAATAGGCATAGCGGTGTAGATATTTCCATGTTTATAGAGATGGCGGTGTAGATATTTCCATGTTTACACAGATAACAGTGAAGATATTAACATGTTCCTACAGATGGCTGTGTAGATATTTCCATGTTTATACGGATTGCAGTGTAGATATTTCCGTGTTTTTAGAGATATCCGTGTAGATATTTCCATGTAAATAGGTATAGCAGTGTAGATATTTCCATGTTTATATAGATAGAGGTGTAGTTATTTCCTAGTTTATACAGACAGCGGTGTAGATATTTCCATGTTTATAGAGATAGCGGTGTAGACATTTCCACGTTTATACAGATAGCGGTGTAGATATTTCCATGTTCTTACAGATGGCGGTGTAGATATTTCCATCCTTATACAGATAGCCGTGTAGATATTTCCACGTTTATACAGATGGTGGTGTAGATATTTCCATGTTTATACAGAAGGCGGTGTAGATATTTCCATATTTATACACATGGCGGAGTTGATTTTTCCATGTTCATACAGATGGCGGTGCAGATATTTCCATGTTTATAGAGATGGTGGTGTAGATATTTCCATGTTTATACAGATGGCGGTGTCGATATTTCCATGTTTATGCAGATGGCGGTTTAGATATTTCCATATTTTTACAGATGGCGGTGTAGATATTTCCATGTTCTTACACATGGTGGTGGAGATATTTCCATCTTCATACAGATGGCAGTGTAGATATTTCCATGTTTATAGAGATGGCAGTGTAGATATTTCCATGTTCATACAGATGGCGGTATAGATATTTCCATCCTTATACAGATAGCGGTGCAGATATTTCCATGTTTATACAGATGACGGTGTAGATATTTCCATCTTTATACAGATGGCGGTGAAGTTATTTCCATGTTCACACAGATGGCGGTGTACTTATTTGCATGTTTATAGAGATGGCGGTATAGATATTTCCATGATTTTACAGGTGGCGGTGTAGATATTTCCATCTTTATACAGATGGCGGTGTAGATATTTCCATCTTTATACAGATGGCGGTGTAGATATTTCCATGTTCATACACAAGGCGGTGTAGATATTTCCATCTTTATACAGATGGCTGTGTAGATATTTCCATGTTTATACAGATGGCAGTGTAGGCATTTCCATGTTTATAGAGATGGCGGTGTAGATATTTCCATGTTTATACAGATAGCTGTGTAGATATTTCCATCTTTATACAGATGGCAGTGTAGATACATCCATGTTTATACAAATGGCGGTGTAGATATTTCCACGTTTATACAGATGGCAGTGTAGATATTTCCATGTTTATAGAGATGGCGGTGTAGATATTTCCATGTTTATAGAGATAGCGGTGTAGTTATTTCCATGTAAATAGGCATAGCGGTGTAGATATTTCCAAGTTTATAGAGATAGAGGTGTAGATATTTCCTAGTTTATACAGATAGCGGTGTAGATATTTCCATATTCTTACAGATGGCGGTGCAGATATTTCCATCGTTATACAGATAGCTGTGTAGATATTTCCATGTTTATACAGATGGCGGTGTAGATATTTCCATCTATATACAGATGGCGGTGTACATATTTCCATGTTCATACAGATGGCAGTGTAGATATTTCCATGTTTTTAGATATGGCGGTGTAGATATTTCCATGTTTATCCAGATAGCGGTGTAGATATTTCCATGTTTATACAGTTAGCTGTGTAGATATTTCCATCGTTATACAGAAGGCGGTGTAGATATTTCCATGTTTAAACAGATGGCGGTTTAGATATTTCCATGTTTATACAGATGACGGTGTAGATATTTCCATGTTTATACAGAAGGCGGTGTAGATATTTCCATGTTTATAGAGATGGCAGTGTAGATATTTCCATGGTTATACAGATAGCGGTGTAGATATTTCCATGTTTATACAGATAGCTGTGTAGATATTTACATCTTTATACAAATGGCGGTGTAGATATTTCCATGTTTATATAGATGGCGGTGCAGATATTTCCATCTTTATACAGATGGCGGTGAAGGAATTTCCATGTTTATAGAGATGGCGGTGTAGATATTTCCATGTTTATAGGGATAGCGGTGTAGTTATTTCCATGTTAATAGGCATAGCGGTGTAGATATTTCCATGTTTATGGAGATGGCGGTGTAGATATTTCCATGTTTATAGAGATAGAGGTGTAGATATTTCCTTGTGTATACAGATAGAGGTGAAAATATTTCCATGTTTATAGAGATAGCGGTGTAGACATTGCCACGTTTATACAGATAGTGGAGTAGATATTTCCATGTTTATAGAGATGGCGGTGTAGACATTTCCATGTTTATACAGATGGCTGTGTAGATATTTCCACCTTTATACAGACGGTGGTGTAGATATTTGCATGTTTACACAGATAGCGGTGTAGATATTTCCATGTTTATACAGATGGCGGTGTAGATATTTCCATGTTTATAGAGATGGCGGTGTAGATATTTCCATGTTTATGGAGATGGCGGTGTAGATATTTCCATGTTTATAGAGACAGAGGTGTAGACGTTTCCTTGTTTATACAGATAGCTGTGTAGATATTTCCATGTTTATAGAGATAGCAGTGTAGCCATTTCCAAATTTATACAGATAGCGGTGTAGATATTTAAAGGTTCATACAGATGGTGGTGTAGATATTTCCATCCTTATACAGATAGCGGTGAAGATATTTCCATGTTTATACAGATGGCGGTGTAGATATTTCCATCTTTATACAGATAGCGGTGTAGTTATTTCCATGTTCATAGAGAAGGTGGTGTAGATATTTACATGTTTACAGAGATAGAGGTGTAGATATTTCCTTGTTTATAGAGATAGCGGTGTAGATATTTCCATGTTTATACAGATGGCGGTGTAGATATTTCCATCTCTATACAGATGGCGGTGTACATATTTCCATGTTCGTACAGATGGCGGTGTAGATATTTCCATGTTTTTAGATATGGCGGTGTAGATATTTCCATGTTTATACACATAGCGGTGTAGATATTTCCATGTTTATACAGTTAGCTGTGTAGATATTTCCAGCGTTACACAGAAGGGGGTGTAGATATTTCCATGTTCGTACAGACCGCGGTGTAGATATTTCCATGTTTATACAGATGACGGTGTAGATATTTCCATGTTTATACAGAAGGCGGTGTAGATATTTCCATGTTTATAGAGATGGCAGTGTAGTTATTTCCATGTTTATACAGATAGCGGTGTAGATATTTCCATGTTTATACAGATAGCTGTGTAGATATTTACATCTTTATACAAATGGCGGTGTAGATATTTCCATGTTTATATAAATGGCGGTGTAGATATTTCCATCTTTATACAGATGGCGGTGTAGGTATTTCCATGTTTATAGAGATGGCCGTGTAGATGTTTCCCTGTTTATAGGGAAAGCCGTGTAGTTATTTCCATGTTAATAGGCATAGCAGTGTAGATATTTCCATGTTTATAGAGAAGGCTGTGTAGATATTTCCATGTTTATAGAGATAGAGATGTAGATATTTCCTTGTGTATACAGATAGAGGTGAAAATGTTTCCATGTTTATAGAGATAGCGGTGTAGACATTGCCACGTTTATACAGATACCGGTGTAGATATTTCCATGTTTATAGAGATGGCGGTGTAGACATTTCCATGTTTATACAGATGGCTGTGTAGATATTTCCACCTTTATACAGATGGTGGTGTAGATATTTCCATGTTTACACAGATAGCGGTGTAGATATTTCCATGTTTATACAGATGGCGGTGTAGATATTTCCATGTTTATAGAGATGGCGGTGTAGATATTTCCATGTTTATAGAGATAACGGTGTAGACATTTCCACGTTTATACAGTAAGCGGTGTAGATATATCCATGTTCATACAGATGGCGGTGTAGATATTTCCATCCTTATACAGATAGCGGTGTAGATATTTCCATGTTTGTACAGATAGCGGTGTAGGTATTTCCATGTTTATACAGATGGCTGTGTAGATATTTCCATGTTTATGGAGATGGCGGTGTAGATAGTTCCATGCTTATAGAGACACAGGTGTAGATGTTTCCTTGTTTATACAGATAGCGGTGTAGGTATTTCCATGTTTATAATGATAGTGGTGTAGCCATTTCCAAATTTATACAGATAGCGGTGTAGATATTTAAAGGTTCATACAGGTGGTGGTGTAGATATTTCCATCCTTATACAGATAGCGGTGTAGATATTTCCATGTTTATACAGACGGCGGGGTAGATATTTCCATCTTTATACAGACGGTGGTGTAGATATTTCCATGTTCATAGAGATGGCGGTGTAGATATTTCCATGTTTACAGAGATAGAGGTGTAGATATTTCCTTGTTTATAGAGATAGCGGTGTAGATATTTCCATGTTTATACAGATGGCGGTGTATATATTTCCACCTCTATACAGATGGCGGTGTACATATTTCCAGGTTCATACAGATGGCGGTGTAGATATTTCCATGTTTTTAGACATGGCGGTGTAGATATTTCCATGTTTATAGAGATAGCGGTGTAGATATTTCCATGTTTATACAGTTAGCTGTGTAGATATTTCCATCGTTATACAGATGGCAGTGTACATATTTCCATGTTCATACAGATGGAGGTGTAGATATTTCCATGTTTATACAGATTACGGTGTAGATATTTCCATGTTTACACAGAAGGCGGTGTAGATATTTCCATGTTTATAGAGATGGCAGTGTAGATATTTCCATGTTTACACAGATAGCGGTGTAGATATTTCCATGTTTATACAGATAGCTGTGTAGATATTTACATCCTTATACAAATGGCGGTGTAGTTATTTCCATGTATATATATATGGCGGTGTAGATATTTCCATCTTTATACAGATGGCGGTGTAGGTATTTCCATGTTTATAGAGGTGGCGGTGTAGATATTTCCATGTTTATACAGATAGTGGTGTAGTTATTTCCATGTTAATAGGCATAGCGGTGTAGATACTTCCATGTTTATAGAGATGGCGGTGTAGATATTTCCATGTTTACACAGATAACAGTGAAGATATTTACATGTTCCTACAGATGGCTGTGTAGATATTTCCATGTTTATACAGATAGCAGTGTAGATATTTCCGTGTTTTTAGAGATATCCGTGTAGTTATTTCCATGTAAATAGGCATAGCAGTGTATATATTTCCATGTTTATATAGATAGAGGTGTAGTTATTTCCTAGTTTATACAGACAGCGGTGTAGATATTTCCATGTTTATAGAGATAGCGGTGTAGACATTTCCACGTTTATACAGATAGCGGTGTAGATATTTCCATGTTCTTACAGATGGCGGTGTAGATATTTCCATCCTTATACAGATAGCCGTGTAGATATTTCCATGTTTATACAGATGGTGGTGTAGATATTTCCATGTTTATACAGAAGGCGGTGTAGATATTTCCATATTTATACACATGGCGGAGTAGATTTTTCCATGTTCATACAGATGGCGGTGCAGATAATTCCATGTTTATAGAGATGGTGGTGTAGATATTTCCATGTTTATACAGATGGCGGTGTCGATATTTCCATGTTTATACAGATGGCGGTTTAGATATTTCCATATTTTTACAGATGGCGGTGCAGATATTTCCATGTTCTTACACATGGCGGTGGAGATATTTCCATCTTTATTCAGATGGCAGTGTAGATATTTCCATTTTTATAGAGATGGCAGTGTAGATATTATCATGTTCATACAGATGGCGGTATAGATATTTCCATCCTTATACAGATAGCGGTGTAGAAATTTCCATGTTTATACAGATGACGGTGTAGATATTTCCATCTTTATACAGATGGCGGTGTAGTTATTTCCATGTTCACACAGATGGCGGTGTACATATTTGCATGTTTATAGAGATGGCGGTATAGATATTTCCATGATTTTACAGGTGGCGGTGTAGATATTTCCATCTTTATACAGATGGCGGTGTAGATATTTCCATCTTTATACAGATGGCGGTGTAGATATTTCCATGTTCATACAGATGGCAGTGTAGACATTTCCACGTTTATACAGTAAGCGGTGTAGATATATCCATGTTCATACAGATGGCGGTGTAGATATTTCCATCCTTATACAGATAGCGGTGTAGATATTTCCATGTTTGTACAGATAGCGGTGTAGGTATTTCCATGTTTATACAGATGGCTGTGTAGATATTTCCATGTTTATGGAGATGGCGGTGTAGATAGTTCCATGCTTATAGAGACACAGGTGTAGATTTTTCCTTGTTTATACAGATAGCGGTGTAGGTATTTCCATGTTTATAATGATAGTGGTGTAGCCATTTCCAAATTTATACAGATAGCGGTGTAGATATTTAAAGGTTCATACAGGTGGTGGTGTAGATATTTCCATCCTTATACAGATAGCGGTGTAGATATTTCCATGTTTATACAGACGGCGGGGTAGATATTTCCATCTTTATACAGACGGTGGTGTAGATATTTCCATGTTCATAGAGATGGCGGTGTAGATATTTCCATGTTTACAGAGATAGAGGTGTAGATATTTCCTTGTTTATAGAGATAGCGGTGTAGATATTTCCATGTTTATACATATAGCGGTGTATATATTTCCACCTCTATACAGATGGCGGTGTACATATTTCCAGGTTCATACAGATGGCGGTGTAGATATTTCCATGTTTTTAGACATGGCGGTGTAGATATTTCCATGTTTATAGAGATAGCGGTGTAGATATTTCCATGTTTATACAGTTAGCTGTGTAGATATTTCCATCGTTATACAGATGGCGGTGTAGATATTTCTATGTTCATACAGATGGAGGTGTAGATATTTCCATGTTTATACAGATTACGGTGTAGATATTTCCATGTTTACACAGAAGGCGGTGTAGATATTTCCATGTTTATAGAGATGGCAGTGTAGATATTTCCATGTTTACACAGATAGCGGTGTAGATATTTCCATGTTTATACAGATAGCTGTGTAGATATTTACATCCTTATACAAATGGCGGTGTAGTTATTTCCATGTATATATATATGGCGGTGTAGATATTTCCATCTTTATACAGATGGCGGTGTAGGTATTTCCATGTTTATAGAGGTGGCGGTGTAGATATTTCCATGTTTATACAGATAGTGGTGTAGTTATTTCCATGTTAATAGGCATAGCGGTGTAGATATTTCCATGTTTATAGAGATGGCGGTGTAGATATTTCCATGTTTACACAGATAACAGTGAAGATATTTACATGTTCCTACAGATGGCTGTGTAGATATTTCCATGTTTATACAGATAGCAGTGTAGATATTTCCGTGTTTTTAGAGATATCCGTGTAGTTATTTCCAGGTAAATAGGCATAGCAGTGTAGATATTTCCATGTTTATATAGATAGAGGTGTAGTTATTTCCTAGTTTATACAGACAGCGGTGTAGATATTTCCATGTTTATAGAGATAGCGGTGTAGACATTTCCACGTTTATACAGATAGCGGTGTAGATATTTCCATGTTCTTACAGATGGCGGTGTAGATATTTCCATCCTTATACAGATAGCCGTGTAGATATTTCCATGTTTATACAGATGGTGGTGTAGATATTTCCATGTTTATACAGAAGGCGGTGTAGATATTTCCATATTTATACACATGGCGGAGTAGATTTTTCCATGTTCATACAGATGGCGGTGCAGATAATTCCATGTTTATAGAGATGGTGGTGTAGATATTTCCATGTTTATACAGATGGCGGTGTCGATATTTCCATGTTTATACAGATGGCGGTTTAGATATTTCCATATTTTTACAGATGGCGGTGCAGATATTTCCATGTTCTTACACATGGCGGTGGAGATATTTCCATCTTTATTCAGATGGCAGTGTAGATATTTCCATTTTTATAGAGATGGCAGTGTAGATATTATCATGTTCATACAGATGGCGGTATAGATATTTCCATCCTTATACAGATAGCGGTGTAGAAATTTCCATGTTTATACAGATGACGGTGTAGATATTTCCATCTTTATACAGATGGCGGTGTAGTTATTTCCATGTTCACACAGATGGCGGTGTACATATTTGCATGTTTATAGAGATGGCGGTATAGATATTTCCATGATTTTACAGGTGGCGGTGTAGATATTTCCATCTTTATACAGATGGCGGTGTAGATATTTCCATCTTTATACAGATGGCGGTGTAGATATTTCCATGTTCATACAGATGGCAGTGTAGGCATTTCCACGTTTATAGAGATGGCGGTGTAGATATTTCCATGTTTATACAGATAGCTGTGTAGATATTTCCATCTTTATACAGATGGCAGTGTAGATACATCCATGTTTATACAAATGGCGGTGTATATATTTCCATGTTTATACAGATGGCAGTGTAGAAATTTCCATGTTTATAGAGATGGCGGTGTAGATATTTCCATGTTTATAGAGATAGCGGTGTAGTTATTTCCATGTAAATAGGCATAGCGGTGTAGATATTTCCATGTTTATAGAGTTAGAGGTGTAGATATTTCCTAGTTTATACAGATAGCGGTGTAGATATTTCCATGTTTATAGAGATAGCGGTGTAGACATTTCCACGTTTATACAGATAGCGGTGTAGATATTTCCATATTCTTACAGATGGCGGTGCAGATATTTCCATCGTTATACAGATAGCCGTGTAGATATTTCCATGTTTATACAGATGGCGGTGTAGATATTTCCATCTCTATACAGATGGCGGTGTAGATATTTCCATGTTCATACAGATGGCGGTGTAGATATTTCCATGTTTTTAGATATGGCGGTGTAGATATTTCCATGTTTATCCAGATAGCGGTGTAGATATTTCCATGTTTATACAGATAGCTGTGTAGATATTTACATCTTTATACAAATGGCGGTGTAGATATTTCCATGTTTATATAGATGGCGGTGCAGATATTTCCATCTTTATACAGATGGCGGTGAAGGTATTTCCATGTTAATAGAGATGGCGGTGTAGATATATCCATGTTTATAGGGATAGCGGTGTAGTTATTTCCATGTTAATAGGCATAGCGGTGTAGATATTTCCATGTTTATAGAGATGGCGGTGTAGATATTTCCATGTTTATAGAGATAGAGGTTTAGTTATTTCCTTGTTTATACAGATAGAGGTGAAAATATTTCCATGTTTATAGAGATAGCGGTGTAGACATTGCCACGTTTATACAGATAGCGGAGTAGATATTTCCATGTTTATAGAGATGGCGGTGTAGACATTTCCATGTTTATACAGATGGCTGTGTAGATATTTCCACCTTTATAAAGATGGTGGTGTAGATATTTCCATGTTTACACAGATAGCGGTGTAGATATTTCCATGTTTATACAGATGGCGGTGTAGATATTTCCATGTTTATAGAGATGGAGGTGTAGATATTCCCATGTTTATAGAGATAACGGTGTAGACATTTCCACGTTTATACAGTAAGCGGTGTAGATATATCCATGTTCATACAGATGTCGGTGTAGATATTTCCATCCTTATACAGATAGCGTTGTGGATATTTCCATGTTTATACAGATGGCGGTGTAGATATTTCCATGCTTATAGAGACAGAGGTGTAGATGTTTCCTTGTTTATACAGATAGCGGTGTAGATATTTAAAGGTTCATACAGGTGGTGGTGTAGATATTTCCATCCTTATACAGATAGCGTTGTAGATATTTCCATGTTTATACAGATGGCGGGGTAGATATTTCCATCTTTATACAGATGACGGTGTAGATATTTCCATGTTCATAGAGATGGCAGTGTAGATATTTCCATGTTTACAGAGATAGAGGTGTAGATATTTCCTTGTTTATAGAGATAGCGGTGTAGATATTTCCATGTTTATACAGATTGCGGTATAGATATTTCCATCTCTATACAGATGGCGGTGTACATATTTCCATGTTCATACAGATGGCTGTGTAGATATTTCCTAGTTTTTAGACATGGCGGTGTAGATATTTCCATGTTTATACAGATAGCGGTGTAGATATTTCCATGTTTATACAGTTACCTGTGTAGATATTTCCATCGTTATACAGATGGCGGTGTAGATATTTCCATGTTCATACAGATGGAGGTGTAGATATTTCCATGTTTATACAGATGACGGTGTAGATATTTCCATGTTTATACAGAAGGCGGTGTAGATATTTCCATGTTTATAGAGATGGCAGCGTAGATATTTCCATGTTTACACAGATAGCGGTGTAGATATTTCCATGTTTATACAGATAGCTGTGTAGATATTTACATCCTTATACAAATGGCGGTGTAGATATTTCCATGTTTATATAGATGGCGGTGTAGATATTTCCATCTTTATACAGATGGCGGTGTAGATATTTCCATCTTTACACAGATGGCGGTGTAGGTATTTCCATGTTTATAGAGATGGCTGTGTAGATATTTCCATGTTTATAGAGACAGACGTGTAGATGTTTCCTTGTTTATACAGATAGCGGTGTAGATATTTCCATGTTTATAGAGATAGTGGTGTAGCCATTTCCAAATTCATACAGATAGCCGTGTATATATTTAAAGGTTCATACAGATGGTGATGTAGATATTTCCATGTTTATACAGATAGCAGTGTAAATATTTCCATGTTTATACAGATGGCGGTGAAGATATTTCCATTTTTATACAGATGGCGGTGTAGATATTTCCATGTTCATAGAGATGGCGGTGTAGATATTTCCATCTTTATACAGATGGCGGTGTAGGTATTTCCATGTTTATAGAGGTGGCGGTGTAGATATTTCCATATTTACACAGATAGTGGTGTAGTTATTTCCATGTTAATAGGCATAGCGGTGTAGATATTTCCATGTTTATAGAGATGGTGGTGTAGATATTTCCATGTTTACACAGATAACAGTGAAGATATTTACATGTTCCTACAGATGGCTGTGTAGATATTTCCATGTTTATACAGATTGCAGTGTAGATATTTCCGTGTTTTTAGAGATATCCGTGTAGTTATTTCCATGTAAATAGGCATAGCGGTGTAGATATTTCCATGTTTATGTAGATAGCGGTGTAGATATTTCCTAGTTTATACAGACAGCGGTGTAGATATTTCCATGTTTGTAGAGATAGCGGTGTAGACATTTAAACGTTTATACAGATAGCGGTGTAGATATTTCCATGTTCTTACAGATGGCGGTGTAGATATTTCCATCCTTATACAGATAGCCATGTAGATATTTCCATGTTTATACAGATGGTGGTGTAGATATTTCCATGTTTATACAGATGGCGGTGTAGATATTTCCATCTTTATACAAATGGCGGAGTAGATTTTTCCATGTTCATACAGATGGCGGTGTAGATATTTCCATGTTTATAGAGATGGTGGTGTAGATATTTCCATGTTTATACAGATCGCGGCGTCGATATTTCCATGTTTATACAGATGACGGTGTAGATATTTCCATGTTCATACAGATGGCGGTGTAGATATTTCCATGTTTATAGAGATGGCGGTATAGATATTTCCATGTTTATACAGGTGGCGGGGTAGATATTTCCATCTTTATACAGATGGCGGTGTAGATATTTCCATCTTTATACAGATGGCGGTGCAGATATTTCCATGTTCATACACATGGCGGTGTAGATATTTCCATCTTTATACAGATGGCTGTGTAGATATTTCCATGTTTATACAGATGGCTGTGTAGGCATTTCAATGTTTATAGAGATGGAGGTGTAGATATTTCCATGTTTATACAGATAGCTCTGTAGATATTTCCATCTTTATACAGATGGCAGTGTAGATATATCCATGTTTATACCAGTGGCGGTGTAGATATTTCCATGTTTATACAGATGGCAGTGTAGATATTTCCATGTTTATAGAGATGGCAGTGTAGATATTTCCATGTTTATAGAGATAGCGGTGTAGTTATTTCCATGTAAATAGGCATAGCGGTGTAGATATTTCCATGTTTATAGAGATAGAGGTGTAGATATTTCCTAGTTCATACAGATAGCGGTGTAGATATTTCCATGTTTATAGAGATAGCGGTGTAGACATTTCCACGTTTATACAGATAGCGGTGTAGATATTTCCATATTCTTACAGATGGCGGTGCAGATATTTCCATCCTTATACAGATAGCCGTGTAGAAATTTCCATGTTTATACAGATGGCGGTGTAGATATTTCCATGTTTATGGAGATGGCGGTGTAGATATTTCCATGTTTATAGAGATAACGGTGTAGTTATTTCAAAGTTAATAGGCATAGCGGTGTAAATATTTCCATGTTTATAGAGACAGAGGTGTAGATGTTTCCTTGTTTATACAGATATAGGTGTAGATATTTCCATGTTTACAGAGATAGCGGTGTAGACATTTCCAAATTTATACAGATAGCGGTGTAGGTATTTAAAGGTTCATACAGATGGTGGTGTGGATATTTCCATCCTTATACAGATAGCGGTGTGGATATTTCCAAGTTTATGCAGATAGAGGAGTAGATATTTCCACTTTTATGCAGATAGCGGTGAAGATATTTCCATGTTTATACAGATGGCGGTGTAGATATTTCCATCTCTATACAGATGGCGGTGTACATATTTCCATGTTCATACAGATGGCGGTGTAGATATTTCCATGTTTTTAGATATGGCGGTGTAGATATTTCCATGTTTATCCAGATAGCGGTGTAGATATTTCCATGTTTATACAGTTAGCTGTGTAGATATTTCCATCGTTATACAGAAGGCGGTGTAGATATTTCCATGTTTAAACAGATGGCGGTGTAGATATTTCCATGTTTATACAGATGACGGTGTAGATATTTCCATGTTTATAGAGATGGTGGTCTAGATGTTTCCATCTTTATAGACATCGGGGTGTATATATTTCCATGTTTATAGAGATGGCGCTGTAGATATTTCCATGTTTATAAAGATGGCAGTGTAGATATTTCCATGTTTATACAGATAGCGGTGTAGAAATTTCCATGTTTACACAGATAGCAGTGTAGACATTTGCATGTTTACACAGATTGCATTGTAGATATTTACATGTTTACAGATATAGCGGTGTAGTTATTTCCATGTTTATACAGATAGCGGTGAAGATATTTCCATGTTTATACAGATAGCGGTGTAGATATTTCCATGTTCATACAGATAGTGGTGCAGATATTTCCATGTTTATACAGATAGCGGTGTAGATATTTACAAATTTATATTGATAGCGGTGTAGATACTTCCATTTTTATACAGGTAGCTTTGTAGATATTTCCATCTTAATACAGATGGCGGTGTAGATATTTCCATGTTCATACAGAGGGCGGTGTAGATATTTCCATGTTCCTACTGATGGTGGTGTAGATATTTCCATGTTGATACAGATAGCGGTGTAGGTATTTCCACCTTTATAGAGATGGTGGTGTAGATATTTCCATGTTTATACAGAGAGCGGTGTAGATTTTTCCATGTTTATACAGATGGCGGTGTAGATGTTTCCATGTTTATAGAGATGGCGGTGTAGATATTTCCAGGTTCATACAGATAGCGGTGTAGATATTTCCATGTTAATACAGATGGCGGTGTAGTTATTTCCATGTTCTTACCAATGGCAGTGCAGATATTTCCATGTTCATACAGATAGCGGTGTAGATATTTCCATGTTCATACAGATAGGGGAGTAGATATTTCCATGTTCATACAGATGGCGGTGTAGATATATCCATGTTCATACCGATGGTGTTATAGAGATTTCCATGTACATACAGATGGCGGTGAAGATATTTCCATGTTTATACAGATGGCGGTGGAGATATTTCCATGTTCATACAGATGGTGGTGTAGATATTTCCATGTTTATAGAGATAGCGTTGTAGTTATTTCCAGGTTAATAGAAATGGCGGTGTAGATATTTCCATGTTCATACAGATAGTGGTGTAGATATTTCCATGTTCATACAGATAGCGGTGTAGATATTTCCATGTTCATACAGTTAGCGGTGCTGATATTTCCATGTTCATACAGACGGCGGTGTACATATTTCCATGTTCGTACAGATGGCGGTGTAGATATTTCCATGTTTATACAGATATCGCTGTAGATATTTCCATCTTCATAGAGATAACTGTGTAGATATTTCCATGTTTATAGAGATAGCAGTGAAGGTATTAACATGTTTATACAGATAGCTGTGTAGACACTTCCATGTTTATACAGATAGCTGTGCAGGTATTTCCATGTTTATACAAATGGCGGTGTAGATATTTCCATGTTTATACAGATAGCAGTGTAGATATTTCCATGTTTTTACACGTGGCTGTGTACATATTTCCATGTTTATACAGATAGCAGTGTAGATATTTCCATGTATATACAGATTGCGGTGTAGATATTTCCATGTTTATACAGATGGTGGTGTAGATACTTCCATGTTTATAGAGATGGCGGTGTAGATATTTCCATGTTTATAGAGATGGCGGTGTAGATATTTTCATGTTTGTGCAGATAGCGTTGTAGAGATTTCAATGTTCATAGAGATCGTGATGTAGATATTTCCATGTTCATTCAGATGGCGGTGTAGATTTTTCCATGTTCATGGAGATGGCAGTGTAGATATTTCCGTGTTCATACAGATGGCGATGTAGTTATTTCCATGTTTTTAGAGATGGCGGTGTACATATTTCCATGTTCATACAGATGGCGGTGTAGATATTTCCATGTTTATAGAAATAGCGGTGTAGATATTTCCTTGTTCATACAGATGGCGGTGTAGATATTTCCATGTTCATACAGATAGCGGTGAAGATATTTCCATGTTGATACAGATAGCGGTGTAGATATTTCCATGTTCATACATATAGCGGTGTAGATATTTCCATGTTCATACAGTTAGCGGTGCTGATATTTCCATGTTCATACAGACAGCGGCGTATATATTTCCATGTTCTTACAGTTGGCGGTGTAGATCTTTCCATGTTTATAGAGATGGCGGTGAAGATATTTCCATGTTTATACAGAGGGTGGTTTAGATATTTCCATGTTTACACAGAGGGCAGTGTAGATATTTCCATGTTGATACATATAGCGGTGTAGATATTTCCAAGTTTACAGAGATAGCGGTGTAGATATTTCCATGTTCATAGAGATAGCATTGTAGATATTTCCATGTTTATACAGATAGCGTTATAGATATTTCCATGTTTATACAGATGGCGGTGTATTTTCATGTCCATAGAGATGGCGGTGTAGATATTTCCGTTTTTATACAGATAGCGGTGTAGTTATTTCCATTTTTATAGAGATAGCAGTGTAGATATTTCCATTGATATACAGATAGCTGTGTAGATATATCCATGTTCATACAGTTAGCGGTGTAGATATTTCCATGTTCATACAGATAGCGGTATAGATATTTCCATATTCATACAGATAGCAGTGTAGTTATTTCCATGTTCATACAGATAGCAGTGTAGATATTTCCATGTTCATACAGATAGCGGTGTAGATATTTCCATGTTTGTAGAGATGGCGGAGTAGATATTTCCATGTTCATACAGATGGCGGTGAAGGTAGTTACATGTTCATACAGATGGCGGTGTAGATATTTCCACGTTCATAGAGATGGCGGTGTGGATATTTCCATGTTCATACAGATGGCGGTGTAGATATTTCCATCTTCATACAGATGGCGGTGTAGGTATTTCTATGTTTATAGAGATGACAGTGTAGATATTTCCATGTTTATACAGAGGGCGGTTTACATATTTCCATGTTAACACAGATAGCGGTGTAGATATTTCCATGTAGATTCACATAGCGGTGTAGATATTTCCAAGTTTATAGAGATAACGGTGTAGATATTTCCATGTTTATACAGATAGCGTTGTAGATATTTCCATGTTCATACAGATAGGGGTGTAGTTATTTCCATGTTCATACAGATGGGGGTGTAGATATTTCCATGTTCATACAGATGGCGGTATAGATATTTCCGTGTTCATACAGATGGCGGTGAGGATATTTCCATGTTTATACAGATGGCGGTGGAGATATTTCCATGTTCATACAGATGGCGGTGTAGATATTTGTATGTTTATAGAGATAGCGGTGAAGTTATTTCTATGTTGATTCGGATGGCGGTGTAGATATTTCCAGGTTCGTACAGATAGCGTTGTAGATATTTACACGTTCATAGAGATGGCGATGTAGATATTTGCATGTTCTTACAGATGGCGGTGTAGATATTTCCATGTTCGTAGAGATGGCGGTGTAGATATTTCCATGTTTATACAGACCGCAGTGTAGATATTTCCATGTTTATAGATATAGCGTTGTAGATATTTCCAGGTTTAAACAGATGGTGGTATAGATATTTCCATGTTTATTGAGATGGCGGTCTAGATATTTCCATGTTTATAGAGATAGCGGTGTAGACATTTCTGTTTTTATAGAGAGATCGGTGTAGATATTTCCATGTTTATACAGATTGCCGCGTAGATATTTCCATGTTGATACAGATAGCGGTGTAGGTATTTCCACCTTTATAGAGATGGTGGTGTAGATATTTCCATGTTTATACAGAGAGCGGTGTAGATATTTCCATGTTTATAGAGATGGCGGTGTAGATTTTTCCATGTTTATACAGATGGCGGTGTAGATGTTTCCATGTTTATAGAGATGGCGGTGTAGATATTTCCAGGTTCATACAGATAGCGGTGTAGATATTTCCATGTTCATACAGATGGCGGTGTAGTTATTTCCATGTTCTTACCAATGGCGGTGCAGATATTTCCAAGTTCATACAGATAGCGGTGTAGATATTTCCATGTTCATACAGTTAGGGGAGTAGATATTTCCATGTTCATACAGATGGCGGTGTAGATATATCCATGTTCATACCGATGGTGTTATAGATATTTCCACGTACATACAGATGGTGGTGAAGATATTTCCATGTTTATACAGATGGCGGTGGAGATATTTCCATGTTCATACAGATGGTGGTGTAGATATTTCCATGTTTATAGAGATAGCGTTGTAGTTATTTCCATGTTAATAGAAATGGCGGTGTAGATATTTCCATGTTCATACAGATAGTGGTGTAGATATTCCCATGTTCATACAGATAGCGGTGTAGATATTTCCATGTTCATACAGTTAGCGGTGCTGATATTTCCATGTTCATACAGACGGCGGTGTACATATTTCCATGCTCGTACAGATGGCGGTGTAGATATTTCCATGTTTATACAGATATCGCTGTAGATATTTCCATCTTCATAGAGATAACTGTGTAGATATTTCCATGTTTATAGAGATAGCAGTGAAGGTATTAACATGTTTATACAGATAGCTGTGTAGACACTTCCATGTTTATACAGATAGCGGTGCAGGTATTTCCATGTTTATACAAATGGCGGTGTAGATATTTCCATGTTTATACAGATAGCAGTGTAGATATTTCCATGTTTTTACACGTGGCTGTGTACATATTTCCATATTTATACAGATAGCAGTGTAGATATTTCCATGTATATACAGATTGCGGTGTAGATATTTCCATGTTTATACAGATGGTGGTGTAGATACTTCCATGTTTATAGAGATGGCGGTGTAGATATTTCCATGTTTATAGAGATGGCGGTGTAGATATTTTCATGTTCGTACAGATAGCGTTGTAGAGATTTCAATGTTCATAGAGATCGTGATGTAGATATTTCCATGTTCATTCAGATGGCGGTGTAGATTTTTCCATGTTCATGGAGATGGCAGTGTAGATATTTCCGTGTTCATACAGATGGCGATGTAGTTATTTCCATGTTTTTAGAGATGGCGGTGTACATATTTCCATGTTCATACAGATGGCGGTGTAGATATTTCCATGTTTATAGAGATAGCGGTGTAGATATTTCCTTGTTTAAACAGATGTCGGTGCAGATATTTCCATGTTTTTAGAGATGGCAGTCTAGATATTTCCATGTTTATAGAGATAGCGGTGTAGGTATTTCCATGTTTATAGAGAGAGCAGTCTAGATATTTCCATGTTCATAGAGATAGCGGTGTAGTTATTTCCATGTTTATAGAGATAGCAGTGTAGATATTTCTATGTTTATACAGATATTGGTGTAGATATTTCCATTTTTATACAGATAGCGTTGTGGATATTTCCATGTTTGTAGAGACAGCGGTGTAGATATTTCTATATTTATAGAGATAGCGGTGTAGATATTTCCATGTTTATACAGATAGCGGTGTAGATATTTCCATGTTTATACTGGTAGCGGTGTAGATATTTCCATGTTTGTACATGTAGCGGTGAAGATATTTCCATATTTATACAGGTAGCGGTGCAGATATGTGAATTCATTAAATCTCTTTTTCTTTATAAATTACCCAGTCTTGGGTATGTCTTTTTCAACAGCATGGAAATTGACCAATACACTCGCTGTCCATGAATGATTCTCTGGTAGCCCTCTTGCATTGTTATAAAGAATTCCTGAGGCTGGGTAATTTATAAAGAAATGAGGTTTATTTCGCTCCTTGTTCTGAAGGCTGTACGTGAGGCATAGTACTGGCACCTGCTTCCAGGGAGGGCCTCAGGAACCTTCCAATCATGGTGGAAAGTGAAGGGAAACCAGCATGTCACATGGTGAGAGAGGAAGCAAGAGAGACAGGGAGGAGGTGTCAGTCTCTTTTAAACAACCAGATATCACATGAACTCACAGGGTAAGAACTCATTGATTACCAAGAGGACAGCACCAAGCCATTCAGTAGGCACCTATCTCCAACATTGGGGATCACATTTTAACATGAGATTTGAAGGGGACAAACATCCAAACTATGTCAGATACCAAAGCTGACAATGCTTAGGATCTTTAGCTGTTCCAGGTTCTGGGAAAAGGGAGAGAGTTAGCTTCCCTTGTCTATGCTGTGGTACTCCATATTATATTAGTAATTATTGTTCTCTAAAGGTTCTTAAAAGCAAATAAACAAATGCAAGGCAAAACATATGAAATGCAAGGCAAGAAGTACGAAATGCAAGGCAAATGCATTAAAAACTTTTGAGTGTTAATATATAGATTTTATTTTATCTTTTTAATTTCTTTTGCTTAACCAAATAGATTATGTAGTTTTGATTAACTGGCCATGAAATAGCTCTGCCTACATAGAATTTCCCATGAATAATTGGTTGTGGAGACTTTTATGTGTGACCCAAATCCTCCCTCAAAACTGAAGTTTGCCCAGCTATTGGGAGTGTTGGCAAATCATGCCTCTCAGCTGATTCTCTCTAGAATTTATTCTCAGCAGATCTAATTAATAACTTGTCAAGCTGATGTCCATCCTTGGGGACAACTCGTATCTGAAGAATGGCCAGTGAAAGGTATTAAAACTCCATACTCCTGCCTCAATTTAGGGCAACTCTGAAGGGTCACCCCAGCTTCTCAGCTTCCCCTTGAGATTAGCTGAGGTATTTGTTGTGACTGCCTCACATCTCAACTCCCTTTATCCAATTCAGCTTTTTCGCCACAGTTGTTGGTTCCTAGGATTTTACCCAGTTAAATGTTCTCTACACAAATCTCTATCTCAAATCTGCTTTACAGGGAATGTGGCCTCAGACAGGCTTTCATTAGGTTCTGGACATAACTCTCATTAGTCATTGATATGATTCGGCTGTGTCTCCACTCGAATCTCACCTTGATTGTAATTATCCCCGCATGTCAAGGATGGAGTCAGGTGGAGATAATTGAATCATAGGGGCGGGTTCCCCCTACTGTTCTCCTGGTAGCGAATAAGTCTCACGAGATCTGATGGTTTTCAAATGGGAGTTTCCCTACACAAGCTTTCTTCTCTGCTACCATTTAAGATGTGCCTTTGCTTCTTTTTTGCCTTCTGCCGTGACTGTGAGGCCTCCCCAGCCATGTGGAATTGTGAGTTCATTAAACATCTGTCCTTTATGAATTACCCGGTCTTGGGTATGACTTTATTAGTAGCATGAGAACAAACTAGTACAGTCTGTTCTATAAGCCCAAGTCGGATCACAGAGTCCTGCTTTTTGTTTCTTTTTTTTTTCTAGCCCATATTTCTACTAAAACTTGACTCATATAGACTTAAAACAAAATAATTAAGCATGGCTAATATTTATTTAATATTTTATACGTGTCAGGTACTGTATTTTGTAACTTATCTTTTAATAACCTTTCCAAATCTCTAAAAGGAGAATTCTGCTCTTTTATAGAGAAAATAAGGATGGCTCTGAAAATGTTAGTATTAGGGGAAGTAGGGTGAGGGACATAGGGGGCACTTTGTGTTATTTGTGCATTTTACTGTCAGTCTAAAATCAGGTCAAAATAAAAATTAAAAAAAGTGAGTAGTAGAAGCAGGTTGTTAAGATTTTCAGTGTGACTCTAGAATTTTTTTGTTTGTTGTTTGTTTTGGAGTGTAGTGCTAAGATCTCTGCTCACTGCAACCTCCACTTCCCAGGCTCAAGCAATTCTCTTGCCTCAGTCTCCCAAGTAGCTGGGATTATAGGTGCCCGCCACCACACCCAGCTAATTTTTGTATTTTTTTTTTTAAGTAGAGATGGGGTTTCAGCACGTTGGCCAGGCCAGTCTCCAACTCCTGACTTCAAGTCATCCACCCGCCTCAGCCCCGCAAAGTGCT
This sequence comes from Gorilla gorilla gorilla, assembly GCF_029281585.2. Lineage (NCBI taxonomy): Eukaryota > Metazoa > Chordata > Mammalia > Primates > Hominidae > Gorilla > Gorilla gorilla. The sequence continues at coordinate 195,693,414 of NC_073229.2, forward strand.
AGGATTATAGGCATGAGCCACCACTCCTGGCCCAAAGTTCATATTTTAACTACTAACCTAAATTATTTTAAAAACAAAAGTCTCCTTGGACTCAAACCAGGTCAGAGTGACATGATCATGTGCCTGTTTTGTGCAGGGTGAAGTGAGATTATCATCTAGGAAATAGCTGAAATGTCTTGTTGTGGGCATAAATATTTCATATAAATTCTAAGCTTCATATTAGCACTTAGATTATAATTATCTAAAGAATAGAGAACAATTTCATATAATTTTCAGTGTATCAGGCGAATCAAAAGTATACATACAAGCATGCAGATGAATTTCAGTGAATATAGTGGTGACAATGCTCAACAGAATATGTGTCCCCCACCCCATCCCTGCTTCTTGCTCTTTCACTGTCCTAAAGATAGAACAAAATGGTTCAGGCATCCAGCTTGTCCCCTTCACACTTCACACTTTTACTTAATAGCAGCTTATCTTTAACACTTTGTCATCTTTAAGATGTTGCTAATTCTTTCTGGTAGATCCCAGGACTGAGGATGAGGAAGAATGATTTTATTTAAATAAGGTTGCTTAATTAAAAAACAATTTTTTTTGGTTTTAAAATATTTTCATTATTTTATAAAATTTTTGTGGGTACATAGGAGGTTTATATATTTGTGGGGTACATGAGATGTTTTGATACAGGCATGCAGTGTGAAATAATCACGTCATGAGGAATGGGCTTTCCATCCCCTCAAGCATTTATCCTCTGAGTTAAAAACTATTCAATTGGCTGGGTGCGGTGGCTCACGCCTGTAGTCCCAGCTGTTTGGGAGGCCAAGGTGGGCGGATCACCTGAGGTCAGGAGTTTGAGACCAGCCTGGCCAACATGATGAAACCCCATTTCTACTAAAAATACAAAAATTAGCCAGGTGTGGTGGCGAGTGCCTGTCATCCCAGCTACTCGGGAGGCTGAGACAGGAGAATCATTTGAACCTGGGAGGTGGAGGTTACAGTGAGCTGAGATCATGCCATTGTACTCCAGCCTGAGTGACAAGAGTGAAACTCCATGTCAAAAACAAACAAAAATCAATTACTTTCTTTAAGTTATTAAAATTAAACATTGTAAATGATTTTTTTCCCAAAGCTTTTTCAAAGAAAAAAAAAAGTAGAAACAAAGACACTTTCTACTGATTTCCAACATGGTGACTCTGTATTTCTAGCATGTGTTAAGGTAAAAAATTGATTTTATGTTTAATACAAAACATAGCATAATGTAATGAAAAGCAAGATTGTAATGATAAAGGAAAATAACACTAGTGCTAATTTTTTTCAATTTGAAGCATTGGATTAAAATGAATTGGGTTATATTCCAACATGTTTATATTGAATTTCTTTTTTCTCCAATTGGTTTCTTTTTATTAATGGGGGAGTGTTGCATTTGTATAAGGTTTCCCTATTATATTTAATTGTTTTGAGATGCTTTTAATATGAAGTTTTTATGTTTTCTTTTTGATGTATACATGTTATGCTTTTATGCTGAATTTGATAATTGGTGCTGTATATGCAAAGCAAATGTAATTTCCCAGCTTTTATTTTTTAAAGCCCTGGGAAGCAACATAATAAAGTAGAAATAGTATCAAGACAGGAGTTAGAATACCTGGATTCTAAAATTTAAATCAAATTAGGATCTAGTGACATTATAGGTGTTCCTTGATCTTCTGATGACCTGATTCCTGAAAAGAAAAATAAAATAATCTATAAATTGTTTCTAATTCTAAAACTCTATCAATCCTATTTTTAAAATTATAATTAGTTGAACTCTATAAGGTCACAAAAATCCCTATTAAGAAACTAAAATAAAATTTTATCATATCTTAAAAAGACTCTGATCTTTTTTTATATGCTGACATGAATTCTAATTATTTTTGAGCCCCTAAAAAACATTTAAGATCACAGTTTATGTTTTATTATTGACTTTCAGATAATTAACATTTTACTGATAGATATGAACAAATCTACTCTAACAGAGATAGTCATTAGTTTATTTCTCTCTTTTCAGTATCAATAAAAAGTATCGATTTACCAATAACAATGAATTAATTGCCTGAAATAAATGAAACGTAAGCAGCAAAAGTGAACCTTTTAGTATAACTCTTCTTGTAAACATTGACTTAGTTCAAAGGGAGCTTATCTTTAAAAAAAAGCGCTAATTCATGTCTATTGGTATAGATATCATCTTTTGTTCCTTGAAAATAGATCCTACTATACTCCAGACACTATGCCACTAGGTGCAGATATTAACACAAATAGCAGGTGATCATTGTCCTCATGGAGTTTATTTTAAAGAGAACAAAGTGAGACAAAGGCACACAAGCAAAGAACTACAATACAAAGGGGATGGCATCTGACTCAGCATGGAGATGTCACGGAAGGTGTTGTTTTGCTTAGGTTTTGAAGTGTGGGTAGGAGATGGCCCATGTTGAGAGTGGGAACTGGGAATTAAAAAGATGAGGAGGTCTCTGCAAATCTACATGGATGGGAAGTAGCATGCTGATGTGGGAAACAACTAAAAAGTTCCAGAATGCATGGTTTATAAAGCGTGAGTCAGAGAGGGCTAGACCAGTAGCCAGATCAAGGATATCTCAGATGTTATAGTCATGAATTAGTGCATTGACCTGCAGGCCATGGGAGTCACTGAAGGTTTCAGTCAGGTAAGTGAGCTGATCAGAACAGTCCTTTAGATAGGCCGCTCTTTTGGCTGTAAGGGGGACACGTTTGAAGTAGGGCTATAGCTAAAAATATACAGACACTTCCTCTTGTCTACAGCCCTGCTGGCATCTGTTGTATTTTGACTTTTTAATAATAGCCATTCCAACCGGTATGAAATGGTATCTCATTGTGTTTTGATTTGCATTTTTCTGATGATTAGTGATTCTAAGCATTTTTTTTTTTCGTGTATTTGTTGGCCATTTGTATGTGTTCTTTTGAGAAGTGTTTGTTCATGTCCTTTGCCCATTTTTTAATTGGGTTATTTTTTTTCTAATTAATTTAAGTTCCCTGTAGATTCTGGATACTAAAAAACAAACAAAAACCAGAAGTAAATAAATTCTCAGGACACACACACCCACACCCACACCCACACCCACAGAGAGAGAGAGCGCCTAGGTAAGAGGCCACCAACCACCAGGGTCTAAACTGGGAACACTTTCTAGTACAGAATGAATGGAAAGGATTCATGAAATATCTAGAAAGTAACGTTAATGAGATTTACATGTATGGAGTGAATGAGGAGAAACAGGGATCATTCAGGATTCTGGTGGGAATAACAGGTTGAGCCATTAGTTGAAATTTTGAAGTGGGAGAAGGAGAGGGAGTTTTAGGGAGAAAGATGAGTTGTTTTTTAGGTATTTCAAACCCTTGAAGCTTCTATGGGACATCGAAGTGGAAATAACAGTCTGTGGGTTGGGACAATAAAGAAAGAAATTGGTTGAAGACTAGGGGAAGAGTATAGAGCAAAGAAATATTTAAGATAATAAACATATAGAGATAGCTGAAAATGTGGGACTGGATTACAAAGGAAGAATGATTTAGTTATGAAGCCCAAGGGCTGACAGGAATGGGTGACTAGTCGAGGAGTTCATATGCATCTGTTATTGTATGAATAAAAAAAATTATCTGTTCCTTCCTAAAGATATCTTCAACCTGTTTTTGGATACATATGGGCACTGCTTTTCACTCTCTTAGCCCCATTTCTTGTTTTAGCCTCTGCTGTAGCAATCAGTTCTGCACAGGCTTTGACCCAGGCTTTGACTAGTTGGTGCAGGTGTGATATGACACTTACCTGGAATGGCCCACAGTTTGTGGCTGCTCTCACTTAAGCAGGTGGGATGCTCATGTAGGTGTAACCTAGAAGCTTGGTAGAGTTTATGCCCATGGGGCAACCTGTGACCACTCAAAAATAAAGCCCTTTCCTCCTCCCAGATTGAGGAGTCTTGCATTATGTAATAAAACTCCTTAGAAGGCCTATTAGGTTCCAATACAGCATTAGGCAACTTGATAAGGTATCCCATCATCAGCCTTCCTTTCTTCCCTCATTCCTCTGCCTCTCACTCTTTCTTCCTAAGTTAACTTCTTAGATAAAATGCCAACTTTCTAAATTTTGTTTCACATCAGGGAAAATAATTGTATATCCCATTTCAAAAGCACATAAAAAGGTTACTGTATAGAAAATTTGTCTTTAATAGATTAAGCTGTAATTTTCCAAATACTTTAAAATTTTATTTCAGATACGTTTTTCATTTTTATAAGCTTCATCTAAAAGCAGAGTTCACCTAAGAATATACCTAAGAGCATATTACATAAAATATATTTTATATTTCAGTAGTTTAGCTGGGATTCTTTCAAAATTGAGAGGATCTACAAATATTTCTAACACATTAGTTTTCAGTCTTAAGGCTGAGTCAAGAACAAAGCTCCTAAACTTTGCACTGGTGATTGAGAACATTTTAAAATTGTTATTTAATTCATTAATTTATTTTTAAAAAATTTTCACATTGTAATTATATAGATTTATAGGATACAATTTGATGTTTCAATGAATATGTATGTTGTCTAATGATCCAATAAGGATAGTTAGTGTATTAATTACCTCATGCATTTATCATTTCTTTTTAATAAGAAATTTCAAAATCCTTTCTTCTAGATACTTTGTAATATACAATACTTTACTTTTAACTATAGTCACCCTGCTTTGCAAAGAACACTACAACTTATTCTTCCTATATAATTGTGATTTCATAACTGTTAACCAATCTACCTCCATTTTACCCTCCCCACTTCTTCCTCACTGTTTGGTAACCACTATTCTACTCTACTTCTCTATTAATATTTTTTTTTTTTAAGATTCCACATATGAGAGAGATCATGCGTTATTTGCTTTCTGTGTCTGGCTTATTTCACTTAACATTGTATCCTACAGGGTCATCCATGTTGTTGCAACTGGCAGAATTTCATTCATTTTTATGGCTGAATAGTATTTCATTGTGTGTGTGTCCATATATATATATATATATATAATTTTATGTATAATTATAATTACACATAAAATTATATGTAATTATAAATAATTTTATGTATAATTACACATAAAATTATATATAATTATAATTATATATAATTATATATATAATAATATATATTATATGTAATATATAAAATATACATAATATACATTATGTATATTATATATAATATATATAATGTATATTATATATATTACACATTATATGTATTATATATAATATACATAATATATATTATATATAATATACATAATATATGTTATATATAATATACATAATATATATTATGTATAATATACATAATATATATTATATATATATAATTCACTTGTTTGTTTTTAGACACATAGGTTGATTCCATATCTGATTATTATAAATAGTGCTACAGTAAACATAAGAGTGCAGATATTTATCAAACACAATGATTTCATTTCCTATGGATATATACCCAGTAGTGGGATTGCTGGGTTATGTGATCGAATGATTGTTTTTTTTGTTTTTTTTTTTTATTTTTTAGCAAACTTCCATAAAGTTTTGCTTAATGGTTGTACTAGTTTACAACCCCATCAACAGTGTGTAAGTGTTCCCTTTTCTCCACTTCCTTGCCAACTCTTGTTATCTTTTACCTTTTTGGTAATAGCCATTCTAATGGGTGAACTGGTATCTCATTGCGGTTTTGATTTGCATTTCCCTGATGGTTAGTGATGTTGAACATGATTTTATTATATATTCGTCTTGACAATTTCTATATTTTCTCTTGTGGCATTTCTTTTAGTTTATTTTGTCCTTTTTTTTTTTTTTTTTTTTTTTTTTGCGAAGGAGTCTTGCTCTGTTGCCCAAGCTGGAGTGCAGTGGTGCAATCGGGGCTCACGGCAACCTCCATCTCCCTGGTTCAAGCAATTCCCCTGCCTCAGCCTGCTGAGTAGCTGGGGTTACAGGCACACGCCATCATGTTTGGCTAAATTTTTGTATTTTTAGTAGAGAAATGATTTCACCATATTGGTCAGGCTGGTCTCAAACTCCTGACCTCAGGCAATCCGCCTGCCTCAGCCTCCCAGTTTTGCCCATTTTTAAATAAGTTATTTATGTTTTTGCTGTTGAGTTGTTTAAGTTTGTTATATAATCTGGGCATTAACTCCTTAGCAGATGTATAGTTTGCAAATATTGTATCCCATTCTGTAAGTTGTTTTTTCACTCTGTTAAGTTTCCTTTGCTGTGCAAAAGCATTTTAGTTTGATGAAACCCCATTTATCTATTTTTGCTTTTGTTGCCTGTGCTTTTGACGTCTCATTTAAAAAATCCTTGTACAACCCAAAGTTATAGAGAATTTCCCACATGTTATCTTCTAGTAGTTTTTCATAGTTTTCAATCTTACCTTTAGGTCTTTAATCGCATTTGAGTTGATTTTTGTATAAGGTAAAAGATAGGGGTCTAATTTCATTATCCCACATGTAGATATCCAATCTTCTCAGTACCATTTAATGAAGAGACTGTCTTTACCCCTGTGTGTGCTCTTGACTCCTTTTTTGAAAATCAGTTGACTTTAGGTATGAGAATTTATTTCTGAGCTGTATATTCTCTTCCATTGGTCTATGTGTTTGCTTTATGGCAGTGCCATGCTGTTTTGCTTACTATGGCTTTGTAGTATATTTTGAAGTCAGGTAGTGTGGTGCCTCCAGCTTTGTTATTTTTGCACAGGATTGCTTTGGTTATTTGGGGTCTTTTCTGGTTTCATACAAATTTTAGGGTACTTTTTTCTATTTCTGTGAAGAATTTCATTGGTATTTTGATAGGGATTGCATTGAATCTGTAGGACATTTTGTTAGTATGGTCATTTCAATAGTATCAATTCTTCCATTCCATGAGTATATAGTGTCCATTTTTTGTGGATCGTAAATTTTCCCATCAATGTGTTATAGTTTTCATTGTAGAGATCTTTCACGACCTTGATTAAATTTATCTGCAGATTTCTTGGTAGCTATTGTAAATGGAATTCCTTTCTTGATGACTTTTTCAGATAGTTCACTATTAGTGTATAGAAACACCACTGAATTTTCTGTGTTGATTTTGTATACTACAACTTTACTGAATTTATTTATTATTTCTAGTAGTTTTTGGTCAAGTCTTTAGGGTTCTCACTCTATATAAGTATATATAGAAAGAACCCTAAAGAGAGAGAGATCATATATATCTATATGATCATATATACAGATGTATACATATGTATGTGAGATCACATTTTCTACAAACAGAAACAATCTGACTTCCTTCTTTCCAGTTTGGATCCCTCTTATTTATTTCTTTTGTCTAATTGCTCTGGCTCTGACCTCCAGTACTATGCTAAATAGAAGTGGTAGAAGTTGACATCCTTGTCTTCCTCCATATCATAGAGGAAAAGCATTTAACTATTCACCATAAATAAGATGTTAGCTGTGGGTTTGTCACATATGGCCTTTACTGCATTGAGGTACACTCCTATACCTACTTTCTTGACAGTTTTTATCATAAAGGAATGTTGACTTTTGTCAAGTGTTCTTTTTGCATCTGTTGAAATGATCACATGGTTTTTGTTCTTCTTTCTATTGTGGTGGTGTATCATATTTACTGATTTGTGCATGTTAAGCCATCCTTTCATCCCTGGGATGAACCTCACTTGATTATAGTGAATACTCTTTTTAGTGTGCTGTCGAAGTCAGTTCACTTGTATCTTGTTGAGAATTTTTGTATCTATGTTCTTCAGGAATATTGGCCTGTTACTTTCATTTTGTACGTGTCTTTGTCTGGTTTTAGAATCAGGATATTGCGAGCCTCATAAGATGAGTATGGAAGTATTCCTTCCTCATTACTTTTGTGGAAAAGTTTGTGGAGAATTGGTAGTTATTCTTTAACTGTTTGGTAGAATTCAGCAGTGAAGACATCAGGTCCTGGGTGTTGGTTGTTGTTGTTGTTGTTTTGATGGAAGATGTTTTATTATTGATTCAATTTCCAAACTCATTATTGATGTGTTCAGATGTTATATTTCCTCACAATTTAATCTGGGTAGTTGTATGTGTGCAGAAATTTATTCATTTTATTCTACATTATCAAATTTGTTGGCATATAGTTATGAGTAATGTCTTACAATCCCTTCTATTTCTGTGGTGTATCAGTTGTAATGTCTCCTTTTTCATCTTTTATTTATTTGAATTTTCTCTCCTTTTGTCTTAGTTTAGCTAAAGGTTTGTCAGTTTTACCTTTACACTTTGTCTTATTTATCTTTTGAAATATTTTTTAGTGTCTGTTTCCTTTATATCTGCTGTGAGCTTTATTATTTCCTTCCTTCTACCAATTTTGGGTTTAGTTTGTTTTTGATGTTCTAGTTACTTGAAGTGTATAATTTTGCTTTGTGATTTGAAAATCTTTCTTCTTTTTTGGTGTAGGCTTTTATTGCTATAAATTTCCCTCTTAGAACTGCTTTTGCTACGTTCCATAGGTTTGGGTATGTTGGATTTTCATTCTTACTTGTCTCAGTGACTTTTGACATTTTCCTATTAATGTCTTAATGAGACCTATTGATTTCTTGGGTGCATGCTATTTAATTTCCATGTTTTTATAAAATTTCCAAGGGCTTTCCTGTTGTTGATTTCTGGCTTTATATCCCTGTAATCAGAAAAGATACTTCATATGATATCTGTCTTCTTAAGTTTGTTAAGACTTATTATGTGTCATAATGTATGATTGGTCCTAGAGAATGTTTGGTGTACAGTTGAGAATAATTTGTATTCTGCAGCTGTTGGATGATGTATTAGTCTGTTTTCATACTGCTGATAAAGACATACCCGAGACTGGGTAATTTACAGAGAAAAAGAGGTTTAGTGGACTCATAGTTCCACGTGGCTGGGGAGGTCTCCCAATCATGATGGAAGGCGAAAGACACATCTTACATGGTAGCAAACAAAATAGAATTGAGAACCAAGTGAAAGGGTTCCCCCTTATAAAACCATCAGATCTTGTTAGACGTATTCACTACCACAAGAACAGTATGGGGGAACCGCCCCCATGATTCAATTATCTCCCACTGGTTCCCTCCCACAACATGTATGAATTATGGGAGCTATAATCAAGATGAGATTTCGGTGGGGATATACAGCCAAACCATATCAGGTGAGATCTTCTTTACCTGCTAGGTCCATTTGGTCTATGGGATAGTTTGAGTCTGTCATTTTTTGGTTGATTTTCTCTTCATAGAATCTGTCCATTTTTAAAATGGAGTGTTGAAATTTCCTACTAATATTGTATTGCAGTCTATCTCTACCTTTAAATCTAATATTTGCTTTATATATCTGGTTGTTCTGGTGTTGGGTACATATATCGTTACACCTAAGTAATATATATGTTATGTCCTCTTATTGAATTGGGCCTTTTATCATTTCATTATACAGTGACATTCTTTTTTTATATAGTTTTTTTATTTAAAGCCTTTTAAAATATGACATGACTGTGGCTACTCCTGCTTGCTTTTCATTTGTTTGCATAAAATATATTTTTCCATCTCTTCACTTTCAGTCTATTTGTCTTTAATAGTGAGGTAAGTATCATGTAGGCAGCATATAGGTGGGTTTTGCTATCTGAATCCATTCATCCACTTTATATCTTTTAAGTAGAGTTTAATCCACTTCTATTCAAGTTTATTATTGATAAATTAGGACTTCCTTCTACCATTTCATTAGTTGTTTTTTAGATTACTTGTTCACTTCTTCCTTTCTTATTGTTTATCCCTCTAGTTTGGTGGTTTTCTGTGGTGCTAAGCTTTGTTTCTTTTCCCTTTTTTGGTGTGTGTGTGTGTATCTGCTGTAATTTCTTTCTTTCTGGTTAGTGAAACTAACATACAGAGTCCTGTATTTGTAACAGACTATTTTACACTGATAACAACTTAACTTCTGTCACATAAAAATACTCTTGACTTCTCCCCCCCACACACACAATTTATATTTTTGTTACCTTACATTGCATCTTTATGAATGGTAGACTCCATGGAACATAGGATCTATGTCACAACTAAATCAATTATTTAATGGCAGCATTAAAGCAGCCCAAAGAATGTGAAAAACTGGTGTGGGTGTATTTAACTTTTTAAAAACTATGTTTCATAATGGTTTCATTAAAAAGTCTTTATCAGTTTGCTAATGCCTAATTTTTACAACCAGCCACCATAGATTTTACAGGATAAATATATTATTTCAGTGGTAATTGAAGCAGAATTTTTGTTGCTCTTCTTACCCTTAGAGATTGTGTATTATCCTCAGACGTAATTCTTTGATTTTTTTTTTCTTTTCATGTTGTTACACATAGTTACCAACAATCAACGTGAGAATAACCTTTGAATATTTTCAAGCATTAAGATTTGTTTATACAGCTGCAGAATTAGACAACCAACACTCTTGGGTCCTTACCTCTCAGCATACACCTGATTATTAACTTAAAGGTATGATGGGAAAAGTATCAATTTTTGTTGGTCACCTAGATTTGGAAATATGTAATAACTATAAGCTTGGGTCTGCTTCTTCAGAAGCCTAGGAATTGGAGTGATGGTTCTCTGAAGAGGCTGGAAACAAAGTATGTGTTTCCAGAAGGCTTAATAGAATATGTTGAGACATAGGCCATTAACACAAAAGTGAAAGAAATGCAGAAAATATATGAAAGTAAGGATTTGAGAAGGGAAATTTTATTTTTAAGTCTAAGATTCCTATGAATTATATGAAAGTAAATGTCCTATCCTTAAAATTAGCCAAAGGAAGCACTTTACTTATCAATATGATATGACTTTTCATACTCTTATCTAAAGATATCCTAAACTAAGATCCAGTTTTCTAAGTAAAGACCTTTTACTCATGCTTTAAAGCATGTTAGATGATTCCTACCACATCACATCATGTTGTTTACATGTATGATTTAAACTGCATTTATTCTTCAACTCACTGGTTCCTTAGGCTTCTTATCTTTCCTTGCACGCTTAGATAATTTTATGTAAAATTGATTTTTAGAAGTTTAGTTGCTGGGCGTAGTGGCTGTCACCTGTAAACCCAGTACATTGGGAATTCAAGGCAGGTGGATTGCCTGAGTCTTGGAGTTTGAGGCCTGCCTGGGAAAGATGACAAACCCCATTTGTACAAAAATAAAAATATTAGCTGGATATGGTGGCACATGCCTGTGGTCCCAGCTACTCCAAGGCTGAGGTGGGAGGATGGCTTGAGTCCGAGAGGCAGAGGTGTGAGCCAAGATCATGCCCTGCTCTTCAGCCTGGGCAACCAAGCCAGACCCTGTTTCAAAAAAAAAAATCTAGTGAGATTTGATTTCTATTTCTATGTGATTCAAAACTAGGAGAGCTTCAAGGCTAATGACTATTAAAAAATGGCCATTGCTACTTGCATTTTCTATGAAGCCAGCATACAGAGCAACGTGCAACCTAAAAATCAAGCTATTTAATATGTAGCTTAGATTTCACGTTTGATTGTCTTTGAGGTTTGATTATTGCAGAGATCAATTGCCAGACCAAATATAGACTAATTCTGTATTTGGTCTTTTTATCATATGAAACATCCCAGCCTTGGGTACAAATTAAGAGCAAATACGGATGTTTATACCGATAGGGGTGTAGATATTTTCATGTTTATACAGCTAGCGGAGTAGATATTTCCATGTCTATACAGATAGCGGTGTGGATATTTCCATGTTTATACAGATAGCAGTGTAGATATTTCCATGTTTATAGAGATAGCAGTGTAGATATCTCCATGTTTATACAGATAGCGGTGTAGATATTTCCATGTTTATACAGATAGCGGTGTAGATATTTCCATGTTTATACAGATAGCGTTGTAGATATTTCCATGTTTATAGAGACAGCGGTGTAGATATTTCTATATTTATAGAGATAGCGGTGTAGATATTTCCATGTTTATAGAGATAGCAGTGTAGATATTTCCATGTTTATAGATTTGGCGTTTTAGACATTTCCAAGTTCGTACAGACGGCGATGTAGATATTTTCATGTTTATACAGATAGCGGTGTGGATATTTCAATCTTTATACACTTAACGGTGTAGATATTTCCATGTTTATATAGTTGGCAGTGTACATATTTCCATGTTCATACAGATGACGGTGAAGGTATTTCCATGTATATACACATAACGGTATAGATATTTCAAAGTTTTAAGAGATAGCAGTGTAGATATATCCATGTTTACACAGATAGCGGTGTAGATATTTCCATGTTTACACAGATAGCGGTGTAGATATTTCCATGTTTAAACAGATAGCGGTGTAGATATTTCCATGTGTAAAGAGATAACTGTGTAGATATTTACATGTTCCAACAGATGGCTGTGTAGATATTTCCATATTTATACAGATAGCGGTGTAGATATTTCCATATTTATAGAGTTGGCGGTTTAGACATTTCCATGTTGATGCAAATGGCGGTGTAGATGTTTCCATGTTTATACAGATAGCGGTGTAGAAATTTCCATCTTTATACACATAACAGTGTAGATATTTCCATGTTTGCACAGATGGCGGTGTAGGTATTTCCATGTTTACACAGATAGCGGTGTAGATATTTCCAAGTTTATGCAAATAGCGTTGTAGATATTTCCACTTTTATGCAGATAGAGGTATAGATATTTGGATGTTTATACAGAGAGCGGTGCAGATATTTCCATGTTCCTACAGATGGCGCTGTAGATATTTCCATGTTTATAGAGTTGGCGGTTAAGGCATTTTCATGTTCATACAGATGGCGATGTAGATATTTCCATGTTTATACAGATAGCGGTGTAGATATTTCCATGTTTACACAGATAGCGGTGTAGATATTTCCATGTTTTTACAGATAGCGGTGTTGATATTTCCATATTTATAGAGTTGGCGGTGTAGATATTTCCATGTTCATACAGATGGCGGTGTAGATATTTCCATGTTTATATAGTTGTCAGTGTAGATATTTCCATATTCATACAGATGGCGGTGAAGATATTTCCATGTTTATAGAGATAGCAGTGTAGATATTTCCATGTTTACACAGATAGCGGTGTAGATATTTCCATGTTTTTACAGATAGCGGTGTAGATATTTCCATATTTATAGAGTTGGCGGTGTAGATATTTCCATGTTCATACAGATGGCGGTGTAGATATTTCCATGTTTATATCGTTGGCAGTGTAGATATTTCCATGTTCATGCAGATGGCGGTGACGATATTTCTATGTTTATACACATGATGGTGTAGATATTTCCAAGTTTTAAGAGATAGCGCTGTAGATATTTCCGTGTTTACACAGATAGCGGTGTAGATATTTCCATGTTTACACAGATAGCGGTGTAGATATTTCCATGTTTACACAGATAGCGGAGTAGATATTTCCATGTGTATACAGATAACGGTGTAGATATTTACAAATTCCTACAGATGGCTGTGTAGATATTTATATGTTTATACAGATTGCGGAGTAGATATTTCCATGTTTATAGAGATAGCGGTGTAGATATTTCCATGTTTCTACAGTTGGTGTTGTAGATATTTGCTTGTTTACACAGATAGCGGTGTAGATATTTCCAAGTTTATGCAGATAGCGGAGTAGATATGTCCACTTTTATGCCAATAGCGGTGAAGATATTTCCATGTTTATGCAGAAAGCAGTGTAGATATTTCCATGTTCCTGCAGATGTCTGTGTAGATATTTCCAAGTTTATACAGATACTGGTGTAGATATTTCCATGTTTACACACATAGCGTTGTAGATATTTCCATGTTTATACAGATGACTCTGTAGATATTTCCATGTTTACAGAGATAGCGGTGTAGATGTTTCCTTGTTTATACAGATATAGGTGTAGATATTTCCATGTTTATAGAGATAGCGGTGTAGACATTTCCAAATTTACGCAGATAGCGGTGTAGGTATTTAAAGGTTCATACAGATGGTGGTGTGGATATTTCCATCCTTATACAGATAGCGGTGTAGATATTTCCAAGTTTATGCAGATAGAGGAGTAGATATTTCCACTTTTATGCAGATAGCGGTGAAGATATTTCAATGTTTATACAGATAGCGGTGTAGATATTCCCATGTTCCTGCAGATGGCTGTGTAGATATTTACAGGTTTATACAGATAGTGGTGTAGATATTTCCATGTTTACACAGATAGCGTAGATATTTCCATATTCCTACAGCTGGTGGTGTAGATGTTTCCATGCTTACACAGATAGTGGTGTAGATATTTCCAAGTTTATGCAGATAGCGGTGGAGATATTTCCACTTTTATGGAGATAGCGGTGTAGGTATTTCCATATTTATACAGAAAGCGGTGTAAATATTTCCATGTTCCTACAAATGGCGCTGTAGATATTTCCATGTTTATAGAGTTGGCGGTTTAGACATTTCCATCTTCGTACAGATGGCGGTGTAGATATTTCCATCTTCATACACATAACGGTGTAGATATTTCCATGTTTATACAGGTGACGGTGTATATATTTCCATACTCATACAGATGGCGTTGTAGATATTTCCATGTTTATAGAGATAGCGGTGTAGGTATTTCCATGTTTACACAGATAGCGGTGTAGATATTTCCATGTTTATAGAGACAGAGGTGTAGATGTTTCCTTGTTTATACAGATATAGGTGTAGATATTTCCATGTTTATAGAGAGAGCGGTGTAGACATTTCCAAATTTATACAGATAGCGGTGTAGGTATTTAAAGGTTCATTCAGATGGTGGTGTGGATATTTCCATCCTTATACAGATAGCGGTGTAGATATTTCCAAGTTTATACAGATAGTGGTGTAGATATTTCCATGTTTACACAGATTGCGTAGATATTTCCATGTTACTACAGCTGGTGGTGTAGATGTTTCCATGTTTACACAGATAGTGGTGTAGATATTTCCAAGTTTATGCAGATAGCGGTGGAGATATTTCCACTTTTATGGAGATAGCGGTGTAGATATTTCCACGTTTATACAGAAAGCGGTGTAGATATTTCCATGTTCCTACAAATGGCGCTGTAGATATTTCCATGTTTATAGAGTTGGCGGTTTAGACATTTCCATTTTCGTACAGATGGCGGTGTAGATATTTCCATCTTCATACACATAACGGTGTAGATATTTCCATGTTTATACAGGTGACGGTGTATATATTTCCATACTCATACAGATGGCATTGTAGATATTCCCATGTTTATAGAGATAGCGGTGTAGGTATTTCCATGTTTACACAGATAGAGGTGTAGATATTTCAATGTTTACACAGATACCATTGTAGATATTTACATTTTTATACAGATAGCGGTGTAGATATTTCCATGCTTATAGAGATATCGGTGTAGATATTTCCATGTTTATACAGATAGCGGTGTAGATATTTCCATGTTTACACAGATGGCGGTGTAGATATTTCCATGTTTACACAGATAGCGGATTAGATATTTCCATGTTTATACAGATAGCGGTGTAGATATTTCCATGTTTATAGAGATAGCGGTGTAGACATTGCCACATTTATACAGATAGAGGTGTAGATATTTCCATGTTTATAGAGATGGCGGTGTAGATATTTAAATGTTTATACATATGGCTCTGTAGATATTTCCATATTTATACATTTGGTGATGTAGGTATTTCCATCCTTATACAGATAGCCGTGTAGATATTTCCATGTATATACAGATGGCGGTGTAGATATATCTATGTTTATAGAGATGGCAGTGTAGATATTTCCATGTTTATAGAGATAACGGTATAGTTATTTCCATGTTAATAGGCATAGCGGTGTAGATATTTCCATGTTTATAGAGACAGAGGTGTAGATGTTTCCTTGTTTATACAGATAGCGGTGTAGATATTTCCATGTTTATAGAGATAGCGGTGTAGCCATTTCCAAATTTATATAGATAGCGGTGTAGATATTTAAAGGTTCATACAGATGATGGTGTAGATATTTCCATCCTTATACAATTAGCGGTGTAGATATTTCCATGTTTACACAGATGGCGGTGTAGATATTTCCACCTTTATACAGATAGCGGTGTAGTTATTTCCATGTTCATAGAGATGGTGGTGTAGATATTTCCATGTTTACAGAGACAGAGGTGTAGATATTTCTTTGTTTATAGAGATAGCGGTGTAGATATTTCCATGTTTATACAGATGGCGGTGTAGATATTTCCATATTCTTACAGATGTCGGTGCAGATATTTCCTTCCTTATACAGATAGCAGTGTAGAAATTTCCATGTTTATACAGATGGCGGTGTAGATATTTCCATGTTTATGGAGATGGCGGTGTAGATATTTCCATGTTTGTAGAGATACCGGTGTAGTTATTTCAAAGTTAATAGGCATAGCGGTGTAGATATTTCCATGTTTATAGAGACAGAGGTGTAGATGTTTCCTTGTTTATACAGATATAGGTGTAGATATTTCCATGTTTACAGAGATAGCGGTGTAGACATTTCCAAATTTATAAAGATAGCGGTGTAGGTATTTAAAGGTTCATACAGATGGTGGTGTGGATATTTCCATCCTTATACATATAGCGGTGTAGATATTTCCAAGTTTATGCAGATAGAGGAGTAGATATTTCCACTTTTATGCAGATAGCGGTGAAGATATTTCCATGTTTATACAGATAGCGGTGTAGATATTTCCATGTTCCTGCAGATGGCTGTGTAGATATTTAGAAGTTTATACAGATAGTGGTGTAGATATTTCCATGTTTACACAGACAGCATAGATATTTCCATGTTCCTACAGCTGGTGGTGTAGATGTTTCCATGCTTACACAGATAGTGGTGTAGATATTTCCAAGTTTATGCAGATAGCGGTGGAGATATTTCCACTTTTATGGAGATAGCTGTGTAGATATTTCCATGTTTATACAGAAAGCGGTGTAGATATTTCCATGTTCCTAGAAATGGCGCTGAAGATATTTCCATGTTTATAGAGTTGGCGGTTTAGACATTTCCATATTCATGCAGATGGCAGTGTAGATATTTCCGTGTTTATACAGATAGCAGTGTAGATATTTCCATCTTCATACACATAACGGTGTAGATATTTCCATGTTTATACAGATGGTGGTGTAGATATTTCCATACTCATACAGATGGCGGTGTAGATATTTCCATGTGTATAGAGATAGCGGTGTAGGTATTTCCATGTTTACACAGATAGCGGTGTAGATATTTTTATGTTTACACAGATAGCGGTGTAGATATTTCCATGTTTATACAGATAGCGGTGTAGTTATTTCCATGTTTATACAGAGAGCGGTGTAGATATTTCCATATTTATAGAGTTGGAGGTGTAGATATCTCCATGTTCATACAGATGTCGTTGAAGATATTTCCATGTTTAGAGAGATAGCGGTGTAGATATTTCCATGTTTACACAGATAGCGGTGTAGATATTTCCATGTTTATTCAGATAGCAGTGTAGATATTTCCATATTTATAGAGTTGGCGGTGTAGATATTTCCATGTTCATACAGATGGTGGTGTAGATATTTCCATGTTCATAAAGATGGCAGTGTAGATATTTCCATGTTTATATAGTTGGCAGTGTAGATATTTCCAAGTTCATACAGATGGCGGTGAAGTTATTTCCATGTTTATACACATGACGGTGTAGATATTTCCAAGTTTTAAGAGGTAGCGGTGTAGATATTTCCGTGTTTACACAGATGGCGGTGAAGATATTTCCATGTTTAGAGAGATAGCGGTGTAGATATTTCCATGTTTATACTGATAGCGGTGTAGATATTCCCATGTTTATACAGATAACGGTGTAGATACTTACATATTCATACAGATGGTTGTGTATATATTTATATGTTTATACAGATTGCGGAGTAGATATTTCCATGTTTATAGAGATAGCGGTGTAGATATTTCCATGTTTCTACAGTTGGTGTTGTAGATATTTCCATGTTTACACAGATATCGGTGTAGATATTTCCAAGTTTATGCAGATAGCGGAGAAGATATTTCCACTTTTATGCAGATAGCGGTGAAGATATTTCCATGTTTATACAGATAGCTGTGTAGATATTTCCTTCTTTATACAGATGGCAGTGTAGATATATCCATGTTTATACAAATGGCGGTGTAGATATTTCCATGTTTATACAGATGGCAGTGTAGATATTTCCATGTTTAAAGAGATGACAGTGTAGATATTTCCATGTTTATAGAGATAGCGGTGTAGTTATTTCCATGTAAATAGGCATAGCGGTGCAGATATTTCCATGTTTATAGAGATAGAGGTGTAGATATTTCCTAGTTTATACAGATAGCGGTGTAGATATTTCCATGTTTATAGAGATAGCGGTGTAGACATTTCCACGTTTATACAGATAGCGGTGTAGATATTTCCATATTCTTACAGATGGCGGTGCAGATATTTCCATCCTTATACAGATAGCCGTGTAGAAATTTCCATGTTTATACATATGGCGGTGTAGATATTTCCATATTTATGGAGATGGCGGTGTAGATATTTCCATGTTTATAGAGATAACAGTGTAGTTATTTCAAAGTTAATAGGCATAGCGGTGTAGATATTTCCATGTTTATAGAGACAGAGGTGTAGATGTTTCCTTGTTTATACAGATATAGGTGTAGATATTTCCATGTTTATAGAGATATCGGTGTAGACATTTCCAAATTTATACAGATAGCTTTGTAGATATTTAAAGGTTCATACAGATGGTGGTGTAGATATTTCCATCCTTATACAGATAGCGGTGTAGATATTTCCATGTTTATACAGATGGCGGTGTAGATATTTCCATGTTTATAGAGATGGCGGTGTAGATATTTCCACGTTTATAGAGATAACGGTGTAGTTATTTCCATATTAATAGGCATAGCGGTGTAGATATTTCCATGTTTATAGAGACAGAGGTGTACATATTTCCTTGTTTATAGAGATAGCAGTGTAGATATTTCCATGTTAATAGCGAAAGCGGTGTAGACATTTCCAAATTTATACAGATAGTGGTGTAGATATTTAAAGCTTCATACAGATGGTGGTGTAGATATTTCCATCCTTATACAGATAGCGGTGTAGATATTTCTATGTTTGTACAGATGGCGGAGTAGATATTTCCTTCTTTCTACAGTTGGCGGTGCAGATATTTCCATGTTCATAGAGAAGGCGGTGTAGATATTTCCATGTTTACAGAGATAGAGTTGTAGATATTTCCTTGTTTATAGAGATAGCGGTGTAGATATTTCCAACTTTATACAGATGGCGGTGTAGATATTTCCATCTCTATACAGATGGCCGTGAACATATATCCATGTTCATACAGATGGCGGTGTAGGTATTTCCATGTTTTTAGACATGACGGTGTAGATATTTCCATGTTTATACAGATAGCGGTGTATATATTTCCATGTTTATACAGTTAGCTGTTTAGATATTTCCATCGTTATACTGATGGCGGTGTAGATATTTCAATGTTCATACAGATGGCGGTGTAGATATTTCCATGTTTATACATATGACGGTGTAGATATATCCATGTTTATACAGAAGGCGGTGTAGATATTTCCATGTTTATAGAGATTGCGGTGTAGATATTTCCATGTTTACACACATAGCGTTGTACATATTTCCATGTTCCTACAGAGGGCGGTGGACATATTTACATGTTTGTAGAGTTGGCGGTTTAGACATTTCCACGTTCATACAGATGGTGGTGTAGATATTTCCATGTTTATACAGATAGCGCTGTGGATATTTCCATCTTTATACACATAATGGTGTAGATCTTTCCATGTTTTTAGATATAGCGGTGTAGTTATTTCCATGTTTACACAGATAGCGGTGTAGATATTTCCATGTTTATACAGATGACTCTGTAGATATTTCCATGTTTACTCAGATAGCGGTGTAGATATTTCCATATTTATACAGAAAGCGGTGTAGATATTTCCATGTTTATAGAGATATCGGTGTAGATATTTCCATGTTTATACAGATAGCAGTGTAGATACTTCCATGCTAGTACACATGGCGGTGTAGATATTTCCATGTTCATACAGATGGCGGTGAAGATATTTCCATGTTTATACAGATAACGGTGTATATATTTCCATGTTTACACAGATAGCGGTGTAGATATTTCTATGTTTACACAGATCACGGTGTAGATATTTAGATGTTTATGCAGATAGGGGTGTAGATATTTCCATGTTCATACAGATGGCGTAGATATTTCCATCTTTATATAGTTGGCAGTGTAGATATTTCCATGTTCATACAGATGGCGGTGAAGATATTTCCATGTTTATACACATAACGGTGTAGATATTTCCAAGTTTTAAGAGATAGCGGAGTAGATATTTCCATGTATACACAGATAGCGGTATAGATATTTCCATGTTTACACAGATAGCTGTGTATTTTCATGTTTATACACATAGCGATGTAGATATTTCCATGTGTATACAGAAAGCGGTGTAGATAGTTACATGTTCCTACAGATGTCTGTGTAGATATTTCCAAGTTTATACTGATAGTGGTGTAGATATTTCCGTGTTTATAGAGATACCGTTGTACATATTTCCATCTTCCTTCGGTGGGTGGTGTAGATATTTCCATGTTTACACAGATAGCGGTGTAGATATTTCCAAGTTTATGCAGATAGCGGTGGAGATATTTCGACTTTTATGCAGATAGCAGTGTAGATATTTCCATGTTTATACAGAAAGCGGTGTAGATAATTCCATGTTCCTTCAGATTGTGCTGTAGATATTTCCATGTTTATTGAGTTGGCGGTTTAGACATTTCCATATTCATGCAGATGGCAGTGTAGATATTTCCGTGTTTATACAGATAGCAGTGTAGATATTTCCATCTTTATACACGTAACGGTGTAGATATTTCCATGTTTATACAGATGGCGGTGTTGATATTTCCATACTCATACAGATGGCGGTGTTGATATTTCCATACTCATACAGATGGTGGTGTAGATATTTCCATGTGTATAGAGATAGCGGTGTAGGTATTTCCATGTTTACACAGATAGCGGTGTAGATATTTTTATGTTTACACAGATAGCGGTGTAGATATTTCCATGTTTATACAGATAACGGTGTAGATATTCACATATTCATACAGATGGTTGTGTATATATTTATAAGTTTATACAGATTGTGGAGTAGATACTTCCATGTGTATAGAGATAGCGGTGTAGGTATTTCCACGTTTACACAGATCGCGGTGTAGATATTTTTATGTTTACACAGATAGCGGTGTAGATATTTCCATGTTTACACAGATAGCGGTGTAGATATTTCCATGTTTATACAGATGGCGTTGTAGATATTTCCATGTTTATAGAGATGGCGGTGTAGATATTTCCATGTTTATAGAGATAACGGTGTAGTTATTTCCATGTTAATAGGCATAGCAGTGTAGATATTTCCATGTTTATAGAGACAGAAGTGTAGATAATTCCTTGTTTATACAGATAGCGTTGTAGATATTTCCATGTTTATAGAGATAGCGGTGTAGACATTTCCACATTTATACATATAGTGGTGTAGATATTTAAAGCTTCATACAGATGCTGGTGTAGATATTTCCATCCTTATACAGATAGCGGTGTAGATATTTCCATGTTTATACAGGTGGCGGGGTAGATATTTCCGTCTTTATACAGATGGCGGTGTAGATATTTCCATGTTCATAGAGATGGCGGTGTAGATATTTCCATGTTTTCAGAGATAGAGGTGTAGATATTTCCTTGTTTATAGAGATAGCGGTGTAGATATTTCCATGTTTATACAGATGGTGGTGTAGATATTTCCACCTCTATACAGATGGCGGTGTACATATTTCCAGGTTCATACAGATGGCGGTGTAGATATTTCCATGTTTTTAGACATGGCGGTGTAGATATTTCCATGTTTATACAGATAGCGGTGTAGATATTTCCATGTTTATACAGTTAGCTGTGTAGATATTTCCATCTTTATACAGATGGCAGTGTAGATATATCCATGTTTATACAAATGGCGGTGTAGATATTTCCATGTTTATAGAGATGGCGGTGTAGTTATTTCCATGTATATAGGCATAGCGGTGTAGATATTTCCATGTTTATAGAGATAGAGGTGTAGATATTTCCTAGTTTATACAGATAGCGGTGTAGATATTTCCATGTTTATAGAGATAGCGGTGTAGACATTTCCACGTTTATACAGATAGCGGTGTAGATATTTCCATATTCTTACAGATGGCGGTGCAGATATTTCCATCCTTAAACAGATAGCCGTGTAGAAATTTCCATGTTTATACAGATGGCGGTGTAGATATTTCCATGTTTATGGAGATGGCGGTGTAGATATTTCCATGTTTATAGAGATAACGGTGTAGTTATTTCAAAGTTAATAGGCATAGCGGTGTAGATATTTCCATGTTTATAGAGACAGAGTTGTAGATGTTTCCTAGTTTATAGAGATATAGGTGTAGATATTTCCATGTTTACAGAGATAGAGGTGTAGACATTTCCACGTTTATACAGATAGTGGTGTAGATATTTAAAGCTTCATACAGATGCTGGTGTAGATATTTCCATCCTTATACAGATAGCGGTGTAGATATTTCCGTGTTTGTACAGATGGCGGTGTAGATATTTCCATCTTTATGGAGATGGCGGTGTAGATATTTCCATGTTTATTGAGACAGAGGTGTAGATATTTCCATGTTTATACAGATAGCGGTGTAGATATTTCCATGTTTATACAGATAGCTGTGTAGATATTTCTATCTTTATACAGATGGCGGTGTAGATATTTCCATGTTTATACAGATGGCGGTGTAGATATTTCCATGTTAATAGATATGGCCGTGTAGATATTTCCATGTTTAAAGAGATGACAGTGTAGATATTTCCATGTTTATAGAGATAGCGGTGTATTTATTTCCATGTAAATAGGCATCGCGGTGTAGATATTTCCTTGTTTATAGAGATAGAGGTGTAGATATTTCCTAGTTTAAACAGATAGCGGTGTAGATATTTCAATGTTTATAGAGATAGCGGTGTAGACATTTCCACGTTTATACAGTAAGCGGTGTAGATATATCCATGTTCATACAGATGGCAGTGTAGATATTTCCATCCTTATACAGATAGCGGTGTAGATATTTCCATGTTTCTACAGATGGCTGTGTAGATATTTCCATGTTTATGGAGATGGCGGTGTAGATATTTCCATGTTTATAGAGACAGAGGTGTAGACGTTTCCTTGTTTATACAGATAGCGGTGTAGATATTTCCATGTTTATAGAGATAGCGGTGTAGCCATTTCCAAATTTATACAGATAGCGGTGTAGATATTTAAAGGTTCATATAGATGGTGGTGTAGATATTTCCATCCTTATACAGATAGCGGTGTAGATATTTCCATGTTTATACAGATGGCGGTGTAGATATTTCCATCTTTATACAGATAGCGGTGTAGTTATTCCCATGTTCATAGAGATGGCGGTGTAGATATTTACATGTTTACAGAGATAGAGGTGTAGATATTTCCTTGTTTATAGAGATAGCGGTGTAGATATTTCCATGTTTATACAGATGGCGGTGTAGATATTTCCATCTCTATACAGATGGCGGTGTACATATTTCCATGTTCATACAGATGGCGGTGTAGATATTTCCATGTTTTTAGGTATGGCGGTGTAGATATTTCCATGTTTATACAGATAGCGGTGTAGATATCTCCATGTTTATACAGTTAGCTGTGTAGATATTTCCAGCGTTATACAGAAGGGGGTGTAGATATTTCCATGTTCATACAGACCGCGGTGTAGATATTTCCATGTTTATACAGATGACGGTGTAGATATTTCCATGTTTATACAGAAGGCGGTGTAGATATTTCCATGTTTATAGAGAAGGCAGTGTAGATATTTCCATGTTTATACAGATAGCGGTGTAGATATTTCCATGTTTATACAGATAGCGGTGTAGTTATTTCCATGTTTATACAGAGAGCGGTGTAGATATTTCCATATTTATAGAGTTGGAGGTGTAGATATCTCCATGTTCATACAGATGTCGTTGAAGATATTTCCATGTTTAGAGAGATAGCGGTGTAGATATTTCCATGTTTACACAGATAGCGGTGTAGATATTTCCATGTTTATTCAGATAGCAGTGTAGATATTTCCATATTTATAGAGTTGGCGGTGTAGATATTTCCATGTTCATACAGATGGTGGTGTAGATATTTCCATGTTCATAAAGATGGCAGTGTAGATATTTCCATGTTTATATAGTTGGCAGTGTAGATATTTCCAAGTTCATACAGATGGCGGTGAAGTTATTTCCATGTTTATACACATGACGGTGTAGATATTTCCAAGTTTTAAGAGGTAGCGGTGTAGATATTTCCGTGTTTACACAGATGGCGGTGAAGATATTTCCATGTTTAGAGAGATAGCGGTGTAGATATTTCCATGTTTATACTGATAGCGGTGTAGATATTCCCATGTTTATACAGATAACGGTGTAGATACTTACATATTCATACAGATGGTTGTGTATATATTTATATGTTTATACAGATTGCGGAGTAGATATTTCCATGTTTATAGAGATAGCGGTGTAGATATTTCCATGTTTCTACAGTTGGTGTTGTAGATATTTCCATGTTTACACAGATATCGGTGTAGATATTTCCAAGTTTATGCAGATAGCGGAGAAGATATTTCCACTTTTATGCAGATAGCGGTGAAGATATTTCCATGTTTATACAGATAGCTGTGTAGATATTTCCTTCTTTATACAGATGGCAGTGTAGATATATCCATGTTTATACAAATGGCGGTGTAGATATTTCCATGTTTATACAGATGGCAGTGTAGATATTTCCATGTTTAAAGAGATGACAGTGTAGATATTTCCATGTTTATAGAGATAGCGGTGTAGTTATTTCCATGTAAATAGGCATAGCGGTGCAGATATTTCCATGTTTATAGAGATAGAGGTGTAGATATTTCCTAGTTTATACAGATAGCGGTGTAGATATTTCCATGTTTATAGAGATAGCGGTGTAGACATTTCCACGTTTATACAGATAGCGGTGTAGATATTTCCATATTCTTACAGATGGCGGTGCAGATATTTCCATCCTTATACAGATAGCCGTGTAGAAATTTCCATGTTTATACATATGGCGGTGTAGATATTTCCATATTTATGGAGATGGCGGTGTAGATATTTCCATGTTTATAGAGATAACAGTGTAGTTATTTCAAAGTTAATAGGCATAGCGGTGTAGATATTTCCATGTTTATAGAGACAGAGGTGTAGATGTTTCCTTGTTTATACAGATATAGGTGTAGATATTTCCATGTTTATAGAGATATCGGTGTAGACATTTCCAAATTTATACAGATAGCTTTGTAGATATTTAAAGGTTCATACAGATGGTGGTGTAGATATTTCCATCCTTATACAGATAGCGGTGTAGATATTTCCATGTTTATACAGATGGCGGTGTAGATATTTCCATGTTTATAGAGATGGCGGTGTAGATATTTCCACGTTTATAGAGATAACGGTGTAGTTATTTCCATATTAATAGGCATAGCGGTGTAGATATTTCCATGTTTATAGAGACAGAGGTGTACATATTTCCTTGTTTATAGAGATAGCAGTGTAGATATTTCCATGTTAATAGCGAAAGCGGTGTAGACATTTCCAAATTTATACAGATAGTGGTGTAGATATTTAAAGCTTCATACAGATGGTGGTGTAGATATTTCCATCCTTATACAGATAGCGGTGTAGATATTTCTATGTTTGTACAGATGGCGGAGTAGATATTTCCTTCTTTCTACAGTTGGCGGTGCAGATATTTCCATGTTCATAGAGAAGGCGGTGTAGATATTTCCATGTTTACAGAGATAGAGTTGTAGATATTTCCTTGTTTATAGAGATAGCGGTGTAGATATTTCCAACTTTATACAGATGGCGGTGTAGATATTTCCATCTCTATACAGATGGCCGTGAACATATATCCATGTTCATACAGATGGCGGTGTAGGTATTTCCATGTTTTTAGACATGACGGTGTAGATATTTCCATGTTTATACAGATAGCGGTGTATATATTTCCATGTTTATACAGTTAGCTGTTTAGATATTTCCATCGTTATACTGATGGCGGTGTAGATATTTCAATGTTCATACAGATGGCGGTGTAGATATTTCCATGTTTATACATATGACGGTGTAGATATATCCATGTTTATACAGAAGGCGGTGTAGATATTTCCATGTTTATAGAGATTGCGGTGTAGATATTTCCATGTTTACACACATAGCGTTGTACATATTTCCATGTTCCTACAGAGGGCGGTGGACATATTTACATGTTTGTAGAGTTGGCGGTTTAGACATTTCCACGTTCATACAGATGGTGGTGTAGATATTTCCATGTTTATACAGATAGCGCTGTGGATATTTCCATCTTTATACACATAATGGTGTAGATCTTTCCATGTTTTTAGATATAGCGGTGTAGTTATTTCCATGTTTACACAGATAGCGGTGTAGATATTTCCATGTTTATACAGATGACTCTGTAGATATTTCCATGTTTACTCAGATAGCGGTGTAGATATTTCCATATTTATACAGAAAGCGGTGTAGATATTTCCATGTTTATAGAGATATCGGTGTAGATATTTCCATGTTTATACAGATAGCAGTGTAGATACTTCCATGCTAGTACACATGGCGGTGTAGATATTTCCATGTTCATACAGATGGCGGTGAAGATATTTCCATGTTTATACAGATAACGGTGTATATATTTCCATGTTTACACAGATAGCGGTGTAGATATTTCTATGTTTACACAGATCACGGTGTAGATATTTAGATGTTTATGCAGATAGGGGTGTAGATATTTCCATGTTCATACAGATGGCGTAGATATTTCCATCTTTATATAGTTGGCAGTGTAGATATTTCCATGTTCATACAGATGGCGGTGAAGATATTTCCATGTTTATACACATAACGGTGTAGATATTTCCAAGTTTTAAGAGATAGCGGAGTAGATATTTCCATGTATACACAGATAGCGGTATAGATATTTCCATGTTTACACAGATAGCTGTGTATTTTCATGTTTATACACATAGCGATGTAGATATTTCCATGTGTATACAGAAAGCGGTGTAGATAGTTACATGTTCCTACAGATGTCTGTGTAGATATTTCCAAGTTTATACTGATAGTGGTGTAGATATTTCCGTGTTTATAGAGATACCGTTGTACATATTTCCATCTTCCTTCGGTGGGTGGTGTAGATATTTCCATGTTTACACAGATAGCGGTGTAGATATTTCCAAGTTTATGCAGATAGCGGTGGAGATATTTCGACTTTTATGCAGATAGCAGTGTAGATATTTCCATGTTTATACAGAAAGCGGTGTAGATAATTCCATGTTCCTTCAGATTGTGCTGTAGATATTTCCATGTTTATTGAGTTGGCGGTTTAGACATTTCCATATTCATGCAGATGGCAGTGTAGATATTTCCGTGTTTATACAGATAGCAGTGTAGATATTTCCATCTTTATACACGTAACGGTGTAGATATTTCCATGTTTATACAGATGGCGGTGTTGATATTTCCATACTCATACAGATGGCGGTGTTGATATTTCCATACTCATACAGATGGTGGTGTAGATATTTCCATGTGTATAGAGATAGCGGTGTAGGTATTTCCATGTTTACACAGATAGCGGTGTAGATATTTTTATGTTTACACAGATAGCGGTGTAGATATTTCCATGTTTATACAGATAACGGTGTAGATATTCACATATTCATACAGATGGTTGTGTATATATTTATAAGTTTATACAGATTGTGGAGTAGATACTTCCATGTGTATAGAGATAGCGGTGTAGGTATTTCCATGTTTACACAGATCGCGGTGTAGATATTTTTATGTTTACACAGATAGCGGTGTAGATATTTCCATGTTTACACAGATAGCGGTGTAGATATTTCCATGTTTATACAGATGGCGTTGTAGATATTTCCATGTTTATAGAGATGGCGGTGTAGATATTTCCATGTTTATAGAGATAACGGTGTAGTTATTTCCATGTTAATAGGCATAGCAGTGTAGATATTTCCATGTTTATAGAGACAGAAGTGTAGATAATTCCTTGTTTATACAGATAGCGTTGTAGATATTTCCATGTTTATAGAGATAGCGGTGTAGACATTTCCACATTTATACATATAGTGGTGTAGATATTTAAAGCTTCATACAGATGCTGGTGTAGATATTTCCATCCTTATACAGATAGCGGTGTAGATATTTCCATGTTTATACAGGTGGCGGGGTAGATATTTCCGTCTTTATACAGATGGCGGTGTAGATATTTCCATGTTCATAGAGATGGCGGTGTAGATATTTCCATGTTTTCAGAGATAGAGGTGTAGATATTTCCTTGTTTATAGAGATAGCGGTGTAGATATTTCCATGTTTATACAGATGGTGGTGTAGATATTTCCACCTCTATACAGATGGCGGTGTACATATTTCCAGGTTCATACAGATGGCGGTGTAGATATTTCCATGTTTTTAGACATGGCGGTGTAGATATTTCCATGTTTATACAGATAGCGGTGTAGATATTTCCATGTTTATACAGTTAGCTGTGTAGATATTTCCATCTTTATACAGATGGCAGTGTAGATATATCCATGTTTATACAAATGGCGGTGTAGATATTTCCATGTTTATAGAGATGGCGGTGTAGTTATTTCCATGTATATAGGCATAGCGGTGTAGATATTTCCATGTTTATAGAGATAGAGGTGTAGATATTTCCTAGTTTATACAGATAGCGGTGTAGATATTTCCATGTTTATAGAGATAGCGGTGTAGACATTTCCACGTTTATACAGATAGCGGTGTAGATATTTCCATATTCTTACAGATGGCGGTGCAGATATTTCCATCCTTAAACAGATAGCCGTGTAGAAATTTCCATGTTTATACAGATGGCGGTGTAGATATTTCCATGTTTATGGAGATGGCGGTGTAGATATTTCCATGTTTATAGAGATAACGGTGTAGTTATTTCAAAGTTAATAGGCATAGCGGTGTAGATATTTCCATGTTTATAGAGACAGAGTTGTAGATGTTTCCTTGTTTATAGAGATATAGGTGTAGATATTTCCATGTTTACAGAGATAGAGGTGTAGACATTTCCACGTTTATACAGATAGTGGTGTAGATATTTAAAGCTTCATACAGATGCTGGTGTAGATATTTCCATCCTTATACAGATAGCGGTGTAGATATTTCCGTGTTTGTACAGATGGCGGTGTAGATATTTCCATCTTTATGGAGATGGCGGTGTAGATATTTCCATGTTTATTGAGACAGAGGTGTAGATATTTCCATGTTTATACAGATAGCGGTGTAGATATTTCCATGTTTATACAGATAGCTGTGTAGATATTTCTATCTTTATACAGATGGCGGTGTAGATATTTCCATGTTTATACAGATGGCGGTGTAGATATTTCCATGTTAATAGATATGGCCGTGTAGATATTTCCATGTTTAAAGAGATGACAGTGTAGATATTTCCATGTTTATAGAGATAGCGGTGTATTTATTTCCATGTAAATAGGCATCGCGGTGTAGATATTTCCTTGTTTATAGAGATAGAGGTGTAGATATTTCCTAGTTTAAACAGATAGCGGTGTAGATATTTCAATGTTTATAGAGATAGCGGTGTAGACATTTCCACGTTTATACAGTAAGCGGTGTAGATATATCCATGTTCATACAGATGGCAGTGTAGATATTTCCATCCTTATACAGATAGCGGTGTAGATATTTCCATGTTTCTACAGATGGCTGTGTAGATATTTCCATGTTTATGGAGATGGCGGTGTAGATATTTCCATGTTTATAGAGACAGAGGTGTAGACGTTTCCTTGTTTATACAGATAGCGGTGTAGATATTTCCATGTTTATAGAGATAGCGGTGTAGCCATTTCCAAATTTATACAGATAGCGGTGTAGATATTTAAAGGTTCATATAGATGGTGGTGTAGATATTTCCATCCTTATACAGATAGCGGTGTAGATATTTCCATGTTTATACAGATGGCGGTGTAGATATTTCCATCTTTATACAGATAGCGGTGTAGTTATTCCCATGTTCATAGAGATGGCGGTGTAGATATTTACATGTTTACAGAGATAGAGGTGTAGATATTTCCTTGTTTATAGAGATAGCGGTGTAGATATTTCCATGTTTATACAGATGGCGGTGTAGATATTTCCATCTCTATACAGATGGCGGTGTACATATTTCCATGTTCATACAGATGGCGGTGTAGATATTTCCATGTTTTTAGGTATGGCGGTGTAGATATTTCCATGTTTATACAGATAGCGGTGTAGATATCTCCATGTTTATACAGTTAGCTGTGTAGATATTTCCAGCGTTATACAGAAGGGGGTGTAGATATTTCCATGTTCATACAGACCGCGGTGTAGATATTTCCATGTTTATACAGATGACGGTGTAGATATTTCCATGTTTATACAGAAGGCGGTGTAGATATTTCCATGTTTATAGAGAAGGCAGTGTAGATATTTCCATGTTTATACAGATAGCGGTGTAGATATTTCCATGTTTATACAGATAGCGGTGTAGTTATTTCCATGTTTATACAGAGAGCGGTGTAGATATTTCCATATTTATAGAGTTGGAGGTGTAGATATCTCCATGTTCATACAGATGTCGTTGAAGATATTTCCATGTTTAGAGAGATAGCGGTGTAGATATTTCCATGTTTACACAGATAGCGGTGTAGATATTTCCATGTTTATTCAGATAGCAGTGTAGATATTTCCATATTTATAGAGTTGGCGGTGTAGATATTTCCATGTTCATACAGATGGTGGTGTAGATATTTCCATGTTCATAAAGATGGCAGTGTAGATATTTCCATGTTTATATAGTTGGCAGTGTAGATATTTCCAAGTTCATACAGATGGCGGTGAAGTTATTTCCATGTTTATACACATGACGGTGTAGATATTTCCAAGTTTTAAGAGGTAGCGGTGTAGATATTTCCGTGTTTACACAGATGGCGGTGAAGATATTTCCATGTTTAGAGAGATAGCGGTGTAGATATTTCCATGTTTATACTGATAGCGGTGTAGATATTCCCATGTTTATACAGATAACGGTGTAGATACTTACATATTCATACAGATGGTTGTGTATATATTTATATGTTTATACAGATTGCGGAGTAGATATTTCCATGTTTATAGAGATAGCGGTGTAGATATTTCCATGTTTCTACAGTTGGTGTTGTAGATATTTCCATGTTTACACAGATATCGGTGTAGATATTTCCAAGTTTATGCAGATAGCGGAGAAGATATTTCCACTTTTATGCAGATAGCGGTGAAGATATTTCCATGTTTATACAGATAGCTGTGTAGATATTTCCTTCTTTATACAGATGGCAGTGTAGATATATCCATGTTTATACAAATGGCGGTGTAGATATTTCCATGTTTATACAGATGGCAGTGTAGATATTTCCATGTTTAAGGAGATGACAGTGTAGATATTTCCATGTTTATAGAGATAGCGGTGTAGTTATTTCCATGTAAATAGGCATAGCGGTGCAGATATTTCCATGTTTATAGAGATAGAGGTGTAGATATTTCCTAGTTTATACAGATAGCGGTGTAGATATTTCCATGTTTATAGAGATAGCGGTGTAGACATTTCCACGTTTATACAGATAGCGGTGTAGATATTTCCATATTCTTACAGATGGCGGTGCAGATATTTCCATCCCTATACAGATAGCCGTGTAGAAATTTCCATGTTTATACATATGGCGGTGTAGATATTTCCATATTTATGGAGATGGCGGTGTAGATATTTCCATGTTTATAGAGATAACAGTGTAGTTATTTCAAAGTTAATAGGCATAGCGGTGTAGATATTTCCATGTTTATAGAGACAGAGGTGTAGATGTTTCCTTGTTTATACAGATATAGGTGTAGATATTTCCATGTTTATAGAGATATCGGTGTAGACATTTCCAAATTTATACAGATAGCTTTGTAGATATTTAAAGGTTCATACAGATGGTGGTGTAGATATTTCCATCCTTATACAGATAGCGGTGTAGATATTTCCATGTTTATACAGATGGCGGTGTAGATATTTCCATGTTTATAGAGATGGCGGTGTAGATATTTCCACGTTTATAGAGATAACGGTGTAGTTATTTCCATATTAATAGGCATAGCGGTGTAGATATTTCCATGTTTATAGAGACAGAGGTGTACATATTTCCTTGTTTATAGAGATAGCAGTGTAGATATTTCCATGTTAATAGCGAAAGCGGTGTAGACATTTCCAAATTTATACAGATAGTGGTGTAGATATTTAAAGCTTCATACAGATGGTGGTGTAGATATTTCCATCCTTATACAGATAGCGGTGTAGATATTTCTATGTTTGTACAGATGGCGGAGTAGATATTTCCTTCTTTCTACAGTTGGCGGTGCAGATATTTCCATGTTCATAGAGAAGGCGGTGTAGATATTTCCATGTTTACAGAGATAGAGTTGTAGATATTTCCTTGTTTATAGAGATAGCGGTGTAGATATTTCCAACTTTATACAGATGGCGGTGTAGATATTTCCATCTCTATACAGATGGCCGTGAACATATATCCATGTTCATACAGATGGCGGTGTAGGTATTTCCATGTTTTTAGACATGACGGTGTAGATATTTCCATGTTTATACAGATAGCGGTGTATATATTTCCATGTTTATACAGTTAGCTGTTTAGATATTTCCATCGTTATACTGATGGCGGTGTAGATATTTCAATGTTCATACAGATGGCGGTGTAGATATTTCCATGTTTATACATATGACGGTGTAGATATATCCATGTTTATACAGAAGGCGGTGTAGATATTTCCATGTTTATAGAGATTGCGGTGTAGATATTTCCATGTTTACACACATAGCGTTGTACATATTTCCATGTTCCTACAGAGGGCGGTGGACATATTTACATGTTTGTAGAGTTGGCGGTTTAGACATTTCCACGTTCATACAGATGGTGGTGTAGATATTTCCATGTTTATACAGATAGCGCTGTGGATATTTCCATCTTTATACACATAATGGTGTAGATCTTTCCATGTTTTTAGATATAGCGGTGTAGTTATTTCCATGTTTACACAGATAGCGGTGTAGATATTTCCATGTTTATACAGATGACTCTGTAGATATTTCCATGTTTACTCAGATAGCGGTGTAGATATTTCCATATTTATACAGAAAGCGGTGTAGATATTTCCATGTTTATAGAGATATCGGTGTAGATATTTCCATGTTTATACAGATAGCAGTGTAGATACTTCCATGCTAGTACACATGGCGGTGTAGATATTTCCATGTTCATACAGATGGCGGTGAAGATATTTCCATGTTTATACAGATAACGGTGTATATATTTCCATGTTTACACAGATAGCGGTGTAGATATTTCTATGTTTACACAGATCACGGTGTAGATATTTAGATGTTTATGCAGATAGGGGTGTAGATATTTCCATGTTCATACAGATGGCGTAGATATTTCCATCTTTATATAGTTGGCAGTGTAGATATTTCCATGTTCATACAGATGGCGGTGAAGATATTTCCATGTTTATACACATAACGGTGTAGATATTTCCAAGTTTTAAGAGATAGCGGAGTAGATATTTCCATGTATACACAGATAGCGGTATAGATATTTCCATGTTTACACAGATAGCTGTGTATTTTCATGTTTATACACATAGCGATGTAGATATTTCCATGTGTATACAGAAAGCGGTGTAGATAGTTACATGTTCCTACAGATGTCTGTGTAGATATTTCCAAGTTTATACTGATAGTGGTGTAGATATTTCCGTGTTTATAGAGATACCGTTGTACATATTTCCATCTTCCTTCGGTGGGTGGTGTAGATATTTCCATGTTTACACAGATAGCGGTGTAGATATTTCCAAGTTTATGCAGATAGCGGTGGAGATATTTCGACTTTTATGCAGATAGCAGTGTAGATATTTCCATGTTTATACAGAAAGCGGTGTAGATAATTCCATGTTCCTTCAGATTGTGCTGTAGATATTTCCATGTTTATTGAGTTGGCGGTTTAGACATTTCCATATTCATGCAGATGGCAGTGTAGATATTTCCGTGTTTATACAGATAGCAGTGTAGATATTTCCATCTTTATACACGTAACGGTGTAGATATTTCCATGTTTATACAGATGGCGGTGTTGATATTTCCATACTCATACAGATGGCGGTGTTGATATTTCCATACTCATACAGATGGTGGTGTAGATATTTCCATGTGTATAGAGATAGCGGTGTAGGTATTTCCATGTTTACACAGATAGCGGTGTAGATATTTTTATGTTTACACAGATAGCGGTGTAGATATTTCCATGTTTATACAGATAACGGTGTAGATATTCACATATTCATACAGATGGTTGTGTATATATTTATAAGTTTATACAGATTGTGGAGTAGATACTTCCATGTGTATAGAGATAGCGGTGTAGGTATTTCCACGTTTACACAGATCGCGGTGTAGATATTTTTATGTTTACACAGATAGCGGTGTAGATATTTCCATGTTTACACAGATAGCGGTGTAGATATTTCCATGTTTATACAGATGGCGTTGTAGATATTTCCATGTTTATAGAGATAACGGTGTAGTTATTTCCATGTTAATAGGCATAGCAGTGTAGATATTTCCATGTTTATAGAGACAGAAGTGTAGATAATTCCTTGTTTATACAGATAGCGTTGTAGATATTTCCATGTTTATAGAGATAGCGGTGTAGACATTTCCACATTTATACATATAGTGGTGTAGATATTTAAAGCTTCATACAGATGCTGGTGTAGATATTTCCATCCTTATACAGATAGCGGTGTAGATATTTCCATGTTTATACAGGTGGCGGGGTAGATATTTCCGTCTTTATACAGATGGCGGTGTAGATATTTCCATGTTCATAGAGATGGCGGTGTAGATATTTCCATGTTTTCAGAGATAGAGGTGTAGATATTTCCTTGTTTATAGAGATAGCGGTGTAGATATTTCCATGTTTATACAGATGGTGGTGTAGATATTTCCACCTCTATACAGATGGCGGTGTACATATTTCCAGGTTCATACAGATGGCGGTGTAGATATTTCCATGTTTTTAGACATGGCGGTGTAGATATTTCCATGTTTATACAGATAGCGGTGTAGATATTTCCATGTTTATACAGTTAGCTGTGTAGATATTTCCATCTTTATACAGATGGCAGTGTAGATATATCCATGTTTATACAAATGGCGGTGTAGATATTTCCATGTTTATAGAGATGGCGGTGTAGTTATTTCCATGTATATAGGCATAGCGGTGTAGATATTTCCATGTTTATAGAGATAGAGGTGTAGATATTTCCTAGTTTATACAGATAGCGGTGTAGATATTTCCATGTTTATAGAGATAGCGGTGTAGACATTTCCACGTTTATACAGATAGCGGTGTAGATATTTCCATATTCTTACAGATGGCGGTGCAGATATTTCCATCCTTAAACAGATAGCCGTGTAGAAATTTCCATGTTTATACAGATGGCGGTGTAGATATTTCCATGTTTATGGAGATGGCGGTGTAGATATTTCCATGTTTATAGAGATAACGGTGTAGTTATTTCAAAGTTAATAGGCATAGCGGTGTAGATATTTCCATGTTTATAGAGACAGAGTTGTAGATGTTTCCTTGTTTATAGAGATATAGGTGTAGATATTTCCATGTTTACAGAGATAGAGGTGTAGACATTTCCACGTTTATACAGATAGTGGTGTAGATATTTAAAGCTTCATACAGATGCTGGTGTAGATATTTCCATCCTTATACAGATAGCGGTGTAGATATTTCCGTGTTTGTACAGATGGCGGTGTAGATATTTCCATCTTTATGGAGATGGCGGTGTACATATTTCCATGTTTATTGAGACAGAGGTGTAGATATTTCCATGTTTATACAGATAGCGGTGTAGATATTTCCATGTTTATACAGATAGCTGTGTAGATATTTCTATCTTTATACAGATGGCGGTGTAGATATTTCCATGTTTATACAGATGGCGGTGTAGATATTTCCATGTTAATAGATATGGCCGTGTAGATATTTCCATGTTTAAAGAGATGACAGTGTAGATATTTCCATGTTTATAGAGATAGCGGTGTATTTATTTCCATGTAAATAGGCATCGCGGTGTAGATATTTCCTTGTTTATAGAGATAGAGGTGTAGATATTTCCTAGTTTAAACAGATAGCGGTGTAGATATTTCAATGTTTATAGAGATAGCGGTGTAGACATTTCCACGTTTATACAGTAAGCGGTGTAGATATATCCATGTTCATACAGATGGCAGTGTAGATATTTCCATCCTTATACAGATAGCGGTGTAGATATTTCCATGTTTCTACAGATGGCTGTGTAGATATTTCCATGTTTATGGAGATGGCGGTGTAGATATTTCCATGTTTATAGAGACAGAGGTGTAGACGTTTCCTTGTTTATACAGATAGCGGTGTAGATATTTCCATGTTTATAGAGATAGCGGTGTAGCCATTTCCAAATTTATACAGATAGCGGTGTAGATATTTAAAGGTTCATACAGATGGTGGTGTAGATATTTCCATCCTTATACAGATAGCGGTGTAGATATTTCCATGTTTATACAGATGGCGGTGTAGATATTTCCATCTTTATACAGATAGCGGTGTAGTTATTCCCATGTTCATAGAGATGGCGGTGTAGATATTTACATGTTTACAGAGATAGAGGTGTAGATATTTCCTTGTTTATAGAGATAGCGGTGTAGATATTTCCATGTTTATACAGATGGCGGTGTAGATATTTCCATCTCTATACAGATGGCGGTGTACATATTTCCATGTTCATACAGATAGCAGTGTAGATATTTCCATGTTTTTAGGTATGGCGGTGTAGATATTTCCATGTTTATACAGATAGCGGTGTAGATATCTCCATGTTTATACAGTTAGCTGTGTAGATATTTCCAGCGTTATACAGAAGGGGGTGTAGATATTTCCATGTTCATACAGACCACGGTGTAGATATTTCCATGTTTATACAGATGACGGTGTAGATATTTCCATGTTTATACAGAAGGCGGTGTAGATATTTCCATGTTTATAGAGAAGGCAGTGTAGATATTTCCATGTTTATACAGATAGCGGTGTAGATATTTCCATGTTTATACAGATAGCTGTGTAGATATTTACATCTTTATACAAATGGCGGTGTAGATATTTCCATGTTTATATAAATGGCGGTGTAGATATTTCCATCTTTATACAGATGGCGGTGTAGGTATTTCCATGTTTATAGAGATGGCTGGGTAGATATTTCCATGTTTATAGGGATAGCGGTGTAGTTATTTCCATGTTAATAGGCATAGCGGTGTAGATATTTCCATGTTTATAGAGAAGGCTGTGTAGATATTTCCATGTTTATAGAGATAGAGGTGTAGATATTTCCTTGTGTATACTGATAGAGGTGAAAATATTTCCATGTTTATAGAGATAGCGGTGTAGACATTGCCACGTTTATACAGATAGCGGTGTAGATATTTCCATGTTTATAGAGATGGCGGTGTAGACATTTCCATGTTTATACAAATGGCTGTGTAGATATTTCCACCTTTATACAGATGGTGGTGTAGATATTTCCATGTTTACACAGATAGCGGTGTAGATATTTCCATGTTTATACAGATGGCGGTGTAGATATTTCCATGTTTATAGAGATGGCGGTGTAGATATTTCCATGTTTATAGAGATAACGGTGTAGACATTTCCACGTTTATACAGTAAGCGGTGTAGATATATCCATGTTCATACAGATGGCGGTGTAGATATTTCCATCCTTATACAGATAGCGGTGTAGATATTTCCATGTTTATACAGATGGCTGTGTAGATATTTCCATGTTTATGGAGATGGCGGTGTAGATATTTCCATGTTTATAGAGACAGAGGTGTAGATGTTTCCTTGTTTATACAGATAGCGGTGTAGATATTTCCATGTTTATAATGATAGTGGTGTAGCCATTTCCAAATTTATACAGATAGCGGTGTAGATATTTAAAGGTTCATACAGGTGGTGGTGTAGATATTTCCATCCTTATACAGATAGCGGTGTAGATATTTCCATGTTTATACAGACGGTGGGGTAGATATTTCCATCTTTATACAGACGGCGGTGTAGATATTTCCATGTTCATAGAGATGGCGGTGTAGATATTTCCATGTTTACAGAGATAGAGGTGTATATATTTCCTTGTTTATAGAGATAGCGGTGTAGATATTTCCATGTTTATACAGATGGCGGTGTAGATATTTCCACCTCTATACAGATGGCGGTGTACATATTTCCAGGTTCATACAGATGGCGGTGTAGATATTTCCATGTTTTTAGACATGGCGGTGTAGATATTTCCATGTTTATAGAGATAGCGGTGTAGATATTTCCATGTTTATACAGTTAGCTGTGTAGATATTTCCATCGTTATACAGATGGCGGTGTAGATATTTCCATGTTCATACAGATGGAGGTGTAGATATTTCCATGTTTATACAGATGACGGTGTAGATATTTCCATGTTTACACAGAAGGCGGTGTAGATATTTCCATGTTTATAGAGATGGCAGCGTAGATATTTCCATGTTTACACAAATAGCGGTGTAGATATTTCCATGTTTATACAGATATCTGTGTAGATATTTACATCCTTATACAAATGGCGGTGTAGTTATTTCCATGTATATATAGATGGCGGTGTAGATATTTCCATCTTTATACAGATGGCGGTGTAGGTATTTCCATGTTTATAGAGGTGGCGGTGTAGATATTTCCATGTTTACACAGAAATTGGTGTAGTTATTTCCATGTTAATAGGCATAGCGGTGTAGATATTTCCATGTTTATAGAGATGGCGGTGTAGATATTTCCATGTTTACACAGATAACAGTGAAGATATTAACATGTTCCTACAGATGGCTGTGTAGATATTTCCATGTTTATACGGATTGCAGTGTAGATATTTCCGTGTTTTTAGAGATATCCGTGTAGATATTTCCATGTAAATAGGTATAGCAGTGTAGATATTTCCATGTTTATATAGATAGAGGTGTAGTTATTTCCTAGTTTATACAGACAGCGGTGTAGATATTTCCATGTTTATAGAGATAGCGGTGTAGACATTTCCACGTTTATACAGATAGCGGTGTAGATATTTCCATGTTCTTACAGATGGCGGTGTAGATATTTCCATCCTTATACAGATAGCCGTGTAGATATTTCCACGTTTATACAGATGGTGGTGTAGATATTTCCATGTTTATACAGAAGGCGGTGTAGATATTTCCATATTTATACACATGGCGGAGTTGATTTTCCCATGTTCATACAGATGGCGGTGCAGATATTTCCATGTTTATAGAGATGGTGGTGTAGATATTTCCATGTTTATACAGATGGCGGTGTCGATATTTCCATGTTTATGCAGATGGCGGTTTAGATATTTCCATATTTTTACAGATGGCCGTGTAGATATTTCCATGTTCTTACACATGGCGGTGGAGATATTTCCATCTTCATACAGATGGCAGTGTAGATATTTCCATGTTTATAGAGATGGCAGTGTAGATATTTCCATGTTCATACAGATGGCGGTATAGATATTTCCATCCTTATACAGATAGCGGTGCAGATATTTCCATGTTTATACAGATGACGGTGTAGATATTTCC
The DNA here is from genome assembly GCF_029281585.2 of Gorilla gorilla gorilla. NCBI lineage: Eukaryota > Metazoa > Chordata > Mammalia > Primates > Hominidae > Gorilla > Gorilla gorilla. The sequence goes on from NC_073229.2 coordinate 195,733,511, forward strand.
ATCTTTATACAGATGGCGGTGAAGTTATTTCCATGTTCACACAGATGGCGGTGTACATATTTGCATGTTTATAGAGATGGCGGTATAGATATTTCCATGATTTTACAGGTGGCGGTGTAGATATTTCCATCTTTATACAGATGGCGGTGTAGATAATTCCATCTTTATACAGATGGCGGTGTAGATATTTCCATGTTCATACACAAGGCGGTGTAGATATTTCCATCTTTATACAGATGGCTGTGTAGATATTTCCATGTTTATACAGATGGCAGTGTAGGCATTTCCATGTTTATAGAGATGGCGGTGTAGATATTTCCATGTTTATACAGATAGCTGTGTAGATATTTCCATCTTTATACAGATGGCAGTGTAGATACATCCATGTTTATACAAATGGCGGTGTAGATATTTCCACGTTTATACAGATGGCAGTGTAGATATTTCCATGTTTATAGAGATGGCGGTGTAGATATTTCCATGTTTATAGAGATAGCGGTGTAGTTATTTCCATGTAAATAGGCATAGCGGTGTAGATATTTCCAAGTTTATAGAGATAGAGGTGTAGATATTTCCTAGTTTATACAGATAGCGGTGTAGATATTTCCATATTCTTACAGATGGCGGTGCAGATATTTCCATCGTTATACAGATAGCCGTGTAGATATTTCCATGTTTATACAGATGGCGGTGTAGATATTTCCATCTATATACAGATGGCGGTGTACATATTTCCATGTTCATACAGATGGCAGTGTAGATATTTCCATGTTTTTAGATATGGCGGTGTAGATATTTCCATGTTTATCCAGATAGCGGTGTAGATATTTCCATGTTTATACAGTTAGCTGTGTAGATATTTCCATCGTTATACAGAAGGCGGTGTAGATATTTCCATGTTTAGACAGATGGCGGTTTAGATATTTCCATGTTTATACAGATGACGGTGTAGATATTTCCATGTTTATACAGAAGGCGGTGTAGATATTTCCATGTTTATAGAGATGGCAGTGTAGATATTTCCATGGTTATACAGATAGCGGTGTAGATATTTCCATGTTTATACAGATAGCTGTGTAGATATTTACATCTTTATACAAATGGCGGTGTAGATATTTCCATGTTTATATAGATGGCGGTGCAGATATTTCCATCTTTATACAGATGGCGGTGAAGGTATTTCCATGTTTATAGAGATGGCGGTGTAGATATTTCCATGTTTATAGGGATAGCGGTGTAGTTATTTCCATGTTAATAGGCATAGCGGTGTAGATATTTCCATGTTTATAGAGATGGCGGTGTAGATATTTCCATGTTTATAGAGATAGAGGTGTAGATATTTCCTTGTGTATACAGATAGAGGTGAAAATATTTCCATGTTTATAGAGATAGCGGTGTAGACATTGCCACGTTTATACAGATAGTGGAGTAGATGTTTCCATGTTTATAGAGATGGCGGTGTAGACATTTCCATGTTTATACAGATGGCTGTGTAGATATTTCCACCTTTATACAGACGGTGGTGTAGATATTTGCATGTTTACACAGATAGCGGTGTAGATATTTCCATGTTTATACAGATGGCGGTGTAGATATTTCCATGTTTATAGAGATGGCGGTGTAGATATTTCCATGTTTATGGAGATGGCGGTGTAGATATTTCCATGTTTATAGAGACAGAGGTGTAGACGTTTCCTTGTTTATACAGATAGCTGTGTAGATATTTCCATGTTTATAGAGATAGCAGTGTAGACATTTCCAAATTTATACAGATAGCGGTGTAGATATTTAAAGGTTCATACAGATGGTGGTGTAGATATTTCCATCCTTATACAGATAGCGGTGAAGATATTTCCATGTTTATACAGATGGCGGTGTAGATATTTCCATCTTTATACAGATAGCGGTGTAGTTATTTCCATGTTCATAGAGAAGGTGGTGTAGATATTTACATGTTTACAGAGATAGAGGTGTAGATATTTCCTTGTTTATAGAGATAGCGGTGTAGATATTTCCATGTTTATACAGATGGCGGTGTAGATATTTCCATCTCTATACAGATGGCGGTGTACATATTTCCATGTTCGTACAGATGGCGTTGTAGATATTTCCATGTTTTTAGATATGGCGGTGTAGATATTTCCATGTTTATACACATAGCGGTGTAGATATTTCCATGTTTATACAGTTAGCTGTGTAGATATTTCCAGCGTTACACAGAAGGGGGTGTAGATATTTCCATGTTCATACAGACCGCGGTGTAGATATTTCCATGTTTATACAGATGACGGTGTAGATGTTTCCATGTTTATACAGAAGGCGGTGTAGATATTTCCATGTTTATAGAGATGGCAGTGTAGTTATTTCCATGTTTATACAGATAGCGGTGTAGATATTTCCATGTTTATACAGATAGCTGTGTAGATATTTACATCTTTATACAAATGGCGGTGTAGATATTTCCATGTTTATATAAATGGCGGTGTAGATATTTCCATCTTTATACAGATGGCGGTGTAGGTATTTCCATGTTTATAGAGATGGCCGTGTAGATATTTCCCTGTTTATAGGGAAAGCCGTGTAGTTATTTCCATGTTAATAGGCATAGCAGTGTAGATATTTCCATGTTTATAGAGAAGGCTGTGTAGATATTTCCATGTTTATAGAGATAGAGATGTAGATATTTCCTTGTGTATACAGATAGAGGTGAAAATGTTTCCATGTTTATAGAGATAGCGGTGTAGACATTGCCACGTTTATACAGATACCGGTGTAGATATTTCCATGTTTATAGAGATGGCGGTGTAGACATTTCCATGTTTATACAGATGGCTGTGTAGATATTTCCACCTTTATACAGATGGTGGTGTAGATATTTCCATGTTTACACAGATAGCGGTGTAGATATTTCCATGTTTATACAGATGGCGGTGTAGATATTTCCATGTTTATAGAGATGGCGGTGTAGATATTTCCATGTTTATAGAGATAACGGTGTAGACATTTCCACGTTTATACAGTAAGCGGTGTAGATATATCCATGTTCATACAGATGGCGGTGTAGATATTTCCATCCTTATACAGATAGCGGTGTAGATATTTCCATGTTTGTACAGATAGCGGTGTAGGTATTTCCATGTTTATACAGATGGCTGTGTAGATATTTCCATGTTTATGGAGATGGCGGTGTAGATAGTTCCATGCTTATAGAGACACAGGTGTAGATGTTTCCTTGTTTATACAGATAGCGGTGTAGGTATTTCCATGTTTATAATGATAGTGGTGTAGCCATTTCCAAATTTATACAGATAGCGGTGTAGATATTTAAAGGTTCATACAGGTGGTGGTGTAGATATTTCCATCCTTATACAGATAGCGGTGTAGATATTTCCATGTTTATACAGACGGCGGGGTAGATATTTCCATCTTTATACAGACGGTGGTGTAGATATTTCCATGTTCATAGAGATGGCGGTGTAGATATTTCCATGTTTACAGAGATAGAGGTGTAGATATTTCCTTGTTTATAGAGATAGCGGTGTAGATATTTCCATGTTTATACAGATGGCGGTGTATATATTTCCACCTCTATACAGATGGCGGTGTACATATTTCCAGGTTCATACAGATGGCGGTGTAGATATTTCCATGTTTTTAGACATGGCGGTGTAGATATTTCCATGTTTATAGAGATAGCGGTGTAGATATTTCCATGTTTATACAGTTAGCTGTGTAGATATTTCCATCGTTATACAGATGGCGGTGTAGATATTTCCATGTTCATACAGATGGAGGTGTAGATATTTCCATGTTTATACAGATTACGGTGTAGATATTTCCATGTTTACACAGAAGGCGGTGTAGATATTTCCATGTTTATAGAGATGGCAGTGTAGATATTTCCATGTTTACACAGATAGCGGTGTAGATATTTCCATGTTTATACAGATAGCTGTGTAGATATTTACATCCTTATACAAATGGCGGTGTAGTTATTTCCATGTATATATATATGGCGGTGTAGATATTTCCATCTTTATACAGATGGCGGTGTAGGTATTTCCATGTTTATAGAGGTGGCGGTGTAGATATTTCCATGTTTATACAGATAGTGGTGTAGTTATTTCCATGTTAATAGGCATAGCGGTGTAGATACTTCCATGTTTATAGAGATGGCGGTGTAGATATTTCCATGTTTACACAGATAACAGTGAAGATATTTACATGTTCCTACAGATGGCTGTGTAGATATTTCCATGTTTATACAGATAGCAGTGTAGATATTTCCGTGTTTTTAGAGATATCCGTGTAGTTATTTCCATGTAAATAGGCATAGCAGTGTAGATATTTCCATGTTTATATAGATAGAGGTGTAGTTATTTCCTAGTTTATACAGACAGCGGTGTAGATATTTCCATGTTTATAGAGATAGCGTTGTAGACATTTCCACGTTTATACAGATAGCGGTGTAGATATTTCCATGTTCTTACAGATGGCGGTGTAGATATTTCCATCCTTATACAGATAGCCGTGTAGATATTTCCATGTTTATACAGATGGTGGTGTAGATATTTCCATGTTTATACAGAAGGCGGTGTAGATATTTCCATATTTATACACATGGCGGAGTAGATTTTTCCATGTTCATACAGATGGCGGTGCAGATAATTCCATGTTTATAGAGATGGTGGTGTAGATATTTCCATGTTTATACAGATGGCGGTGTCGATATTTCCATGTTTATACAGATGGCGGTTTAGATATTTCCATATTTTTACAGATGGCGGTGCAGATATTTCCATGTTCTTACACATGGCGGTGGAGATATTTCCATCTTTATTCAGATGGCAGTGTAGATATTTCCATTTTTATAGAGATGGCAGTGTAGATATTATCATGTTCATACAGATGGCGGTATAGATATTTCCATCCTTATACAGATAGCGGTGTAGAAATTTCCATGTTTATACAGATGACGGTGTAGATATTTCCATCTTTATACAGATGGCGGTGTAGTTATTTCCATGTTCACACAGATGGCGGTGTACATATTTGCATGTTTATAGAGATGGCGGTATAGATATTTCCATGATTTTACAGGTGGCGGTGTAGATATTTCCATCTTTATACAGATGGCGGTGTAGATATTTCCATCTTTATACAGATGGCGGTGTAGATATTTCCATGTTCATACAGATGGCAGTGTAGGCATTTCCACGTTTATAGAGATGGCGGTGTAGATATTTCCATGTTTATACAGATAGCTGTGTAGATATTTCCATCTTTATACAGATGGCAGTGTAGATACATCCATGTTTATACAAATGGCGGTGTATATATTTCCATGTTTATACAGATGGCAGTGTAGAAATTTCCATGTTTATAGAGATGGCGGTGTAGATATTTCCATGTTTATAGAGATAGCGGTGTAGTTATTTCCATGTAAATAGGCATAGCGGTGTAGATATTTCCATGTTTATAGAGATAGAGGTGTAGATATTTCCTAGTTTATACAGATAGCGGTGTAGATATTTCCATGTTTATAGAGATAGCGGTGTAGACATTTCCACGTTTATACAGATAGCAGTGTAGATATTTCCATATTCTTACAGATGGCGGTGCAGATATTTCCATCGTTATACAGATAGCCGTGTAGATATTTCCATGTTTATACAGATGGCGGTGTAGATATTTCCATCTCTATACAGATGGCGGTGTAGATATTTCCATGTTCATACAGATGGCAGTGTAGATATTTCCATGTTTTTAGATATGGCGGTGTAGATATTTCCATGTTTATCCAGATAGCGGTGTAGATATTTCCATGTTTATACAGATAGCTGTGTAGATATTTACATCTTTATACAAATGGCGGTGTAGATATTTCCATGTTTATATAGATGGCGGTGCAGATATTTCCATCTTTATACAGATGGCGGTGAAGGTATTTCCATGTTAATAGAGATGGCGGTGTAGATATATCCATGTTTATAGGGATAGCGGTGTAGTTATTTCCATGTTAATAGGCATAGCGGTGTAGATATTTCCATGTTTATAGAGATGGCGGTGTAGATATTTCCATGTTTATAGAGATAGAGGTGTAGTTATTTCCTTGTTTATACAGATAGAGGTGAAAATATTTCCATGTTTATAGAGATAGCGGTGTAGACATTGCCACGTTTATACAGATAGCGGAGTAGATATTTCCATGTTTATAGAGATGGCGGTGTAGACATTTCCATGTTTATACAGATGGCTGTGTAGATATTTCCACCTTTATAAAGATGGTGGTGTATATATTTCCATGTTTACACAGATAGCGGTGTAGATATTTCCATGTTTATACAGATGGCGGTGTAGATATTTCCATGTTTATAGAGATGGAGGTGTAGATATTCCCATGTTTATAGAGATAACGGTGTAGACATTTCCACGTTTATACAGTAAGCGGTGTAGATATATCCATGTTCATACAGATGTCGGTGTAGATATTTCCATCCTTATACAGATAGCGTTGTGGATATTTCCATGTTTATACAGATGGCGGTGTAGATATTTCCATGCTTATAGAGACAGAGGTGTAGATGTTTCCTTGTTTATACAGATAGCGGTGTAGATATTTAAAGGTTCATACAGGTGGTGGTGTAGATATTTCCATCCTTATACAGATAGCGTTGTAGATATTTCCATGTTTATACAGATGGCGGGTAGATATTTCCATCTTTATACAGATGGCGGTGTAGATATTTCCATGTTCATAGAGATGGCAGTGTAGATATTTCCATGTTTACAGAGATAGAGGTGTAGATATTTCCTTGTTTATAGAGATAGCGGTGTAGATATTTCCATGTTTATACAGATTGCGGTATAGATATTTCCATCTCTATACAGATGGCGGTGTACATATTTCCATGTTCATACAGATGGCTGTGTAGATATTTCCTAGTTTTTAGACATGGCGGTGTAGATATTTCCATGTTTATACAGATAGCGGTGTAGATATTTCCATGTTTATACAGTTAGCTGTGTAGATATTTCCATCGTTATACAGATGGCGGTGTAGATATTTCCATGTTCATACAGATGGAGGTGTAGATATTTCCATGTTTATACAGATGACGGTGTAGATATTTCCATGTTTATACAGAAGGCGGTGTAGATATTTCCATGTTTATAGAGATGGCAGCGTAGATATTTCCATGTTTACACAGATAGCGGTGTAGATATTTCCATGTTTATACAGATAGCTGTGTAGATATTTACATCCTTATACAAATGGCGGTGTAGATATTTCCATGTTTATATAGATGGCGGTGTAGATATTTCCATCTTTATACAGATGGCGGTGTAGATATTTCCATCTTTACACAGATGGCGGTGTAGGTATTTCCATGTTTATAGAGATGGCTGTGTAGATATTTCCATGTTTATAGAGACAGACGTGTAGATGTTTCCTTGTTTATACAGATAGCGGTGTAGATATTTCCATGTTTATAGAGATAGTGGTGTAGCCATTTCCAAATTCATACAGATAGCCGTGTATATATTTAAAGGTTCATACAGATGGTGATGTAGATATTTCCATGTTTATACAGATAGCGGTGTAAATATTTCCATGTTTATACAGATGGCGGTGAAGATATTTCCATTTTTATACAGATGGCGGTGTAGATATTTCCATGTTCATAGAGATGGCGGTGTAGATATTTCCATCTTTATACAGATGGCGGTGTAGGTATTTCCATGTTTATAGAGGTGGCGGTGTAGATATTTCCATATTTACACAGATAGTGGTGTAGTTATTTCCATGTTAATAGGCATAGCGGTGTAGATATTTCCATGTTTATAGAGATGGCGGTGTAGATATTTCCATGTTTACACAGATAACAGTGAAGATATTTACATGTTCCTACAGATGGCTGTGTAGATATTTCCATGTTTATACAGATTGCAGTGTAGATATTTCCGTGTTTTTAGAGATATCCGTGTAGTTATTTCCATGTAAATAGGCATAGCGGTGTAGATATTTCCATGTTTATGTAGATAGCGTTGTAGATATTTCCTAGTTTATACAGACAGCGGTGTAGATATTTCCATGTTTGTAGAGATAGCGGTGTAGACATTTAAACGTTTATACAGATAGCGGTGTAGATATTTCCATGTTCTTACAGATGGCGGTGTAGATATTTCCATCCTTATACAGATAGCCATGTAGATATTTCCATGTTTATACAGATGGTGGTGTAGATATTTCCATGTTTATACAGATGGCGGTGTAGATATTTCCATCTTTATACAAATGGCGGAGTAGATTTTTCCATGTTCATACAGATGGCGGTGTAGATATTTCCATGTTTATAGAGATGGTGCTGTAGATATTTCCATGTTTATACAGATCGCGGCGTCGATATTTCCATGTTTATACAGATGACGGTGTAGATATTTCCATGTTCATACAGATGGCGGTGTAGATATTTCCATGTTTATAGAGATGGCGGTATAGATATTTCCATGTTTATACAGGTGGCGGTGTAGATATTTCCATCTTTATACAGATGGCGGTGTAGATATTTCCATCTTTATACAGATGGCGGTGCAGATATTTCCATGTTCATACACATGGCGGTGTAGATATTTCCATCTTTATACAGATGGCTGTGTAGATATTTCCATGTTTATACAGATGGCTGTGTAGGCATTTCAATGTTTATAGAGATGGAGGTGTAGATATTTCCATGTTTATACAGATAGCTCTGTAGATATTTCCATCTTTATACAGATGGCAGTGTAGATATATCCATGTTTATACCAGTGGCGGTGTAGATATTTCCATGTTTATACAGATGGCAGTGTAGATATTTCCATGTTTATAGAGATGGCAGTGTAGATATTTCCATGTTTATAGAGATAGCGGTGTAGTTATTTCCATGTAAATAGGCATAGCGGTGTAGATATTTCCATGTTTATAGAGATAGAGGTGTAGATATTTCCTAGTTCATACAGATAGCCGTGTAGATATTTCCATGTTTATAGAGATAGCGGTGTAGACATTTCCACGTTTATACAGATAGCGGTGTAGATATTTCCATATTCTTACAGATGGCGGTGCAGATATTTCCATCCTTATACAGATAGCCGTGTAGAAATTTCCATGTTTATACAGATGGCGGTGTAGATATTTCCATGTTTATGGAGATGGCGGTGTAGATATTTCCATGTTTATAGAGATAACGGTGTAGTTATTTCAAAGTTAATAGGCATAGCGGTGTAAATATTTCCATGTTTATAGAGACAGAGGTGTAGATGTTTCCTTGTTTATACAGATATAGGTGTAGATATTTCCATGTTTACAGAGATAGCGGTGTAGACATTTCCAAATTTATACAGATAGCGGTGTAGGTATTTAAAGGTTCATACAGATGGTGGTGTGGATATTTCCATCCTTATACAGATAGCGGTGTGGATATTTCCAAGTTTATGCAGATAGAGGAGTAGATATTTCCACTTTTATGCAGATAGCGGTGAAGATATTTCCATGTTTATACAGATGGCGGTGTAGATATTTCCATCTCTATACAGATGGCGGTGTACATATTTCCATGTTCATACAGATGGCGGTGTAGATATTTCCATGTTTTTAGATATGGCGGTGTAGATATTTCCATGTTTATCCAGATAGCGGTGTAGATATTTCCATGTTTATACAGTTAGCTGTGTAGATATTTCCATCGTTATACAGAAGGCGGTGTAGATATTTCCATGTTTAAACAGATGGCGGTGTAGATATTTCCATGTTTATACAGATGACGGTGTAGATATTTCCATGTTTATACAGAAGGCGGTGTAGATATTTCCATGTTTATACAGATGGCATTCTAGATATTTCCATGTTTATACAGATAGCGGTGTAGATATTTCCATGTTTATACAGATAGCTGTGTAGATATTTACATATTTATACAAATGGCAGTGTAGATATTTCCATGTTTATATAGATGGCGGTGTAGATATTTCCATCTTTATACAGATGGCGGTGTAGGTATTTCCATGTTTATAGAGATGGCGGTGTAGATATTTCCATGTTTATAGGGATAGCGGTTTAGTTATTTCCATGTTAATAGGCATAGCGGTGTAGATATTTCCATGTTTATAGAGATGGCGGTGTAGATATTTCCATGTTTATAGAGATAGAGGTGTAGATATTTCCTTGTTTATACAGATAGAGGTGAAAATATTTCCATGTTTATAGAGATAAAGGTGTAGACATTGCCACGTTTATACAGATAGCGGTGTAGGTATTTCCATGTTTATAGAGATGGCGGTGTAGACATTTCCATGTTTATACAGATGGCTGTGTAGATATTTCCACCTTTATAAAGATGGTGGTGTAGATATTTCCATGTTTACACAGATAGCGGTGTAGATATTTCCATGTTTATAGAGATGGCGGTGTAGATATTTCCATGTTTATAGAGATGGCGGTGTAGATATTTCCATGTTTATAGAGATAACGGTGTAGACATTTCCACGTTTATACAGTAAGCGGTGTAGATATATCCATGTTCATACAGATGGCGGTGTAGATATTTCCATCCTTATACAGATAGCGTTGTGGATATTTCCATCTTTATACAGATGGCGGTGTAGATATTTCCATGCTTATAGAGACAGAGGTGTAGATGTTTCATTGTTTATACAGATAGCGGTGTAGATATTTACAGGTTCATACAGGTGGTGGTGTAGATATTTCCATCCTTATACAGATAGCGTTGTAGATATTTCCATGTTTATACAGATGGCGGGGTAGATATTTCCATCTTTATACAGATGGCGGTGTAGATATTTCCATGTTCATAGAGATGGCGGTGTAGATATTTCCATGTTTACAGAGTGATAGGTGTAGATATTTCCTTGTTTATAGAGATAGCGGTGTAGATATTTCCATGTTTATACAGATGGCGGTATAGATATTTCCATCTCTATACAGATGGCGGTGTACATATTTCCATGTTCATACAGATGGCAGTGTAGATATTTCCATGTTTTTAGACATGGCGGTGTAGATATTTCCATGTTTATACAGATAGCGGTGTAGATATTTCCATGTTTATACAGTTAGCTGTGTAGATATTTCCATCGTTATACAGATGGCGATGTAGATATTTCCATGTTCATACAGATGGAGGTGTAGATATTTCCATGTTTATAGAGATGACGGTGTAGATATTTCCATGTTTATACAGAAGGCGGTGTAGATATTTCCATGTTTATAGAGATGGCAGCGTAGATATTTCCATGTTTTCACAGATAGCGGTGTAGATATTTCCATGTTTATACAGATAGCTGTGTAGATATTTACATCCTTATACAAATGGCGGTGTAGATATTTCCATGTTTATATAGATGGCGGTGTAGATATTTCCATCTTTATACAGATGGCGGTGTAGATATTTCCATCTTTATACAGATGGCGGTGTAGGTATTTCCATGTTTATAGAGATGGCTGTGTAGATATTTCCATGTTTATAGAGACAGACGTGTAGATGTTTCCTTGTTTATACAGATAGCGGTGTAGATATTTCCATGTTTATAGAGATAGTGGTGTAGCCATTTCCAAATTTATACAGAGAGCCCTGTAGATATTTAAAGGTTCATACAGATGGTGGTGTAGATATTTCCATCCTTATACAGATAGCGGTGTAGATATTTCCATGTTTATACAGATGGCGGTGAAGATATTTCCATCTTTATACAGATGGCGGTGTAGATATTTCCATGTTCATAGAGATGGCGGTGTAGATATTTCCATCTTTTTACAGATTGCGTTGTAGGTATTTCCATGTTTATAGAGGTGGCGGTGTAGATATTTCCATGTTTATACAGATTGTGGTGTAGTTATTTCCATGTTAATAGGCATAGCGGTGTAGATATTTCCATGTTTATAGAGATGGCGGTGTAGATATTTCCATGTTTCCACAGATAACTGTGAAGATATTTACATGTTCCTACAGATGGCTGTGTAGATATTTCCATGTTTATACAGATAGCAGTGTAGATATTTCCGTGTTTTTAGAGATAGCCGTGTAGTTATTTCCATGTAAATAGGCATAGCGGTGTAGATATTTCCATGTTTATATAGATAGATGTGTAGATATTTCCTAGTTTATACAGACAGCGGTGTAGATATTTCCATGTTTATAGAGATAGCGGTGTAGACATTTCCAGGTTAATACAGATAGCGGTGTAGATATTTCCATGTTCTTACAGATGGCGGTGTAGATATTTCCATCCTTATACAGATAGCCGTGTAGAAATTTCCATGTTTATACAGATGGTGGTGTAGATATTTCCATGTTTATACAGATGGCGGTGTAGATATTTCCATCTTTATACACATGGCGGAGTAGATTTTTCCATGTTCATACAGATGGTGGTGCAGATATTTCCATGTTTATAGAGATGGTGGTGTAGATATTTCCATGTTTATACAGATGGCGGTGTAGATATTTCCATGTTTATACAGAAGGCGGTGTAGATATTTCCATCCTTATACAGATAGAGTTGTGGATATTTCCATGTTTATACAGATGGCAGTGTAGATATTTCCATGCTTATAGAGACAGAGGTATAGATGTTTCCTTGTTAATACAGATATCGGTGTAGATATTTAAAGGTTCATACAGGTGGTGGTGTAGATATTTCCATCCTCATACAGATAGCGTTGTAGATATTTCCATGTTTTTACAGATGGCGGGGTAGATATTTCCATCTTTATTCAGATGGCGGTGTAGATATTTCCATGTTCATAGAGATGGCTGTGTAGATATTTCCATGTTAACAGAGATAGAGGTGTAGATATTTCCTTGTTTATAGAGATAGCGGTGTAGATATTTCCATGTTTATACAGATGGCGGTATAGATATTTCCATCTCTATACAGATGGCGGTGTACATATTTCCATGTTCATACAGATGGCTGTGTAGATATTTCCATGTTTTTAGACATGGCGGAGTAGATATTTCCATGTTTATACAGATAGCGGTGTAGATATTTCCATGTTTATACAGTTAGCAGTGTAGATATTTCCATCGTTATACAGATGGCGGTGTAGATATTTCCATGTTCATACAGATGGAGGTGTAGATATTTCCATGTTTATACAGATGATGGTGTAGATATTTCCATGTTTATACAGAAGGCGGTGTAGATATTTCCATGTTTATAGAGATGGCAGCGTAGATATTTCCATGTTTACACAGATAGCGGTTTAGATATTTCCATGTTTATACAGATAGCCGTGTAGATATTTACATCCTTTTACAAATGGCGGTGTAGATATTTCCATGTTTATATAGATGGCGGTGTAGATATTTCCATCTTTATACAGATGGCGGTGTAGATATTTCCATCTTTATACAGATGGCGGTGTAGGTATTTCCATGTTTATAGAGATGGCTGTGTAGATATTTCCATGTTTATAGAGACAGACGTGTAGATGTTTCCTTGTTGATACAGATAGCGGTGTAGATATTTCAATGTTTATAGAGATAGTGGTGTAGCCATTTCCAAATTTATACAGATAGCTGTGTAGATATTTAAAGGTTCATACAGATGGTGGTGTAGATATTTCCATCCTTATACAGATAGCGGTGTAGATATTTCCATGTTTATACAGATGGCGGTGAAGATATTTCCATCTTTATACAGATGGCGGTGTAGATATTTCCATGTTCATAGAGATGGCGGTGTAGATATTTCCATCTTTATACAGATGGCGGTGTAGGTATTTCCATGTTTATAGAGGTGGCGGTGTAGATATTTCCATGTTTATACAGATAGTGGTGTAGTTATTTCCATGTTAATAGGCATAGCGGTGTAGATATTTCCATGTTTATAGAGATGGCGGTGTAGATATTTCCATGTTTACACAGATAACAGTGAAGATATTTACATGTTCCTACAGATGGCTGTGTAGATATTTCCATGTTTATACAGATAGCAGTGTAGATATTTCCGTGTTTTTAGAGATAGCCGTGTAGTTATTTCCATGTAAATAGGCATAGCGGTGTAGATATTTCCATGGTTATATAGATAGAGGTGTAGATATTCCCTAGTTTATACAGACAGCGGTGTAGATATTTCCATGTTTATAGATATAGCGGTGTAGACATTTCCACGTTTATACAGATAGCGGTGTAGATATTTCCATGTTCTTACAGATGGCGGTGTAGATATTTCCATCCTTATACAGATAGCCGTGTAGATATTTCCATGTTTATACAGATGGTGGTGTAGATATTTCCATGTTTATACAGATGGCGGTGTAGATATTTCCATCTTTACACACATGGCGGAGTAGATTTTTCCATGTTCATACAGATGGCGGTGCAGATATTTCCATGTTTATAGAGATGGTGGTGTAGATATTTCCATGTTTATACAGATGGCGGTGTCGATATTTCCATGTTTATACAGATGGCGGTGTAGATATTTCCATATTTATACAGATGGCCGTGTAGATATTTCCATGTTCTTACACATGGCGGTGGAGATATTTCCATCTTTATACAGATGGCAGTGTAGATATTTCCATGTTTATAGAGATGGCAGTGTAGATATTTAAAAGTTCATACAGATGGCGGTATAAATATTTCCATCCTTATACAGATAGCGGTGTAGATATTTCCATGTTTATACAGGTGACGGTGTAGATATTTCCATCTTTATACAGATGGCGGTGTAGTTATTTCCATGTTCATACAGATGGCGGTGTAGATATTTCCATGTATATAGAGATGGCGGTATAGATATTTCCATGTTTATACAGGTGGCCGTGTAGATATTTCCATCTTTATACCGATGGCGGTGTAGATATTTCCATCTTTATACAGATGGCGGTGTAGATATTTCCATGTTCATACACAAGGCGGTGTAGATATTTCCATCTTTATACAGATGGCTGTGTAGATATTTTCATGTTTATACAGATGGCAGTGTAGGCATTTCCATGTTTATAGAGATGGCGGTGTAGATATTTCCATGTTTATACAGATAGCTGTGTAGATATTTCCATCTTTATACAGAAGGCAGTGTAGATATTTCCATGTTTATAGAGATAGCGGTATAGTTATTTCCATGTAAATAGGCATAGCGGTGTAGATATTTCCATGTTTATAGAGATAGAGGTGTAGATATTTCCTAGTTTATACAGATAGCGGTGTAGATATTTCCATGTTTATAGAGATAGCGGTGTAGACATTTCCACGTTTATACAGATAGCGGTGTAGATATTTCCATATTCTTACAGATGGCGGTGCAGATATTTCCATCGTTATACAGATAGCCGTGTAGATATTTCCATGTTTATACAGATGGCGGTGTAGATATTTCCATCTCTATATACATGGTGGTGTACATATTTCCATGTTCATACAGATGGCGGTGTAGATATTTAAATGTTTTTAGATATGGCGGTGTAGATATTTCCATGTTTATCCATATAGTGGTGTAGATATTTCCATGTTTATACAGTTAGCTGTGTAGATATTTCCATCGTTATACAGAAGGCGGTGTAGATATTTCCATGTTTAAACAGATGGCGGTGTAGATATTTCCATGTTTATACAGATGACGGTGTAGATATTTCCTTGTTTATACAGAAGGTGGTGTAGATATTTCCATGTTTATAGAGATGGCAGTGTAGATATTTCCAAGTTTATACAGATAGCGGTGTAGATATTTCCATGTTTATACAGATAGCTGTGTAGATATTAACATCTTTATACAAATGGCGGTGTAGATATTTCCATGTTTATATAGATGGCGGTGTAGATATTTCCATCTTTATACAGATGGCGGTGTAGGTATTTCCATGTTTATAGAGATGGCGGTGTAGATATTTCCATGTTTATAGGGATAGCGGTGTAGTTATTTCCACGTTAATAGGCATAGCGGTGTAGATATTTCCATGTTTATAGAGATGGCGGTGTAGATATTTCCATGTTTATAGGGATAGAGTTGTAGATATTTCCTTGTGTATACAGATAGAGGTGAAAATATTTCCATGTTTATAGAGATAGCGGTGTAGACATTGCGACGTTTATACAGATAGCGGTGTAGATAGTTCCATGTTTATAGAGATGGCGGTGTAGACATTTCCATGTTTATACAGATGGCTGTGTAGATATTTCCACCTTTATACAGATGGTGGTGTAGATATTTCCATGTTTACACAGAAAGAAGTGTACATATTTCCATGTTTATACAGATGGCAGTGTAGATATTTCCATGTTTATAGAGGTGGCGGTGTAGATATTTCCATGTTTATAGAGATAACGGTGTAGACATTTCCACGTTTATACAGTAAGCGGTGTAGATATATCCATGTTCATATAGATGGCGGTGTAGATATTTCCATCGTTACACAGATAGCGTTGTGGATATTTCCATGTTTATACAGATGGCGGTGTAGATATTTCCATGTTCATAGAGATGGCGGTGTAGATATTTCAATGTTTACAGAGATAGAGGTGTAGACATTTCGTTGTTTGTAGAGATAGCGGGGTAGATATTTCCATGTTTATACAGATGGCGGTGTAGTTATTTCCATCTGTATACAGATGGCGGTGTACATATTTGCATGTTCATACAGATGGCGGTGTAGATATTTCCATGATTTAGACTTGGTGGTGAAGATATTTCCATGTTTATACAGATAGCGGTGTAGATATTTCCATGTTTATAGAGTTAGCTGTGTAGATATTTCCATCGTTATACAGATGGCGGTGTAGATATTTCCATGTTCATACAGATGGTGGTGTAGATATTTCCATGTTTATACAGATGACGGTGTATATATTTCCATGTTAATACAGAAGGCGGGGTAGATATTTCCATGTTTATAGAGATGGCGGTGTAGATATTTCCATGTTTATGCAGATACCGGTGTAGATATTTCCATGTTTACACAGATAGCTGTGTAGAGATTTACATCCTTATACAAATGACGGTGTAGATTTTTCCATGTTTATATAGATGGCAGTGTAGATATTTCCATCTTTATACAGATGGCGGTGTTGGTATTTCCATGTTTATAGAGATGGCGGTGTAGATATTTCCATGTTTATAGAGATAGCAGTGTAGTTATTTACATGTTAATAGGCATAGCGGTGTAGATATTTCCATGTTTATAGAGATAGAGGTGTAGATATTTCCTTGTTTATACAGATAGCAGTGTAGATATTTCCATGTTTATAGAGATAGCGGTGTAGGCATTGCCAAGTTTATGCAGATATCGGTGTAGATATTTCCATGTTTATACAGATGTCCGTGTAGATATTTCCATGTTTATACAGATAGCTCTGTATATATTTCCATCTATATACAGATGGTGGTGTAGATATTTCCATCCTTATACAGATAGCGGTGTAGATATTTCCATGTTTATACAGATGGCGGTGTAGATATTTCCGTGTTTATAGAGATGGCGGTGTAGATATTTCCACGTTTATAGAGATAACGGTGTAGTTATTTCCATATTAATAGGCATAGCGGTGTAGATATTTCCATGTTTATAGAGACAGAGGTGTAGATATTTCCTTGTTTATAGAGATTGCGTTGTAGATATTTCCATGTTTATAGCGAAAGCGGTGTAGACATTTCCAAATTTATACAGATAGTGGTGTAGATATTTAAATCTTCATACAGATGGTGGTGTAGATATTTCCATCCTTATACAGATAGTGGTGTAGATATTTCCATGTTTGTACAGATGGCGGAGTAGATATTTCCTTCTTTCTACAGTTGGCGGTGCAGATATTTCCATGTTCATATAGAAGGCGGTGTAGATATTTCCATGTTTGCAGAGATAGAGTTGTAGATATTTCCTTGTTTATAGAGATAGCGTTGTAGATATTTCCATGTTTATACAGATGACGGTGTAGATATTTCCATCTCTATACAGATGGCCGTGAACATATATCCATGTTCATACAGATGGCGGTGTATGTATTTCCATGTTTTTAGACATGACGGTGTAGATATTTCCATGTTTATACAGATAGCAGTGTATATATTTCCATGTTTATACAGTTAGCTGTGTAGATATTTCCATCGATATACTGATGGCGATGTAGATATTTCAATGTTCATACAGATGGCGGTGTAGATATTTCCATGTTTATACAGATGACGGTGTAGATATTTCCATGTTTATACAGAAGGCGGTGTCGATATTTCCATGTTTATAGAGATTGCGGTGTAGATATTTCCATGTTTATACAGATAGCAGTGTAGATATTTTCATGTTTATACAGATAGCTGTGTAGATATTCACATCTTTATAGAAATGGCGGTGTAGATATTTCCATGTTTATACAGATGGCGGTGTAGTTATTTCCATCTTTATACAGATGGCGGTGTAGTTATTTCCATGTTTATAGAGATGGCGGTGTAGATATTTCCATGTTTATGGAGACAGCGCTGTAGTTATTTCCGTGTAAACAGGCATAGTGGTGTAGATATTTCCATGTTTATAGAGATGGCGGTGTAGATATTTCCATGTTTATAGAGATAGCGGTGCAGTTATTTCAATGTAAATAGGCATACCGGTGTAGATATTTCCATGTTTATAGAGATGGCGGTGTAGATATTTCCATGTTTATAGGGATAGCGGTGTAGTTATTTCCACGTTAATAGGCATAGCGGTGTAGATATTTCCATGTTTATAGAGATGGCAGTGTAGATATTTCCATGTTTATAGGGATAGAGGTGTAGATATTTCCTTGTGTATACAGATAGAGGTGAAAATATTTCCATGTTTATAGAGATAGCGGTGTAGACATTGCGACGTTTATACAGATAGCGGTGTAGATAGTTCCATGTTTATAGAGATGGCGGTGTAGACATTTCCATGTTTATACAGACGGCTGTGTAGATATTTCCACCTTTATACAGATGGTGGTGTAGATATTTCCATGTTTACACAGATAGCAGTGTACATATTTCCATGTTTATACAGATGGCAGTGTAGATATTTCCATGTTTATAGAGGTGGCGGTGTAGATATTTCCATGTTTATAGAGATAACGGTGTAGACATTTCCACGTTTATACAGTAAGCGGTGTAGATATATCCATGTTCATATAGATGGCGGTGTAGATATTTCCATCGTTACACAGATAGCGTTGTGGATATTTCCATGTTTATACAGAGGGCGGTGTAGATATTTCCATGTTCATAGAGATGGCGGTGTAGATATTTCAATGTTTACAGAGATAGAGGTGTAGACATGTCGTTGTTTGTAGAGATAGCGGGGTTGATATTTCCATGTTTATACAGATGGCGGTGTAGTTATTTCCATCTGTATACAGATGGCGGTGTACATATTTGCATGTTCATACTGATGGCGGTGTAGATATTTCCATGATTTAGACTTGGCGGTGAAGATATTTCCATGTTTATACAGATAGCGGTGTAGATATTTCCATGTTTATAGAGTTAGCTGTGTAGATATTTCCATCGTTATACAGATGGCGGTGTAGATATTTCCATGTTCATACAGATGGTGGTGTAGATATTTCCATGTTTATACAGATGACGGTGTATATATTTCCATGTTAATACAGAAGGCGGGGTAGATATTTCCATGTTTATAGAGATGGCGGTGTAGATATTTCCATGTTTATGCAGATAGCGGTGTAGATATTTCCATGTTTACACAGATAGCTGTGTAGAGATTTACATCCTTATACAAATGGCGGTGTAGATTTTTCCATGTTTATATAGATGGCAGTGTAGATATTTCCATCTTTATACAGATGGCGGTGTTGGTATTTCCATGTTTATAGAGATGGCGGTGTAGATATTTCGATGTTTATAGAGATAGCAGTGTAGTTATTTACATGTTAATAGGCATAGCGGTGTAGATATTTCCATGTTTATAGAGATAGAGGTGTAGATATTTCCTTGTTTATACAGATAGCAGTGTAGATATTTCCATGTTTATAGAGATAGCGGTGTAGGCATTGCCAAGTTTATACAGATAGCGGTGTAGATATTTCCATGTTTATACAGATGTCCGTGTAGATATTTCCATGTTTATACAGATAGCTCTGTATATATTTCCATCTATATACAGATGGTGGTGTAGATATTTCCATCCTTATACAGATAGCGGTGTAGATATTTCCATGTTTATACAGATGGCGGTGTAGATATTTCCGTGTTTATAGAGATGGCGGTGTAGATATTTCCACGTTTATAGAGATATCGGTGTAGTTATTTCCATATTAATAGGCATAGCGGTGTAGATATTTCCATGTTTATAGAGACAGAGGTGTAGATATTTCCTTGTTTATAGAGATAGCGTTGTAGATATTTCCATGTTTATAGCGAAAGCGGTGTAGACATTTCCAAATTTATACAGATAGTGGTGTAGATATTTAAAGCTTCATACAGATGGTGGTGTAGATATTTCCATCCTTATACAGATAGCGGTGTAGATATTTCCATGTTTGTACAGATGGCGGAGTAGATATTTCCTTCTTTCTACAGTTGGCCGTGCAGATATTTCCATGTTCATAGAGAAGGCGGTGTAGATATTTCCATGTCTACAGAGATAGAGTTGTAGATATTTCCTTGTTTATAGAGATAGCGGTGTAGATATTTCCATGTTTATACAGATGACGGTGTAGATATTTCCATCTCTATACAGATGGCCGTGAACATATATCCATGTTGATACAGATGGCGGTGTATGTATTTCCAGGTTTTTAGACATGACGGTGTAGATATTTCCATGTTTATACAGATAGCGGTGTATATATTTCCATGTTTATACAGTTAGCTGTGTAGATATTTCCATCGATATACTGATGGCGATGTAGATATTTCAATGTTCATGCAGATGGCGGTGTAGATATTTCCATGTTTATACAGATGACGGTGTAGATATTTCCATGTTTATACAGAAGGCGGTGTCGATATTTCCATGTTTATAGAGATTGCGGTGTAGATATTTCCATGTTTATACAGATAGCAGTGTAGATATTTTCATGTTTATACAGATAACTGTGTAGATATTCACATCTTTATAGAAATGGCGGTGTAGATATTTCCATGTTTATACAGATGGCGGTGTAGTTATTTCCATCTTTATACAGATGGCGGTGTAGTTATTTCCATGTTTATAGAGATGGCGGTGTAGATATTTCCATGTTTATGGAGACAGCGCTGTAGTTATTTCCGTGTAAACAGGCATAGTGGTGTAGATATTTCCATGTTTATAGAGATGGCGGTGTAGATATTTCCATGTTTATATAGATAGCGGTGCAGTTATTTCAATGTAAATAGGCATACCGGTGTAGATATTTCCATGTTTATAGAGATGGCGGTGTAGATATTTCCATGTTTATAGGGATAGCGGTGTAGTTATTTCCACGTTAATAGGCATAGCGGTGTAGATATTTCCATGTTTATAGAGATGGCGGTGTAGATATTTCCATGTTTATAGGGATAGAGGTGTAGATATTTCCTTGTGTATACAGATAGAGGTGAAAATATTTCCATGTTTATAGAGATAGCGGTGTAGACATTGCGACGTTTATACAGATAGCGGTGTAGATAGTTCCATGTTTATAGAGATGGCGGTGTAGACATTTCCATGTTTATACAGATGGCTGTGTAGATATTTCCACCTTTATACAGATGGTGGTGTAGATATTTCCATGTTTACACAGATAGCAGTGTACATATTTCCATGTTTATACAGATGGCAGTGTAGATATTTCCATGTTTATAGAGGTGGCGGTGTAGATATTTCCATGTTTATAGAGATAACGGTGTAGACATTTCCACGTTTATACAGTAAGCGGTGTAGATATATCCATGTTCATATAGATGGCGGTGTAGATATTTCCATCGTTACACAGATAGCGTTGTGGATATTTCCATGTTTATACAGAGGGCGGTGTAGATATTTCCATGTTCATAGAGATGGCGGTGTAGATATTTCAATGTTTACAGAGATAGAGGTGTAGACATTTCGTTGTTTGTAGAGATAGCGGGGTAGATATTTCCATGTTTATACAGATGGCGGTGTAGTTATTTCCATCTGTATACAGATGGCGGTGTACATATTTGCATGTTCATACGGATGGCGGTGTAGATATTTCCATGATTTAGACTTGGCGGTGAAGATATTTCCATGTTTATACACATAGCGGTGTAGATATTTCCATGTTTATAGAGTTAGCTGTGTAGATATTTCCATCGTTATACAGATGGCGGTGTAGATATTTCCATGTTCATACAGATGGTGGTGTAGATATTTCCATGTTTATACAGATGACGGTGTATGTATTTCCATGTTTATACAGAAGGCGGTGTCGATATTTCCATGTTTATAGAGATTGCGGTGTAGATATTTCCATGTTTATACAGATAGCAGTGTAGATATTTTCATGTTTATACAGATAGCTGTGTAGATATTCACATCTTTATAGAAATGGCGGTGTAGATATTTCCATGTTTATACAGATGGCGGTGTAGATATTTCCATCTTTATACAGATGGCGGTGTAGGTATTTCCATGTTTATAGAGATGGCGGTGTAGATATTTCCATGTTTATGGAGACAGCGCTGTAGTTATTTCCGTGTAAACAGGCATAGTGGTGTAGATATTTCCATGTTTATAGAGATGGCGGTGTAGATATTTCCATGTTTATAGAGATAGCGGTGTAGTTATTTCAATGTAAATAGGCATACTGGTGTAGATATTTCCATGTTTATAGAGATAGAGTTGTAGATATTTCCTAGATTATACAGATACCGGTGAACATATTCCCATGTTTATACAGATAGCTGTGTAGATATTTACATCCTTATACAAATGGCGGTGTAGATTTTTCCATGTTTATATAGATGGCAGTGTAGATATTTCCATCTTTATACAGATGGCGGTGTTGGTATTTCCATGTTTATAGAGATGGCGGTGCAGATATTTCTATGTTTATAGAGATAGCGGTGTAGTTATTTACATGTTAATAGTCATAGCGGTGTAAATATTTCCATGTTTATAGAGATAGAGTTGTAGATATTTCCTTGTTTATACAGATAGCGGTGTAGATATTTCCATGTTTATAGAGACAGTGGTGTAGACATTGCCAAGTTTATACAGATAGCGGTGTATGTATTTCCATGTTTATAGAGAAGGCGGTGTAGATATTTCCATGTTTATACAGATAGCTCTGTAGATATTTCCATCTTTATACAAATGGTTGTGTAGATATTTCCATCCTTATACAGATAGCGGTGTAGATATTTCCATGTTTATACAGATGGCGATGTAGATATTTCCATGTTTATAGAGATGGCGGTGTGGATATTTCCACGTTTATAGAGATAACGGTGTAGTTATTTCCATATTAATAGGCATAGCGGTGTAGATATTTCCATGTTTATAGAGACAGAGGTGTAGATATTTCCTTGTTTATAGAGATAGCGGTGTAGATATTTCCACATTTATACAGATAGTGGTGTAGATATTTAAAGCTTCATACAGATGGTGGTGTAGATATTTCCATCCTTATACAGATAGCGGTGTAGATATTTCCATGTTTGTACAGATGGTGGAGTAGATATTTCCTTCTTTGTACAGATGGTGGTGCAGATATTTCCATGTTCATAGAGAAGGCGGTGTAGATATTTCCATGTTTACAGAGATAGAGGTGTAGATATTTCCTTGTTTATAGAGATAGCGGTGTAGATATTTCCATGTTTATACAGATGGAGGTGTAGATATTTCCATCTCTATACAGATGGCGGTGTACATATATCCATGTTCATACAGATGGCGGTGTAGGTATTTCCATGTTTTTAGACATGGCGGTGTAGATATTTCCATGTTTATACAGATAGCGGTGTAGATATTTCCATGTTTATACAGTTAGCTGTGTAGATATTTCCATCGTTATACTGATTGCGGTGTAGATATTTCCACGTTCATACAGATGGCGGTGTAGATATTTCCATCTTTATACAGATGACGGTGTAGATATTTCCATGTTTATACAGAAGGCGGTGTAGATATTTCTATGTTTATAGAGATTGCGGTGTAGATATTTCCATGTTTATACAGATAGCAGTGTAGATATTTCCATGTTTATACAGATAGCTTTGTAGATATTTACATCTTTATAGAAATGGTGGTGTAGATATTTCGATGTTTATACAGATGGCGGTGTAGATATTACCATCTTTATACAGATGGCGATGTAGGTATTTCCATGTTTATAGAGATGGCGGTGTACATATTTCCATGTTTATGGAGATAGCGCTGTACTTATTTCCGTGTTAATAGGCATAGCGGTGTAGATATTTCCATGTTTATAGAGATGGCCGTGTAGATATTTCCATGTTTATAGAGATAGCGGTGTAGTTATTTCAATGTAAATAGGCATACCGGTGTAGATATTTCCATGTTTATAGAGATAGAGGTGTAGATATTTCCTACTTTATACAGATTGCGGTGTAGACATTTCCATGTGTATAGAGATAGCGGTGTAGACATTTCCAAATTTATACAGATAGCGGTGTAGATATTTAAAGGTTCATACAGGTGGTGGTGTAGATATTTCCATCCTTATACAGATAGCGGTGTAGATATTTCCACGTTTATACAGATGGCGTTGTAGATATTTCCATGTTTATATAGATGGCGATGTTGATATTTCCATCTTTATACAGATGGCAGTTAAGATATTTCCATCTTTATACAGATGGCGGTGTAGGTATTTCCATGTTTATAGAGATGGCGGTGCAGATATTTCCATGTTGATAGAGACAGACGTGTAGATGTTTCCTTGTTTATACAGATAGTGGTGTAGATATTTCCATGTTTATAGAGATAGCGGGGTAGCCATTTCCAAATTTATACAGATAGCCGTGTAGTTATTTAAAGGTTCATACAGATGGTGGTGTAGATATTTCCATCCTTATACAGATAGCGGTGTAGATATTTCCATGTTTATAGAGATGGCGGTGTAGATATTTCGATATTTATAGAGATAGCGGTGCAGATATTTCCATGTTTACACAGATAGCGGTGTAGATATTTCCATGTTTTTACAGATAGCGGTGTAGATATTTCCATATTTATAGTGTTGGCGGTGTAGATATTTCCATGTTCATACAGATGGCGGTGTAGTTATTTCCATGTTTATATAGTTGGCAGTGTAGATATTTCCATGTTCATACAGATGGCGGTGAAGATATTTCTATGTTTATACACATGATGGTGTAGATATTTCCAAGTTTTAAGAGATAGCGGTGTAGATTTTTTCGTGTTTACACAGATAGCGGTGTAGATGTTTCCATGTTTACACAGATAGCGGTGTAGATATTTCCATGTTTATACTGATAGCGGTGTAGATATTTCCATGTGTATTCAGATAACGGTGTAGGTATTTACATATTCCTACAGATGGCTGTGTAGATATTTATATGTTTATACAGATTGCGGAGTAGATATTTTCATGTTTGTAGAGACAGCGGTGTAGATATTTCCATGTTTCTACAGTTGGTGTTGTAGATATTTCCATGTTTACACAGATAGCGGTGTAGATATTTCCATGTTTATACTGATAGCGGTGTAGATATTTCCATGTGTATTCAGATAACGGTGTAGGTATTTACATATTCCTACAGATGGCTGTGTAGATATTTATATGTTTATTCAGATTGCGGAGTAGATATTTTCATGTTTATAGAGACAGCGGTGTAGATATTTCCATGTTCCTGTAGATGGCTGTGTAGATATTTCCAAGTTTATACAGATAGTGGTGTAGATATTTCCATGTTTACACAGATATCATTGTAGATATCTCCATTTTTATACAGATAGCGTTGTAGATATTTCCATGCTTATAGAGATATCGGTGTAGATATTTCCAGGATTCTACAGATTGCAGTGTAGATATTTCCACGTTTATATAGATGGCTCTGTAGATATTTCCATGTTTATAGAGATAGCGGTGTAGATATTTCAATGTTTATTCAGATAGCGGTGTAGATATTTCCATGTTTACACAGATAGCGGTGTAGATATTTCCATGTTTACCTAGACAGCGGAGTATATATTTCCATGTTTATACAGATAGCGGTGTAGATATTTCCATGTTTACACAGATAACGGTGAAGATATTTACATGTTCCTACAGATGGCTGTGTAGATATTTCCATGTTTATACAGATAGCAGTGTAGATATTTCCGTGTTTTTAGAGATATCCGTGTAGTTATTTCCATGTAAATAGGCATAGCTTTGTAGATATTTCCATGTTTATATAGATAGAGGTGTAGATATTTCCTAGTTTATACAGACAGCGGTGTAGTTATTTCCATGTTTATAGAGAGAGCGGTGTAGACATTTCCACGTTTATACAGATAGCGGTGTAGATATTTCCATGTTCTTACAGATGGCGGTGTAGATATTTCCATCCTTATACAGATAGCCGTGTAGATATTTCCAAGTTTATACAGATGTTTGTGTAGATATTTCCATGTTTATACAGATGGCGGTGTAGATATTTCCATCTTTATACACATGGCGGAGTAGATTTTTCCATGTTCATACAGATGGCGGTGTAGATATTTCCATGTTTATGGAGATAGCGGTGTAGACATTTCCACGTTTATACAGATAGCGGTGTAGATATTTCCATATTCTTACAGATGGCGGTGCAGATATTTCCATTCTTATACAGATAGCCGTGTAGAAATTTCCATGTTTATGCAGATGGTGGTGTAGATATTTCCATGTTTATGGAGATGGCGGTGTAGATATTTCCATGTTTATAGAGATAACGGTGTAGTTATTTCAAAGTTAATAGGCATAGCGGTGTAGATATTTACATGTTTATAGAGAAGTGTAGATGTTTCCTTGTTTATACAGATATAGGTGTAGATATTTCCATGTTTATAGAGATAGCGGTGTAGACATTTCCAAATTTATACAGATAGCGGAGTAGGTATTTAAAGGTTCATACAGATGTTGGTGTGGATATTTCCATCCTTATACAGATAGCGGTGTAGGTATTTCCAAGTTTATGCAGATAGAGGAGTAGATATTTCCAATTTTATGCAGATAGCGGTGAGGATATTTCCATGTTTATGCAGAAAGCGGTGTAGATATTTCCATGTTCCTGCAGATGGCTGTGTAGATATTTCCAAGTTTATACAGACACTGGTGTAGATATTTCCATGTTTACACACATAACGTTGTAGATATTTCCATGTTCCTACAGAGGGCGGTGTACATATTTACATGTTTGTAGAGTTGGCGGTTTAGACATTTCCACGTTCATACAGATGGAGGTGTAGATATTTCCATGTTTATACAGATAGCGGTTTGGATATTTCCATCTTTATACACATAATGGTGTAGATCTTTCCATGTTTTTAGAGATAGCTGTGTAGTTATTTCCATGTTTACACAGATAGCGGTGTAGATATTTCCATGTTTATATAGATGACTCTGTAGATATTTCCATGTTTACAGAGATAGCGGTGTAGATATTTCCATGTTTATAGAGATAGCAGTGTTGATATTTCCATGTTTACTCAGATAGCGGTGTAGATATTTCCATATTTATACAGAAAGCGGTGTAGATATTTCCATGTTTATAGAGATATCGGTGTAGATATTTCCATGTTTATACAGATAGCAGCGTAGATACTTCCATGCTAGTACACATGTCGGTGTAGATATTTCCATGTTCATACAGATGGCGGTGAAGATATTTCCATGTTTATACAGATAACGGTGTACATATTTCCATGTTTACACAGATAGCGGTGTAGATATTTCTATGTTTACACAGATCACGGTGTAGATATTTAGATGTTTATGCAGATAGGGGTGTAGATATTTCCATGTTCATACAGATGGCGTAGATATTTCCATCTTTATATAGTTGGCAGTGTAGATATTTCCATGTTCATACAGATGGCGGTGAAGATATTTCCATGTTTATACACATAACGGTATAGATATTTCCAAGTTTTAAGAGATAGCGGAGTAGATATTTCCATGTATACACAGATAGCGGTATAGATATTTCCATGTTTACACAGATAGCGGAGTATTTTCATGTTTATACACATAGCGATGTAGATATTTCCATGTGTATACGGAAAGCGGTGTAGATAGTTACATGTTCCTACAGATGTCTGTGTAGATATTTCCAAGTTTATACTGATAGTGGTGTAGATATATCCGTGTTTATAGAGATACCGTTGTACATATTTCCATCTTCTTTCGGTGGGTGGTGTAGATATTTCCATGTTTACACAGATAGCGGTGTAGATATTTCCAAGTTTATGCAGATAGCGGTGGAGATATTTCGACTTTTATGCAGATAGCAGTGTAGATATTTCCATGTTTATACAGAAAGCGGTGTAGATAATTCCATGTTCCTACAGATTGTGCTGTAGATATTTCCATGTTTATTGAGTTGGCGGTTTAGACATTTCCATATTCATGCAGATGGCAGTGTAGATATTTCCGTGTTCATACAGATAGCAGTGTAGATATTTCCATCTTTATACACGTAATGGTGTAGATATTTCCATGTTTATACAGATGGCGGTGTAGATATTTCCATACTCATACAGATGGCGGTGTAGATATTTCCATGTGTATAGAGATAGCGGTGTAGGTATTTCCATGTTTACACAGATAGCGGTGTAGATATTTTATGTTTACACAGATAGCGGTGTAGATATTTCCATGTTTATACAGATAACGGTGTAGATATTCACATATTCATACAGATGGTTGTGTATATATTTATATGTTTATACAGATTGCAGAGTAGATATTTCCATGTGTATAGAGATAGCGGTGTAGGTATTTCCATGTTTACACAGATTGCGGTGTAGATATTTCCATGTTTACACAGATAGCGGTGTAGATATTTCCACGTTTATACAGATAGCGGTGTAGATATTTCCATATTTATAGAGTTGGCGGTGTAGATATTTCCATGTTCATACAGATCGCGGTGTATATATTTCCATGTTTATATAGTTGGCAGTGTAGATATTTCCATGTTCATACACATGGCGGTGAAGTTATTTCCATGTTTATACACATGACGGTGTAGATATTTCCAAGTTTTAAGAGGTAGCGCTGTAGATATTTCCCTGTTTACACAGATGGCGGTGAAGATATTTCCATGTTTAGAGAGATAGCGGTGTAGATATTTCCATGTTTACACAGATAGCGTAGATATTTCCATGTTCCTACAGGTGGTGGTGTAGATGTTTCCATGTTTACACAGATAGTGGTGTAGGTATTTCCAAGTTTATGCAGATAGCGGTGGAGATATTTCCACTTTTATGGAGATAGCGGTGTAGATATTTCCATGTTTATACAGAAAGCGGTGTAGATATTTCCATGTTTCTACAAATGGTGCTGTAGATATTTCCATGTTTATAGAGTTGGCGGTTTAGACATTTCCATCTTTGTACAGATGGCGGTGTAGATATTTCCATCTTCATACACATAACGGTGTAGATATTTCCATGTTTATACAGGTGACGGTGTATATATTTCCATACTCATACAGATGGCTGAGTAGCTATTTCCATGTTTATAGAGATAGCGGCGTAGATATTTCCATGTTTACACAGATAGCGGTGTAGATATTTCCAAGTTTATACAGAAAGCGGTGTAGATATTTCCATGTTTATAGAGATATCGGAGTAGATATTTCCATGTTCACACAGATAGCGGTGTAGAGATTTCCATGTTTACACATATAGCGGTGTAGATATTTCCAAGTTTATGCAAATAGCGTTGTAGATATTTCCACTTTTATGCAGATAGAGGTATAGATATTTCGATGTTTATACAGATAGCGGTGTAGATATTTCCATGTTTATACACATAGTGGTGTAAATATTTCCATGTTTATGCAGATAGCTGTGTAGATATTTCCATCGTTATACAGATGGCGGTGTAGATATTTCCATGTTCATACAGATGGCGGTGTAGATATTTCCATGTTTATACAGATGACGGTGTAGATATTTCCATGTTTATAGAGAAGGCGGTGTAGATAATTCCATGTTTATAGAGATGGCAGTGTAGATATTTCCATGTTTATACAGATAGCGGTGTAGATATTTCCATGTTTATACAGATAGCTGTGTAGATATTTACATCCTTATACAAATGGCGGTGTAGATTTTTCCATGTTTATATAGATGGCGGTGTAGATATTTCCATCTTTATACAGATGGCGGTGTTGGTATTTCCATGTTTATAGAGATGGCGGTGTAGATATTTGGATGTTTATAGAGATAGCGGTGTAGTTATTTACATGTTAATAGGCATAGCGGTGTAGATATTTCCATGTTTATAGAGACAGAGGTGTAGATATTTCCTTGTTTATACAGATAGCGGTGTAGATATTTCCATGTTTATAGAGATAGCGGTGTAGACATTGCCACGTTTATACAGATAGTGGCGTAGATATTTCCATATTTATAGAGATGGCGGTGTAGATATTTCCATGTTTATACAGATAGCTCTGTAGATATTTCCATCTTTATAGAGAAGGTGGTGTAGATATTTCCATCCTTATTCAGATAGCGGTGTAGACATTTCCATGTTTATACACATGGCGGTGTAGATATTTCCATGTTTATAGAGATGGCGTTGTAGATATTTCCACGTTTATAGAGATAACGGTGTAGTTATTTCCATATTAATAGGCATAGCGGTGTAGATATTTCCATGTTTATAGAGATGGAGGTGTAGATATTTCCTTGTTTATAGAGATAGCGGTGTAGATATTTCCATGTTTATGGAGATAGCGCTGTAGTTATTTCCGTGTTAATAGGCATAGCGATGTAGATATTTCCATGTTTATAGAGATGGCGGTGTAGATATTTCCATGTTTATACAGATAGCGGAGTAGTTATTTCAATATAAATAGGCATACCGGTGTGGATATTTCCATGTTAATAGAGATAGAGGTGTAGATATTTCCTAGTTTATACAGATAGCGGTGTAGATATTTCCATGTTTATAGAGATAGCGGTGTAGACATTTCCACGTTTATACAGATAGCGGTGTAGATATATCCATGTTCATACAGATGGCGGTGTAGATATTTCCATCCTTACAGAAATAGCGGTGTAGATATTTCCATGTTTATAGAGATGGCGATGTAGATATTTCCATGTTTATGGAGATGGCGGTGTAGATATTTCCATGTTTATAGAGATAACGGTGTAGTTATTTCAAAGTTAATGGGCATAGCGGTGTAGATATTTCCATGTGTATAGAGACAGAGGTGTAGATGTTTCCTTGTTTATACAGATAGCGGTGTAGATATTTCCATGTGTATAGAGATAGCGGTGTAGACATTTCCAAATTTATACAGACAGCGGTGTAGATATTTAAAGGTTCATACAGATGGTGGTGTAGATATATCCATCCTTATACAGATAGCGGTGTAGATATTTCCATGTTTTTACAGATGGCGGTGTAGATATTTCCATGTTTATATAGATGGCGGTGTAGATATTTGCATCTTTATACGGATGGCGGTGTAGATATTTGCATCTTTATACAGATAGAGATGTAGGTATTTCCATGTTTATAGAGGTGGCGGTGTAGATATTTCCATGTTTATAGAGACAGACGCGTAGATGTTTCCTTGTTTATACAGATAGCGGTGTAGATATTTCCATGTTTATAGAGATAGCGGTGTAGCCATTTCCAAATTTATACAGATAGCGGTGTAGATATTTAAAGGTTCATACAGATGGTGGTGTAGATATTTCCATCTTTATACAGATGGCGGTGTAGATATTTCCATGTTCATAGAGAGGGCGGTGTAGATATTTCCATGTTTACAGAGATAGAGGTGTAGACATTTCCTTGTTTGTAGAGAAAGCGGGGTAGATATTTCCATGTTCATACGGATGGCGGTGTAGATATTTCCATGTTTTTAGACATGGCGGTGAATATATTTCCATGTTTATACAGATAGCCGTGTAGATATTTCCATGTTTATACAGTTAGCTGTGTAGATATTTCCATCGTTATACAGAGGGCGGTGTAGATATTTCCAAGTTCATACAGATGGCGGTGTACATATTTCCATCTTTATACAGATGACGGTGTAGATATTTCCATGTTTATACAGAAGGCGGTGTAGATATTTCCATGTTTATAGAGATTGCGGTGTAGATATTTCCTTGTTTATACAGATAGCGCTGTAGATATTTCCATGTTTATAGAGATAGCGGTGTAGGCATTTCCACATTTATACAGATAGTGGTGTAGGTATTTAAAGCTTCATACAGATGCTGGTGTAGATATTTCCATCCTTATACAGATAGCGGTGTAGATATTTCCGTGTTTGTACAGATGGCGCTGTAGATATTTCCATCTTTATACAGATGTCGGTGTAGATAATTCCATGTTTACAGAGATAGCGGTTTAGATATTTCCATGTTTACACAGATAGCGGTGAGGATATTTCCATGTTTTTACAGATAGCGGTGTAGATATTTTCATATTTATAGAGTTGGCGGTGTAGATATTTCCATGTTCATACAGATGGCGGTGTAGATATTTCCATGTTTATATAGTTGGCAGTGTAGATATTTCCATGTTCATACAGATGGCGGTGAAGATATTTCTATGTTTAAACACATGATGATGTAGATATTTCCAAGTTTTAAGAGATAGCGGTGTAGATATTTTCGTGTTTACACAGATAGCGGTGTAGATATTTCCATGTTTTTACTGATAGTGGTGTAGATATTTCCATGTGTATGCAGATAACGGTGTAGATATTTACATATTCCTACAGATGGCTGTGTAGATATTTATATGTTTATACAGATTGCGGAGTAGATATTTTCATGTTTATAGAGACAGCGGTGTAGATATTTCCATGTTTCTACAATAGGTGTGGTAGATATTTCCATGTTTACACAGATAGCGGTGTAGATATTTCCAAGTTTATGCAGATAGCGGAGTAGATATTTCCACTTTTATGCAGATAGCGGTGAAGATATTTCCATGTTTATGCAGAAAGTGGTGTAGATATTTCCATGTTCCTGCAGATGGCTGTGTAGATATTTCCAAGTTTATACAGATACTGGTGTAGATATTTCCATGTTTACACACATAGCGTTGTAGATATTTCCATGTTCCTACAGAGGGCGGTGTACATATTTACATGTTTGTAGAGTTGGCGGTTTAGACATTTCCACGTTCATACTGATGGTGGTGTAGATATTTCCATGTTTATACAGATAGCGGTGTGGAAATTTCCATCTTTATACACATAATGGTGTAGATCTTTCCATGTTTTTAGAGATAGCGGTGTAGTTATTTCCATGTTTACACAGATAGCGGTGTAGATATTTCCATGTTTATACAGATGACTCTGTAGATATTTCCATGTTTACAGAGATAGCGGTGTAGATATTTCCATGTTTATAGAGATAGCGGTGTAGATATTTCCATGTTTACACAGATAGCGGTGTAGATATTTCCATATTTATACAGAAACCGGTGTAGATATTTCCATGTTTATAGAGATATCGGTGTAGATATTTCCATGTTTATACAGATAGCAGTGTAGATATTTCCATGCTAATACACATGGCGGTGTAGATATTTCCATGTTCATTCAGATGGCGGTGAAGATATTTCCATGTTTATAGAGATAACGGTGTATATATTTCCATGTTTACACAGATAGCGGTGTAGATATTTCTATGTTTACACAGATCGTGGTGTAGATATTTCCATGTTTATACAGAAAGGGGTGTAGATATTTCCATGTTCATACAGATGGCGTAGATATTTCCATCTTTATATAGTTGGCCGTGTAGAAATTTCCATGTTCCTACAGAGGGCGGTGAAGATATTTCCATGTTTATACACATAACGGTGTAGATATTTCCAAGTTTTAAGAGATAGCGGAGTAGATATTTCCATGTATACACAGATAGCGGTATAGATATTTCCATGTTTACACAGATAGCGGTGTATTTTCATGTTTATACAGATAGCGATGTAGATATTTCCATGTGTATACAGAAAGCGGTGCAGATAGTTACATGTTCCTACAGATGGCTGTGTAGATATTTCCAAGTTTATACTGATAGTGGTGTAGATATTTCCGTGTTTATAGAGATATCGTTGTACATAATTCCATCTTCCTTCGGTGGGTGGTGTAGATATTTCCATGTTTACACAGATAGCGGTGTAGATATTTCCAAGTTTATGCAGATAGCGGTGGAGATATTCCCATGTTTATACAGATGGCGGTGTAGATATTTCCATCTCTATACAGATGGCGGTGTACATATTTCCATGTTCATACAGATGGCGGTGTTGATATTTCCATGTTTTTAGACATGGCGGTGTAGATATTTTCATGTTTATACAGATAGCGGTGTAGATATTTCCATGTTTATGCAGTTAGCTGTGTAGATAATTCCATCGTTATACAGATGGCGGTGTAGATGTTTCCATGTTCATACAGATGGCGGTGTAGATATTTCCATGTTTGTACAGATGACGGTGTAGATATTTCCATGTTTATACAGAAGGCGGTGTCGATATTTCGATGTTTATAGAGATGGCAGTGTAGATATTTCCATGTTTATACAGATAGCGGTGTAGATATTTCCATGTTTATATAGATAGCTGTTTAGATATTTACATGTTTATACAAATGGCAGTGTAGATATTTCCATGTTTATATAGACGGCGGTGTAGATATTTCCATCTTTATACAGATGTCGGTGTAGGTATTTCCATGTTTATAGAGATGGCAGTGTAGATATTTCCATGTTTATAGAGATGGCTGTGTAGTTATTTCCATGTTAATAGGCATAGCGGTGTAGATATTTCCATGTTTATGGAGATGGCGGTGTAGATATTTCCATGTTTATAGAGATAGCGGTGTAGATATTTCCTTGTTTATACAGATAGCGGTGTAGATATTTCCGTGTTTTAGAGATGGCGGTGTAGATATTTCCATGTTTATACAGATGGCTGTGTAGATATTTCCATGTTTATAGAGATAGTGGTGCAGTTATTTCCATGTTTATACATATGGCTGTGTAGGTATTTCCATCTTTATACAGATGGTGGTGTAGATATTTCCATCCTTAAACAGATAGCGGTGTAGATATTTCCATGTTTATACAGATGGCGGTGTAGATATCCATGTTTATAGACATGGTGGTGTAGATATTTGCATGTTTATAGAGATAACGGTGTAGTTATTTCCATGTTAATAGGCATAGTGGTGTAGATATTTCCATGTTTATAGAGACAGAGGTGTAGATATTTCCTTGTTTATTCAGATTGCGTTGTATATATTTACATGTTTATAGAGATAGCGGTGTAGACATTTCCACATTTATACAGCTAGTGGTGTAGAATTTTAAAGGGTCATACAGATGCTGGTGTAGATATTTCCATCCTTATACAGATAGCGGTGTAGATATTTCCATGTTTGTACAGATGGCGGTGTAGATATTTCCATCTTTATACAGATGGCGGTGTTGATATTTAAATGTTCATAGAGATGGCGGTGTAGATATTTCCATGTTTATACAGATAGCAGTGTAGATATTTCCATGTTTATACAGATAGCTGTGTAGATATTTCCATCTTTATACATATGGCGGTGTAGATATTTCCATGTTTATACAGATGGCGGTGTAGATATTTCCATTTTTATAGATATGGCCGTGTAGATATTTCCATGTTTAAAGAGATGACAGTGTAGATATTTCCATGTTTATAGAGATAGCGGTGTAGTTGTTTCCATGTAAATAGGCAAAGCGGTGTAGATATTTCCATGTTTATAGAGATAGAGGTGTAGATATTTCCTTGTTTAAACAGATAGCGGTTTAGATATTTCCATGTTTATAGAGATAGCGGTGTAGACATTGCCACGTTTATACTGATAGCGGTGTAGATATTTCCAAGTTTATAGAGATTGCGGTGTAGATATTTCCATGTTTATAAAGATGGCTGTGTAGATATTTCCCTCTTTATACAGATGGTGGTGTAGATATTTCCATCCTTATACAGATAGCGGTGTAGATATTTCCATGTTTATACAGATGGCGGTGTAGATATTTCCATGTTTATAGAGATATCGGTGTAGACATTTCCACATTTATACAGATAGTGGTGTAGATATTTAAATGTTCATACAGATGCTGGCGTAGATATTTCCATCCTTATACAGATAGCGGTGTAGATATTTCCATGTTTGTACAGATGGCGGTGTAGATAATTCCATCTTTATACAAATGGCGGTGTAGGTATTTCCATGTTCATAGAGATGGCAGTGTAGATATTTCCATGTTTATACAGATAGCGGTGTAGATATTTCCATATTTATACAGATGGCGGTGTAGATATTTCCATGTTTATAGAGATGGCCGTGTAGATATTTCCATGTTTAAAGAGATGACAGTGTAGGTATTTCCATGTTTATAGAGATAGCGGAGTATTTATTTCCATGTAAATAGGCAGAGCGGTGTAGATATTTCCTTGTTTATAGAGATAGAAGTGTAGATATTTCCTAGTTTAAACAGATAGCGGTGTAGATATTTCCATGTTTATAGAGATCGCTGTGTAGACATTTCCACGTTTATACAGTAAGCGGTGTAGATATATCCATGTTCATACAGATGGCGGTGGAGATATTTCCATCCTTATACAGATAGCGGTGTAGATATTTCCATGTTTATACAGATAGCTGTGTAGATTTTTACATCTTTATACAAATGTCGGTGTAGATATTTCCATGTTTATATAGATGGCGGTGTAGATATTTCCATCTTTATACAGATGTCGGTGTAGGTATTTCCAAGTTTATAGAGATGGCGGTGTAGATATTTCCATGTTTATAGAGATAGCGGTGTAGTTATTTCCATGTTAATAGGCATAGCGGTGTAGATATTTCCATGTTTATGGAGATGGCGGTGTAGATATTTCCGTGTTTATAGAGATAGCGGTGTAGATATTTCCTTGTTTATACAGATAGCGGTGTAGATATTTCCATGTTTATAGAGATGGCGGTGTAGATATTTCCATGTTTTTACATATGGCTGTGTAGATATTTCCAAGTTTATAGAGATAGTGGTGTAGTTATTTCCATGTTTATACAGATGGCTGTGTAGATATTTCCATCTTTATACAGATGGTGGTGTAGATATTTCCATCCTTATACAGATAGCGGTGTAGATATTTCCATGTTTATACAGATAGCTGTGTACATATTTCCATCTTAATACATATGGCGGTGTAGATATTTCCATGTTTATACAGATGGCTGTGTAGATATTTCCATTTTTATAGATATGGCCGTGTAGATATTTCCATGTTTAAAGAGATGACAGTGTAGATATTTCCATGTTTATACAGATAGCAGTGTAGATATTTTCATGTTTGTACAGATGGCGGTGTAGATATTTCCATCTTTATACAGATGGCGGTGTTGATATTTAAATGTTCATAGAGATGGCGGTGTAGATATTTCCACCTTTATACAGATGGTGGTGTAGATATTTCCATGCTTATACAGATAGCAGTGTAGATATTTCCATGTTTATACAGATGGCGTTGTAGATATTTCCATGTTTATAGAGATGGCGGTGTAGATATTTCCATGTTTATAGAGATAACGGTGTAGTTATTTCAATGTTAATAGGCATAGTGGTGTAGATATTTCCATGTTTATAGAGACAGAGTAGTAGATATTTCCTTGTTTACACAGATAGCGGTGTAGATATTTCCATGTTTATAGAGATAGCGGTGTAGACATTTCCACATTTATACAGATAGTGGTGTAGATATTTAAATGTTCATACAGATGGTGGTGTGGATATATCCATCCTTATACAAATAGCGGTGTAGATATTTCCATGTTTGTACAGATGGCGGTGTAGATATTTCCATCTTTATACAGATGGCGTTGTAGGTATTTCCATGTTCATAGAGATGGCAGTGTAGATATTTCCATGTTTTTACAGATTGCGGTGTTGATATTTCCATATTTATACAGATGGCGGTGTAGATATGTCCATGTTTATAGAGATGGCCGTGTAGATATTTCCATGTTTAAAGAGATGACAATGTAGATATTTCCATGTTTATAGAGATAGCGGAGTAGTTATTTTCATGTAAATAGGCATAGCGTTGTAGATATTTCCTTGTTTATAGAGATAGAGGTGTAGATATTTCCTAGTTTAAACAGATAGCGGTGTAGATATTTCCATGTTTATAGAGATTGCTGTGTAGACATTTCCACGTTTATACAGTAAGCGGTGTAGATATATCCATGTTCATACAGATGGCGGTGGAGATATTTCCATCCTTATACAGATAGCGGTGTACATATTTCCATATTTATACAGATGGCTGTGTAGATATTTCCATGTTTATGGAGATGGCGGTGTAGATATTTTCATGTTTTTAGACATGGCGGTGTAGATATTTCCATGTTTATACAGATAGCGGTGTACATATTTCAATGTTTATACAGTTAACTGTGTAGATATTTCCATCGTTATACAGATGGCGGTGAAGATATTTCCATGTTCATACAGATGGCGGTGTAGATATTTCCATGTTTATACAGATAGCAGTGTAGATATTTCCATGCTAATACACATGGCGGTGTAGATATTTCCATGTTCATTCAGATGGTGGTGAAGATATTTCCATGTTTATAGAGATAACGGTGTATATATTTCCATGTTTACACAGATAGCGGTGTAGATATTTCTATGTTTACACAGATCGTGGTGTAGATATTTCCATGTTTATACAGAAAGGGGTGTAGATATTTCCATGTTCATACAGATGGCGTAGATATTTCCATCTTTATATAGTTGGCCGTGTAGAAATTTCCATGTTCCTACAGAGGGCGGTGAAGATATTTCCATGTTTATACACATAACGGTGTAGATATTTCCAAGTTTTAAGAGATAGCGGAGTAGATATTTCCATGTATACACAGATAGCGGTATAGATATTTCCATGTTTACACAGATAGCGGTGTATTTTCATGTTTATACAGATAGCGATGTAGATATTTCCATGTGTATACAGAAAGCGGTGCAGATAGTTACATGTTCCTACAGATGGCTGTGTAGATATTTCCAAGTTTATACTGATAGTGGTGTAGATATTTCCGTGTTTATAGAGATATCGTTGTACATAATTCCATCTTCCTTCGGTGGGTGGTGTAGATATTTCCATGTTTACACAGATAGCGGTGTAGATATTTCCAAGTTTATGCAGATAGCGGTGGAGATATTCCCATGTTTATACAGATGGCGGTGTAGATATTTCCATCTCTATACAGATGGCGGTGTACATATTTCCATGTTCATACAGATGGCGGTGTTGATATTTCCATGTTTTTAGACATGGCGGTGTAGATATTTTCATGTTTATACAGATAGCGGTGTAGATATTTCCATGTTTATGCAGTTAGCTGTGTAGATAATTCCATCGTTATACAGATGGCGGTGTAGATGTTTCCATGTTCATACAGATGGCGGTGTAGATATTTCCACGTTTGTACAGATGACGGTGTAGATATTTCCATGTTTATACAGAAGGCGGTGTCGATATTTCGATGTTTATAGAGATGGCAGTGTAGATATTTCCATGTTTATACAGATAGCGGTGTAGATATTTCCATGTTTATATAGATAGCTGTTTAGATATTTACATGTTTATACAAATGGCAGTGTAGATATTTCCATGTTTATATAGACGGCGGTGTAGATATTTCCATCTTTATACAGATGTCGGTGTAGGTATTTCCATGTTTATAGAGATGGCAGTGTAGATATTTCCATGTTTATAGAGATGGCTGTGTAGTTATTTCCATGTTAATAGGCATAGCGGTGTAGATATTTCCATGTTTATGGAGATGGCGGTGTAGATATTTCCATGTTTATAGAGATAGCGGTGTAGATATTTCCTTGTTTATACAGATAGCGGTGTAGATATTTCCGTGTTTTAGAGATGGCGGTGTAGATATTTCCATGTTTATACAGATGGCTGTGTAGATATTTCCATGTTTATAGAGATAGTGGTGCAGTTATTTCCATGTTTATACATATGGCTGTGTAGGTATTTCCATCTTTATACAGATGGTGGTGTAGATATTTCCATCCTTAAACAGATAGCGGTGTAGATATTTCCATGTTTATACAGATGGCGGTGTAGATATCCATGTTTATAGACATGGTGGTGTAGATATTTGCATGTTTATAGAGATAACGGTGTAGTTATTTCCATGTTAATAGGCATAGTGGTGTAGATATTTCCATGTTTATAGAGACAGAGGTGTAGATATTTCCTTGTTTATTCAGATTGCGTTGTATATATTTACATGTTTATAGAGATAGCGGTGTAGACATTTCCACATTTATACAGCTAGTGGTGTAGAATTTTAAAGGGTCATACAGATGCTGGTGTAGATATTTCCATCCTTATACAGATAGCGGTGTAGATATTTCCATGTTTGTACAGATGGCGGTGTAGATATTTCCATCTTTATACAGATGGCGGTGTTGATATTTAAATGTTCATAGAGATGGCGGTGTAGATATTTCCATGTTTATACAGATAGCAGTGTAGATATTTCCATGTTTATACAGATAGCTGTGTAGATATTTCCATCTTTATACATATGGCGGTGTAGATATTTCCATGTTTATACAGATGGCGGTGTAGATATTTCCATTTTTATAGATATGGCCGTGTAGATATTTCCATGTTTAAAGAGATGACAGTGTAGATATTTCCATGTTTATAGAGATAGCGGTGTAGTTGTTTCCATGTAAATAGGCAAAGCGGTGTAGATATTTCCATGTTTATAGAGATAGAGGTGTAGATATTTCCTTGTTTAAACAGATAGCGGTTTAGATATTTCCATGTTTATAGAGATAGCGGTGTAGACATTGCCACGTTTATACTGATAGCGGTGTAGATATTTCCAAGTTTATAGAGATTGCGGTGTAGATATTTCCATGTTTATAAAGATGGCTGTGTAGATATTTCCCTCTTTATACAGATGGTGGTGTAGATATTTCCATCCTTATACAGATAGCGGTGTAGATATTTCCATGTTTATACAGATGGCGGTGTAGATATTTCCATGTTTATAGAGATATCGGTGTAGACATTTCCACATTTATACAGATAGTGGTGTAGATATTTAAATGTTCATACAGATGCTGGCGTAGATATTTCCATCCTTATACAGATAGCGGTGTAGATATTTCCATGTTTGTACAGATGGCGGTGTAGATAATTCCATCTTTATACAAATGGCGGTGTAGGTATTTCCATGTTCATAGAGATGGCAGTGTAGATATTTCCATGTTTATACAGATAGCGGTGTAGATATTTCCATATTTATACAGATGGCGGTGTAGATATTTCCATGTTTATAGAGATGGCCGTGTAGATATTTCCATGTTTAAAGAGATGACAGTGTAGGTATTTCCATGTTTATAGAGATAGCGGAGTATTTATTTCCATGTAAATAGGCAGAGCGGTGTAGATATTTCCTTGTTTATAGAGATAGAAGTGTAGATATTTCCTAGTTTAAACATTTAGCGGTGTAGATATTTCCATGTTTGTAGA
The DNA here is from genome assembly GCF_029281585.2 of Gorilla gorilla gorilla. NCBI lineage: Eukaryota > Metazoa > Chordata > Mammalia > Primates > Hominidae > Gorilla > Gorilla gorilla. Next base: position 195,775,243 of record NC_073229.2, read on the forward strand.
GATCGCTGTGTAGACATTTCCACGTTTATACAGTAAGCGGTGTAGATATATCCATGTTCATACAGATGGCGGTGGAGATATTTCCATCCTTATACAGATAGCGGTGTAGATATTTCCATGTTTATACAGATAGCTGTGTAGATTTTTACATCTTTATACAAATGTCGGTGTAGATATTTCCATGTTTATATAGATGGCGGTGTAGATATTTCCATCTTTATACAGATGTCGGTGTAGGTATTTCCAAGTTTATAGAGATGGCGGTGTAGATATTTCCATGTTTATAGAGATAGCGGTGTAGTTATTTCCATGTTAATAGGCATAGCGGTGTAGATATTTCCATGTTTATGGAGATGGCGGTGTAGATATTTCCGTGTTTATAGAGATAGCGGTGTAGATATTTCCTTGTTTATACAGATAGCGGTGTAGATATTTCCATGTTTATAGAGATGGCGGTGTAGATATTTCCATGTTTTTACATATGGCTGTGTAGATATTTCCAAGTTTATAGAGATAGTGGTGTAGTTATTTCCATGTTTATACAGATGGCTGTGTAGATATTTCCATCTTTATACAGATGGTGGTGTAGATATTTCCATCCTTATACAGATAGCGGTGTAGATATTTCCATGTTTATACAGATAGCTGTGTACATATTTCCATCTTAATACATATGGCGGTGTAGATATTTCCATGTTTATACAGATGGCTGTGTAGATATTTCCATTTTTATAGATATGGCCGTGTAGATATTTCCATGTTTAAAGAGATGACAGTGTAGATATTTCCATGTTTATACAGATAGCAGTGTAGATATTTTCATGTTTGTACAGATGGCGGTGTAGATATTTCCATCTTTATACAGATGGCGGTGTTGATATTTAAATGTTCATAGAGATGGCGGTGTAGATATTTCCACCTTTATACAGATGGTGGTGTAGATATTTCCATGCTTATACAGATAGCAGTGTAGATATTTCCATGTTTATACAGATGGCGTTGTAGATATTTCCATGTTTATAGAGATGGCGGTGTAGATATTTCCATGTTTATAGAGATAACGGTGTAGTTATTTCAATGTTAATAGGCATAGTGGTGTAGATATTTCCATGTTTATAGAGACAGAGTAGTAGATATTTCCTTGTTTACACAGATAGCGGTGTAGATATTTCCATGTTTATAGAGATAGCGGTGTAGACATTTCCACATTTATACAGATAGTGGTGTAGATATTTAAATGTTCATACAGATGGTGGTGTGGATATATCCATCCTTATACAAATAGCGGTGTAGATATTTCCATGTTTGTACAGATGGCGGTGTAGATATTTCCATCTTTATACAGATGGCGTTGTAGGTATTTCCATGTTCATAGAGATGGCAGTGTAGATATTTCCATGTTTTTACAGATTGCGGTGTTGATATTTCCATATTTATACAGATGGCGGTGTAGATATTTCCATGTTTATAGAGATGGCCGTGTAGATATTTCCATGTTTAAAGAGATGACAATGTAGATATTTCCATGTTTATAGAGATAGCGGAGTAGTTATTTTCATGTAAATAGGCATAGCGTTGTAGATATTTCCTTGTTTATAGAGATAGAGGTGTAGATATTTCCTAGTTTAAACAGATAGCGGTGTAGATATTTCCATGTTTATAGAGATTGCTGTGTAGACATTTCCACGTTTATACAGTAAGCGGTGTAGATATATCCATGTTCATACAGATGGCGGTGGAGATATTTCCATCCTTATACAGATAGCGGTGTACATATTTCCATATTTATACAGATGGCTGTGTAGATATTTCCATGTTTATGGAGATGGCGGTGTAGATATTTTCATGTTTTTAGACATGGCGGTGTAGATATTTCCATGTTTATACAGATAGCGGTGTACATATTTCAATGTTTATACAGTTAACTGTGTAGATATTTCCATCGTTATACAGATGGCGGTGAAGATATTTCCATGTTCATACAGATGGCGGTGTAGATATTTCCATGTTTATACAGATGGCGGTGTAGATATTTCCATGTTTATAGAGATGGCCGTGTAGATATTTCCATGTTTAAAGAGATGACAGTGTAGATATTTCCATGTTTATAGAGATAGCGGTGTAGTTATTTCCATGTAAATAGGCATAGCGGTGTAGATATTTCCTTGTTTATAGAGATAGAGGTGTAGATATTTCCTAGTTCAAACAGATAGCAGTGTAGAAATTTCCTTGTTTATAGAGATAGTGGTGTAGACATTTCCACGTTTATACAGATAGCGGTGTAGATATTTCCATGTTTATAGAGATGGCGGTGTAGGCATTTCCATGTTTCTACAGATGGCTGTGTAGATATTTCCATCTTTATACAGATGGTGGTGTAGATATTTCCATGTTTACACAGATAGCGGTGTAGATATTTCCATGTGTATGCAGATGGCGGTGTAGTAATTTCCATGTTTATAGAGATGGCGGTGTAGATATTTCCATGTTTATAGAGATAGCGGTGTAGTTATTTCCATGTAAATAGGCTTAGCGGTGTAGATATTTCCATGTTTATAGAGATAGAGGTGTAGATATTTCCTAGTTTAAACACATAGCGGTGTAGATATTTCCATGTTTATAGAGATAGCGGTGTAGACATTTCCACGTTTATACAGTAAGCGGTGTAGATATATCCATGTTCATACAGATGGTGGTGTAGATATTTCCACCCTTATACAGATAGCAGTGTAGATATTTTCATGTTTATACAGTTAGCTGTGTAGATATTTCCATCGTTATACAGATGGCGGTGTAGATATTTCCAAGTTTATACAGATAGTTGTGTAGATATTTCCATGTTTATACAGATAGCTGTGTATATGTTTACATCTTTATACAAATGGCAGTGTAGATATTTCCATGTTTATACAGATGGCGGTGTAGATATTTCCATCTTTATACAGATGGCGGTGTAGGTATTTCCATGTTGATAGAGATGGCGTTGTAGATATTTCAATGTTTATAGAGATATCGGTGTAGTTATTTCAATGTTAATAGGCATAGCGGTGTAGATATATCCTTGTTAATGGAGATAAAGGTGTAGATATTTCCATGTTTATACAGTTAGCTGTGTAGATATTTCCATCTTTATACAGATGGCAGTGTAGATATTTCCATGTTAATAGAGATGGCGGTGTAGATATTTCCATGTTCATAGAGATAACGGTCTAGTTATTTCCATGTAAATAGGCATACCGGTGTAGATATTTCCATGTTTATAGAGACAGAGGTGTAAATGTTTCCTTGTTTATACAGATAGCGTTGTAGATATTTCCATGTTTATAGAGAAAGCGGTGTAGACATTTCCACATTTATACAGATAGTGGTGTAGATATTTAAAGCTTCATACAGATGCTGGTGTAGATATTTCCATCCTTCTACAGATAGCGGTGTAGATATTTCCATGTTTGTACAGATGGCGGTGTGGATATTTCCATCTTTATACAGATTGTGGTGTATATATTTCCATGTTTATAGAGATGACTGTGTAGATATTTCCATGTTTATGGAGATGGCGGTGTAGATATTTCCATGTTTATAGAGATAACGGTGTAGTTATTTCAATGTTAATAGGCATAGCGGTGTAGATATTTCCATGTTTATAGAGACAGAGGTGTAGATATTTCCTTGTTTATACAGATAGCGGTGTAGATATTTCCTTGTTTATAGAGATAGTGGTGTAGACATTTCCACATTTATACAGATAGTGGTGTAGATATTGAAAGGTTCATGCAGGTGGTGGTGTAGATATTTCCATTCCTATACAGATAGCGGTGTACATATTTCCATGTTTATACAGATGGTGGTGTAGATATTTCCATCTTTATACAGATGGCGGTGTAGATATTTCCATGTTCATAGAGATGGCGGTGTAGATATTTCCATGTTTACAGAGATAGAGGAGTAGATATTTCCTTGTTTATAGAGATACCGGTGTAGACATTTCCATGTTTATACAGATGGACAGATGGCGGTGTAGATATTTCCATATCTACACAGATGGCGGTGTACATATTTCCAAGTTCATACAGATGGCGGTGTAGATATTTAAATGTTTTTAGACATGGCGGTGTAGTTATTTTCATGTTTATACAGATAGCGGTGTAGATATTTCCATGTTTATAGAGATGGCGGTGTAGATATTTCCATGTTTACAGAGATAGAGGTGTAGATATTTCCTTGTTTATAGAGATACCGGTGTAGACATTTCCATGTTTATACAGATGGACAGATGGCGGTGTAGATATTTCCATATCTACACAAATGGCGGTGTACATATTTCCAAGTTAATACAGATGGCGGTGTAGATATTTAAATGTTTTTAGACATGGCGGTGTAGTTATTTTCATGTTTATACAGATAGCGGTGTAGATATTTCCATGTTTATAGAGATGGCGGTGTAGATATTTCCTTCTTAATACAGATGGTGGTGTAGATATTTCCATTCTTATACAGATAGTGGTGTAGATATTTCCATGTTTGAAGAGATGACAGTGTAGATATTTCCATGTTTATAGAGATAGCTGTGTAGTTATTTCCATGTAAATAGGCATAGTGGTGTAGATATTTCCTTGTTTATTGAGATAGAGGTGTAGATGTTTCCTAGTGTAAACAGATAGCGGTGTAGGTATTTCCATGTTTATAGAGATTGCGGTGTAGACATTTCCACGTTTATACAGTAAGCGGTGTAGATATATCCATGTTCATAGAGATGGCGGTGTAGATATTTCCATTCTTATACAGATAGCGGTGTAGATATTTCCATGTTTGTACAGATGGCTGTGTAGATATTGCCATGTTTATGGAGATGGCCGTGTAGATATTTCCAAGTTTATAGAGACAGAGGTGTAGATGTTTCCTTGTTTATACAGATAGCGGTGTAGATATTTCCATGTTTATAGAGATAGCGGTGTAGCCATTTCCAAATTTATACAGATAGCGGTGTAGATAACTAAAGGTTCATACAGATGGTGGTGTAGATCTTTCCATCCTTATACAGATAGCAGTGTAGATATTTCCATGTTTATAGAGATAGCGGTGTAGCCATTTCCAAATTTATACAGATAGCGGTGTAGACAATTAAAGGTTCATACAGATGGTGGTGTAGATCTTTCCATCCTTATACAGATAGCGGTGTAGATATTTCCATGTTTATACAGATGGCGTTGTAGATATTTCCATCTTTATACAGATGGCGATGTAGATATTTCCATGTTCATAGAGATGGCGGTGTAGATATTTCCATGTTTACAGAGATAGAGGTGTAGATATTTCCTTGTTTACAGAGATACCGGTGTAGATATTTCCATGTTTATACAGATGGCGGTGTAGATATTTCCATATCTACACAGATGGCGGTGTACATGTTTCCAAGTTCATACAGATGGCGGTGTAGATATTTCCATGTTTTTAGACATGGAGGTGTAGATATTTCCATGTTTTTACAGATAGCGGTGTAGATATTTCCATGTTTATACAGTTAGCTGTGTAGACATTTCCATCGTTATACAGATGGCGGTGAAGATATTTCCATGTTTTTACAGATGGCGGTGTAGATATTTTCATGTTTTTACAGATGGCGGTGTAGATATTTTCATGTTTATAGAGATGGCCGTGTAGATATTTCCATGTTTAAAGAGATGACAGTGTAGATATTTCCATGTTTATAGAGATAGCAGTGTAGTTATTTCCATGTAAATAGGCATAGCGGTGTAGATATTTCCTTGTTTATAGAGATAGAGGTGTAGATATTTCCTAGTTTAAACAGATAGCGGTATAGATATTTCCATGTTTATAGAGATCGCGGTGTAGACATTTCCACGTTTATACAGTAAGCGGTGTAGATATTTCCATGTTCATACAGATCACAGTGTAGATATTTCCATCCTTATACAGATAGCGGTGTAGATATTTCCATGTCTCTACAGATGGCTGTATAGATATTTCCATGTTTATGGAGATGGCGGTGTAGATATTTCCATGTTTATAGAGACAGAGGTGTAGATGTTTCCTTGTTTATACAGATAGCGGTGTAGATATTTCCATGTTTATAGAGATAGCGGTGTAGCCATTTCCAAATTTATACAGATAGTGGTGTAGATACTTAAAGGTTCATACAGATGGTGGTGTAGATATTTCCATCCTTATACAGATAGCGGTGTACATATTTCCATGTTTATACAGATGGCAGTGTAGATATTTCCATCTTTATACAGACGGCGGTGTAGATATTTCCATGTTCGTAGAGATGGCGGTGTAGATATTTCCATGTTTACAGAGATAGAGGTATAGATATTTCCTTGTTTATAGAGATAGCGGTGTAGATATTTCCATGCTTATACAGATGGCGGTGTAGATATTTCCATATCTATACAGATAGCGGTGTACATATATCCAAGTTCATACAGATGGTGGTGTAGATATTTCCATATTTTTAGACATGGCGGTGTAGATATTTCCATGTTTATACAGATAGCGGTGTAGGTATTTCCATGTTTATACAGTTAGCTGTGTAGACATTTCCATCGTTACACAGATGGCGGTGAAGATATTTCCATGTTCATACAGATGGCGGTTTAGATATTTCCATGTTTACACAGATGACGGTGTAGATATTTCCATGTTTATACAGAAGGCGGTGTAGATATTTCCATGTTTATAGAGATGGCGGTATAGATATTTCCATGTTTATACAGATAGCGGTTTAGATATTTCCATGTTTATACTGATAGCAGTGTAGATATTTTCATGTTTGTACAGATGGCGGTGTAGATATTTCCATCTTTATACAGATGGCGGTGTTGATATTTAAATGTTCATAGAGATGGCGGTGTAGATATTTCCACCTTTATACAGATGGTGGTGTAGATATTTCCATGCTTATACAGATAGCAGTGTAGATATTTCCATGTTTATACAGATGGCGTTGTAGATATTTCCATGTTTATAGAGATGGCGGTGTAGATATTTCCATGTTTATAGAGATAACGGTGTAGTTATTTCAATGTTAATAGGCATAGTGGTGTAGATATTTCCATGTTTATAGAGACAGAGTAGTAGATATTTCCTTGTTTACACAGATAGCGGTGTAGATATTTCCATGTTTATAGAGATAGCGGTGTAGACATTTCCACATTTATACAGATAGTGGTGTAGATATTTAAATGTTCATACAGATGGTGGTGTGGATATATCCATCCTTATACAAATAGCGGTGTAGATATTTCCATGTTTGTACAGATGGCGGTGTAGATATTTCCATCTTTATACAGATGGCGTTGTAGGTATTTCCATGTTCATAGAGATGGCAGTGTAGATATTTCCATGTTTTTACAGATTGCGGTGTTGATATTTCCATATTTATACAGATGGCGGTGTAGATATTTCCATGTTTATAGAGATGGCCGTGTAGATATTTCCATGTTTAAAGAGATGACAATGTAGATATTTCCATGTTTATAGAGATAGCGGAGTAGTTATTTTCATGTAAATAGGCATAGCGTTGTAGATATTTCCTTGTTTATAGAGATAGAGGTGTAGATATTTCCTAGTTTAAACAGATAGCGGTGTAGATATTTCCATGTTTATAGAGATTGCTGTGTAGACGTTTCCACGTTTATACAGTAAGCGGTGTAGATATATCCATGTTCATACAGATGGCGGTGGAGATATTTCCATCCTTATACAGATAGCGGTGTAGATATTTCCATGTTTATACAGATAGCTGTGTAGATTTTTACATCTTTATACAAATGTCGGTGTAGATATTTCCATGTTTATATAGATGGCGGTGTAGATATTTCCATCTTTATACAGATGTCGGTGTAGGTATTTCCAAGTTTATAGAGATGGCGGTGTAGATATTTCCATGTTTATAGAGATAGCGGTGTAGTTATTTCCATGTTAATAGGCATAGCGGTGTAGATATTTCCATGTTTATGGAGATGGCGGTGTAGATATTTCCGTGTTTATAGAGATAGCGGTGTAGATATTTCCTTGTTTATACAGATAGCGGTGTAGATATTTCCATGTTTATAGAGATGGCGGTGTAGATATTTCCATGTTTTTACATATGGCTGTGTAGATATTTCCAAGTTTATAGAGATAGTGGTGTAGTTATTTCCATGTTTATACAGATGGCTGTGTAGATATTTCCATCTTTATACAGATGGTGGTGTAGATATTTCCATCCTTATACAGATAGCGGTGTAGATATTTCCATGTTTATACAGATAGCTGTGTACATATTTCCATCTTAATACATATGGCGGTGTAGATATTTCCATGTTTATACAGATGGCTGTGTAGATATTTCCATTTTTATAGATATGGCCGTGTAGATATTTCCATGTTTAAAGAGATGACAGTGTAGATATTTCCATGTTTATACAGATAGCAGTGTAGATATTTTCATGTTTGTACAGATGGCGGTGTAGATATTTCCATCTTTATACAGATGGCGGTGTTGATATTTAAATGTTCATAGAGATGGCGGTGTAGATATTTCCACCTTTATACAGATGGTGGTGTAGATATTTCCATGCTTATACAGATAGCAGTGTAGATATTTCCATGTTTATACAGATGGCGTTGTAGATATTTCCATGTTTATAGAGATGGCGGTGTAGATATTTCCATGTTTATAGAGATAACGGTGTAGTTATTTCAATGTTAATAGGCATAGTGGTGTAGATATTTCCATGTTTATAGAGACAGAGTAGTAGATATTTCCTTGTTTACACAGATAGCGGTGTAGATATTTCCATGTTTATAGAGATAGCGGTGTAGACATTTCCACATTTATACAGATAGTGGTGTAGATATTTAAATGTTCATACAGATGGTGGTGTGGATATATCCATCCTTATACAAATAGCGGTGTAGATATTTCCATGTTTGTACAGATGGCGGTGTAGATATTTCCATCTTTATACAGATGGCGTTGTAGGTATTTCCATGTTCATAGAGATGGCAGTGTAGATATTTCCATGTTTTTACAGATTGCGGTGTTGATATTTCCATATTTATACAGATGGCGGTGTAGATATTTCCATGTTTATAGAGATGGCCGTGTAGATATTTCCATGTTTAAAGAGATGACAATGTAGATATTTCCATGTTTATAGAGATAGCGGAGTAGTTATTTTCATGTAAATAGGCATAGCGTTGTAGATATTTCCTTGTTTATAGAGATAGAGGTGTAGATATTTCCTAGTTTAAACAGATAGCGGTGTAGATATTTCCATGTTTATAGAGATTGCTGTGTAGACATTTCCACGTTTATACAGTAAGCGGTGTAGATATATCCATGTTCATACAGATGGCGGTGGAGATATTTCCATCCTTATACAGATAGCGGTGTACATATTTCCATATTTATACAGATGGCTGTGTAGATATTTCCATGTTTATGGAGATGGCGGTGTAGATATTTTCATGTTTTTAGACATGGCGGTGTAGATATTTCCATGTTTATACAGATAGCGGTGTACATATTTCAATGTTTATACAGTTAACTGTGTAGATATTTCCATCGTTATACAGATGGCGGTGAAGATATTTCCATGTTCATACAGATGGCGGTGTAGATATTTCCATGTTTATACAGATAGCAGTGTAGATATTTCCATGCTAATACACATGGCGGTGTAGATATTTCCATGTTCATTCAGATGGCGGTGAAGATATTTCCATGTTTATAGAGATAACGGTGTATATATTTCCATGTTTACACAGATAGCGGTGTAGATATTTCTATGTTTACACAGATCGTGGTGTAGATATTTCCATGTTTATACAGAAAGGGGTGTAGATATTTCCATGTTCATACAGATGGCGTAGATATTTCCATCTTTATATAGTTGGCCGTGTAGAAATTTCCATGTTCCTACAGAGGGCGGTGAAGATATTTCCATGTTTATACACATAACGGTGTAGATATTTCCAAGTTTTAAGAGATAGCGGAGTAGATATTTCCATGTATACACAGATAGCGGTATAGATATTTCCATGTTTACACAGATAGCGGTGTATTTTCATGTTTATACAGATAGCGATGTAGATATTTCCATGTGTATACAGAAAGCGGTGCAGATAGTTACATGTTCCTACAGATGGCTGTGTAGATATTTCCAAGTTTATACTGATAGTGGTGTAGATATTTCCGTGTTTATAGAGATATCGTTGTACATAATTCCATCTTCCTTCGGTGGGTGGTGTAGATATTTCCATGTTTACACAGATAGCGGTGTAGATATTTCCAAGTTTATGCAGATAGCGGTGGAGATATTCCCATGTTTATACAGATGGCGGTGTAGATATTTCCATCTCTATACAGATGGCGGTGTACATATTTCCATGTTCATACAGATGGCGGTGTTGATATTTCCATGTTTTTAGACATGGCGGTGTAGATATTTTCATGTTTATACAGATAGCGGTGTAGATATTTCCATGTTTATGCAGTTAGCTGTGTAGATAATTCCATCGTTATACAGATGGCGGTGTAGATGTTTCCATGTTCATACAGATGGCGGTGTAGATATTTCCATGTTTGTACAGATGACGGTGTAGATATTTCCATGTTTATACAGAAGGCGGTGTCGATATTTCGATGTTTATAGAGATGGCAGTGTAGATATTTCCATGTTTATACAGATAGCGGTGTAGATATTTCCATGTTTATATAGATAGCTGTTTAGATATTTACATGTTTATACAAATGGCAGTGTAGATATTTCCATGTTTATATAGACGGCGGTGTAGATATTTCCATCTTTATACAGATGTCGGTGTAGGTATTTCCATGTTTATAGAGATGGCAGTGTAGATATTTCCATGTTTATAGAGATGGCTGTGTAGTTATTTCCATGTTAATAGGCATAGCGGTGTAGATATTTCCATGTTTATGGAGATGGCGGTGTAGATATTTCCATGTTTATAGAGATAGCGGTGTAGATATTTCCTTGTTTATACAGATAGCGGTGTAGATATTTCCGTGTTTTAGAGATGGCGGTGTAGATATTTCCATGTTTATACAGATGGCTGTGTAGATATTTCCATGTTTATAGAGATAGTGGTGCAGTTATTTCCATGTTTATACATATGGCTGTGTAGGTATTTCCATCTTTATACAGATGGTGGTGTAGATATTTCCATCCTTAAACAGATAGCGGTGTAGATATTTCCATGTTTATACAGATGGCGGTGTAGATATCCATGTTTATAGACATGGTGGTGTAGATATTTGCATGTTTATAGAGATAACGGTGTAGTTATTTCCATGTTAATAGGCATAGTGGTGTAGATATTTCCATGTTTATAGAGACAGAGGTGTAGATATTTCCTTGTTTATTCAGATTGCGTTGTATATATTTACATGTTTATAGAGATAGCGGTGTAGACATTTCCACATTTATACAGCTAGTGGTGTAGAATTTTAAAGGGTCATACAGATGCTGGTGTAGATATTTCCATCCTTATACAGATAGCGGTGTAGATATTTCCATGTTTGTACAGATGGCGGTGTAGATATTTCCATCTTTATACAGATGGCGGTGTTGATATTTAAATGTTCATAGAGATGGCGGTGTAGATATTTCCATGTTTATACAGATAGCAGTGTAGATATTTCCATGTTTATACAGATAGCTGTGTAGATATTTCCATCTTTATACATATGGCGGTGTAGATATTTCCATGTTTATACAGATGGCGGTGTAGATATTTCCATTTTTATAGATATGGCCGTGTAGATATTTCCATGTTTAAAGAGATGACAGTGTAGATATTTCCATGTTTATAGAGATAGCGGTGTAGTTGTTTCCATGTAAATAGGCAAAGCGGTGTAGATATTTCCATGTTTATAGAGATAGAGGTGTAGATATTTCCTTGTTTAAACAGATAGCGGTTTAGATATTTCCATGTTTATAGAGATAGCGGTGTAGACATTGCCACGTTTATACTGATAGCGGTGTAGATATTTCCAAGTTTATAGAGATTGCGGTGTAGATATTTCCATGTTTATAAAGATGGCTGTGTAGATATTTCCCTCTTTATACAGATGGTGGTGTAGATATTTCCATCCTTATACAGATAGCAGTGTAGATATTTCCATGTTTATACAGATGGCGGTGTAGATATTTCCATGTTTATAGAGATATCGGTGTAGACATTTCCACATTTATACAGATAGTGGTGTAGATATTTAAATGTTCATACAGATGCTGGCGTAGATATTTCCATCCTTATACAGATAGCGGTGTAGATATTTCCATGTTTGTACAGATGGCGGTGTAGATAATTCCATCTTTATACAAATGGCGCTGTAGGTATTTCCATGTTCATAGAGATGGCAGTGTAGATATTTCCATGTTTATACAGATAGCGGTGTAGATATTTCCATATTTATACAGATGGCGGTGTAGATATTTCCATGTTTATAGAGATGGCCGTGTAGATATTTCCATGTTTAAAGAGATGACAGTGTAGGTATTTCCATGTTTATAGAGATAGCGGAGTATTTATTTCCATGTAAATAGGCAGAGCGGTGTAGATATTTCCTTGTTTATAGAGATAGAAGTGTAGATATTTCCTAGTTTAAACAGATAGCGGTGTAGATATTTCCATGTTTGTAGAGATCGCTGTGTAGACATTTCCACGTTTATACAGTAAGCGGTGTAGATATATCCATGTTCATACAGATGGCGGTGGAGATATTTCCATCCTTATACAGATAGCGGTGTAGATATTTCCATGTTTATACAGATAGCTGTGTAGATTTTTACATCTTTATACAAATGTCGGTGTAGATATTTCCATGTTTATATAGATGGCGGTGTAGATATTTCCATCTTTATACAGATGTCGGTGTAGGTATTTCCAAGTTTATAGAGATGGCGGTGTAGATATTTCCATGTTTATAGAGATAGCGGTGTAGTTATTTCCATGTTAATAGGCATAGCGGTGTAGATATTTCCATGTTTATGGAGATGGCGGTGTAGATATTTCCGTGTTTATAGAGATAGCGGTGTAGATATTTCCTTGTTTATACAGATAGCGGTGTAGATATTTCCATGTTTATAGAGATGGCGGTGTAGATATTTCCATGTTTTTACATATGGCTGTGTAGATATTTCCAAGTTTATAGAGATAGTGGTGTAGTTATTTCCATGTTTATACAGATGGCTGTGTAGATATTTCCATCTTTATACAGATGGTGGTGTAGATATTTCCATACTTATACAGATAGCGGTGTAGATATTTCCATGTTTATACAGATAGCTGTGTACATATTTCCATCTTAATACATATGGCGGTGTAGATATTTCCATGTTTATACAGATGGCTGTGTAGATATTTCCATTTTTATAGATATGGCCGTGTAGATATTTCCATGTTTAAAGAGACGACAGTGTAGATATTTCCATGTTTATACAGATAGCAGTGTAGATATTTTCATGTTTGTACAGATGGCGGTGTAGATATTTCCATCTTTATACAGATGGCGGTGTTGATATTTAAATGTTCATAGAGATGGCGGTGTAGATATTTCCACCTTTATACAGATGGTGGTGTAGATATTTCCATGCTTATACAGATAGCAGTGTAGATATTTCCATGTTTATACAGATGGCGTTGTAGATATTTCCATGTTTATAGAGATGGCGGTGTAGATATTTCCATGTTTATAGAGATAACGGTGTAGTTATTTCAATGTTAATAGGCATAGTGGTGTAGATATTTCCATGTTTATAGAGACAGAGTAGTAGATATTTCCTTGTTTACACAGATAGCGGTGTAGATATTTCCATGTTTATAGAGATAGCGGTGTAGACATTTCCACATTTATACAGATAGTGGTGTAGATATTTAAATGTTCATACAGATGGTGGTGTGGATATATCCATCCTTATACAAATAGCGGTGTAGATATTTCCATGTTTGTACAGATGGCGGTGTAGATATTTCCATCTTTATACAGATGGCGTTGTAGGTATTTCCATGTTCATAGAGATGGCAGTGTAGATATTTCCATGTTTTTACAGATTGCGGTGTTGATATTTCCATATTTATACAGATGGCGGTGTAGATATTTCCATGTTTATAGAGATGGCCGTGTAGATATTTCCATGTTTAAAGAGATGACAATGTAGATATTTCCATGTTTATAGAGATAGCGGAGTAGTTATTTTCATGTAAATAGGCATAGCGTTGTAGATATTTCCTTGTTTATAGAGATAGAGGTGTAGATATTTCCTAGTTTAAACAGATAGCGGTGTAGATATTTCCATGTTTATAGAGATTGCTGTGTAGACATTTCCACGTTTATACAGTAAGCGGTGTAGATATATCCATGTTCATACAGATGGCGGTGGAGATATTTCCATCCTTATACAGATAGCGGTGTACATATTTCCATATTTATACAGATGGCTGTGTAGATATTTCCATGTTTATGGAGATGGCGGTGTAGATATTTTCATGTTTTTAGACATGGCGGTGTAGATATTTCCATGTTTATACAGATAGCGGTGTACATATTTCAATGTTTATACAGTTAACTGTGTAGATATTTCCATCGTTATACAGATGGCGGTGAAGATATTTCCATGTTCATACAGATGGCGGTGTAGATATTTCCATGTTTATACAGATAGCAGTGTAGATATTTCCATGCTAATACACATGGCGGTGTAGATATTTCCATGTTCATTCAGATGGCGGTGAAGATATTTCCATGTTTATAGAGATAACGGTGTATATATTTCCATGTTTACACAGATAGCGGTGTAGATATTTCTATGTTTACACAGATCGTGGTGTAGATATTTCCATGTTTATACAGAAAGGGGTGTAGATATTTCCATGTTCATACAGATGGCGTAGATATTTCCATCTTTATATAGTTGGCCGTGTAGAAATTTCCATGTTCCTACAGAGGGCGGTGAAGATATTTCCATGTTTATACACATAACGGTGTAGATATTTCCAAGTTTTAAGAGATAGCGGAGTAGATATTTCCATGTATACACAGATAGCGGTATAGATATTTCCATGTTTACACAGATAGCGGTGTATTTTCATGTTTATACAGATAGCGATGTAGATATTTCCATGTGTATACAGAAAGCGGTGCAGATAGTTACATGTTCCTACAGATGGCTGTGTAGATATTTCCAAGTTTATACTGATAGTGGTGTAGATATTTCCGTGTTTATAGAGATATCGTTGTACATAATTCCATCTTCCTTCGGTGGGTGGTGTAGATATTTCCATGTTTACACAGATAGCGGTGTAGATATTTCCAAGTTTATGCAGATAGCGGTGGAGATATTCCCATGTTTATACAGATGGCGGTGTAGATATTTCCATCTCTATACAGATGGCGGTGTACATATTTCCATGTTCATACAGATGGCGGTGTTGATATTTCCATGTTTTTAGACATGGCGGTGTAGATATTTTCATGTTTATACAGATAGCGGTGTAGATATTTCCATGTTTATGCAGTTAGCTGTGTAGATAATTCCATCGTTATACAGATGGCGGTGTAGATGTTTCCATGTTCATACAGATGGCGGTGTAGATATTTCCATGTTTGTACAGATGACGGTGTAGATATTTCCATGTTTATACAGAAGGCGGTGTCGATATTTCGATGTTTATAGAGATGGCAGTGTAGATATTTCCATGTTTATACAGATAGCGGTGTAGATATTTCCATGTTTATATAGATAGCTGTTTAGATATTTACATGTTTATACAAATGGCAGTGTAGATATTTCCATGTTTATATAGACGGCGGTGTAGATATTTCCATCTTTATACAGATGTCGGTGTAGGTATTTCCATGTTTATAGAGATGGCAGTGTAGATATTTCCATGTTTATAGAGATGGCTGTGTAGTTATTTCCATGTTAATAGGCATAGCGGTGTAGATATTTCCATGTTTATGGAGATGGCGGTGTAGATATTTCCATGTTTATAGAGATAGCGGTGTAGATATTTCCTTGTTTATACAGATAGCGGTGTAGATATTTCCGTGTTTTAGAGATGGCGGTGTAGATATTTCCATGTTTATACAGATGGCTGTGTAGATATTTCCATGTTTATAGAGATAGTGGTGCAGTTATTTCCATGTTTATACATATGGCTGTGTAGGTATTTCCATCTTTATACAGATGGTGGTGTAGATATTTCCATCCTTAAACAGATAGCGGTGTAGATATTTCCATGTTTATACAGATGGCGGTGTAGATATCCATGTTTATAGACATGGTGGTGTAGATATTTGCATGTTTATAGAGATAACGGTGTAGTTATTTCCATGTTAATAGGCATAGTGGTGTAGATATTTCCATGTTTATAGAGACAGAGGTGTAGATATTTCCTTGTTTATTCAGATTGCGTTGTATATATTTACATGTTTATAGAGATAGCGGTGTAGACATTTCCACATTTATACAGCTAGTGGTGTAGAATTTTAAAGGGTCATACAGATGCTGGTGTAGATATTTCCATCCTTATACAGATAGCGGTGTAGATATTTCCATGTTTGTACAGATGGCGGTGTAGATATTTCCATCTTTATACAGATGGCGGTGTTGATATTTAAATGTTCATAGAGATGGCGGTGTAGATATTTCCATGTTTATACAGATAGCAGTGTAGATATTTCCATGTTTATACAGATAGCTGTGTAGATATTTCCATCTTTATACATATGGCGGTGTAGATATTTCCATGTTTATACAGATGGCGGTGTAGATATTTCCATTTTTATAGATATGGCCGTGTAGATATTTCCATGTTTAAAGAGATGACAGTGTAGATATTTCCATGTTTATAGAGATAGCGGTGTAGTTGTTTCCATGTAAATAGGCAAAGCGGTGTAGATATTTCCATGTTTATAGAGATAGAGGTGTAGATATTTCCTTGTTTAAACAGATAGCGGTTTAGATATTTCCATGTTTATAGAGATAGCGGTGTAGACATTGCCACGTTTATACTGATAGCGGTGTAGATATTTCCAAGTTTATAGAGATTGCGGTGTAGATATTTCCATGTTTATAAAGATGGCTGTGTAGATATTTCCCTCTTTATACAGATGGTGGTGTAGATATTTCCATCCTTATACAGATAGCAGTGTAGATATTTCCATGTTTATACAGATGGCGGTGTAGATATTTCCATGTTTATAGAGATATCGGTGTAGACATTTCCACATTTATACAGATAGTGGTGTAGATATTTAAATGTTCATACAGATGCTGGCGTAGATATTTCCATCCTTATACAGATAGCGGTGTAGATATTTCCATGTTTTTACTGATGGCGGTGTAGATAATTCCATCTTTATACAAATGGCGCTGTAGGTATTTCCATGTTCATAGAGATGGCAGTGTAGATATTTCCATGTTTATACAGATAGCGGTGTAGATATTTCCATATTTATACAGATGGCGGTGTAGATATTTCCATGTTTATAGAGATGGCCGTGTAGATATTTCCATGTTTAAAGAGATGACAGTGTAGGTATTTCCATGTTTATAGAGATAGCGGAGTATTTATTTCCATGTAAATAGGCAGAGCGGTGTAGATATTTCCTTGTTTATAGAGATAGAAGTGTAGATATTTCCTAGTTTAAACAGATAGCGGTGTAGATATTTCCATGTTTGTAGAGATCGCTGTGTAGACATTTCCACGTTTATACAGTAAGCGGTGTAGATATATCCATGTTCATACAGATGGCGGTGGAGATATTTCCATCCTTATACAGATAGCGGTGTAGATATTTCCATGTTTATACAGATAGCTGTGTAGATTTTTACATCTTTATACAAATGTCGGTGTAGATATTTCCATGTTTATATAGATGGCGGTGTAGATATTTCCATCTTTATACAGATGTCGGTGTAGGTATTTCCAAGTTTATAGAGATGGCGGTGTAGATATTTCCATGTTTATAGAGATAGCGGTGTAGTTATTTCCATGTTAATAGGCATAGCGGTGTAGATATTTCCATGTTTATGGAGATGGCGGTGTAGATATTTCCGTGTTTATAGAGATAGCGGTGTAGATATTTCCTTGTTTATACAGATAGCGGTGTAGATATTTCCATGTTTATAGAGATGGCGGTGTAGATATTTCCATGTTTTTACATATGGCTGTGTAGATATTTCCAAGTTTATAGAGATAGTGGTGTAGTTATTTCCATGTTTATACAGATGGCTGTGTAGATATTTCCATCTTTATACAGATGGTGGTGTAGATATTTCCATCCTTATACAGATAGCGGTGTAGATATTTCCATGTTTATACAGATAGCTGTGTACATATTTCCATCTTAATACATATGGCGGTGTAGATATTTCCATGTTTATACAGATGGCTGTGTAGATATTTCCATTTTTATAGATATGGCCGTGTAGATATTTCCATGTTTAAAGAGATGACAGTGTAGATATTTCCATGTTTATACAGATAGCAGTGTAGATATTTTCATGTTTGTACAGATGGCGGTGTAGATATTTCCATCTTTATACAGATGGCGGTGTTGATATTTAAATGTTCATAGAGATGGCGGTGTAGATATTTCCACCTTTATACAGATGGTGGTGTAGATATTTCCATGCTTATACAGATAGCAGTGTAGATATTTCCATGTTTATACAGATGGCGTTGTAGATATTTCCATGTTTATAGAGATGGCGGTGTAGATATTTCCATGTTTATAGAGATAACGGTGTAGTTATTTCAATGTTAATAGGCATAGTGGTGTAGATATTTCCATGTTTATAGAGACAGAGTAGTAGATATTTCCTTGTTTACACAGATAGCGGTGTAGATATTTCCATGTTTATAGAGATAGCGGTGTAGACATTTCCACATTTATACAGATAGTGGTGTAGATATTTAAATGTTCATACAGATGGTGGTGTGGATATATCCATCCTTATACAAATAGCGGTGTAGATATTTCCATGTTTGTACAGATGGCGGTGTAGATATTTCCATCTTTATACAGATGGCGTTGTAGGTATTTCCATGTTCATAGAGATGGCAGTGTAGATATTTCCATGTTTTTACAGATTGCGGTGTTGATATTTCCATATTTATACAGATGGCGGTGTAGATATTTCCATGTTTATAGAGATGGCCGTGTAGATATTTCCATGTTTAAAGAGATGACAATGTAGATATTTCCATGTTTATAGAGATAGCGGAGTAGTTATTTTCATGTAAATAGGCATAGCGTTGTAGATATTTCCTTGTTTATAGAGATAGAGGTGTAGATATTTCCTAGTTTAAACAGATAGCGGTGTAGATATTTCCATGTTTATAGAGATTGCTGTGTAGACATTTCCACGTTTATACAGTAAGCGGTGTAGATATATCCATGTTCATACAGATGGCGGTGGAGATATTTCCATCCTTATACAGATAGCGGTGTACATATTTCCATATTTATACAGATGGCTGTGTAGATATTTCCATGTTTATGGAGATGGCGGTGTAGATATTTTCATGTTTTTAGACATGGCGGTGTAGATATTTCCATGTTTATACAGATAGCGGTGTACATATTTCAATGTTTATACAGTTAACTGTGTAGATATTTCCATCGTTATACAGATGGCGGTGAAGATATTTCCATGTTCATACAGATGGCGGTGTAGATATTTCCATGTTTATACAGATGGCGGTGTAGATATTTCCATGTTTATAGAGATGGCCGTGTAGATATTTCCATGTTTAAAGAGATGACAGTGTAGATATTTCCATGTTTATAGAGATAGCGGTGTAGTTATTTCCATGTAAATAGGCATAGCGGTGTAGATATTTCCTTGTTTATAGAGATAGAGGTGTAGATATTTCCTAGTTCAAACAGATAGCAGTGTAGAAATTTCCTTGTTTATAGAGATAGTGGTGTAGACATTTCCACGTTTATACAGATAGCGGTGTAGATATTTCCATGTTTATAGAGATGGCGGTGTAGGCATTTCCATGTTTCTACAGATGGCTGTGTAGATATTTCCATCTTTATACAGATGGTGGTGTAGATATTTCCATGTTTACACAGATAGCGGTGTAGATATTTCCATGTGTATGCAGATGGCGGTGTAGTAATTTCCATGTTTATAGAGATGGCGGTGTAGATATTTCCATGTTTATAGAGATAGCGGTGTAGTTATTTCCATGTAAATAGGCTTAGCGGTGTAGATATTTCCATGTTTATAGAGATAGAGGTGTAGATATTTCCTAGTTTAAACACATAGCGGTGTAGATATTTCCATGTTTATAGAGATAGCGGTGTAGACATTTCCACGTTTATACAGTAAGCGGTGTAGATATATCCATGTTCATACAGATGGTGGTGTAGATATTTCCACCCTTATACAGATAGCAGTGTAGATATTTTCATGTTTATACAGTTAGCTGTGTAGATATTTCCATCGTTATACAGATGGCGGTGTAGATATTTCCAAGTTTATACAGATAGTTGTGTAGATATTTCCATGTTTATACAGATAGCTGTGTATATGTTTACATCTTTATACAAATGGCAGTGTAGATATTTCCATGTTTATACAGATGGCGGTGTAGATATTTCCATCTTTATACAGATGGCGGTGTAGGTATTTCCATGTTTATAGAGATGGCGTTGTAGATATTTCAATGTTTATAGAGATATCGGTGTAGTTATTTCAATGTTAATAGGCATAGCGGTGTAGATATATCCTTGTTAATGGAGATAAAGGTGTAGATATTTCCATGTTTATACAGTTAGCTGTGTAGATATTTCCATCTTTATACAGATGGCAGTGTAGATATTTCCATGTTAATAGAGATGGCGGTGTAGATATTTCCATGTTCATAGAGATAACGGTCTAGTTATTTCCATGTAAATAGGCATACCGGTGTAGATATTTCCATGTTTATAGAGACAGAGGTGTAAATGTTTCCTTGTTTATACAGATAGCGTTGTAGATATTTCCATGTTTATAGAGAAAGCGGTGTAGACATTTCCACATTTATACAGATAGTGGTGTAGATATTTAAAGCTTCATACAGATGCTGGTGTAGATATTTCCATCCTTCTACAGATAGCGGTGTAGATATTTCCATGTTTGTACAGATGGCGGTGTGGATATTTCCATCTTTATACAGATTGTGGTGTATATATTTCCATGTTTATAGAGATGACTGTGTAGATATTTCCATGTTTATGGAGATGGCGGTGTAGATATTTCCATGTTTATAGAGATAACGGTGTAGTTATTTCAATGTTAATAGGCATAGCGGTGTAGATATTTCCATGTTTATAGAGACAGAGGTGTAGATATTTCCTTGTTTATACAGATAGCGGTGTAGATATTTCCTTGTTTATAGAGATAGTGGTGTAGACATTTCCACATTTATACAGATAGTGGTGTAGATATTGAAAGGTTCATGCAGATGGTGGTGTAGATATTTCCATTCCTATACAGATAGCGGTGTACATATTTCCATGTTTATACAGATGGTGGTGTAGATATTTCCATCTTTATACAGATGGCGGTGTAGATATTTCCATGTTCATAGAGATGGCGGTGTAGATATTTCCATGTTTACAGAGATAGAGGAGTAGATATTTCCTTGTTTATAGAGATACCGGTGTAGACATTTCCATGTTTATACAGATGGACAGATGGCGGTGTAGATATTTCCATATCTACACAGATGGCGGTGTACATATTTCCAAGTTCATACAGATGGCGGTGTAGATATTTAAATGTTTTTAGACATGGCGGTGTAGTTATTTTCATGTTTATACAGATAGCGGTGTAGATATTTCCATGTTTATAGAGATGGCGGTGTAGATATTTCCATGTTTACAGAGATAGAGGTGTAGATATTTCCTTGTTTATAGAGATACCGGTGTAGACATTTCCATGTTTATACAGATGGACAGATGGCGGTGTAGATATTTCCATATCTACACAAATGGCGGTGTACATATTTCCAAGTTAATACAGATGGCGGTGTAGATATTTAAATGTTTTTAGACATGGCGGTGTAGTTATTTTCATGTTTATACAGATAGCGGTGTAGATATTTCCATGTTTATAGAGATGGCGGTGTAGATATTTCCTTCTTAATACAGATGGTGGTGTAGATATTTCCATTCTTATACAGATAGTGGTGTAGATATTTCCATGTTTGAAGAGATGACAGTGTAGATATTTCCATGTTTATAGAGATAGCTGTGTAGTTATTTCCATGTAAATAGGCATAGTGGTGTAGATATTTCCTTGTTTATTGAGATAGAGGTGTAGATGTTTCCTAGTGTAAACAGATAGCGGTGTAGGTATTTCCATGTTTATAGAGATTGCGGTGTAGACATTTCCACGTTTATACAGTAAGCGGTGTAGATATATCCATGTTCATAGAGATGGCGGTGTAGATATTTCCATTCTTATACAGATAGCGGTGTAGATATTTCCATGTTTGTACAGATGGCTGTGTAGATATTGCCATGTTTATGGAGATGGCCGTGTAGATATTTCCAAGTTTATAGAGACAGAGGTGTAGATGTTTCCTTGTTTATACAGATAGCGGTGTAGATATTTCCATGTTTATAGAGATAGCGGTGTAGCCATTTCCAAATTTATACAGATAGCGGTGTAGATAACTAAAGGTTCATACAGATGGTGGTGTAGATCTTTCCATCCTTATACAGATAGCAGTGTAGATATTTCCATGTTTATAGAGATAGCGGTGTAGCCATTTCCAAATTTATACAGATAGCGGTGTAGACAATTAAAGGTTCATACAGATGGTGGTGTAGATCTTTCCATCCTTATACAGATAGCGGTGTAGATATTTCCATGTTTATACAGATGGCGTTGTAGATATTTCCATCTTTATACAGATGGCGATGTAGATATTTCCATGTTCATAGAGATGGCGGTGTAGATATTTCCATGTTTACAGAGATAGAGGTGTAGATATTTCCTTGTTTACAGAGATACCGGTGTAGATATTTCCATGTTTATACAGATGGCGGTGTAGATATTTCCATATCTACACAGATGGCGGTGTACATGTTTCCAAGTTCATACAGATGGCGGTGTAGATATTTCCATGTTTTTAGACATGGAGGTGTAGATATTTCCATGTTTTTACAGATAGCGGTGTAGATATTTCCATGTTTATACAGTTAGCTGTGTAGACATTTCCATCGTTATACAGATGGCGGTGAAGATATTTCCATGTTTTTACAGATGGCGGTGTAGATATTTTCATGTTTTTACAGATGGCGGTGTAGATATTTTCATGTTTATAGAGATGGCCGTGTAGATATTTCCATGTTTAAAGAGATGACAGTGTAGATATTTCCATGTTTATAGAGATAGCAGTGTAGTTATTTCCATGTAAATAGGCATAGCGGTGTAGATATTTCCTTGTTTATAGAGATAGAGGTGTAGATATTTCCTAGTTTAAACAGATAGCGGTATAGATATTTCCATGTTTATAGAGATCGCGGTGTAGACATTTCCACGTTTATACAGTAAGCGGTGTAGATATTTCCATGTTCATACAGATCACAGTGTAGATATTTCCATCCTTATACAGATAGCGGTGTAGATATTTCCATGTCTCTACAGATGGCTGTATAGATATTTCCATGTTTATGGAGATGGCGGTGTAGATATTTCCATGTTTATAGAGACAGAGGTGTAGATGTTTCCTTGTTTATACAGATAGCGGTGTAGATATTTCCATGTTTATAGAGATAGCGGTGTAGCCATTTCCAAATTTATACAGATAGTGGTGTAGATACTTAAAGGTTCATACAGATGGTGGTGTAGATATTTCCATCCTTATACAGATAGCGGTGTACATATTTCCATGTTTATACAGATGGCAGTGTAGATATTTCCATCTTTATACAGACGGCGGTGTAGATATTTCCATGTTCGTAGAGATGGCGGTGTAGATATTTCCATGTTTACAGAGATAGAGGTATAGATATTTCCTTGTTTATAGAGATAGCGGTGTAGATATTTCCATGCTTATACAGATGGCGGTGTAGATATTTCCATATCTATACAGATAGCGGTGTACATATATCCAAGTTCATACAGATGGTGGTGTAGATATTTCCATATTTTTAGACATGGCGGTGTAGATATTTCCATGTTTATACAGATAGCGGTGTAGGTATTTCCATGTTTATACAGTTAGCTGTGTAGACATTTCCATCGTTACACAGATGGCGGTGAAGATATTTCCATGTTCATACAGATGGCGGTTTAGATATTTCCATGTTTACACAGATGACGGTGTAGATATTTCCATGTTTATACAGAAGGCGGTGTAGATATTTCCATGTTTATAGAGATGGCGGTATAGATATTTCCATGTTTATACAGATAGCGGTTTAGATATTTCCATGTTTATACTGATAGCAGTGTAGATATTTTCATGTTTGTACAGATGGCGGTGTAGATATTTCCATCTTTATACAGATGGCGGTGTTGATATTTAAATGTTCATAGAGATGGCGGTGTAGATATTTCCACCTTTATACAGATGGTGGTGTAGATATTTCCATGCTTATACAGATAGCAGTGTAGATATTTCCATGTTTATACAGATGGCGTTGTAGATATTTCCATGTTTATAGAGATGGCGGTGTAGATATTTCCATGTTTATAGAGATAACGGTGTAGTTATTTCAATGTTAATAGGCATAGTGGTGTAGATATTTCCATGTTTATAGAGACAGAGTAGTAGATATTTCCTTGTTTACACAGATAGCGGTGTAGATATTTCCATGTTTATAGAGATAGCGGTGTAGACATTTCCACATTTATACAGATAGTGGTGTAGATATTTAAATGTTCATACAGATGGTGGTGTGGATATATCCATCCTTATACAAATAGCGGTGTAGATATTTCCATGTTTGTACAGATGGCGGTGTAGATATTTCCATCTTTATACAGATGGCGTTGTAGGTATTTCCATGTTCATAGAGATGGCAGTGTAGATATTTCCATGTTTTTACAGATTGCGGTGTTGATATTTCCATATTTATACAGATGGCGGTGTAGATATTTCCATGTTTATAGAGATGGCCGTGTAGATATTTCCATGTTTAAAGAGATGACAATGTAGATATTTCCATGTTTATAGAGATAGCGGAGTAGTTATTTTCATGTAAATAGGCATAGCGTTGTAGATATTTCCTTGTTTATAGAGATAGAGGTGTAGATATTTCCTAGTTTAAACAGATAGCGGTGTAGATATTTCCATGTTTATAGAGATTGCTGTGTAGACATTTCCACGTTTATACAGTAAGCGGTGTAGATATATCCATGTTCATACAGATGGCGGTGGAGATATTTCCATCCTTATACAGATAGCGGTGTAGATATTTCCATGTTTATACAGATAGCTGTGTAGATTTTTACATCTTTATACAAATGTCGGTGTAGATATTTCCATGTTTATATAGATGGCGGTGTAGATATTTCCATCTTTATACAGATGTCGGTGTAGGTATTTCCAAGTTTATAGAGATGGCGGTGTAGATATTTCCATGTTTATAGAGATAGCGGTGTAGTTATTTCCATGTTAATAGGCATAGCGGTGTAGATATTTCCATGTTTATGGAGATGGCGGTGTAGATATTTCCGTGTTTATAGAGATAGCGGTGTAGATATTTCCTTGTTTATACAGATAGCGGTGTAGATATTTCCATGTTTATAGAGATGGCGGTGTAGATATTTCCATGTTTTTACATATGGCTGTGTAGATATTTCCAAGTTTATAGAGATAGTGGTGTAGTTATTTCCATGTTTATACAGATGGCTGTGTAGATATTTCCATCTTTATACAGATGGTGGTGTAGATATTTCCATCCTTATACAGATAGCGGTGTAGATATTTCCATGTTTATACAGATAGCTGTGTACATATTTCCATCTTAATACATATGGCGGTGTAGATATTTCCATGTTTATACAGATGGCTGTGTAGATATTTCCATTTTTATAGATATGGCCGTGTAGATATTTCCATGTTTAAAGAGATGACAGTGTAGATATTTCCATGTTTATACAGATAGCAGTGTAGATATTTTCATGTTTGTACAGATGGCGGTGTAGATATTTCCATCTTTATACAGATGGCGGTGTTGATATTTAAATGTTCATAGAGATGGCGGTGTAGATATTTCCACCTTTATACAGATGGTGGTGTAGATATTTCCATGCTTATACAGATAGCAGTGTAGATATTTCCATGTTTATACAGATGGCGTTGTAGATATTTCCATGTTTATAGAGATGGCGGTGTAGATATTTCCATGTTTATAGAGATAACGGTGTATTTATTTCAATGTTAATAGGCATAGTGGTGTAGATATTTCCATGTTTATAGAGACAGAGTAGTAGATATTTCCTTGTTTACACAGATAGCGGTGTAGATATTTCCATGTTTATAGAGATAGCGGTGTAGACATTTCCACATTTATACAGATAGTGGTGTAGATATTTAAATGTTCATACAGATGGTGGTGTGGATATATCCATCCTTATACAAATAGCGGTGTAGATATTTCCATGTTTGTACAGATGGCGGTGTAGATATTTCCATCTTTATACAGATGGCGTTGTAGGTATTTCCATGTTCATAGAGATGGCAGTGTAGATATTTCCATGTTTTTACAGATTGCGGTGTTGATATTTCCATATTTATACAGATGGCGGTGTAGATATTTCCATGTTTATAGAGATGGCCGTGTAGATATTTCCATGTTTAAAGAGATGACAATGTAGATATTTCCATGTTTATAGAGATAGCGGAGTAGTTATTTTCATGTAAATAGGCATAGCGTTGTAGATATTTCCTTGTTTATAGAGATAGAGGTGTAGATATTTCCTAGTTTAAACAGATAGCGGTGTAGATATTTCCATGTTTATAGAGATTGCTGTGTAGACATTTCCACGTTTATACAGTAAGCGGTGTAGATATATCCATGTTCATACAGATGGCGGTGGAGATATTTCCATCCTTATACAGATAGCGGTGTACATATTTCCATATTTATACAGATGGCTGTGTAGATATTTCCATGTTTATGGAGATGGCGGTGTAGATATTTTCATGTTTTTAGACATGGCGGTGTAGATATTTCCATGTTTATACAGATAGCGGTGTACATATTTCAATGTTTATACAGTTAACTGTGTAGATATTTCCATCGTTATACAGATGGCGGTGAAGATATTTCCATGTTCATACAGATGGCGGTGTAGATATTTCCATGTTTATACAGATGGCGGTGTAGATATTTCCATGTTTATAGAGATGGCCGTGTAGATATTTCCATGTTTAAAGAGATGACAGTGTAGATATTTCCATGTTTATAGAGATAGCGGTGTAGTTATTTCCATGTAAATAGGCATAGCGGTGTAGATATTTCCTTGTTTATAGAGATAGAGGTGTAGATATTTCCTAGTTCAAACAGATAGCAGTGTAGAAATTTCCTTGTTTATAGAGATAGCGGTGTAGACATTTCCACGTTTATACAGATAGCGGTGTAGATATTTCCATGTTTATAGAGATGGCGGTGTAGGCATTTCCATGTTTCTACAGATGGCTGTGTAGATATTTCCATCTTTATACAGATGGTGGTGTAGATATTTCCATGTTTACACAGATAGCGGTGTAGATATTTCCATGTGTATGCAGATGGCGGTGTAGTAATTTCCATGTTTATAGAGATGGCGGTGTAGATATTTCCATGTTTATAGAGATAGCGGTGTAGTTATTTCCATGTAAATAGGCTTAGCGGTGTAGATATTTCCATGTTTACAGAGATAGAGGTGTAGATATTTCCTTGTTTATAGAGATACCGGTGTAGACATTTCCATGTTTATACAGATGGACAGATGGCGGTGTAGATATTTCCATATCTACACAAATGGCGGTGTACATATTTCCAAGTTAATACAGATGGCGGTGTAGATATTTAAATGTTTTTAGACATGGCGGTGTAGTTATTTTCATGTTTATACAGATAGCGGTGTAGATATTTCCATGTTTATAGAGATGGCGGTGTAGATATTTCCTTCTTAATACAGATGGTGGTGTAGATATTTCCATTCTTATACAGATAGTGGTGTAGATATTTCCATGTTTGAAGAGATGACAGTGTAGATATTTCCATGTTTATAGAGATAGCTGTGTAGTTATTTCCATGTAAATAGGCATAGTGGTGTAGATATTTCCTTGTTTATCGAGATAGAGGTGTAGATGTTTCCTAGTGTAAACAGATAGCGGTGTAGGTATTTCCATGTTTATAGAGATTGCGGTGTAGACATTTCCACGTTTATACAGTAAGCGGTGTAGATATATCCATGTTCATAGAGATGGCGGTGTAGATATTTCCATTCTTATACAGATAGCGGTGTAGATATTTCCATGTTTGTACAGATGGCTGTGTAGATATTTCCATGTTTATGGAGATGGCCGTGTAGATATTTCCAAGTTTATAGAGACAGAGGTGTAGATGTTTCCTTGTTTATACAGATAGCGGTGTAGATATTTCCATGTTTATAGAGATAGCGGTGTAGCCATTTCGAAATTTATACAGATATCGGTGTAGATAACTAAAGGTTCATACAGATGGTGGTGTAGATCTTTCCATCCTTATACAGATAGCAGTGTAGATATTTCCATGTTTATAGAGATAGCGGTGTAGCCATTTCCAAATTTATACAGATAGCGGTGTAGACAATTAAAGGTTCATACAGATGGTGGTGTAGATCTTTCCATCCTTATACAGATAGCGGTGTAGATATTTCCATGTTTATACAGATGGCGTTGTAGATATTTCCATCTTTATACAGATGGCGATGTAGATATTTCCATGTTCATAGAGATGGCGGTGTAGATATTTCCATGTTTACAGAGATAGAGGTGTAGATATTTCCTTGTTTACAGAGATACCGGTGTAGATATTTCCATGTTTATACAGATGGCGGTGTAGATATTTCCATATCTACACAGATGGCGGTGTACATGTTTCCAAGTTCATACAGATGGCGGTGTAGATATTTCCATGTTTTTAGACATGGAGGTGTAGATATTTCCATGTTTTTACAGATAGCGGTGTAGATATTTCCATGTTTATACAGTTAGCTGTGTAGACATTTCCATCGTTATACAGATGGCGGTGAAGATATTTCCATGTTCATACAGATGGCAGTGTAGATATTTCCATGTTTTTACAGATGGCGGTGTAGATATTTTCATGTTTATAGAGATGGCCGTGTAGATATTTCCATGTTTAAAGAGATGACAGTGTAGATATTTCCATGTTTATAGAGATAGCAGTGTAGTTATTTCCATGTAAATAGGCATAGCGGTGTAGATATTTCCTTGTTTATAGAGATAGAGGTGTAGATATTTCCTAGTTTAAACAGATAGCGGTATAGATATTTCCATGTTTATAGAGATCGCGGTGTAGACATTTCCACGTTTATACAGTAAGCGGTGTAGATATTTCCATGTTCATACAGATCACAGTGTAGATATTTCCATCCTTATACAGATAGCGGTGTAGATATTTCCATGTCTCTACAGATGGCTGTATAGATATTTCCATGTTTATGGAGATGGCGGTGTAGTTATTTCCATGTTTATAGAGACAGAGGTGTAGATGTTTCCTTGTTTATACAGATAGCGGTGTAGATATTTCCATGTTTATAGAGATAGCGGTGTAGCCATTTCCAAATTTATACAGATAGCGGTGTAGATACTTAAAGGTTCATACAGATGGTGGTGTAGATATTTCCATCCTTATACAGATAGCGGTGTACATATTTCCATGTTTATACAGATGGCAGTGTAGATATTTCCATGTTCGTAGAGATGGCGGTGTAGATATTTCCATGTTTACAGAGATAGAGGTATAGATATTTCCATGTTTATACAGATAGCGGTTTAGATATTTCCATGTTTATACTGATAGCTGTGTAGATATTTACATCTTTATACAAATGGCGGTGTAGATATTTCCATGTTTATATAGATGGCGGTGTAGATATTTCCATCTTTATACAGATGGCGGTGTAGGTATTTCCATGTTTATAGAGATGGCGGTGTAGATACTTCCATGTTTATAGAGATAGCGGTGTAGTTATTTCCATGTTAATAGGCATAGCGGTGTAGATATTTCCATGTTTATAGAGATGGCGGTGTAGATATTTCCATGTTTATAGAGATAGAGGTGTAGATATTTCCTTGTGTATACAGATAGTGGTGTAGATATTTCCATGTTTATAGAGATAGCGGTGTAGACATTGCCACGTTTATACAGATAGCGGTGTAGATATTTCCATGTTTATAGAGATGGCGGTGTAGATATTTCCATGTTTATACAGATGGCTGTGTAGATATTTCCATCTTTATACAGATGGTGGTTTAGATATTTCCATGTTTACACAGATAGCGGTGTAGATATTTCCATGTTTATACAGGTGGCGGTGTAGATATTTCCATGTTTATGGAGATGGCGGTGTAGATATTTCCATGTTTATAGAGATAACGGTGTAGTTATTTCCATGTTAATAGGCATAGCAGTGGAGATATTTCCATGTTTATAGAGACAGAGGTGTAGATGTTTCCTTGTTTATACAGATAGCGTTGTAGATATTTCCATGTTTATAGAGAAAGCGGTGTATACATTTTGACATTTATACAGATAGTGGGGTAGATATTTAAAGCTTCATACAGATGCTAGTGTAGATATTTCCATCCTTCTACAAATAGCGGTGTAGATATTTCCATGTTTGTACAGATGGCGATGTGGATATTTCCATCTTTATACAGATGGCGGTGTATATATTTCCATGTTCATAGAGATGGCGGTGTAGATATTTCCATGTTTATACAGATAGCAGTGTAGATATTTGCATGTTTATACAGATAGCTGTGTAGATATTTCCATCTTTATACAGATGGCGGTGTAGATATTTCCATGTTTATGCAGATGGCGGTGTAGATATTTCCATGTTTATAGAGATGGCCGTGTAGATATTTCCATGTTTAAAGAGATGATAGTGTAGATATTTCCATGTTTA
The DNA here is from genome assembly GCF_029281585.2 of Gorilla gorilla gorilla. NCBI lineage: Eukaryota > Metazoa > Chordata > Mammalia > Primates > Hominidae > Gorilla > Gorilla gorilla. The sequence goes on from NC_073229.2 coordinate 195,806,427, forward strand.
TAGAGATAGTGGTGTAGTTATTTCCATGTCAATAGGCATAGCAGTGTAGATGTTTCCATGTTTATAGATATAGAGGTGTAGATATTTCCTAGGTTAAACAGAAAGCGGTGTAGATATTTCCATGTGTATAGAGATAGCGGTGTAGACATTTCCACGTTTATACAGTAAGCGGTGTAGATATATCCATGTTCATAAAGATGGCGGTGTAGATGTTTCCATCCTTATACCGATAGCAGTGTAGATATTTCAATGTTTATACAGATGGCTGTGTAGATATTTCCATGTTTATGGAGATGGCGGTGTAGATATTTCCATGTTTATAGAGACAGAGGTGTAGATGTTTCCTTGTTTATAGAGATAGCGGTGTAGATATTTCCATGTTTATAGAGATAGCGGTGTAGCCGTTTCCAAATTTATACAGATGGCGGTGTAGATATTTAAAGGTTCATACAGATGGTGGTGTAGATATTTCCATCCTTATACAGATAGCACTGTAGATATTTCCATGTTTATACAGATGGCGGTGTAGGTATTTCCATCTTTATACAGATGGCGGTGTAGATATTTCCATGTTCATAGAGATGGCGGTGTAGATATTTCCATGTTTACAGAGATAGAGGTGTAGTTATTTCCTTGTTTATAGAGATAGCGGTGTAGATATTTACATGTTTATACAGATGGCGGTGTAGATATTTCCATCTCTATACAGAAGGCGGTGTACATATTTCAATGTTCATACAGATGGCGGTGTAGATAATTCCATGTTTTTAGACATTGCTGTGTAGATATTTCCATGTTTATACAGACAGCGGTGTAGATATTTCCATGTTTATACAGTTAGCTGTGTAGATATTTCCATCGTTATACAGATGGCGGTGTAGATATTTCCAGGTTCATACAGATGGCGGTGTAGATATTTCCAAGTTTATGCAGATGACGGCGTAGACATTTCCATATTTATACAGAAGGCGGTGTAGATATTTCCATGTTTATAGAGATGGCAGTATAGATATTTCCATGTTTATACAGATGGCGGTGTAGGTATCTCCATGTTTATAGAGATGGCGGTGTTGATATTTCCATGTTTATAGAGATAGCGGTGTAGTTATTTCCATGTAAATAGGCACAGCGGTGTAGATATTTCCATGTTTATTGAGATAGCGGTGTAGACATTTCCACATTTATACAGTAAGCGGTGTAGATATATCCATGTTCATACAGATGGCGGTGTAGATGTTTCCATCCTTATACCGATAGCAGTGTAGATATTTCAATGTTTATACAGATAGCTGTGTAGATATTTCCATGTTTATGGAGATGGCGGTGTAGATATTTCCATCTTTATACAAATGGCGGTGTTGTTATTTCCATGTTTATAGAGATGGCGTTGTAGATATTTCCATGTTTATAGAGATAGCGGTGTAGTTATTTCCATGTTAATAGGCATAGTATTGTAGATATTTCCATGTTTATGGAGATGGCGGTGTAGATATTTCCATGTTTATAGAGATACCGGTGTAGATATTTCCATGTTTATAGAGATAGCGGTGTAGATATTTCCCTGTTTATACAGATAGCGGTGTAGATATTTCCATGTTTATAGAGATAGCGGTGTAGACATTGCCACGTTTATACAGATAGCGGTGTAGATATTTCCATGTTTATAGAGATGGCGGTGTAGATATTTCCATGTTTATACAGATGGTTGTGTAGATATTTCCATCTTTATACAGATGGTGGTGTAGATATTTCCATCCTTATACAGATAGCGGTGTAGATATTTCCATGTTTATACAGATGGCGGTGTAGACATTTCCATGATTATGGAGACGGCGTTGTAGATATTTCCATGTTTATACAGATGGTGGTGTAGATGTTTCCTTGTTTATACAGATAGCGGTGTAGATATTTCCATGTTTATAGAGATACCGGTGTAGCCATTTCCAAATTTATACAGATAGCGGTGTAGATATTTAAAGGTTCATACAGATGGTGGGGTAGATATTTCCATCCTCATACAGATAGCGGTGTAGATATTTCCATGTTTTTACAGATGGCGGTGTAGATATTTCCATCTTTATAGAGATGTTGGTGTAGATATTTCCATGTTCATAGAGATAGCAGTGTAGATATTTCCATGTTTACGGAGATAGAGGTGTAGATATTTCCTTGTTTATAGAGATACCGGTGTAGATATTTCCATGTTTAGACACATGGAGGTGTAGATATTTCCATATATCTACAGACGGCGGTGTACATATTTCCGAATTCATACAGATGGCGGTGTAGATATTTCCATGTTTTTAGACATGGCGGTGTAGATATTTCCATGTTTATACAGATAGCGGTGTAGATATTTCCATGTTTATACAGTTAGCTGTGTAGATATTTCCATCGTTATACAGATGGCGGTGAAGATATTTCCATGCTCATACAGATGGCAGTGTAGATATTTCCATGTTTACACAGATGACAGTGTAGATATTTCCATGTTTATACAGAAGGCGGTGTAGATATTTCCATCTTTATAGAGATGGCGGTATAGATATTTCCATGTTTATACAGATAGCTGTGTAGATATTTCCATGTTTATACTGATAGCTGTGTAGATATTTACATCTTTATACAAATGGCGGTGTAGATATTTCCATGTTTATATAGATGGCAGTGTAGATATTTCCATCTTTATACAGATGGCGGTGTAGATATTTCCATGTTCATAGAGATGGCGGTGTAGATATTTCCATGTTTATACAGATAGCAGTGTAGATATTTGCATGTTTATACAGATAGCTGTGTAGATATTTCCATCTTTATACAGATGGCGGTGTAGATATTTCCATGTTTATGCAGATTGCGGTGTAGATATTTCCATGTTTATAGAGATAGCCGTGTAGATATTTCCATGTTTAAAGAGATGATAGTGTAGATATTTCCATGTTTATAGAGAGAGCGGTGTAGTTATTTCCATGTCAATAGGCATAGCAGTGTAGATGTTTCCATGTTTATAGAGATAGAGGTATAGATATTTCCTAGGTTAAACAGATAGCGGTGTAGATATTTCCATGTTTATAGAGATAGCGGTGTAGACATTTCCACGTTTATACAGTAGGCGGTGTAGATATATCCATGTTCATACAGATGGCGGTGTAGTTGTTTCCATCCTTATACAGATAGCGGTGTAGATATTTCAATGTTTATACAGATGGCTGTGTAGATATTTCCATGGTTATAGGGATGGCGGTGTAGATATTTCCATGTTTATAGAGACAGAGGTGTAGATATTTCCATGTTTATAGAGATGGCCGTGTAGATATTTCCATGTTTAAAGAGATGATAGTGTAGATATTTCCATGTTTATAGAGAGAGCGGTGTAGTTATTTCCATGTCAATAGGCTTAGCAGTGTAGATGTTTCCATGTTTATAGAGATAGAGGTATAGATATTTCCTAGGTTAAACAGATAGCGGTGTAGATATTTCCATGTTTATAGAGATACCGGTGTAGCCATTTCCAAATTTATACAGATAGCTGTGTAGATATTTAAAGGTTCATACAGATGGTGGGGTAGATATTTCCATCGTCATGCAGATAGCGGTGTAGATATTTCCATGTTTTTACAGATGGCGGTGTAGATATTTCCATCTTTATAGAGATGTTGGTGTAGATATTTCCATGTTCATAGAGATAGCAGTGTAGATATTTCCATGTTTACGGAGATAGAGGTGTAGATATTTCCTTGTTTATAGAGATACCGGTGTAGATATTTCCATGTTTAGACAGATGGAGGTGTAGATATTTCCATATATCTACAGACGGCGGTGTACATATTTCCAAGTTCATACAGATGGCGGTATAGATATTTCCATGTTTTTAGACATGGCGGTGTAGATATTTCCATGTTTATACAGATAGCGGTGTAGATATTTCCATGTTTATACAGTTAGCTGTGTAGATATTTCCATCGTTATACAGATGGCGGTGAAGATATTTCCATGCTCATACAGATGGCAGTGTAGATATTTCCATGTTTACACAGATGACAGTGTAGATATTTCCATGTTTATACAGAAGGCGGTGTAGATATTTCCATCTTTATAGAGATGGCGGTATAGATATTTCCATGTTTATACAGATAGCTGTGTAGATATTTCCATGTTTATACTGATAGCTGTGTAGATATTTACATCTTTATACAAATGGCGGTGTAGATATTTCCATGTTTATATAGATGGCAGTGTAGATATTTCCATCTTTATACAGATGGCGGTGTAGATATTTCCATGTTCATAGAGATGGCGGTGTAGATATTTCCATGTTTATACAGATAGCAGTGTAGATATTTGCATGTTTATACAGATAGCTGTGTAGATATTTCCATCTTTATACAGATGGAGGTGTAGATATTTCCATGTTTATGCAGATGGCGGTGTAGATATTTCCATGTTTATAGAGATGGCCGTGTAGATATTTCCATGTTTAAAGAGATGATGGTGTAGATATTTCCATGTTTATAGAGAGAGCGGTGTAGTTATTTCCATGTCAATAGGCATAGCAGTGTAGATGTTTCCATGTTTATAGAGATAGAGGTATAGATATTTCCTAGGTTAAACAGATAGCGGTGTAGATATTTCCATGTTTATAGAGATCGCGGTGTAGACATTTCCACGTTTATACAGTAAGCGGTGTAGATATATCCATGTTCATACAGATGGCGGTGTAGTTGTTTCCATCCTTATACAGATAGCGGTGTAGATATTTCAATGTTTATACAGATGGCTGTGTAGATATTTCCATGGTTATGGGGATGGCGGTGTAGATATTTCCATGTTTATAGAGACAGAGGTGTAGATGTTTCCTTGTTTATACAGATAGCGGTGTAGATATTTCCATGTTTATAGAGATAGCGGTGTAGCCATTTCCAAATTTATGCGGATGGCGGTGTAGATATTTAAAGGTTCATACAGATGGTGGTGTAGATATTTCCATCCTTATACAGATAGCAGTGTAGATATTTCCATGTATATACAGATGGCGGTGTAGATATTTCCATCTTTTTACAGATGGCGGTGTAGATATTTCCATGTTGATAGAGATGGCGGTGTAGATATTTCCATGTTTACAGAGATAGAGGTGTAGATATTTCCTTGTTTATAGAGATACCGGTGTAGATATCTCCATGTTTATACAGATGTCTGTGTAGACATTTCCATCTTTATACAGATGGTGGTGTAGGTATTTCCATGTTTACACAGATAGCGGTGTAGATATTTCCATGTTTATACAGATAGCGGTGCAGATATTTCCATGTTTATAGAGATGGCGGTGTAGATATTTCCATGTTTATAGAGACAGAGGTGTAGATATTTCCTTGTTTATACAGATAGCGTTGCAGATATTTCCATGCTTATAGAGATAGCAGTGTAGACATTTCCACATTTATACAGATAGTGGTGTAGATATTTAAAGCTTCATACAGATGCTGGGGTAGATATTTCCATCCTTATACAGATAGCGGTGTAGATATTTCCATGTTTGTACAGATAGCGGTGTCGATATTTCCATCTTTATACAGATGGCGGTGTAGATATTTCCATGTTCATAGAGATGGCGGTGTAGATATTTCCATGTTTATACAGATAGCGGTGTAGATATTTCCATGTTTATACAGATAGCTGTGTAGATATTTCCATCTTTATACAGATGGCGGTGTAGATATTTCCATGTTTATACAGATAGCAGTGTAGATATTTCCATGTTTATAGAGATGGCCGTGTAGATATTTCCATGTTTATAGAGATAGAGGTGTAGATATTTCCTAGTTTAAACAGATAGCGGTGTAGATATTTCCATGTTTATAGAGATAGCTGTGTAGATATTTACATCTTTATACAAATGGCGGTGTAGACATTTCCACGTTTATACAGTAAGCGGTGTAGATATATCCATGTTCATACAGATGGCGTTGTAGATATTTCCATCCTTATACAGACAGCAGTGTAGATATTTCCATGTTTATACAGATGGCCGTGTAGATATTTCCATCTTTATACAGATGGCGGTGTAGATATTTCCATGTTCATAGAGATGTCGGTGTAGATATTTCCGTGTTTACAGAGATAGAGGTGTAGATATTTCCTTGTTTATAGAGATAGCGGTGTAGATATTTCCATGTTTATACAGATGGCGGTGTAGATATTTCCATCTCTATACAGATGGCGGTGTACATTTTTCCATGTCCATACAGAAGGCAGTGTAGATATTTCGACGTTTATAGAGATGGCAGTGTAGATATTTCCATGTTTATACAGAAAGCGGAGTAGGTATTTCCATGTTTATACAGATAGCTGTGTAGATATTTACATCTTTATACAAATGGCGGTGTAGATATTTCCATGTTTATATAGATGGCGGTGTAGATATTTCCATCTTTATACAGATGTCCTTGTAGGTATTTCCATGTTTATAGAGATGGCGGTGTAGATATTTCCATGTTTATAGAGATAGCGGTGTAGTTATTTCCATGTTAATAGGCATAGCGGTGTAGATATTTCCATGTTTATAGAGATGGCGGTGTTGATATTTCCATGTTTATAGAGATAGAGGTGTAGATATTTCCTTGTTTATACAGATAGCGTTGTAGATATTTCCATGATTATAGAGATAGCGGTGTAGACATTTCCACGTTTATACCGATAACGGTGTAGATATTTCCATGTTTATAGAGATGGCGGTGTAGATATTTCCATGTTTATACAGATGTCTGTGTAGATATTTCCATCCTTATACAGATGGTGGTGTAGGTATTTCCATGTTTACACAGATAGCGGTGGAGATATTTCCATGTTTATACAGATAGCGGTGCAGATATTTCCATGTTTATAGAGATGGCGGTGTAGATATTTCCATGTTTATAGGGATAACGGTGTAGTTATTTCCATGTTAATAGGCATAGCGGTGTAGATATTTCCATGTTTATAGAGACAGAGGTGTAGATATTTCCTTGTTTATACAGATAGCGTTGCAGATATTTCCATGTTTATAGAGATAGCAGTGTAGACATTTCCACATTTATACAGATAGTGGTGTAGATATATAAGGCTTCATACAGTTGCTGGGGTAGATATTTCCATCCTTATACAGATAGCGGTGTAGATATTTCCATGTTTGTACAGATGGCGGTGTAGATATTTCCATCTTTATACAGATGGCGGTGTAGATATTTCCATGTTCATAGAGATGGCGGTGTAGATATTTCCATGTTCATAGAGATGGCGGTGTAGATATTTCCATGTTTATACAGATAGCAGTGTAGATATTTGCTTGTTTATACAGATAGCTGTGTAGATATTTCCATCTTTATACAGATGGCGGTGTAGATATTTCCATCTTTATGCAGATGGCGGTGTAGATATTTCCATGTTTATAGAGATGGCGGTGTAGATGTTTCCTTGTTTATACAGATAGCGGTGTAGATATTTCCATGTTTATAGAGATACCGGTGTAGCCATTTCCAAATTTATACAGATAGCGGTGTAGATATTTAAAGGTTCATACAGATGGTGGGGTAGATATTTCCATCCTCATACAGATAGCGGTGTAGATATTTCCATGTTTTTACAGATGGCGGTGTAGATATTTCCATCTTTATAGAGATGTTGTTGTAGATATTTCCATGTTCATAGAGATAGCAGTGTAGATATTTCCATGTTTACGGAGATAGAGGTGTAGATATTTCCTTGTTTATAGAGATACCGGTGTAGATATTTCCATGTTTAGACACATGGAGGTGTAGATATTTCCATATATCTACAGACGGCGGTGTACATATTTCCAAGTTCATACAGATGGCGGTGTAGATATTTCCATGTTTTTAGACATGGCGGTGTAGATATTTCCATGTTTACACAGATAGCGGTGTAGATATTTCCATGTTTATACAGTTAGCTGTGTAGATATTTCCATCGTTATACAGATGGCGGTGAAGATATTTCCATGCTCATACAGATGGCAGTGTAGATATTTCCATGTTTACACAGATGACAGTGTAGATATTTCCATGTTTATACAGAAGGCGGTGTAGATATTTCCATCTTTATAGAGATGGCGGTATAGATATTTCCATGTTTATACAGATAGCTGTGTAGATATTTCCATGTTTATACTGATAGCTGTGTAGATATTTACATCTTTATACAAATGGCGATGTAGATATTTCCATGTTTATATAGATGGCAGTGTAGATATTTCCATCTTTATACAGATGGCGGTGTAGATATTTCCATGTTCATAGAGATGGCGGTGTAGATATTTCCATGTTTATACAGATAGCAGTGTAGAAATTTGCATGTTTATACAGATAGCTGTGTAGATATTTCCATCTTTATACAGATGGCGGTGTAGATATTTCCATGTTTATGCAGATGGCGGTGTAGATATTTCCATGTTTATAGAGATGGCCGTGTAGATATTTCCATGTTTAAAGAGATGATAGTGAAGATATTTCCATGTTTATATAGAGAGCGGTGTGGTTATTTCCATGTCAATAGGCATAGCAGTGTAGATGTTTCCATGTTTATAGAGATAGAGGTATAGATATTTCCTAGGTTAAACAGATAGCGGTGTAGATATTTCCATGTTTATAGAGATAGCGGTGTAGACATTTCCACGTTTATACAGTAAGCGGTGTAGATATATCCATGTTCATACAGATGGCGGTGTAGTTGTTTCCATCCTTATACAGATAGCGGTGTAGATATTTCAATGTTTATACAGATGGCTGTGTAGATATTTCCATGGTTATGGGGATGGCGGTGTAGATATTTCCATGTTTATAGAGACAGAGGTGTAGATGTTTCCTTGTTTATACAGATAGCGGTGTAGATATTTCCATGTTTATAGAGATAGCGGTGTAGCCATTTCCAAATTTATACAGATGGCGGTGTAGATATTTAAAGGTTCATACAGATGGTGGTGTAGATATTTCCATCCTTATACAGATAGCAGTGTAGATATTTCCATGTATATACAGATGGCGGTGTAGATATTTCCATCTTTTTACAGATGGCGGTGTAGATATTTCCATGTTCATAGAGATGGCGGTGTAGATATTTCCATGTTTACAGAGATAGAGGTGTAGATATTTCCTTGTTTATAGAGATACCGGTGTAGATATCTCCATGTTTATACAGATGTCTGTGTAGATATTTCCATCTTTATACAGATGGTGGTGTAGGTATTTCCATGTTTACACAGATAGCGGTGTAGATATTTCCATGTTTATACAGATAGCGGTGCAGATATTTCCATGTTTATAGAGATGGCGGAGTAGATATTTCCATGTTTATAGGGATAACGGTGTAGTTATTTCCATGTTAATAGGCATAGCGGTGTAGATATTTCCATGTTTATAGAGACAGAGGTGTAGATGTTTCCTTGTTTATACAGATAGCATTGCAGATATTTCCATGCTTATAGAGATAGCAGTGTAGACATTTCCACATTTATACAGATAGTGGTGTAGATATTTAAAGCTTCATACAGATGCTGGGGTAGATATTTCCATCCTTATACAGATAGCGGTGTAGATATTTCCATGTTTGTACAGATGGCGGTGTCCATATTTCCATCTTTATACAGATGGCGGTGTAGATATTTCCATGTTCATAGAGATGGTGGTGTAGATATTTCCATGTTTATACAGATAGCGGTGTAGATATTTCCATGTTTATACAGATAGCTGTGTAGATATTTCCATCTTTATACAGATGGCGGTGTAGATATTTCCATGTTTATACAGATAGCAGTGTAGATATTTCCATGTTTATAGAGATAGAGGTGTAGATATTTCCTAGTTTAAACAGATAGCGGTGTAGATATTTCCATGTTTATAGAGATAGCTGTGTAGATATTTACATCTTTATACAAATGGCGGTGTAGACATTTCCACGTTTATACAGTTAGCGGTGTAGATACATCCATGTTCATACAGATGGCGTTGTAGATATTTCCATCCTTATACAGATAGCAGTGTAGATATTTCCATGTTTATACAGATGGCCATGTAGATATTTCCATCTTTATACAGATGGCGGTGTAGATATTTCCATGTTCATAGAGATGTCGGTGTAGATATTTCCGTGTTTACAGAGATAGAGGTGTAGATATTTCCTTGTTTATAGAGATAGCGGTGTAGATATTTCCATGTTTATACAGATGGCGGTGTAGATATTTCCATGTTTTCAGAGATAGAGGTGTAGATATTTCCTTGTTTATAGAGATAGCGGTGTAGATATTTCCATGTTTATACAGATGGTGGTGTAGATATTTCCACCTCTATACAGATGGCGGTGTACATATTTCCAGGTTCATACAGATGGCGGTGTAGATATTTCCATGTTTTTAGACATGGCGGTGTAGATATTTCCATGTTTATACAGATAGCGGTGTAGATATTTCCATGTTTATACAGTTAGCTGTGTAGATATTTCCATCTTTATACAGATGGCAGTGTAGATATATCCATGTTTATACAAATGGCGGTGTAGATATTTCCATGTTTATAGAGATGGCGGTGTAGTTATTTCCATGTATATAGGCATAGCGGTGTAGATATTTCCATGTTTATAGAGATAGAGGTGTAGATATTTCCTAGTTTATACAGATAGCGGTGTAGATATTTCCATGTTTATAGAGATAGCGGTGTAGACATTTCCACGTTTATACAGATAGCGGTGTAGATATTTCCATATTCTTACAGATGGCGGTGCAGATATTTCCATCCTTAAACAGATAGCCGTGTAGAAATTTCCATGTTTATACAGATGGCGGTGTAGATATTTCCATGTTTATGGAGATGGCGGTGTAGATATTTCCATGTTTATAGAGATAACGGTGTAGTTATTTCAAAGTTAATAGGCATAGCGGTGTAGATATTTCCATGTTTATAGAGACAGAGTTGTAGATGTTTCCTTGTTTATAGAGATATAGGTGTAGATATTTCCATGTTTACAGAGATAGAGGTGTAGACATTTCCACGTTTATACAGATAGTGGTGTAGATATTTAAAGCTTCATACAGATGCTGGTGTAGATATTTCCATCCTTATACAGATAGCGGTGTAGATATTTCCGTGTTTGTACAGATGGCGGTGTAGATATTTCCATCTTTATGGAGATGGCGGTGTAGATATTTCCATGTTTATTGAGACAGAGGTGTAGATATTTCCATGTTTATACAGATAGCGGTGTAGATATTTCCATGTTTATACAGATAGCTGTGTAGATATTTCTATCTTTATACAGATGGCGGTGTAGATATTTCCATGTTTATACAGATGGCGGTGTAGATATTTCCATGTTAATAGATATGGCCGTGTAGATATTTCCATGTTTAAAGAGATGACAGTGTAGATATTTCCATGTTTATAGAGATAGCGGTGTATTTATTTCCATGTAAATAGGCATCGCGGTGTAGATATTTCCTTGTTTATAGAGATAGAGGTGTAGATATTTCCTAGTTTAAACAGATAGCGGTGTAGATATTTCAATGTTTATAGAGATAGCGGTGTAGACATTTCCACGTTTATACAGTAAGCGGTGTAGATATATCCATGTTCATACAGATGGCAGTGTAGATATTTCCATCCTTATACAGATAGCGGTGTAGATATTTCCATGTTTCTACAGATGGCTGTGTAGATATTTCCATGTTTATGGAGATGGCGGTGTAGATATTTCCATGTTTATAGAGACAGAGGTGTAGACGTTTCCTTGTTTATACAGATAGCGGTGTAGATATTTCCATGTTTATAGAGATAGCGGTGTAGCCATTTCCAAATTTATACAGATAGCGGTGTAGATATTTAAAGGTTCATACAGATGGTGGTGTAGATATTTCCATCCTTATACAGATAGCGGTGTAGATATTTCCATGTTTATACAGATGGCGGTGTAGATATTTCCATCTTTATACAGATAGCGGTGTAGTTATTCCCATGTTCATAGAGATGGCGGTGTAGATATTTACATGTTTACAGAGATAGAGGTGTAGATATTTCCTTGTTTATAGAGATAGCGGTGTAGATATTTCCATGTTTATACAGATGGCGGTGTAGATATTTCCATCTCTATACAGATGGCGGTGTACATATTTCCATGTTCATACAGATAGCAGTGTAGATATTTCCATGTTTTTAGGTATGGCGGTGTAGATATTTCCATGTTTATACAGATAGCGGTGTAGATATCTCCATGTTTATACAGTTAGCTGTGTAGATATTTCCAGCGTTATACAGAAGGGGGTGTAGATATTTCCATGTTCATACAGACCACGGTGTAGATATTTCCATGTTTATACAGATGACGGTGTAGATATTTCCATGTTTATACAGAAGGCGGTGTAGATATTTCCATGTTTATAGAGAAGGCAGTGTAGATATTTCCATGTTTATACAGATAGCGGTGTAGATATTTCCATGTTTATACAGATAGCTGTGTAGATATTTACATCTTTATACAAATGGCGGTGTAGATATTTCCATGTTTATATAAATGGCGGTGTAGATATTTCCATCTTTATACAGATGGCGGTGTAGGTATTTCCATGTTTATAGAGATGGCTGGGTAGATATTTCCATGTTTATAGGGATAGCGGTGTAGTTATTTCCATGTTAATAGGCATAGCGGTGTAGATATTTCCATGTTTATAGAGAAGGCTGTGTAGATATTTCCATGTTTATAGAGATAGAGGTGTAGATATTTCCTTGTGTATACTGATAGCGGTGTAGATATTTCCATGTTTATAGAGATGGCGGTGTAGACATTTCCATGTTTATACAAATGGCTGTGTAGATATTTCCACCTTTATACAGATGGTGGTGTAGATATTTCCATGTTTACACAGATAGCGGTGTAGATATTTCCATGTTTATACAGATGGCGGTGTAGATATTTCCATGTTTATAGAGATGGCGGTGTAGATATTTCCATGTTTATAGAGATAACGGTGTAGACATTTCCACGTTTATACAGTAAGCGGTGTAGATATATCCATGTTCATACAGATGGCGGTGTAGATATTTCCATCCTTATACAGATAGCGGTGTAGATATTTCCATGTTTATACAGATGGCTGTGTAGATATTTCCATGTTTATGGAGATGGCGGTGTAGATATTTCCATGTTTATAGAGACAGAGGTGTAGATGTTTCCTTGTTTATACAGATAGCGGTGTAGATATTTCCATGTTTATAATGATAGTGGTGTAGCCATTTCCAAATTTATACAGATAGCGGTGTAGATATTTAAAGGTTCATACAGGTGGTGGTGTAGATATTTCCATCCTTATACAGATAGCGGTGTAGATATTTCCATGTTTATACAGACGGCGGGGTAGATATTTCCATCTTTATACAGACGGCGGTGTAGATATTTCCATGTTCATAGAGATGGCGGTGTAGATATTTCCATGTTTACAGAGATAGAGGTGTATATATTTCCTTGTTTATAGAGATAGCGGTGTAGATATTTCCATGTTTATACAGATGGCGGTGTAGATATTTCCACCTCTATACAGATGGCGGTGTACATATTTCCAGGTTCATACAGATGGCGGTGTAGATATTTCCATGTTTTTAGACATGGTGGTGTAGATATTTCCATGTTTATAGAGATAGCGGTGTAGATATTTCCATGTTTATACAGTTAGCTGTGTAGATATTTCCATCGTTATACAGATGGCGGTGTAGATATTTCCATGTTCATACAGATGGAGGTGTAGATATTTCCATGTTTATACAGATGACGGTGTAGATATTTCCATGTTTACACAGAAGGCGGTGTAGATATTTCCATGTTTATAGAGATGGCAGCGTAGATATTTCCATGTTTACACAAATAGCGGTGTAGATATTTCCATGTTTATACAGATATCTGTGTAGATATTTACATCCTTATACAAATGGCGGTGTAGTTATTTCCATGTATATATAGATGGCGGTGTAGATATTTCCATCTTTATACAGATGGCGGTGTAGGTATTTCCATGTTTATAGAGGTGGCGGTGTAGATATTTCCATGTTTACACAGAAATTGGTGTAGTTATTTCCATGTTAATAGGCATAGCGGTGTAGATATTTCCATGTTTATAGAGATGGCGGTGTAGATATTTCCATGTTTACACAGATAACAGTGAAGATATTAACATGTTCCTACAGATGGCTGTGTAGATATTTCCATGTTTATACGGATTGCAGTGTAGATATTTCCGTGTTTTTAGAGATATCCGTGTAGATATTTCCATGTAAATAGGTATAGCAGTGTAGATATTTCCATGTTTATATAGATAGAGGTGTAGTTATTTCCTAGTTTATACAGACAGCGGTGTAGATATTTCCATGTTTATAGAGATAGCGGTGTAGACATTTCCACGTTTATACAGATAGCGGTGTAGATATTTCCATGTTCTTACAGATGGCGGTGTAGATATTTCCATCCTTATACAGATAGCCGTGTAGATATTTCCACGTTTATACAGATGGTGGTGTAGATATTTCCATGTTTATACAGAAGGCGGTGTAGATATTTCCATATTTATACACATGGCGGAGTTGATTTTCCCATGTTCATACAGATGGCGGTGCAGATATTTCCATGTTTATAGAGATGGTGGTGTAGATATTTCCATGTTTATACAGATGGCGGTGTCGATATTTCCATGTTTATGCAGATGGCGGTTTAGATATTTCCATATTTTTACAGATGGCCGTGTAGATATTTCCATGTTCTTACACATGGCGGTGGAGATATTTCCATCTTCATACAGATGGCAGTGTAGATATTTCCATGTTTATAGAGATGGCAGTGTAGATATTTCCATGTTCATACAGATGGCGGTATAGATATTTCCATCCTTATACAGATAGCGGTGCAGATATTTCCATGTTTATACAGATGACGGTGTAGATATTTCCATCTTTATACAGATGGCGGTGAAGTTATTTCCATGTTCACACAGATGGCGGTGTACATATTTGCATGTTTATAGAGATGGCGGTATAGATATTTCCATGATTTTACAGGTGGCGGTGTAGATATTTCCATCTTTATACAGATGGCGGTGTAGATAATTCCATCTTTATACAGATGGCGGTGTAGATATTTCCATGTTCATACACAAGGCGGTGTAGATATTTCCATCTTTATACAGATGGCTGTGTAGATATTTCCATGTTTATACAGATGGCAGTGTAGGCATTTCCATGTTTATAGAGATGGCGGTGTAGATATTTCCATGTTTATACAGATAGCTGTGTAGATATTTCCATCTTTATACAGATGGCAGTGTAGATACATCCATGTTTATACAAATGGCGGTGTAGATATTTCCACGTTTATACAGATGGCAATGTAGATATTTCCATGTTTATAGAGATGGCGGTGTAGATATTTCCATGTTTATAGAGATAGCGGTGTAGTTATTTCCATGTAAATAGGCATAGCGGTGTAGATATTTCCAAGTTTATAGAGATAGAGGTGTAGATATTTCCTAGTTTATACAGATAGCGGTGTAGATATTTCCATATTCTTACAGATGGCGGTGCAGATATTTCCATCGTTATACAGATAGCCGTGTAGATATTTCCATGTTTATACAGATGGCGGTGTAGATATTTCCATCTATATACAGATGGCGGTGTACATATTTCCATGTTCATACAGATGGCAGTGTAGATATTTCCATGTTTTTAGATATGGCGGTGTAGATATTTCCATGTTTATCCAGATAGCGGTGTAGATATTTCCATGTTTATACAGTTAGCTGTGTAGATATTTCCATCGTTATACAGAAGGCGGTGTAGATATTTCCATGTTTAGACAGATGGCGGTTTAGATATTTCCATGTTTATACAGATGACGGTGTAGATATTTCCATGTTTATACAGAAGGCGGTGTAGATATTTCCATGTTTATAGAGATGGCAGTGTAGATATTTCCATGGTTATACAGATAGCGGTGTAGATATTTCCATGTTTATACAGATAGCTGTGTAGATATTTACATCTTTATACAAATGGCGGTGTAGATATTTCCATGTTTATATAGATGGCGGTGCAGATATTTCCATCTTTATACAGATGGCGGTGAAGGTATTTCCATGTTTATAGAGATGGCGGTGTAGATATTTCCATGTTTATAGGGATAGCGGTGTAGTTATTTCCATGTTAATAGGCATAGCGGTGTAGATATTTCCATGTTTATAGAGATGGCGGTGTAGATATTTCCATGTTTATAGAGATAGAGGTGTAGATATTTCCTTGTGTATACAGATAGAGGTGAAAATATTTCCATGTTTATAGAGATAGCGGTGTAGACATTGCCACGTTTATACAGATAGTGGAGTAGATGTTTCCATGTTTATAGAGATGGCGGTGTAGACATTTCCATGTTTATACAGATGGCTGTGTAGATATTTCCACCTTTATACAGACGGTGGTGTAGATATTTGCATGTTTACACAGATAGCGGTGTAGATATTTCCATGTTTATACAGATGGCGGTGTAGATATTTCCATGTTTATAGAGATGGCGGTGTAGATATTTCCATGTTTATGGAGATGGCGGTGTAGATATTTCCATGTTTATAGAGACAGAGGTGTAGACGTTTCCTTGTTTATACAGATAGCTGTGTAGATATTTCCATGTTTATAGAGATAGCAGTGTAGACATTTCCAAATTTATACAGATAGCGGTGTAGATATTTAAAGGTTCATACAGATGGTGGTGTAGATATTTCCATCCTTATACAGATAGCGGTGAAGATATTTCCATGTTTATACAGATGGCGGTGTAGATATTTCCATCTTTATACAGATAGCGGTGTAGTTATTTCCATGTTCATAGAGAAGGTGGTGTAGATATTTACATGTTTACAGAGATAGAGGTGTAGATATTTCCTTGTTTATAGAGATAGCGGTGTAGATATTTCCATGTTTATACAGATGGCGGTGTAGATATTTCCATCTCTATACAGATGGCGGTGTACATATTTCCATGTTCGTACAGATGGCGGTGTAGATATTTCCATGTTTTTAGATATGGCGGTGTAGATATTTCCATGTTTATACACATAGCGGTGTAGATATTTCCATGTTTATACAGTTAGCTGTGTAGATATTCCCAGCGTTACACAGAAGGGGGTGTAGATATTTCCATGTTCATACAGACCGCGGTGTAGATATTTCCATGTTTATACAGATGACGGTGTAGATGTTTCCATGTTTATACAGAAGGCGGTGTAGATATTTCCATGTTTATAGAGATGGCAGTGTAGTTATTTCCATGTTTATACAGATAGCGGTGTAGATATTTCCATGTTTATACAGATAGCTGTGTAGATATTTACATCTTTATACAAATGGCGGTGTAGATATTTCCATGTTTATATAAATGGCGGTGTAGATATTTCCATCTTTATACAGATGGCGGTGTAGGTATTTCCATGTTTATAGAGATGGCCGTGTAGATATTTCCCTGTTTATAGGGAAAGCCGTGTAGTTATTTCCATGTTAATAGGCATAGCAGTGTAGATATTTCCATGTTTATAGAGAAGGCTGTGTAGATATTTCCATGTTTATAGAGATAGAGATGTAGATATTTCCTTGTGTATACAGATAGAGGTGTAAATGTTTCCATGTTTATAGAGATAGCGGTGTAGACATTGCCACGTTTATACAGATACCGGTGTAGATATTTCCATGTTTATAGAGATGGCGGTGTAGACATTTCCATGTTTATACAGATGGCTGTGTAGATATTTCCACCTTTATACAGATGGTGGTGTAGATATTTCCATGTTTACACAGATAGCGGTGTAGATATTTCCATGTTTATACAGATGGCAGTGTAGATATTTCCATGTTTATAGAGATGGCGGTGTAGATATTTCCATGTTTATAGAGATAACGGTGTAGACATTTCCACGTTTATACAGTAAGCGGTGTAGATATATCCATGTTCATACAGATGGCGGTGTAGATATTTCCATCCTTATACAGATAGCGGTGTAGATATTTCCATGTTTGTACAGATAGCGGTGTAGGTATTTCCATGTTTATACAGATGGCTGTGTAGATATTTCCATGTTTATGGAGATGGCGGTGTAGATAGTTCCATGCTTATAGAGACACAGGTGTAGATGTTTCCTTGTTTATACAGATAGCGGTGTAGGTATTTCCATGTTTATAATGATAGTGGTGTAGCCATTTCCAAATTTATACAGATAGCGGTGTAGATATTTAAAGGTTCATACAGGTGGTGGTGTAGATATTTCCATCCTTATACAGATAGCGGTGTAGATATTTCCATGTTTATACAGACGGCGGGGTAGATATTTCCATCTTTATACAGACGGTGGTGTAGATATTTCCATGTTCATAGAGATGGCGGTGTAGATATTTCCATGTTTACAGAGATAGAGGTGTAGATATTTCCTTGTTTATAGAGATAGCGGTGTAGATATTTCCATGTTTATACAGATGGCGGTGTATATATTTCCACCTCTATACAGATGGCGGTGTACATATTTCCAGGTTCATACAGATGGCGGTGTAGATATTTCCATGTTTTTAGACATGGCGGTGTAGATATTTCCATGTTTATAGAGATAGCGGTGTAGATATTTCCATGTTTATACAGTTAGCTGTGTAGATATTTCCATCGTTATACAGATGGCGGTGTAGATATTTCCATGTTCATACAGATGGAGGTGTAGATATTTCCATGTTTATACAGATTACGGTGTAGATATTTCCATGTTTACACAGAAGGCGGTGTAGATATTTCCATGTTTATAGAGATGGCAGTGTAGATATTTCCATGTTTACACAGATAGCGGTGTAGATATTTCCATGTTTATACAGATAGCTGTGTAGATATTTACATCCTTATACAAATGGCGGTGTAGTTATTTCCATGTATATATATATGGCGGTGTAGATATTTCCATCTTTATACAGATGGCGGTGTAGGTATTTCCATGTTTATAGAGGTGGCGGTGTAGATATTTCCATGTTTATACAGATAGTGGTGTAGTTATTTCCATGTTAATAGGCATAGCGGTGTAGATACTTCCATGTTTATAGAGATGGCGGTGTAGATATTTCCATGTTTACACAGATAACAGTGAAGATATTTACATGTTCCTACAGATGGCTGTGTAGATATTTCCATGTTTATACAGATAGCAGTGTAGATATTTCCGTGTTTTTAGAGATATCCGTGTAGTTATTTCCATGTAAATAGGCATAGCAGTGTAGATATTTCCATGTTTATATAGATAGAGGTGTAGTTATTTCCTAGTTTATACAGACAGCGGTGTAGATATTTCCATGTTTATAGAGATAGCGGTGTAGACATTTCCACGTTTATACAGATAGCGGTGTAGATATTTCCATGTTCTTACAGATGGCGGTGTAGATATTTCCATCCTTATACAGATAGCCGTGTAGATATTTCCATGTTTATACAGATGGTGGTGTAGATATTTCCATGTTTATACAGAAGGCGGTGTAGATATTTCCATATTTATACACATGGCGGAGTAGATTTTTCCATGTTCATACAGATGGCGGTGCAGATAATTCCATGTTTATAGAGATGGTGGTGTAGATATTTCCATGTTTATACAGATGGCGGTGTCGATATTTCCATGTTTATACAGATGGCGGTTTAGATATTTCCATATTTTTACAGATGGCGGTGCAGATATTTCCATGTTCTTACACATGGCGGTGGAGATATTTCCATCTTTATTCAGATGGCAGTGTAGATATTTCCATTTTTATAGAGATGGCAGTGTAGATATTATCATGTTCATACAGATGGCGGTATAGATATTTCCATCCTTATACAGATAGCGGTGTAGAAATTTCCATGTTTATACAGATGACGGTGTAGATATTTCCATCTTTATACAGATGGCGGTGTAGTTATTTCCATGTTCACACAGATGGCGGTGTACATATTTGCATGTTTATAGAGATGGCGGTATAGATATTTCCATGATTTTACAGGTGGCGGTGTAGATATTTCCATCTTTATACAGATGGCGGTGTAGATATTTCCATCTTTATACAGATGGCGGTGTAGATATTTCCATGTTCATACAGATGGCAGTGTAGGCATTTCCACGTTTATAGAGATGGCGGTGTAGATATTTCCATGTTTATACAGATAGCTGTGTAGATATTTCCATCTTTATACAGATGGCAGTGTAGATACATCCATGTTTATACAAATGGCGGTGTATATATTTCCATGTTTATACAGATGGCAGTGTAGAAATTTCCATGTTTATAGAGATGGCGGTGTAGATATTTCCATGTTTATAGAGATAGCGGTGTAGTTATTTCCATGTAAATAGGCATAGCGGTGTAGATATTTCCATGTTTATAGAGATAGAGGTGTAGATATTTCCTAGTTTATACAGATAGCGGTGTAGATATTTCCATGTTTATAGAGATAGCGGTGTAGACATTTCCACGTTTATACAGATAGCGGTGTAGATATTTCCATATTCTTACAGATGGCGGTGCAGATATTTCCATCGTTATACAGATAGCCGTGTAGATATTTCCATGTTTATACAGATGGCGGTGTAGATATTTCCATCTCTATACAGATGGCGGTGTAGATATTTCCATGTTCATACAGATGGCAGTGTAGATATTTCCATGTTTTTAGATATGGCGGTGTAGATATTTCCATGTTTATCCAGATAGCGGTGTAGATATTTCCATGTTTATACAGATAGCTGTGTAGATATTTACATCTTTATACAAATGGCGGTGTAGATATTTCCATGTTTATATAGATGGCGGTGCAGATATTTCCATCTTTATACAGATGGCGGTGAAGGTATTTCCATGTTAATAGAGATGGCGGTGTAGATATATCCATGTTTATAGGGATAGCGGTGTAGTTATTTCCATGTTAATAGGCATAGCGGTGTAGATATTTCCATGTTTATAGAGATGGCGGTGTAGATATTTCCATGTTTATAGAGATAGAGGTGTAGTTATTTCCTTGTTTATACAGATAGAGGTGAAAATATTTCCATGTTTATAGAGATAGCGGTGTAGACATTGCCACGTTTATACAGATAGCGGAGTAGATATTTCCATGTTTATAGAGATGGCGGTGTAGACATTTCCATGTTTATACAGATGGCTGTGTAGATATTTCCACCTTTATAAAGATGGTGGTGTATATATTTCCATGTTTACACAGATAGCGGTGTAGATATTTCCATGTTTATACAGATGGCGGTGTAGATATTTCCATGTTTATAGAGATGGAGGTGTAGATATTCCCATGTTTATAGAGATAACGGTGTAGACATTTCCACGTTTATACAGTAAGCGGTGTAGATATATCCATGTTCATACAGATGTCGGTGTAGATATTTCCATCCTTATACAGATAGCGTTGTGGATATTTCCATGTTTATACAGATGGCGGTGTAGATATTTCCATGCTTATAGAGACAGAGGTGTAGATGTTTCCTTGTTTATACAGATAGCGGTGTAGATATTTAAAGGTTCATACAGGTGGTGGTGTAGATATTTCCATCCTTATACAGATAGCGTTGTAGATATTTCCATGTTTATACAGATGGCGGGTAGATATTTCCATCTTTATACAGATGGCGGTGTAGATATTTCCATGTTCATAGAGATGGCAGTGTAGATATTTCCATGTTTACAGAGATAGAGGTGTAGATATTTCCTTGTTTATAGAGATAGCGGTGTAGATATTTCCATGTTTATACAGATTGCGGTATAGATATTTCCATCTCTATACAGATGGCGGTGTACATATTTCCATGTTCATACAGATGGCTGTGTAGATATTTCCTAGTTTTTAGACATGGCGGTGTAGATATTTCCATGTTTATACAGATAGCGGTGTAGATATTTCCATGTTTATACAGTTAGCTGTGTAGATATTTCCATCGTTATACAGATGGCGGTGTAGATATTTCCATGTTCATACAGATGGAGGTGTAGATATTTCCATGTTTATACAGATGACGGTGTAGATATTTCCATGTTTATACAGAAGGCGGTGTAGATATTTCCATGTTTATAGAGATGGCAGCGTAGATATTTCCATGTTTACACAGATAGCGGTGTAGATATTTCCATGTTTATACAGATAGCTGTGTAGATATTTACATCCTTATACAAATGGCGGTGTAGATATTTCCATGTTTATATAGATGGCGGTGTAGATATTTCCATCTTTATACAGATGGCGGTGTAGATATTTCCATCTTTACACAGATGGCGGTGTAGGTATTTCCATGTTTATAGAGATGGCTGTGTAGATATTTCCATGTTTATAGAGACAGACGTGTAGATGTTTCCTTGTTTATACAGATAGCGGTGTAGATATTTCCATGTTTATAGAGATAGTGGTGTAGCCATTTCCAAATTCATACAGATAGCCGTGTATATATTTAAAGGTTCATACAGATGGTGATGTAGATATTTCCATGTTTATACAGATAGCGGTGTAAATATTTCCATGTTTATACAGATGGCGGTGAAGATATTTCCATTTTTATACAGATGGCGGTGTAGATATTTCCATGTTCATAGAGATGGCGGTGTAGATATTTCCATCTTTATACAGATGGCGGTGTAGGTATTTCCATGTTTATAGAGGTGGCGGTGTAGATATTTCCATATTTACACAGATAGTGGTGTAGTTATTTCCATGTTAATAGGCATAGCGGTGTAGATATTTCCATGTTTATAGAGATGGCGGTGTAGATATTTCCATGATTACACAGATAACAGTGAAGATATTTACATGTTCCTACAGATGGCTGTGTAGATATTTCCATGTTTATACAGATTGCAGTGTAGATATTTCCGTGTTTTTAGAGATATCCGTGTAGTTATTTCCATGTAAATAGGCATAGCGGTGTAGATATTTCCATGTTTATGTAGATAGCGTTGTAGATATTTCCTAGTTTATACAGACAGCGGTGTAGATATTTCCATGTTTGTAGAGATAGCGGTGTAGACATTTAAACGTTTATACAGATAGCGGTGTAGATATTTCCATGTTCTTACAGATGGCGGTGTAGATATTTCCATCCTTATACAGATAGCCATGTAGATATTTCCATGTTTATACAGATGGTGGTGTAGATATTTCCATGTTTATACAGATGGCGGTGTAGATATTTCCATCTTTATACAAATGGCGGAGTAGATTTTTCCATGTTCATACAGATGGCGGTGTAGATATTTCCATGTTTATAGAGATGGTGCTGTAGATATTTCCATGTTTATACAGATCGCGGCGTCGATATTTCCATGTTTATACAGATGACGGTGTAGATATTTCCATGTTCATA
This sequence comes from Gorilla gorilla gorilla, assembly GCF_029281585.2. Taxonomy (NCBI): domain Eukaryota; kingdom Metazoa; phylum Chordata; class Mammalia; order Primates; family Hominidae; genus Gorilla; species Gorilla gorilla. The sequence continues at coordinate 195,829,852 of NC_073229.2, forward strand.
CAGATGGCGGTGTAGATATTTCCATGTTTATAGAGATGGCGGTATAGATATTTCCATGTTCATACAGGTGGCGGTGTAGATATTTCCATCTTTATACAGATGGCGGTGTAGATATTTCCATCTTTATACAGATGGCGGTGCAGATATTTCCATGTTCATACACATGGCGGTGTAGATATTTCCATCTTTATACAGATGGCTGTGTAGATATTTCCATGTTTATACAGATGGCTGTGTAGGCATTTCAATGTTTATAGAGATGGAGGTGTAGATATTTCCATGTTTATACAGATAGCTCTGTAGATATTTCCATCTTTATACAGATGGCAGTGTAGATATATCCATGTTTATACCAGTGGCGGTGTAGATATTTCCATGTTTATACAGATGGCAGTGTAGATATTTCCATGTTTATAGAGATGGCAGTGTAGATATTTCCATGTTTATAGAGATAGCGGTGTAGTTATTTCCATGTAAATAGGCATAGCGGTGTAGATATTTCCATGTTTATACAGATGGCATTCTAGATATTTCCATGTTTATACAGATAGCGGTGTAGATATTTCCATGTTTATACAGATAGCTGTGTAGATATTTACATATTTATACAAATGGCAGTGTAGATATTTCCATGTTTATATAGATGGCGGTGTAGATATTTCCATCTTTATACAGATGGCGGTGTAGGTATTTCCATGTTTATAGAGATGGCGGTGTAGATATTTCCATGTTTATAGGGATAGCGGTTTAGTTATTTCCATGTTAATAGGCATAGCGGTGTAGATATTTCCATGTTTATAGAGATGGCGGTGTAGATATTTCCATGTTTATAGAGATAGAGGTGTAGATATTTCCTTGTTTATACAGATAGAGGTGAAAATATTTCCATGTTTATAGAGATAAAGGTGTAGACATTGCCACGTTTATACAGATAGCGGTGTAGGTATTTCCATGTTTATAGAGATGGCGGTGTAGACATTTCCATGTTTATACAGATGGCTGTGTAGATATTTCCACCTTTATAAAGATGGTGGTGTAGATATTTCCATGTTTACACAGATAGCGGTGTAGATATTTCCATGTTTATAGAGATGGCGGTGTAGATATTTCCATGTTTATAGAGATGGCGGTGTAGATATTTCCATGTTTATAGAGATAACGGTGTAGACATTTCCACGTTTATACAGTAAGCGGTGTAGATATATCCATGTTCATACAGATGGCGGTGTAGATATTTCCATCCTTATACAGATAGCGTTGTGGATATTTCCATCTTTATACAGATGGCGGTGTAGATATTTCCATGCTTATAGAGACAGAGGTGTAGATGTTTCATTGTTTATACAGATAGCGGTGTAGATATTTACAGGTTCATACAGGTGGTGGTGTAGATATTTCCATCCTTATACAGATAGCGTTGTAGATATTTCCATGTTTATACAGATGGCGGGGTAGATATTTCCATCTTTATACAGATGGCGGTGTAGACATTTCCATGTTCATAGAGATGGCGGTGTAGATATTTCCATGTTTACAGAGTTATAGGTGTAGATATTTCCTTGTTTATAGAGATAGCGGTGTAGATATTTCCATGTTTATACAGATGGCGGTATAGATATTTCCATCTCTATACAGATGGCGGTGTACATATTTCCATGTTCATACAGATGGCAGTGTAGATATTTCCATGTTTTTAGACATGGCGGTGTAGATATTTCCATGTTTATACAGATAGCGGTGTAGATATTTCCATGTTTATACAGTTAGCTGTGTAGATATTTCCATCGTTATACAGATGGCGATGTAGATATTTCCATGTTCATACAGATGGAGGTGTAGATATTTCCATGTTTATAGAGATGACGGTGTAGATATTTCCATGTTTATACAGAAGGCGGTGTAGATATTTCCATGTTTATAGAGATGGCAGCGTAGATATTTCCATGTTTTCACAGATAGCGGTGTAGATATTTCCATGTTTATACAGATAGCTGTGTAGATATTTACATCCTTATACAAATGGCGGTGTAGATATTTCCATGTTTATATAGATGGCGGTGTAGATATTTCCATCTTTATACAGATGGCGGTGTAGATATTTCCATCTTTATACAGATGGCGGTGTAGGTATTTCCATGTTTATAGAGATGGCTGTGTAGATATTTCCATGTTTATAGAGACAGACGTGTAGATGTTTCCTTGTTTATACAGATAGCGGTGTAGATATTTCCATGTTTATAGAGATAGTGGTGTAGCCATTTCCAAATTTATACAGAGAGCCCTGTAGATATTTAAAGGTTCATACAGATGGTGGTGTAGATATTTCCATCCTTATACAGATAGCGGTGTAGATATTTCCATGTTTATACAGATGGCGGTGAAGATATTTCCATCTTTATACAGATGGCGGTGTAGATATTTCCATGTTCATAGAGATGGCGGTGTAGATATTTCCATCTTTTTACAGATTGCGTTGTAGGTATTTCCATGTTTATAGAGGTGGCGGTGTAGATATTTCCATGTTTATACAGATTGTGGTGTAGTTATTTCCATGTTAATAGGCATAGCGGTGTAGATATTTCCATGTTTATAGAGATGGCGGTGTAGATATTTCCATGTTTCCACAGATAACTGTGAAGATATTTACATGTTCCTACAGATGGCTGTGTAGATATTTCCATGTTTATACAGATAGCAGTGTAGATATTTCCGTGTTTTTAGAGATAGCCGTGTAGTTATTTCCATGTAAATAGGCATAGCGGTGTAGATATTTCCATGTTTATATAGATAGATGTGTAGATATTTCCTAGTTTATACAGACAGCGGTGTAGATATTTCCATGTTTATAGAGATAGCGGTGTAGACATTTCCAGGTTAATACAGATAGCGGTGTAGATATTTCCATGTTCTTACAGATGGCGGTGTAGATATTTCCATCCTTATACAGATAGCCGTGTAGAAATTTCCATGTTTATACAGATGGTGGTGTAGATATTTCCATGTTTATACAGATGGCGGTGTAGATATTTCCATCTTTATACACATGGCGGAGTAGATTTTTCCATGTTCATACAGATGGTGGTGCAGATATTTCCATGTTTATAGAGATGGTGGTGTAGATATTTCCATGTTTATACAGATGGCGGTGTAGATATTTCCATGTTTATACAGAAGGCGGTGTAGATATTTCCATCCTTATACAGATAGAGTTGTGGATATTTCCATGTTTATACAGATGGCAGTGTAGATATTTCCATGCTTATAGAGACAGAGGTATAGATGTTTCCTTGTTAATACAGATATCGGTGTAGATATTTAAAGGTTCATACAGGTGGTGGTGTAGATATTTCCATCCTCATACAGATAGCGTTGTAGATATTTCCATGTTTTTACAGATGGCGGGGTAGATATTTCCATCTTTATTCAGATGGCGGTGTAGATATTTCCATGTTCATAGAGATGGCTGTGTAGATATTTCCATGTTAACAGAGATAGAGGTGTAGATATTTCCTTGTTTATAGAGATAGCGGTGTAGATATTTCCATGTTTATACAGATGGCGGTATAGATATTTCCATCTCTATACAGATGGCGGTGTACATATTTCCATGTTCATACAGATGGCTGTGTAGATATTTCCATGTTTTTAGACATGGCGGAGTAGATATTTCCATGTTTATACAGATAGCGGTGTAGATATTTCCATGTTTATACAGTTAGCAGTGTAGATATTTCCATCGTTATACAGATGGCGGTGTAGATATTTCCATGTTCATACAGATGGAGGTGTAGATATTTCCATGTTTATACAGATGATGGTGTAGATATTTCCATGTTTATACAGAAGGCGGTGTAGATATTTCCATGTTTATAGAGATGGCAGCGTAGATATTTCCATGTTTACACAGATAGCGGTTTAGATATTTCCATGTTTATACAGATAGCCGTGTAGATATTTACATCCTTTTACAAATGGCGGTGTAGATATTTCCATGTTTATATAGATGGCGGTGTAGATATTTCCATCTTTATACAGATGGCGGTGTAGATATTTCCATCTTTATACAGATGGCGGTGTAGGTATTTCCATGTTTATAGAGATGGCTGTGTAGATATTTCCATGTTTATAGAGACAGACGTGTAGATGTTTCCTTGTTGATACAGATAGCGGTGTAGATATTTCAATGTTTATAGAGATAGTGGTGTAGCCATTTCCAAATTTATACAGATAGCTGTGTAGATATTTAAAGGTTCATACAGATGGTGGTGTAGATATTTCCATCATTATACAGATAGCGGTGTAGATATTTCCATGTTTATACAGATGGCGGTGAAGATATTTCCATCTTTATACAGATGGCGGTGTAGATATTTCCATGTTCATAGAGATGGCGGTGTAGATATTTCCATCTTTATACAGATGGCGGTGTAGGTATTTCCATGTTTATAGAGGTGGCGGTGTAGATATTTCCATGTTTATACAGATAGTGGTGTAGTTATTTCCATGTTAATAGGCATAGCGGTGTAGATATTTCCATGTTTATAGAGATGGCGGTGTAGATATTTCCATGTTTACACAGATAACAGTGAAGATATTTACATGTTCCTACAGATGGCTGTGTAGATATTTCCATGTTTATACAGATAGCAGTGTAGATATTTCCGTGTTTTTAGAGATAGCCGTGTAGTTATTTCCATGTAAATAGGCATAGCGGTGTAGATATTTCCATGGTTATATAGATAGAGGTGTAGATATTCCCTAGTTTATACAGACAGCGGTGTAGATATTTCCATGTTTATAGAGATAGCGGTGTAGACATTTCCACGTTTATACAGATAGCGGTGTAGATATTTCCATGTTCTTACAGATGGCGGTGTAGATATTTCCATCCTTATACAGATAGCCGTGTAGATATTTCCATGTTTATACAGATGGTGGTGTAGATATTTCCATGTTTATACAGATGGCGGTGTAGATATTTCCATCTTTACACACATGGCGGAGTAGATTTTTCCATGTTCATACAGATGGCGGTGCAGATATTTCCATGTTTATAGAGATGGTGGTGTAGATATTTCCATGTTTATACAGATGGCGGTGTCGATATTTCCATGTTTATACAGATGGCGGTGTAGATATTTCCATATTTATACAGATGGCCGTGTAGATATTTCCATGTTCTTACACATGGCGGTGGAGATATTTCCATCTTTATACAGATGGCAGTGTAGATATTTCCATGTTTATAGAGATGGCAGTGTAGATATTTAAAAGTTCATACAGATGGCGGTATAAATATTTCCATCCTTATACAGATAGCGGTGTAGATATTTCCATGTTTATACAGGTGACGGTGTAGATATTTCCATCTTTATACAGATGGCGGTGTAGTTATTTCCATGTTCATACAGATGGCGGTGTAGATATTTCCATGTATATAGAGATGGCGGTATAGATATTTCCATGTTTATACAGGTGGCCGTGTAGATATTTCCATCTTTATACCGATGGCGGTGTAGATATTTCCATCTTTATACAGATGGCGGTGTAGATATTTCCATGTTCATACACAAGGCGGTGTAGATATTTCCATCTTTATACAGATGGCTGTGTAGATATTTTCATGTTTATACAGATGGCAGTGTAGGCATTTCCATGTTTATAGAGATGGCGGTGTAGATATTTCCATGTTTATACAGATAGCTGTGTAGATATTTCCATCTTTATACAGAAGGCAGTGTAGATATTTCCATGTTTATAGAGATAGCGGTATAGTTATTTCCATGTAAATAGGCATAGCGGTGTAGATATTTCCATGTTTATAGAGATAGAGGTGTAGATATTTCCTAGTTTATACAGATAGCGGTGTAGATATTTCCATGTTTATAGAGATAGCGGTGTAGACATTTCCACGTTTATACAGATAGCGGTGTAGATATTTCCATATTCTTACAGATGGCGGTGCAGATATTTCCATCGTTATACAGATAGCCGTGTAGATATTTCCATGTTTATACAGATGGCAGTGTAGATATTTCCATCTCTATATACATGGTGGTGTACATATTTCCATGTTCATACAGATGGCGGTGTAGATATTTAAATGTTTTTAGATATGGCGGTGTAGATATTTCCATGTTTATCCATATAGTGGTGTAGATATTTCCATGTTTATACAGTTAGCTGTGTAGATATTTCCATCGTTATACAGAAGGCGGTGTAGATATTTCCATGTTTAAACAGATGGCGGTGTAGATATTTCCATGTTTATACAGATGACGGTGTAGATATTTCCTTGTTTATACAGAAGGTGGTGTAGATATTTCCATGTTTATAGAGATGGCAGTGTAGATATTTCCAAGTTTATACAGATAGCGGTGTAGATATTTCCATGTTTATACAGGTAGCTGTGTAGATATTTACATCTTTATACAAATGGCGGTGTAGATATTTCCATGTTTATATAGATGGCGGTGTAGATATTTCCATCTTTATACAGATGGCGGTGTAGGTATTTCCATGTTTATAGAGATGGCGGTGTAGATATTTCCATGTTTATAGGGATAGCGGTGTAGTTATTTCCACGTTAATAGGCATAGCGGTGTAGATATTTCCATGTTTATAGAGATGGCGGTGTAGATATTTCCATGTTTATAGGGATAGAGTTGTAGATATTTCCTTGTGTATACAGATAGAGGTGAAAATATTTCCATGTTTATAGAGATAGCGGTGTAGACATTGCGACGTTTATACAGATAGCGGTGTAGATAGTTCCATGTTTATAGAGATGGCGGTGTAGACATTTCCATGTTTATACAGATGGCTGTGTAGATATTTCCACCTTTATACAGATGGTGGTGTAGATATTTCCATGTTTACACAGAAAGAAGTGTACATATTTCCATGTTTATACAGATGGCAGTGTAGATATTTCCATGTTTATAGAGGTGGCGGTGTAGATATTTCCATGTTTATAGAGATAACGGTGTAGACATTTCCACGTTTATACAGTAAGCGGTGTAGATATATCCATGTTCATATAGATGGCGGTGTAGATATTTCCATCGTTACACAGATAGCGTTGTGGATATTTCCATGTTTATACAGATGGCGGTGTAGATATTTCCATGTTCATAGAGATGGCGGTGTAGATATTTCAATGTTTACAGAGATAGAGGTGTAGACATTTCGTTGTTTGTAGAGATAGCGGGGTAGATATTTCCATGTTTATACAGATGGCGGTGTAGTTATTTCCATCTGTATACAGATGGCGGTGTACATATTTGCATGTTCATACAGATGGCGGTGTAGATATTTCCATGATTTAGACTTGGTGGTGAAGATATTTCCATGTTTATACAGATAGCGGTGTAGATATTTCCATGTTTATAGAGTTAGCTGTGTAGATATTTCCATCGTTATACAGATGGCGGTGTAGATATTTCCATGTTCATACAGATGGTGGTGTAGATATTTCCATGTTTATACAGATGACGGTGTATATATTTCCATGTTAATACAGAAGGCGGGGTAGATATTTCCATGTTTATAGAGATGGCGGTGTAGATATTTCCATGTTTATGCAGATAGCGGTGTAGATATTTCCATGTTTACACAGTTAGCTGTGTAGAGATTTACATCCTTATACAAATGGCGGTGTAGATTTTTCCATGTTTATATAGATGGCAGTGTAGATATTTCCATCTTTATACAGATGGCGGTGTTGGTATTTCCATGTTTATAGAGATGGCGGTGTAGATATTTCCATGTTTATAGAGATAGCAGTGTAGTTATTTACATGTTAATAGGCATAGCGGTGTAGATATTTCCATGTTTATAGAGATAGAGGTGTAGATATTTCCTTGTTTATACAGATAGCAGTGTAGATATTTCCATGTTTATAGAGATAGCGGTGTAGGCATTGCCAAGTTTATGCAGATAGCGGTGTAGATATTTCCATGTTTATACAGATGTCCGTGTAGATATTTCCATGTTTATACAGATAGCTCTGTATATATTTCCATCTATATACAGATGGTGGTGTAGATATTTCCATCCTTATACAGATAGCGGTGTAGATATTTCCATGTTTATACAGATGGCGGTGTAGATATTTCCGTGTTTATAGAGATGGCGGTGTAGATATTTCCACGTTTATAGAGATAACGGTGTAGTTATTTCCATATTAATAGGCATAGCGGTGTAGATATTTCCATGTTTATAGAGACAGAGGTGTAGATATTTCCTTGTTTATAGAGATTGCGTTGTAGATATTTCCATGTTTATAGCGAAAGCGGTGTAGACATTTCCAAATTTATACAGATAGTGGTGTAGATATTTAAATCTTCATACAGATGGTGGTGTAGATATTTCCATCCTTATACAGATAGCGGTGTAGATATTTCCATGTTTGTACAGATGGCGGAGTAGATATTTCCTTCTTTCTACAGTTGGCGGTGCAGATATTTCCATGTTCATATAGAAGGCGGTGTAGATATTTCCATGTTTACAGAGATAGAGTTGTAGATATTTCCTTGTTTATAGAGATAGCGTTGTAGATATTTCCATGTTTATACAGATGACGGTGTAGATATTTCCATCTCTATACAGATGGCCGTGAACATATATCCATGTTCATACAGATGGCGGTGTATGTATTTTCATGTTTTTAGACATGACGGTGTAGATATTTCCATGTTTATACAGATAGCAGTGTATATATTTCCATGTTTATACAGTTAGCTGTGTAGATATTTCCATCGATATACTGATGGCGATGTAGATATTTCAATGTTCATACAGATGGCGGTGTAGATATTTCCATGTTTATACAGATGACGGTGTAGATATTTCCATGTTTATACAGAAGGCGGTGTCGATATTTCCATGTTTATAGAGATTGCGGTGTAGATATTTCCATGTTTATACAGATAGCAGTGTAGATATTTTCATGTTTATACAGATAGCTGTGTAGATATTCACATCTTTATAGAAATGGCGGTGTAGATATTTCCATGTTTATACAGATGGCGGTGTAGTTATTTCCATCTTTATACAGATGGCGGTGTAGTTATTTCCATGTTTATAGAGATGGCGGTGTAGATATTTCCATGTTTATGGAGACAGCGCTGTAGTTATTTCCGTGTAAACAGGCATAGTGGTGTAGATATTTCCATGTTTATAGAGATGGCGGTGTAGATATTTCCATGTTTATAGAGATAGCGGTGCAGTTATTTCAATGTAAATAGGCATACCGGTGTAGATATTTCCATGTTTATAGAGATGGCGGTGTAGATATTTCCATGTTTATAGGGATAGCGGTGTAGTTATTTCCACGTTAATAGGCATAGCGGTGTAGATATTTCCATGTTTATAGAGATGGCAGTGTAGATATTTCCATGTTTATAGGGATAGAGGTGTAGATATTTCCTTGTGTATACAGATAGAGGTGAAAATATTTCCATGTTTATAGAGATAGCGGTGTAGACATTGCGACGTTTATACAGATAGCGGTGTAGATAGTTCCATGTTTATAGAGATGGCGGTGTAGACATTTCCATGTTTATACAGACGGCTGTGTAGATATTTCCACCTTTATACAGATGGTGGTGTAGATATTTCCATGTTTACACAGATAGCAGTGTACATATTTCCATGTTTATACAGATGGCAGTGTAGATATTTCCATGTTTATAGAGGTGGCGGTGTAGATATTTCCATGTTTATAGAGATAACGGTGTAGACATTTCCACGTTTATACAGTAAGCGGTGTAGATATATCCATGTTCATATAGATGGCGGTGTAGATATTTCCATCGTTACACAGATAGCGTTGTGGATATTTCCATGTTTATACAGAGGGCGGTGTAGATATTTCCATGTTCATAGAGATGGCGGTGTAGATATTTCAATGTTTACAGAGATAGAGGTGTAGACATGTCGTTGTTTGTAGAGATAGCGGGGTTGATATTTCCATGTTTATACAGATGGCGGTGTAGTTATTTCCATCTGTATACAGATGGCGGTGTACATATTTGCATGTTCATACTGATGGCGGTGTAGATATTTCCATGATTTAGACTTGGCGGTGAAGATATTTCCATGTTTATACAGATAGCGGTGTAGATATTTCCATGTTTATAGAGTTAGCTGTGTAGATATTTCCATCGTTATACAGATGGCGGTGTAGATATTTCCATGTTCATACAGATGGTGGTGTAGATATTTCCATGTTTATACAGATGACGGTGTATATATTTCCATGTTAATACAGAAGGCGGGGTAGATATTTCCATGTTTATAGAGATGGCGGTGTAGATATTTCCATGTTTATGCAGATAGCGGTGTAGATATTTCCATGTTTACACAGATAGCTGTGTAGAGATTTACATCCTTATACAAATGGCGGTGTAGATTTTTCCATGTTTATATAGATGGCAGTGTAGATATTTCCATCTTTATACAGATGGCGGTGTTGGTATTTCCATGTTTATAGAGATGGCGGTGTAGATATTTCGATGTTTATAGAGATAGCAGTGTAGTTATTTACATGTTAATAGGCATAGCGGTGTAGATATTTCCATGTTTATAGAGATAGAGGTGTAGATATTTCCTTGTTTATACAGATAGCAGTGTAGATATTTCCATGTTTATAGAGATAGCGGTGTAGGCATTGCCAAGTTTATACAGATAGCGGTGTAGATAATTCCATGTTTATACAGATGTCCGTGTAGATATTTCCATGTTTATACAGATAGCTCTGTATATATTTCCATCTATATACAGATGGTGGTGTAGATATTTCCATCCTTATACAGATAGCGGTGTAGATATTTCCATGTTTATACAGATGGCGGTGTAGATATTTCCGTGTTTATAGAGATGGCGGTGTAGATATTTCCACGTTTATAGAGATATCGGTGTAGTTATTTCCATATTAATAGGCATAGCGGTGTAGATATTTCCATGTTTATAGAGACAGAGGTGTAGATATTTCCTTGTTTATAGAGATAGCGTTGTAGATATTTCCATGTTTATAGCGAAAGCGGTGTAGACATTTCCAAATTTATACAGATAGTGGTGTAGATATTTAAAGCTTCATACAGATGGTGGTGTAGATATTTCCATCCTTATACAGATAGCGGTGTAGATATTTCCATGTTTGTACAGATGGCGGAGTAGATATTTCCTTCTTTCTACAGTTGGCCGTGCAGATATTTCCATGTTCATAGAGAAGGCGGTGTAGATATTTCCATGTCTACAGAGATAGAGTTGTAGATATTTCCTTGTTTATAGAGATAGCGGTGTAGATATTTCCATGTTTATACAGATGACGGTGTAGATATTTCCATCTCTATACAGATGGCCGTGAACATATATCCATGTTCATACAGATGGCGGTGTATGTATTTCCAGGTTTTTAGACATGACGGTGTAGATATTTCCATGTTTATACAGATAGCGGTGTATATATTTCCATGTTTATACAGTTAGCTGTGTAGATATTTCCATCGATATACTGATGGCGATGTAGATATTTCAATGTTCATGCAGATGGCGGTGTAGATATTTCCATGTTTATACAGATGACGGTGTAGATATTTCCATGTTTATACAGAAGGCGGTGTCGATATTTCCATGTTTATAGAGATTGCGGTGTAGATATTTCCATGTTTATACAGATAGCAGTGTAGATATTTTCATGTTTATACAGATAACTGTGTAGATATTCACATCTTTATAGAAATGGCGGTGTGGATATTTCCATGTTTATACAGATGGCGGTGTAGTTATTTCCATCTTTATACAGATGGCGGTGTAGTTATTTCCATGTTTATAGAGATGGCGGTGTAGATATTTCCATGTTTATGGAGACAGCGCTGTAGTTATTTCCGTGTAAACAGGCATAGTGGTGTAGATATTTCCATGTTTATAGAGATGGCGGTGTAGATATTTCCATGTTTATATAGATAGCGGTGCAGTTATTTCAATGTAAATAGGCATACCGGTGTAGATATTTCCATGTTTATAGAGATGGCGGTGTAGATATTTCCATGTTTATAGGGATAGCGGTGTAGTTATTTCCACGTTAATAGGCATAGCGGTGTAGATATTTCCATGTTTATAGAGATGGCGGTGTAGATATTTCCATGTTTATAGGGATAGAGGTGTAGATATTTCCTTGTGTATACAGATAGAGGTGAAAATATTTCCATGTTTATAGAGATAGCGGTGTAGACATTGCGACGTTTATACAGATAGCGGTGTAGATAGTTCCATGTTTATAGAGATGGCGGTGTAGACATTTCCATGTTTATACAGATGGCTGTGTAGATATTTCCACCTTTATACAGATGGTGGTGTAGATATTTCCATGTTTACACAGATAGCAGTGTACATATTTCCATGTTTATACAGATGGCAGTGTAGATATTTCCATGTTTATAGAGGTGGCGGTGTAGATATTTCCATGTTTATAGAGATAACGGTGTAGACATTTCCACGTTTATACAGTAAGCGGTGTAGATATATCCATGTTCATATAGATGGCGGTGTAGATATTTCCATCGTTACACAGATAGCGTTGTGGATATTTCCATGTTTATACAGAGGGCGGTGTAGATATTTCCATGTTCATAGAGATGGCGGTGTAGATATTTCAATGTTTACAGAGATAGAGGTGTAGACATTTCGTTGTTTGTAGAGATAGCGGGGTAGATATTTCCATGTTTATACAGATGGCGGTGTAGTTATTTCCATCTGTATACAGATGGCGGTGTACATATTTGCATGTTCATACGGATGGCGGTGTAGATATTTCCATGATTTAGACTTGGCGGTGAAGATATTTCCATGTTTATACACATAGCGGTGTAGATATTTCCATGTTTATAGAGTTAGCTGTGTAGATATTTCCATCGTTATACAGATGGCGGTGTAGATATTTCCATGTTCATACAGATGGTGGTGTAGATATTTCCATGTTTATACAGATGACGGTGTATGTATTTCCATGTTTATACAGAAGGCGGTGTCGATATTTCCATGTTTATAGAGATTGCGGTGTAGATATTTCCATGTTTATACAGATAGCAGTGTAGATATTTTCATGTTTATACAGATAACTGTGTAGATATTCACATCTTTATAGAAATGGCGGTGTGGATATTTCCATGTTTATACAGATGGCGGTGTAGTTATTTCCATCTTTATACAGATGGCGGTGTAGTTATTTCCATGTTTATAGAGATGGCGGTGTAGATATTTCCATGTTTATGGAGACAGCGCTGTAGTTATTTCCGTGTAAACAGGCATAGTGGTGTAGATATTTCCATGTTTATAGAGATGGCGGTGTAGATATTTCCATGTTTATATAGATAGCGGTGCAGTTATTTCAATGTAAATAGGCATACCGGTGTAGATATTTCCATGTTTATAGAGATGGCGGTGTAGATATTTCCATGTTTATAGGGATAGCGGTGTAGTTATTTCCACGTTAATAGGCATAGCGGTGTAGATATTTCCATGTTTATAGAGATGGCAGTGTAGATATTTCCATGTTTATAGGGATAGAGGTGTAGATATTTCCTTGTGTATACAGATAGAGGTGAAAATATTTCCATGTTTATAGAGATAGCGGTGTAGACATTGCGACGTTTATACAGATAGCGGTGTAGATAGTTCCATGTTTATAGAGATGGCGGTGTAGACATTTCCATGTTTATACAGACGGCTGTGTAGATATTTCCACCTTTATACAGATGGTGGTGTAGATATTTCCATGTTTACACAGATAGCAGTGTACATATTTCCATGTTTATACAGATGGCAGTGTAGATATTTCCATGTTTATAGAGGTGGCGGTGTAGATATTTCCATGTTTATAGAGATAACGGTGTAGACATTTCCACGTTTATACAGTAAGCGGTGTAGATATATCCATGTTCATATAGATGGCGGTGTAGATATTTCCATCGTTACACAGATAGCGTTGTGGATATTTCCATGTTTATACAGAGGGCGGTGTAGATATTTCCATGTTCATAGAGATGGCGGTGTAGATATTTCAATGTTTACAGAGATAGAGGTGTAGACATGTCGTTGTTTGTAGAGATAGCGGGGTTGATATTTCCATGTTTATACAGATGGCGGTGTAGTTATTTCCATCTGTATACAGATGGCGGTGTACATATTTGCATGTTCATACTGATGGCGGTGTAGATATTTCCATGATTTAGACTTGGCGGTGAAGATATTTCCATGTTTATACAGATAGCGGTGTAGATATTTCCATGTTTATAGAGTTAGCTGTGTAGATATTTCCATCGTTATACAGATGGCGGTGTAGATATTTCCATGTTCATACAGATGGTGGTGTAGATATTTCCATGTTTATACAGATGACGGTGTATATATTTCCATGTTAATACAGAAGGCGGGGTAGATATTTCCATGTTTATAGAGATGGCGGTGTAGATATTTCCATGTTTATGCAGATAGCGGTGTAGATATTTCCATGTTTACACAGATAGCTGTGTAGAGATTTACATCCTTATACAAATGGCGGTGTAGATTTTTCCATGTTTATATAGATGGCAGTGTAGATATTTCCATCTTTATACAGATGGCGGTGTTGGTATTTCCATGTTTATAGAGATGGCGGTGTAGATATTTCGATGTTTATAGAGATAGCAGTGTAGTTATTTACATGTTAATAGGCATAGCGGTGTAGATATTTCCATGTTTATAGAGATAGAGGTGTAGATATTTCCTTGTTTATACAGATAGCAGTGTAGATATTTCCATGTTTATAGAGATAGCGGTGTAGGCATTGCCAAGTTTATACAGATAGCGGTGTAGATAATTCCATGTTTATACAGATGTCCGTGTAGATATTTCCATGTTTATACAGATAGCTCTGTATATATTTCCATCTATATACAGATGGTGGTGTAGATATTTCCATCCTTATACAGATAGCGGTGTAGATATTTCCATGTTTATACAGATGGCGGTGTAGATATTTCCGTGTTTATAGAGATGGCGGTGTAGATATTTCCACGTTTATAGAGATATCGGTGTAGTTATTTCCATATTAATAGGCATAGCGGTGTAGATATTTCCATGTTTATAGAGACAGAGGTGTAGATATTTCCTTGTTTATAGAGATAGCGTTGTAGATATTTCCATGTTTATAGCGAAAGCGGTGTAGACATTTCCAAATTTATACAGATAGTGGTGTAGATATTTAAAGCTTCATACAGATGGTGGTGTAGATATTTCCATCCTTATACAGATAGCGGTGTAGATATTTCCATGTTTGTACAGATGGCGGAGTAGATATTTCCTTCTTTCTACAGTTGGCCGTGCAGATATTTCCATGTTCATAGAGAAGGCGGTGTAGATATTTCCATGTCTACAGAGATAGAGTTGTAGATATTTCCTTGTTTATAGAGATAGCGGTGTAGATATTTCCATGTTTATACAGATGACGGTGTAGATATTTCCATCTCTATACAGATGGCCGTGAACATATATCCATGTTCATACAGATGGCGGTGTATGTATTTCCAGGTTTTTAGACATGACGGTGTAGATATTTCCATGTTTATACAGATAGCGGTGTATATATTTCCATGTTTATACAGTTAGCTGTGTAGATATTTCCATCGATATACTGATGGCGATGTAGATATTTCAATGTTCATGCAGATGGCGGTGTAGATATTTCCATGTTTATACAGATGACGGTGTAGATATTTCCATGTTTATACAGAAGGCGGTGTCGATATTTCCATGTTTATAGAGATTGCGGTGTAGATATTTCCATGTTTATACAGATAGCAGTGTAGATATTTTCATGTTTATACAGATAACTGTGTAGATATTCACATCTTTATAGAAATGGCGGTGTGGATATTTCCATGTTTATACAGATGGCGGTGTAGTTATTTCCATCTTTATACAGATGGCGGTGTAGTTATTTCCATGTTTATAGAGATGGCGGTGTAGATATTTCCATGTTTATGGAGACAGCGCTGTAGTTATTTCCGTGTAAACAGGCATAGTGGTGTAGATATTTCCATGTTTATAGAGATGGCGGTGTAGATATTTCCATGTTTATATAGATAGCGGTGCAGTTATTTCAATGTAAATAGGCATACCGGTGTAGATATTTCCATGTTTATAGAGATGGCGGTGTAGATATTTCCATGTTTATAGGGATAGCGGTGTAGTTATTTCCACGTTAATAGGCATAGCGGTGTAGATATTTCCATGTTTATAGAGATGGCGGTGTAGATATTTCCATGTTTATAGGGATAGAGGTGTAGATATTTCCTTGTGTATACAGATAGAGGTGAAAATATTTCCATGTTTATAGAGATAGCGGTGTAGACATTGCGACGTTTATACAGATAGCGGTGTAGATAGTTCCATGTTTATAGAGATGGCGGTGTAGACATTTCCATGTTTATACAGATGGCTGTGTAGATATTTCCACCTTTATACAGATGGTGGTGTAGATATTTCCATGTTTACACAGATAGCAGTGTACATATTTCCATGTTTATACAGATGGCAGTGTAGATATTTCCATGTTTATAGAGGTGGCGGTGTAGATATTTCCATGTTTATAGAGATAACGGTGTAGACATTTCCACGTTTATACAGTAAGCGGTGTAGATATATCCATGTTCATATAGATGGCGGTGTAGATATTTCCATCGTTACACAGATAGCGTTGTGGATATTTCCATGTTTATACAGAGGGCGGTGTAGATATTTCCATGTTCATAGAGATGGCGGTGTAGATATTTCAATGTTTACAGAGATAGAGGTGTAGACATTTCGTTGTTTGTAGAGATAGCGGGGTAGATATTTCCATGTTTATACAGATGGCGGTGTAGTTATTTCCATCTGTATACAGATGGCGGTGTACATATTTGCATGTTCATACGGATGGCGGTGTAGATATTTCCATGATTTAGACTTGGCGGTGAAGATATTTCCATGTTTATACACATAGCGGTGTAGATATTTCCATGTTTATAGAGTTAGCTGTGTAGATATTTCCATCGTTATACAGATGGCGGTGTAGATATTTCCATGTTCATACAGATGGTGGTGTAGATATTTCCATGTTTATACAGATGACGGTGTATGTATTTCCATGTTTATACAGAAGGCGGTGTCGATATTTCCATGTTTATAGAGATTGCGGTGTAGATATTTCCATGTTTATACAGATAGCAGTGTAGATATTTTCATGTTTATACAGATAACTGTGTAGATATTCACATCTTTATAGAAATGGCGGTGTGGATATTTCCATGTTTATACAGATGGCGGTGTAGTTATTTCCATCTTTATACAGATGGCGGTGTAGTTATTTCCATGTTTATAGAGATGGCGGTGTAGATATTTCCATGTTTATGGAGACAGCGCTGTAGTTATTTCCGTGTAAACAGGCATAGTGGTGTAGATATTTCCATGTTTATAGAGATGGCGGTGTAGATATTTCCATGTTTATATAGATAGCGGTGCAGTTATTTCAATGTAAATAGGCATACCGGTGTAGATATTTCCATGTTTATGGAGATGGCGGTGTAGATATTTCCATGTTTATAGGGATAGCGGTGTAGTTATTTCCACGTTAATAGGCATAGCGGTGTAGATATTTCCATGTTTATAGAGATGGCGGTGTAGATATTTCCATGTTTATAGGGATAGAGGTGTAGATATTTCCTTGTGTATACAGATAGAGGTGAAAATATTTCCATGTTTATAGAGATAGCGGTGTAGACATTGCGACGTTTATACAGATAGCGGTGTAGATAGTTCCATGTTTATAGAGATGGCGGTGTAGACATTTCCATGTTTATACAGATGGCTGTGTAGATATTTCCACCTTTATACAGATGGTGGTGTAGATATTTCCATGTTTACACAGATAGCAGTGTACATATTTCCATGTTTATACAGATGGCAGTGTAGATATTTCCATGTTTATAGAGGTGGCGGTGTAGATATTTCCATGTTTATAGAGATAACGGTGTAGACATTTCCACGTTTATACAGTAAGCGGTGTAGATATATCCATGTTCATATAGATGGCGGTGTAGATATTTCCATCGTTACACAGATAGCGTTGTGGATATTTCCATGTTTATACAGAGGGCGGTGTAGATATTTCCATGTTCATAGAGATGGCGGTGTAGATATTTCAATGTTTACAGAGATAGAGGTGTAGACATTTCGTTGTTTGTAGAGATAGCGGGGTAGATATTTCCATGTTTATACAGATGGCGGTGTAGTTATTTCCATCTGTATACAGATGGCGGTGTACATATTTGCATGTTCATACGGATGGCGGTGTAGATATTTCCATGATTTAGACTTGGCGGTGAAGATATTTCCATGTTTATACACATAGCGGTGTAGATATTTCCATGTTTATAGAGTTAGCTGTGTAGATATTTCCATCGTTATACAGATGGCGGTGTAGATATTTCCATGTTCATACAGATGGTGGTGTAGATATTTCCATGTTTATACAGATGACGGTGTATGTATTTCCATGTTTATACAGAAGGCGGTGTCGATATTTCCATGTTTATAGAGATTGAGGTGTAGATATTTCCATGTCTACAGAGATAGAGTTGTAGATATTTCCATGTTTATAGCAAAAGCGGTGTAGACATTTCCAAATTTATACAGATAGTGGTGTAGATATTTAAAGCTTCATACAGATGGTGGTGTAGATATTTCCATCCTTATACAGATAGCGGTGTAGATATTTCCATGTTTGTACAGATGGCGGAGTAGATATTTCCTTCTTTCTACAGTTTGCCGTGCAGATATTTCCATGTTCATAGAGAAGGCGGTGTAGATATTTCCATGTCTACAGAGATAGAGTTGTAGATATTTCCTTGTTTATAGAGATAGCGGTGTAGATATTTCCATGTTTATACAGATGACGGTGTAGATATTTCCATCTCTATACAGATGGCCGTGAACATATATCCATGTTCATACAGATGGCGGTGTATGTATTTCCATGTTTTTAGACATGACGGTGTAGATATTTCCATGTTTATACAGATAGCGGTGTATATATTTCCATGTTTATACAGTTAGCTGTGTAGATATTTCCATCGATATACTGATGGCGATGTAGATATTTCAATGTTCATACAGATGGCGGTGTAGATATTTCCATGTTTATACAGATGACGGTGTAGATATTTCCATGTTTGTACAGAAGGCGGTGTCGATATTTCCATGTTTATAGAGATTGCGGTGTAGATATTTCCATGTTTATACAGATAGCAGTGTAGATATTTTCATGTTTATACAGATAACTGTGTAGATATTCACATCTTTATAGAAATGGCGGTGTAGATATTTCCATGTTTATACAGATGGCGGTGTAGTTATTTCCATCTTTATACAGATGGCGGTGTAGTTATTTCCATGTTTATAGAGATGGCGGTGTAGATATTTCCATGTTTATGGAGACAGCGCTGTAGTTATTTCCGTGTAAACAGGCATAGTGGTGTAGATATTTCCATGTTTATAGAGATGGCGGTGTAGATATTTCCATGTTTATAGAGATAGCGGTGCAGTTATTTCAATGTAAATAGGCATACCGGTGTAGATATTTCCATGTTTATAGAGATGGCGGTGTAGATATTTCCATGTTTATAGGGATAGCGGTGTAGTTATTTCCACGTTAATAGGCATAGCGGTGTAGATATTTCCATGTTTATAGAGATGGCGGTGTAGATATTTCCATGTTTATAGGGATAGAGGTGTAGATATTTCCTTGTGTATACAGATAGAGGTGAAAATATTTCCATGTTTATAGAGATAGCGGTGTAGACATTGCGACGTTTATACAGATAGCGGTGTAGATAGTTCCATGTTTATAGAGATGGCGGTGTAGACATTTCCATGTTTATACAGATGGCTGTGTAGATATTTCCACCTTTATACAGATGGTGGTGTAGATATTTCCATGTTTACACAGATAGCAGTGTACATATTTCCATGTTTATACAGATGGCAGTGTAGATATTTCCATGTTTATAGAGGTGGCGGTGTAGATATTTCCATGTTTATAGAGATAACGGTGTAGACATTTCCACGTTTATACAGTAAGCGGTGTAGATATATCCATGTTCATATAGATGGCGGTGTAGATATTTCCATCGTTACACAGATAGCGTTGTGGATATTTCCATGTTTATACAGAGGGCGGTGTAGATATTTCCATGTTCATAGAGATGGCGGTGTAGATATTTCAATGTTTACAGAGATAGAGGTGTAGACATTTCGTTGTTTGTAGAGATAGCGGGGTAGATATTTCCATGTTTATACAGATGGCGGTGTAGTTATTTCCATCTGTATACAGATGGCGGTGTACATATTTGCATGTTCATACGGATGGCGGTGTAGATATTTCCATGATTTAGACTTGGCGGTGAAGATATTTCCATGTTTATACACATAGCGGTGTAGATATTTCCATGTTTATAGAGTTAGCTGTGTAGATATTTCCATCGTTATACAGATGGCGGTGTAGATATTTCCATGTTCATACAGATGGTGGTGTAGATATTTCCATGTTTATACAGATGACGGTGTATGTATTTCCATGTTTATACAGAAGGCGGTGTCGATATTTCCATGTTTATAGAGATTGCGGTGTAGATATTTCCATGTTTATACAGATAGCAGTGTAGATATTTTCATGTTTATACAGATAGCTGTGTAGATATTCACATCTTTATAGAAATGGCGGTGTAGATATTTCCATGTTTATACAGATGGCGGTGTAGATATTTCCATCTTTATACAGATGGCGGTGTAGGTATTTCCATGTTTATAGAGATGGCGGTGTAGATATTTCCATGTTTATGGAGATAGCGCTGTAGTTATTTCCGTGTAAACAGGCATAGTGGTGTAGATATTTCCATGTTTATAGAGATGGCGGTGTAGATATTTCCATGTTTATAGAGATAGCGGTGTAGTTATTTCAATGTAAATAGGCATACTGGTGTAGATATTTCCATGTTTATAGAGATAGAGTTGTAGATATTTCCTAGATTATACAGATACCGGTGAACATATTCCCATGTTTATACAGATAGCTGTGTAGATATTTACATCCTTATACAAATGGCGGTGTAGATTTTTCCATGTTTATATAGATGGCAGTGTAGATATTTCCATCTTTATACAGATGGCGGTGTTGGTATTTCCATGTTTATAGAGATGGCGGTGCAGATATTTCTATGTTTATAGAGATAGCGGTGTAGTTATTTACATGTTAATAGTCATAGCGGTGTAAATATTTCCATGTTTATAGAGATAGAGTTGTAGATATTTCCTTGTTTATACAGATAGCGGTGTAGATATTTCCATGTTTATAGAGACAGTGGTGTAGACATTGCCAAGTTTATACAGATAGCGGTGTATGTATTTCCATGTTTATAGAGAAGGCGGTGTAGATATTTCCATGTTTATACAGATAGCTCTGTAGATATTTCCATCTTTATACAAATGGTTGTGTAGATATTTCCATCCTTATACAGATAGCGGTGTAGATATTTCCATGTTTATACAGATGGCGATGTAGATATTTCCATGTTTATAGAGATGGCGGTGTGGATATTTCCACGTTTATAGAGATAACGGTGTAGTTATTTCCATATTAATAGGCATAGCGGTGTAGATATTTCCATGTTTATAGAGACAGAGGTGTAGATATTTCCTTGTTTATAGAGATAGCGGTGTAGATATTTCCACATTTATACAGATAGTGGTGTAGATATTTAAAGCTTCATACAGATGGTGGTGTAGATATTTCCATCCTTATACAGATAGCGGTGTAGATATTTCCATGTTTGTACAGATGGTGGAGTAGATATTTCCTTCTTTGTACAGATGGTGGTGCAGATATTTCCATGTTCATAGAGAAGGCGGTGTAGATATTTCCATGTTTACAGAGATAGAGGTGTAGATATTTCCTTGTTTATAGAGATAGCGGTGTAGATATTTCCATGTTTATACAGATGGAGGTGTAGATATTTCCATCTCTATACAGATGGCGGTGTACATATATCCATGTTCATACAGATGGCGGTGTAGGTATTTCCATGTTTTTAGACATGGCGGTGTAGATATTTCCATGTTTATACAGATAGCGGTGTAGATATTTCCATGTTTATACAGTTAGCTGTGTAGATATTTCCATCGTTATACTGATTGCGGTGTAGATATTTCCACGTTCATACAGATGGCGGTGTAGATATTTCCATCTTTATACAGATGACGGTGTAGATATTTCCTTGTTTATACAGAAGGCGGTGTAGATATTTCTATGTTTATAGAGATTGCGGTGTAGATATTTCCATGTTTATACAGATAGCAGTGTAGATATTTCCATGTTTATACAGATAGCTTTGTAGATATTTACATCTTTATAGAAATGGTGGTGTAGATATTTCGATGTTTATACAGATGGCGGTGTAGATATTACTATCTTTATACAGATGGCGATGTAGGTATTTCCATGTTTATAGAGATGGCGGTGTACATATTTCCATGTTTATGGAGATAGCGCTGTACTTATTTCCGTGTTAATAGGCATAGCGGTGTAGATATTTCCATGTTTATAGAGATGGCCGTGTAGATATTTCCATGTTTATAGAGATAGCGGTGTAGTTATTTCAATGTAAATAGGCATACCGGTGTAGATATTTCCATGTTTATAGAGATAGAGGTGTAGATATTTCCTACTTTATACAGATTGCGGTGTAGACATTTCCATGTGTATAGAGATAGCGGTGTAGACATTTCCAAATTTATACAGATAGCGGTGTAGATATTTAAAGGTTCATACAGGTGGTGGTGTAGATATTTCCATCCTTATACAGATAGCGGTGTAGATATTTCCACGTTTATACAGATGGCGTTGTAGATATTTCCATGTTTATATAGATGGCGATGTTGATATTTCCATCTTTATACAGATTGCAGTTAAGATATTTCCATCTTTATACAGATGGCGGTGTAGGTATTTCCATGTTTATAGAGATGGCGGTGCAGATATTTCCATGTTGATAGAGACAGACGTGTAGATGTTTCCTTGTTTATACAGATAGTGGTGTAGATATTTCCATGTTTATAGAGATAGCGGGGTAGCCATTTCCAAATTTATACAGATAGCCGTGTAGTTATTTAAAGGTTCATACAGATGGTGGTGTAGATATTTCCATCCTTATACAGATAGCGGTGTAGATATTTCCATGTTT
This sequence comes from Gorilla gorilla gorilla, assembly GCF_029281585.2. NCBI lineage: Eukaryota > Metazoa > Chordata > Mammalia > Primates > Hominidae > Gorilla > Gorilla gorilla. The sequence goes on from NC_073229.2 coordinate 195,853,170, forward strand.
ATAGAGATGGCGGTGTAGATATTTCGATATTTATAGAGATAGCGGTGCAGATATTTCCATGTTTACACAGATAGCGGTGTAGATATTTCCATGTTTTTACAGATAGCGGTGTAGATATTTCCATATTTATAGTGTTGGCGGTGTAGATATTTCCATGTTCATACAGATGGCGGTGTAGTTATTTCCATGTTTATATAGTTGGCAGTGTAGATATTTCCATGTTCATACAGATGGCGGTGAAGATATTTCTATGTTTATACACATGATGGTGTAGATATTTCCAAGTTTTAAGAGATAGCGGTGTAGATTTTTTCGTGTTTACACAGATAGCGGTGTAGATGTTTCCATGTTTACACAGATAGCGGTGTAGATATTTCCATGTTTATACTGATAGCGGTGTAGATATTTCCATGTGTATTCAGATAACGGTGTAGGTATTTACATATTCCTACAGATGGCTGTGTAGATATTTATATGTTTATACAGATTGCGGAGTAGATATTTTCATGTTTGTAGAGACAGCGGTGTAGATATTTCCATGTTTCTACAGTTGGTGTTGTAGATATTTCCATGTTTACACAGATAGCGGTGTAGATATTTCCATGTTTATACTGATAGCGGTGTAGATATTTCCATGTGTATTCAGATAACGGTGTAGGTATTTACATATTCCTACAGATGGCTGTGTAGATATTTATATGTTTATTCAGATTGCGGAGTAGATATTTTCATGTTTATAGAGACAGCGGTGTAGATATTTCCATGTTCCTGTAGATGGCTGTGTAGATATTTCCAAGTTTATACAGATAGTGGTGTAGATATTTCCATGTTTACACAGATATCATTGTAGATATCTCCATTTTTATACAGATAGCGTTGTAGATATTTCCATGCTTATAGAGATATCGGTGTAGATATTTCCAGGATTCTACAGATTGCAGTGTAGATATTTCCACGTTTATATAGATGGCTCTGTAGATATTTCCATGTTTATAGAGATAGCGGTGTAGATATTTCAATGTTTATTCAGATAGCGGTGTAGATATTTCCATGTTTACACAGATAGCGGTGTAGATATTTCCATGTTTACCTAGACAGCGGAGTATATATTTCCATGTTTATACAGATAGCGGTGTAGATATTTCCATGTTTACACAGATAACGGTGAAGATATTTACATGTTCCTACAGATGGCTGTGTAGATATTTCCATGTTTATACAGATAGCAGTGTAGATATTTCCGTGTTTTTAGAGATATCCGTGTAGTTATTTCCATGTAAATAGGCATAGCTTTGTAGATATTTCCATGTTTATATAGATAGAGGTGTAGATATTTCCTAGTTTATACAGACAGCGGTGTAGTTATTTCCATGTTTATAGAGAGAGCGGTGTAGACATTTCCACGTTTATACAGATAGCGGTGTAGATATTTCCATGTTCTTACAGATGGCGGTGTAGATATTTCCATCCTTATACAGATAGCCGTGTAGATATTTCCAAGTTTATACAGATGTTTGTGTAGATATTTCCATGTTTATACAGATGGCGGTGTAGATATTTCCATCTTTATACACATGGCGGAGTAGATTTTTCCATGTTCATACAGATGGCGGTGTAGATATTTCCATGTTTATGGAGATAGCGGTGTAGACATTTCCACGTTTATACAGATAGCGGTGTAGATATTTCCATATTCTTACAGATGGCGGTGCAGATATTTCCATTCTTATACAGATAGCCGTGTAGAAATTTCCATGTTTATGCAGATTGTGGTGTAGATATTTCCATGTTTATGGAGATGGCGGTGTAGATATTTCCATGTTTATAGAGATAACGGTGTAGTTATTTCAAAGTTAATAGGCATAGCGGTGTAGATATTTACATGTTTATAGAGAAGTGTAGATGTTTCCTTGTTTATACAGATATAGGTGTAGATATTTCCATGTTTATAGAGATAGCGGTGTAGACATTTCCAAATTTATACAGATAGCGGTGTAGGTATTTAAAGGTTCATACAGATGTTGGTGTGGATATTTCCATCCTTATACAGATAGCGGTGTAGGTATTTCCAAGTTTATGCAGATAGAGGAGTAGATATTTCCAATTTTATGCAGATAGCGGTGAGGATATTTCCATGTTTATGCAGAAAGCGGTGTAGATATTTCCATGTTCCTGCAGATGGCTGTGTAGATATTTCCAAGTTTATACAGACACTGGTGTAGATATTTCCATGTTTACACACATAACGTTGTAGATATTTCCATGTTCCTACAGAGGGCGGTGTACATATTTACATGTTTGTAGAGTTGGCGGTTTAGACATTTCCACGTTCATACAGATGGAGGTGTAGATATTTCCATGTTTATACAGATAGCGGTTTGGATATTTCCATCTTTATACACATAATGGTGTAGATCTTTCCATGTTTTTAGAGATAGCTGTGTAGTTATTTCCATGTTTACACAGATAGCGGTGTAGATATTTCCATGTTTATATAGATGACTCTGTAGATATTTCCATGTTTACAGAGATAGCGGTGTAGATATTTCCATGTTTATAGAGATAGCAGTGTTGATATTTCCATGTTTACTCAGATAGCGGTGTAGATATTTCCATATTTATACAGAAAGCGGTGTAGATATTTCCATGTTTATAGAGATATCGGTGTAGATATTTCCATGTTTATACAGATAGCAGCGTAGATACTTCCATGCTAGTACACATGTCGGTGTAGATATTTCCATGTTCATACAGATGGCGGTGAAGATATTTCCATGTTTATACAGATAACGGTGTACATATTTCCATGTTTACACAGATAGCGGTGTAGATATTTCTATGTTTACACAGATCACGGTGTAGATATTTAGATGTTTATGCAGATAGGGGTGTAGATATTTCCATGTTCATACAGATGGCGTAGATATTTCCATCTTTATATAGTTGGCAGTGTAGATATTTCCATGTTCATACAGATGGCGGTGAAGATATTTCCATGTTTATACACATAACGGTATAGATATTTCCAAGTTTTAAGAGATAGCGGAGTAGATATTTCCATGTATACACAGATAGCGGTATAGATATTTCCATGTTTACACAGATAGCGGAGTATTTTCATGTTTATACACATAGCGATGTAGATATTTCCATGTGTATACAGAAAGCGGTGTAGATAGTTACATGTTCCTACAGATGTCTGTGTAGATATTTCCAAGTTTATACTGATAGTGGTGTAGATATATCCGTGTTTATAGAGATACCGTTGTACATATTTCCATCTTCTTTCGGTGGGTGGTGTAGATATTTCCATGTTTACACAGATAGCGGTGTAGATATTTCCAAGTTTATGCAGATAGCGGTGGAGATATTTCGACTTTTATGCAGATAGCAGTGTAGATATTTCCATGTTTATACAGAAAGCGGTGTAGATAATTCCATGTTCCTACAGATTGTGCTGTAGATATTTCCATGTTTATTGAGTTGGCGGTTTAGACATTTCCATATTCATGCAGATGGCAGTGTAGATATTTCCGTGTTCATACAGATAGCAGTGTAGATATTTCCATCTTTATACACGTAATGGTGTAGATATTTCCATGTTTATACAGATGGCGGTGTAGATATTTCCATACTCATACAGATGGCGGTGTAGATATTTCCATGTGTATAGAGATAGCGGTGTAGGTATTTCCATGTTTACACAGATAGCGGTGTAGATATTTTATGTTTACACAGATAGCGGTGTAGATATTTCCATGTTTATACAGATAACGGTGTAGATATTCACATATTCATACAGATGGTTGTGTATATATTTATATGTTTATACAGATTGCAGAGTAGATATTTCCATGTGTATAGAGATAGCGGTGTAGGTATTTCCATGTTTACACAGATTGCGGTGTAGATATTTCCATGTTTACACAGATAGCGGTGTAGATATTTCCACGTTTATACAGATAGCGGTGTAGATATTTCCATATTTATAGAGTTGGCGGTGTAGATATTTCCATGTTCATACAGATCGCGGTGTATATATTTCCATGTTTATATAGTTGGCAGTGTAGATATTTCCATGTTCATACACATGGCGGTGAAGTTATTTCCATGTTTATACACATGACGGTGTAGATATTTCCAAGTTTTAAGAGGTAGCGCTGTAGATATTTCCCTGTTTACACAGATGGCGGTGAAGATATTTCCATGTTTAGAGAGATAGCGGTGTAGATATTTCCATGTTTACACAGATAGCGTAGATATTTCCATGTTCCTACAGGTGGTGGTGTAGATGTTTCCATGTTTACACAGATAGTGGTGTAGGTATTTCCAAGTTTATGCAGATAGCGGTGGAGATATTTCCACTTTTATGGAGATAGCGGTGTAGATATTTCCATGTTTATACAGAAAGCGGTGTAGATATTTCCATGTTTCTACAAATGGTGCTGTAGATATTTCCATGTTTATAGAGTTGGCGGTTTAGACATTTCCATCTTTGTACAGATGGCGGTGTAGATATTTCCATCTTCATACACATAACGGTGTAGATATTTCCATGTTTATACAGGTGACGGTGTATATATTTCCATACTCATACAGATGGCTGAGTAGCTATTTCCATGTTTATAGAGATAGCGGCGTAGATATTTCCATGTTTACACAGATAGCGGTGTAGATATTTCCAAGTTTATACAGAAAGCGGTGTAGATATTTCCATGTTTATAGAGATATCGGAGTAGATATTTCCATGTTCACACAGATAGCGGTGTAGAGATTTCCATGTTTACACATATAGCGGTGTAGATATTTCCAAGTTTATGCAAATAGCGTTGTAGATATTTCCACTTTTATGCAGATAGAGGTATAGATATTTCGATGTTTATACAGATAGCGGTGTAGATATTTCCATGTTTATACACATAGTGGTGTAAATATTTCCATGTTTATGCAGATAGCTGTGTAGATATTTCCATCGTTATACAGATGGCGGTGTAGATATTTCCATGTTCATACAGATGGCGGTGTAGATATTTCCATGTTTATACAGATGACGGTGTAGATATTTCCATGTTTATAGAGAAGGCGGTGTAGATAATTCCATGTTTATAGAGATGGCAGTGTAGATATTTCCATGTTTATACAGATAGCGGTGTAGATATTTCCATGTTTATACAGATAGCTGTGTAGATATTTACATCCTTATACAAATGGCGGTGTAGATTTTTCCATGTTTATATAGATGGCGGTGTAGATATTTCCATCTTTATACAGATGGCGGTGTTGGTATTTCCATGTTTATAGAGATGGCGGTGTAGATATTTGGATGTTTATAGAGATAGCGGTGTAGTTATTTACATGTTAATAGGCATAGCGGTGTAGATATTTCCATGTTTATAGAGACAGAGGTGTAGATATTTCCTTGTTTATACAGATAGCGGTGTAGATATTTCCATGTTTATAGAGATAGCGGTGTAGACATTGCCACGTTTATACAGATAGTGGCGTAGATATTTCCATATTTATAGAGATGGCGGTGTAGATATTTCCATGTTTATACAGATAGCTCTGTAGATATTTCCATCTTTATAGAGAAGGTGGTGTAGATATTTCCATCCTTATTCAGATAGCGGTGTAGACATTTCCATGTTTATACACATGGCGGTGTAGATATTTCCATGTTTATAGAGATGGCGTTGTAGATATTTCCACGTTTATAGAGATAACGGTGTAGTTATTTCCATATTAATAGGCATAGCGGTGTAGATATTTCCATGTTTATAGAGATGGAGGTGTAGATATTTCCTTGTTTATAGAGATAGCGGTGTAGATATTTCCATGTTTATGGAGATAGCGCTGTAGTTATTTCCGTGTTAATAGGCATAGCGATGTAGATATTTCCATGTTTATAGAGATGGCGGTGTAGATATTTCCATGTTTATACAGATAGCGGAGTAGTTATTTCAATATAAATAGGCATACCGGTGTGGATATTTCCATGTTAATAGAGATAGAGGTGTAGATATTTCCTAGTTTATACAGATAGCGGTGTAGATATTTCCATGTTTATAGAGATAGCGGTGTAGACATTTCCACGTTTATACAGATAGCGGTGTAGATATATCCATGTTCATACAGATGGCGGTGTAGATATTTCCATCCTTACAGAAATAGCGGTGTAGATATTTCCATGTTTATAGAGATGGCGATGTAGATATTTCCATGTTTATGGAGATGGCGGTGTAGATATTTCCATGTTTATAGAGATAACGGTGTAGTTATTTCAAAGTTAATGGGCATAGCGGTGTAGATATTTCCATGTGTATAGAGACAGAGGTGTAGATGTTTCCTTGTTTATACAGATAGCGGTGTAGATATTTCCATGTGTATAGAGATAGCGGTGTAGACATTTCCAAATTTATACAGACAGCGGTGTAGATATTTAAAGGTTCATACAGATGGTGGTGTAGATATATCCATCCTTATACAGATAGCGGTGTAGATATTTCCATGTTTTTACAGATGGCGGTGTAGATATTTCCATGTTTATATAGATGGCGGTGTAGATATTTCCATCTTTATACGGATGGCGGTGTAGATATTTGCATCTTTATACAGATAGAGATGTAGGTATTTCCATGTTTATAGAGGTGGCGGTGTAGATATTTCCATGTTTATAGAGACAGACGCGTAGATGTTTCCTTGTTTATACAGATAGCGGTGTAGATATTTCCATGTTTATAGAGATAGCGGTGTAGCCATTTCCAAATTTATACAGATAGCGGTGTAGATATTTAAAGGTTCATACAGATGGTGGTGTAGATATTTCCATCTTTATACAGATGGCGGTGTAGATATTTCCATGTTCATAGAGAGGGCGGTGTAGATATTTCCATGTTTACAGAGATAGAGGTGTAGACATTTCCTTGTTTGTAGAGAAAGCGGGGTAGATATTTCCATGTTCATACGGATGGCGGTGTAGATATTTCCATGTTTTTAGACATGGCGGTGAATATATTTCCATGTTTATACAGATAGCCGTGTAGATATTTCCATGTTTATACAGTTAGCTGTGTAGATATTTCCATCGTTATACAGAGGGCGGTGTAGATATTTCCAAGTTCATACAGATGGCGGTGTACATATTTCCATCTTTATACAGATGACGGTGTAGATATTTCCATGTTTATACAGAAGGCGGTGTAGATATTTCCATGTTTATAGAGATTGCGGTGTAGATATTTCCTTGTTTATACAGATAGCGCTGTAGATATTTCCATGTTTATAGAGATAGCGGTGTAGGCATTTCCACATTTATACAGATAGTGGTGTAGGTATTTAAAGCTTCATACAGATGCTGGTGTAGATATTTCCATCCTTATACAGATAGCGGTGTAGATATTTCCGTGTTTGTACAGATGGCGCTGTAGATATTTCCATCTTTATACAGATGTCGGTGTAGATAATTCCATGTTTACAGAGATAGCGGTTTAGATATTTCCATGTTTACACAGATAGCGGTGAGGATATTTCCATGTTTTTACAGATAGCGGTGTAGATATTTTCATATTTATAGAGTTGGCGGTGTAGATATTTCCATGTTCATACAGATGGCGGTGTAGATATTTCCATGTTTATATAGTTGGCAGTGTAGATATTTCCATGTTCATACAGATGGCGGTGAAGATATTTCTATGTTTAAACACATGATGATGTAGATATTTCCAAGTTTTAAGAGATAGCGGTGTAGATATTTTCGTGTTTACACAGATAGCGGTGTAGATATTTCCATGTTTTTACTGATAGTGGTGTAGATATTTCCATGTGTATGCAGATAACGGTGTAGATATTTACATATTCCTACAGATGGCTGTGTAGATATTTATATGTTTATACAGATTGCGGAGTAGATATTTTCATGTTTATAGAGACAGCGGTGTAGATATTTCCATGTTTCTACAATAGGTGTGGTAGATATTTCCATGTTTACACAGATAGCGGTGTAGATATTTCCAAGTTTATGCAGATAGCGGAGTAGATATTTCCACTTTTATGCAGATAGCGGTGAAGATATTTCCATGTTTATGCAGAAAGTGGTGTAGATATTTCCATGTTCCTGCAGATGGCTGTGTAGATATTTCCAAGTTTATACAGATACTGGTGTAGATATTTCCATGTTTACACACATAGCGTTGTAGATATTTCCATGTTCCTACAGAGGGCGGTGTACATATTTACATGTTTGTAGAGTTGGCGGTTTAGACATTTCCACGTTCATACTGATGGTGGTGTAGATATTTCCATGTTTATACAGATAGCGGTGTGGAAATTTCCATCTTTATACACATAATGGTGTAGATCTTTCCATGTTTTTAGAGATAGCGGTGTAGTTATTTCCATGTTTACACAGATAGCGGTGTAGATATTTCCATGTTTATACAGATGACTCTGTAGATATTTCCATGTTTACAGAGATAGCGGTGTAGATATTTCCATGTTTATAGAGATAGCGGTGTAGATATTTCCATGTTTACACAGATAGCGGTGTAGATATTTCCATATTTATACAGAAACCGGTGTAGATATTTCCATGTTTATAGAGATATCGGTGTAGATATTTCCATGTTTATACAGATAGCAGTGTAGATATTTCCATGCTAATACACATGGCGGTGTAGATATTTCCATGTTCATTCAGATGGCGGTGAAGATATTTCCATGTTTATAGAGATAACGGTGTATATATTTCCATGTTTACACAGATAGCGGTGTAGATATTTCTATGTTTACACAGATCGTGGTGTAGATATTTCCATGTTTATACAGAAAGGGGTGTAGATATTTCCATGTTCATACAGATGGCGTAGATATTTCCATCTTTATATAGTTGGCCGTGTAGAAATTTCCATGTTCCTACAGAGGGCGGTGAAGATATTTCCATGTTTATACACATAACGGTGTAGATATTTCCAAGTTTTAAGAGATAGCGGAGTAGATATTTCCATGTATACACAGATAGCGGTATAGATATTTCCATGTTTACACAGATAGCGGTGTATTTTCATGTTTATACAGATAGCGATGTAGATATTTCCATGTGTATACAGAAAGCGGTGCAGATAGTTACATGTTCCTACAGATGGCTGTGTAGATATTTCCAAGTTTATACTGATAGTGGTGTAGATATTTCCGTGTTTATAGAGATATCGTTGTACATAATTCCATCTTCCTTCGGTGGGTGGTGTAGATATTTCCATGTTTACACAGATAGCGGTGTAGATATTTCCAAGTTTATGCAGATAGCGGTGGAGATATTCCCATGTTTATACAGATGGCGGTGTAGATATTTCCATCTCTATACAGATGGCGGTGTACATATTTCCATGTTCATACAGATGGCGGTGTTGATATTTCCATGTTTTTAGACATGGCGGTGTAGATATTTTCATGTTTATACAGATAGCGGTGTAGATATTTCCATGTTTATGCAGTTAGCTGTGTAGATAATTCCATCGTTATACAGATGGCGGTGTAGATGTTTCCATGTTCATACAGATGGCGGTGTAGATATTTCCATGTTTGTACAGATGACGGTGTAGATATTTCCATGTTTATACAGAAGGCAGTGTCGATATTTCGATGTTTATAGAGATGGCAGTGTAGATATTTCCATGTTTATACAGATAGCGGTGTAGATATTTCCATGTTTATATAGATAGCTGTTTAGATATTTACATGTTTATACAAATGGCAGTGTAGATATTTCCATGTTTATATAGACGGCGGTGTAGATATTTCCATCTTTATACAGATGTCGGTGTAGGTATTTCCATGTTTATAGAGATGGCAGTGTAGATATTTCCATGTTTATAGAGATGGCTGTGTAGTTATTTCCATGTTAATAGGCATAGCGGTGTAGATATTTCCATGTTTATGGAGATGGCGGTGTAGATATTTCCATGTTTATAGAGATAGCGGTGTAGATATTTCCTTGTTTATACAGATAGCGGTGTAGATATTTCCGTGTTTTAGAGATGGCGGTGTAGATATTTCCATGTTTATACAGATGGCTGTGTAGATATTTCCATGTTTATAGAGATAGTGGTGCAGTTATTTCCATGTTTATACATATGGCTGTGTAGGTATTTCCATCTTTATACAGATGGTGGTGTAGATATTTCCATCCTTAAACAGATAGCGGTGTAGATATTTCCATGTTTATACAGATGGCGGTGTAGATATCCATGTTTATAGACATGGTGGTGTAGATATTTGCATGTTTATAGAGATAACGGTGTAGTTATTTCCATGTTAATAGGCATAGTGGTGTAGATATTTCCATGTTTATAGAGACAGAGGTGTAGATATTTCCTTGTTTATTCAGATTGCGTTGTATATATTTACATGTTTATAGAGATAGCGGTGTAGACATTTCCACATTTATACAGCTAGTGGTGTAGAATTTTAAAGGGTCATACAGATGCTGGTGTAGATATTTCCATCCTTATACAGATAGCGGTGTAGATATTTCCATGTTTGTACAGATGGCGGTGTAGATATTTCCATCTTTATACAGATGGCGGTGTTGATATTTAAATGTTCATAGAGATGGCGGTGTAGATATTTCCATGTTTATACAGATAGCAGTGTAGATATTTCCATGTTTATACAGATAGCTGTGTAGATATTTCCATCTTTATACATATGGCGGTGTAGATATTTCCATGTTTATACAGATGGCGGTGTAGATATTTCCATTTTTATAGATATGGCCGTGTAGATATTTCCATGTTTAAAGAGATGACAGTGTAGATATTTCCATGTTTATAGAGATAGCGGTGTAGTTGTTTCCATGTAAATAGGCAAAGCGGTGTAGATATTTCCATGTTTATAGAGATAGAGGTGTAGATATTTCCTTGTTTAAACAGATAGCGGTTTAGATATTTCCATGTTTATAGAGATAGCGGTGTAGACATTGCCACGTTTATACTGATAGCGGTGTAGATATTTCCAAGTTTATAGAGATTGCGGTGTAGATATTTCCATGTTTATAAAGATGGCTGTGTAGATATTTCCCTCTTTATACAGATGGTGGTGTAGATATTTCCATCCTTATACAGATAGCGGTGTAGATATTTCCATGTTTATACAGATGGCGGTGTAGATATTTCCATGTTTATAGAGATATCGGTGTAGACATTTCCACATTTATACAGATAGTGGTGTAGATATTTAAATGTTCATACAGATGCTGGCGTAGATATTTCCATCCTTATACAGATAGCGGTGTAGATATTTCCATGTTTGTACAGATGGCGGTGTAGATAATTCCATCTTTATACAAATGGCGGTGTAGGTATTTCCATGTTCATAGAGATGGCAGTGTAGATATTTCCATGTTTATACAGATAGCGGTGTAGATATTTCCATATTTATACAGATGGCGGTGTAGATATTTCCATGTTTATAGAGATGGCCGTGTAGATATTTCCATGTTTAAAGAGATGACAGTGTAGGTATTTCCATGTTTATAGAGATAGCGGAGTATTTATTTCCATGTAAATAGGCAGAGCGGTGTAGATATTTCCTTGTTTATAGAGATAGAAGTGTAGATATTTCCTAGTTTAAACAGATAGCGGTGTAGATATTTCCATGTTTATAGAGATCGCTGTGTAGACATTTCCACGTTTATACAGTAAGCGGTGTAGATATATCCATGTTCATACAGATGGCGGTGGAGATATTTCCATCCTTATACAGATAGCGGTGTAGATATTTCCATGTTTATACAGATAGCTGTGTAGATTTTTACATCTTTATACAAATGTCGGTGTAGATATTTCCATGTTTATATAGATGGCGGTGTAGATATTTCCATCTTTATACAGATGTCGGTGTAGGTATTTCCAAGTTTATAGAGATGGCGGTGTAGATATTTCCATGTTTATAGAGATAGCGGTGTAGTTATTTCCATGTTAATAGGCATAGCGGTGTAGATATTTCCATGTTTATGGAGATGGCGGTGTAGATATTTCCGTGTTTATAGAGATAGCGGTGTAGATATTTCCTTGTTTATACAGATAGCGGTGTAGATATTTCCATGTTTATAGAGATGGCGGTGTAGATATTTCCATGTTTTTACATATGGCTGTGTAGATATTTCCAAGTTTATAGAGATAGTGGTGTAGTTATTTCCATGTTTATACAGATGGCTGTGTAGATATTTCCATCTTTATACAGATGGTGGTGTAGATATTTCCATCCTTATACAGATAGCGGTGTAGATATTTCCATGTTTATACAGATAGCTGTGTACATATTTCCATCTTAATACATATGGCGGTGTAGATATTTCCATGTTTATACAGATGGCTGTGTAGATATTTCCATTTTTATAGATATGGCCGTGTAGATATTTCCATGTTTAAAGAGATGACAGTGTAGATATTTCCATGTTTATACAGATAGCAGTGTAGATATTTTCATGTTTGTACAGATGGCGGTGTAGATATTTCCATCTTTATACAGATGGCGGTGTTGATATTTAAATGTTCATAGAGATGGCGGTGTAGATATTTCCACCTTTATACAGATGGTGGTGTAGATATTTCCATGCTTATACAGATAGCAGTGTAGATATTTCCATGTTTATACAGATGGCGTTGTAGATATTTCCATGTTTATAGAGATGGCGGTGTAGATATTTCCATGTTTATAGAGATAACGGTGTAGTTATTTCAATGTTAATAGGCATAGTGGTGTAGATATTTCCATGTTTATAGAGACAGAGTAGTAGATATTTCCTTGTTTACACAGATAGCGGTGTAGATATTTCCATGTTTATAGAGATAGCGGTGTAGACATTTCCACATTTATACAGATAGTGGTGTAGATATTTAAATGTTCATACAGATGGTGGTGTGGATATATCCATCCTTATACAAATAGCGGTGTAGATATTTCCATGTTTGTACAGATGGCGGTGTAGATATTTCCATCTTTATACAGATGGCGTTGTAGGTATTTCCATGTTCATAGAGATGGCAGTGTAGATATTTCCATGTTTTTACAGATTGCGGTGTTGATATTTCCATATTTATACAGATGGCGGTGTAGATATTTCCATGTTTATAGAGATGGCCGTGTAGATATTTCCATGTTTAAAGAGATGACAATGTAGATATTTCCATGTTTATAGAGATAGCGGAGTAGTTATTTTCATGTAAATAGGCATAGCGTTGTAGATATTTCCTTGTTTATAGAGATAGAGGTGTAGATATTTCCTAGTTTAAACAGATAGCGGTGTAGATATTTCCATGTTTATAGAGATTGCTGTGTAGACATTTCCACGTTTATACAGTAAGCGGTGTAGATATATCCATGTTCATACAGATGGCGGTGGAGATATTTCCATCCTTATACAGATAGCGGTGTACATATTTCCATATTTATACAGATGGCTGTGTAGATATTTCCATGTTTATGGAGATGGCGGTGTAGATATTTTCATGTTTTTAGACATGGCGGTGTAGATATTTCCATGTTTATACAGATAGCGGTGTACATATTTCAATGTTTATACAGTTAACTGTGTAGATATTTCCATCGTTATACAGATGGCGGTGAAGATATTTCCATGTTCATACAGATGGCGGTGTAGATATTTCCATGTTTATACAGATAGCAGTGTAGATATTTCCATGCTAATACACATGGCGGTGTAGATATTTCCATGTTCATTCAGATGGCGGTGAAGATATTTCCATGTTTATAGAGATAACGGTGTATATGTTTCCATGTTTACACAGATAGCGGTGTAGATATTTCTATGTTTACACAGATCGTGGTGTAGATATTTCCATGTTTATACAGAAAGGGGTGTAGATATTTCCATGTTCATACAGATGGCGTAGATATTTCCATCTTTATATAGTTGGCCGTGTAGAAATTTCCATGTTCCTACAGAGGGCGGTGAAGATATTTCCATGTTTATACACATAACGGTGTAGATATTTCCAAGTTTTAAGAGATAGCGGAGTAGATATTTCCATGTATACACAGATAGCGGTATAGATATTTCCATGTTTACACAGATAGCGGTGTATTTTCATGTTTATACAGATAGCGATGTAGATATTTCCATGTGTATACAGAAAGCGGTGCAGATAGTTACATGTTCCTACAGATGGCTGTGTAGATATTTCCAAGTTTATACTGATAGTGGTGTAGATATTTCCGTGTTTATAGAGATATCGTTGTACATAATTCCATCTTCCTTCGGTGGGTGGTGTAGATATTTCCATGTTTACACAGATAGCGGTGTAGATATTTCCAAGTTTATGCAGATAGCGGTGGAGATATTCCCATGTTTATACAGATGGCGGTGTAGATATTTCCATCTCTATACAGATGGCGGTGTACATATTTCCATGTTCATACAGATGGCGGTGTTGATATTTCCATGTTTTTAGACATGGCGGTGTAGATATTTTCATGTTTATACAGATAGCGGTGTAGATATTTCCATGTTTATGCAGTTAGCTGTGTAGATAATTCCATCGTTATACAGATGGCGGTGTAGATGTTTCCATGTTCATACAGATGGCGGTGTAGATATTTCCATGTTTGTACAGATGACGGTGTAGATATTTCCATGTTTATACAGAAGGCGGTGTCGATATTTCGATGTTTATAGAGATGGCAGTGTAGATATTTCCATGTTTATACAGATAGCGGTGTAGATATTTCCATGTTTATATAGATAGCTGTTTAGATATTTACATGTTTATACAAATGGCAGTGTAGATATTTCCATGTTTATATAGACGGCGGTGTAGATATTTCCATCTTTATACAGATGTCGGTGTAGGTATTTCCATGTTTATAGAGATGGCAGTGTAGATATTTCCATGTTTATAGAGATGGCTGTGTAGTTATTTCCATGTTAATAGGCATAGCGGTGTAGATATTTCCATGTTTATGGAGATGGCGGTGTAGATATTTCCATGTTTATAGAGATAGCGGTGTAGATATTTCCTTGTTTATACAGATAGCGGTGTAGATATTTCCGTGTTTTAGAGATGGCGGTGTAGATATTTCCATGTTTATACAGATGGCTGTGTAGATATTTCCATGTTTATAGAGATAGTGGTGCAGTTATTTCCATGTTTATACATATGGCTGTGTAGGTATTTCCATCTTTATACAGATGGTGGTGTAGATATTTCCATCCTTAAACAGATAGCGGTGTAGATATTTCCATGTTTATACAGATGGCGGTGTAGATATCCATGTTTATAGACATGGTGGTGTAGATATTTGCATGTTTATAGAGATAACGGTGTAGTTATTTCCATGTTAATAGGCATAGTGGTGTAGATATTTCCATGTTTATAGAGACAGAGGTGTAGATATTTCCTTGTTTATTCAGATTGCGTTGTATATATTTACATGTTTATAGAGATAGCGGTGTAGACATTTCCACATTTATACAGCTAGTGGTGTAGAATTTTAAAGGGTCATACAGATGCTGGTGTAGATATTTCCATCCTTATACAGATAGCGGTGTAGATATTTCCATGTTTGTACAGATGGCGGTGTAGATATTTCCATCTTTATACAGATGGCGGTGTTGATATTTAAATGTTCATAGAGATGGCGGTGTAGATATTTCCATGTTTATACAGATAGCAGTGTAGATATTTCCATGTTTATACAGATAGCTGTGTAGATATTTCCATCTTTATACATATGGCGGTGTAGATATTTCCATGTTTATACAGATGGCGGTGTAGATATTTCCATTTTTATAGATATGGCCGTGTAGATATTTCCATGTTTAAAGAGATGACAGTGTAGATATTTCCATGTTTATAGAGATAGCGGTGTAGTTGTTTCCATGTAAATAGGCAAAGCGGTGTAGATATTTCCATGTTTATAGAGATAGAGGTGTAGATATTTCCTTGTTTAAACAGATAGCGGTTTAGATATTTCCATGTTTATAGAGATAGCGGTGTAGACATTGCCACGTTTATACTGATAGCGGTGTAGATATTTCCAAGTTTATAGAGATTGCGGTGTAGATATTTCCATGTTTATAAAGATGGCTGTGTAGATATTTCCCTCTTTATACAGATGGTGGTGTAGATATTTCCATCCTTATACAGATAGCGGTGTAGATATTTCCATGTTTATACAGATGGCGGTGTAGATATTTCCATGTTTATAGAGATATCGGTGTAGACATTTCCACATTTATACAGATAGTGGTGTAGATATTTAAATGTTCATACAGATGCTGGCGTAGATATTTCCATCCTTATACAGATAGCGGTGTAGATATTTCCATGTTTGTACAGATGGCGGTGTAGATAATTCCATCTTTATACAAATGGCGCTGTAGGTATTTCCATGTTCATAGAGATGGCAGTGTAGATATTTCCATGTTTATACAGATAGCGGTGTAGATATTTCCATATTTATACAGATGGCGGTGTAGATATTTCCATGTTTATAGAGATGGCCGTGTAGATATTTCCATGTTTAAAGAGATGACAGTGTAGGTATTTCCATGTTTATAGAGATAGCGGAGTATTTATTTCCATGTAAATAGGCAGAGCGGTGTAGATATTTCCTTGTTTATAGAGATAGAAGTGTAGATATTTCCTAGTTTAAACAGATAGCGGTGTAGATATTTCCATGTTTATAGAGATCGCTGTGTAGACATTTCCACGTTTATACAGTAAGCGGTGTAGATATATCCATGTTCATACAGATGGCGGTGGAGATATTTCCATCCTTATACAGATAGCGGTGTAGATATTTCCATGTTTATACAGATAGCTGTGTAGATTTTTACATCTTTATACAAATGTCGGTGTAGATATTTCCATGTTTATATAGATGGCGGTGTAGATATTTCCATCTTTATACAGATGTCGGTGTAGGTATTTCCAAGTTTATAGAGATGGCGGTGTAGATATTTCCATGTTTATAGAGATAGCGGTGTAGTTATTTCCATGTTAATAGGCATAGCGGTGTAGATATTTCCATGTTTATGGAGATGGCGGTGTAGATATTTCCGTGTTTATAGAGATAGCGGTGTAGATATTTCCTTGTTTATACAGATAGCGGTGTAGATATTTCCATGTTTATAGAGATGGCGGTGTAGATATTTCCATGTTTTTACATATGGCTGTGTAGATATTTCCAAGTTTATAGAGATAGTGGTGTATTTATTTCCATGTTTATACAGATGGCTGTGTAGATATTTCCATCTTTATACAGATGGTGGTGTAGATATTTCCATCCTTATACAGATAGCGGTGTAGATATTTCCATGTTTATACAGATAGCTGTGTACATATTTCCATCTTAATACATATGGCGGTGTAGATATTTCCATGTTTATACAGATGGCTGTGTAGATATTTCCATTTTTATAGATATGGCCGTGTAGATATTTCCATGTTTAAAGAGATGACAGTGTAGATATTTCCATGTTTATACAGATAGCAGTGTAGATATTTTCATGTTTGTACAGATGGCGGTGTAGATATTTCCATCTTTATACAGATGGCGGTGTTGATATTTAAATGTTCATAGAGATGGCGGTGTAGATATTTCCACCTTTATACAGATGGTGGTGTAGATATTTCCATGCTTATACAGATAGCAGTGTAGATATTTCCATGTTTATACAGATGGCGTTGTAGATATTTCCATGTTTATAGAGATGGCGGTGTAGATATTTCCATGTTTATAGAGATAACGGTGTAGTTATTTCAATGTTAATAGGCATAGTGGTGTAGATATTTCCATGTTTATAGAGACAGAGTAGTAGATATTTCCTTGTTTACACAGATAGCGGTGTAGATATTTCCATGTTTATAGAGATAGCGGTGTAGACATTTCCACATTTATACAGATAGTGGTGTAGATATTTAAATGTTCATACAGATGGTGGTGTGGATATATCCATCCTTATACAAATAGCGGTGTAGATATTTCCATGTTTGTACAGATGGCGGTGTAGATATTTCCATCTTTATACAGATGGCGTTGTAGGTATTTCCATGTTCATAGAGATGGCAGTGTAGATATTTCCATGTTTTTACAGATTGCGGTGTTGATATTTCCATATTTATACAGATGGCGGTGTAGATATTTCCATGTTTATAGAGATGGCCGTGTAGATATTTCCATGTTTAAAGAGATGACAATGTAGATATTTCCATGTTTATAGAGATAGCGGAGTAGTTATTTTCATGTAAATAGGCATAGCGTTGTAGATATTTCCTTGTTTATAGAGATAGAGGTGTAGATATTTCCTAGTTTAAACAGATAGCGGTGTAGATATTTCCATGTTTATAGAGATTGCTGTGTAGACATTTCCACGTTTATACAGTAAGCGGTGTAG
The DNA here is from genome assembly GCF_029281585.2 of Gorilla gorilla gorilla. NCBI lineage: Eukaryota > Metazoa > Chordata > Mammalia > Primates > Hominidae > Gorilla > Gorilla gorilla. Next base: position 195,871,585 of record NC_073229.2, read on the forward strand.
ATATATCCATGTTCATACAGATGGCGGTGGAGATATTTCCATCCTTATACAGATAGCGGTGTACATATTTCCATATTTATACAGATGGCTGTGTAGATATTTCCATGTTTATGGAGATGGCGGTGTAGATATTTTCATGTTTTTAGACATGGCGGTGTAGATATTTCCATGTTTATACAGATAGCGGTGTACATATTTCAATGTTTATACAGTTAACTGTGTAGATATTTCCATCGTTATACAGATGGCGGTGAAGATATTTCCATGTTCATACAGATGGCGGTGTAGATATTTCCATGTTTATACAGATGGCGGTGTAGATATTTCCATGTTTATAGAGATGGCCGTGTAGATATTTCCATGTTTAAAGAGATGACAGTGTAGATATTTCCATGTTTATAGAGATAGCGGTGTAGTTATTTCCATGTAAATAGGCATAGCGGTGTAGATATTTCCTTGTTTATAGAGATAGAGGTGTAGATATTTCCTAGTTCAAACAGATAGCAGTGTAGAAATTTCCTTGTTTATAGAGATAGTGGTGTAGACATTTCCACGTTTATACAGATAGCGGTGTAGATATTTCCATGTTTATAGAGATGGCGGTGTAGGCATTTCCATGTTTCTACAGATGGCTGTGTAGATATTTCCATCTTTATACAGATGGTGGTGTAGATATTTCCATGTTTACACAGATAGCGGTGTAGATATTTCCATGTGTATGCAGATGGCGGTGTAGTAATTTCCATGTTTATAGAGATGGCGGTGTAGATATTTCCATGTTTATAGAGATAGCGGTGTAGTTATTTCCATTTAAATAGGCTTAGCGGTGTAGATATTTCCATGTTTATAGAGATAGAGGTGTAGATATTTCCTAGTTTAAACACATAGCGGTGTAGATATTTCCATGTTTATAGAGATAGCGGTGTAGACATTTCCACGTTTATACAGTAAGCGGTGTAGATATATCCATGTTCATACAGATGGTGGTGTAGATATTTCCACCCTTATACAGATAGCAGTGTAGATATTTTCATGTTTATACAGTTAGCTGTGTAGATATTTCCATCGTTATACAGATGGCGGTGTAGATATTTCCAAGTTTATACAGATAGTTGTGTAGATATTTCCATGTTTATACAGATAGCTGTGTATATGTTTACATCTTTATACAAATGGCAGTGTAGATATTTCCATGTTTATACAGATGGCGGTGTAGATATTTCCATCTTTATACAGATGGCGGTGTAGGTATTTCCATGTTGATAGAGATGGCGTTGTAGATATTTCAATGTTTATAGAGATATCGGTGTAGTTATTTCAATGTTAATAGGCATAGCGGTGTAGATATATCCTTGTTAATGGAGATAAAGGTGTAGATATTTCCATGTTTATACAGTTAGCTGTGTAGATATTTCCATCTTTATACAGATGGCAGTGTAGATATTTCCATGTTAATAGAGATGGCGGTGTAGATATTTCCATGTTCATAGAGATAACGGTCTAGTTATTTCCATGTAAATAGGCATACCGGTGTAGATATTTCCATGTTTATAGAGACAGAGGTGTAAATGTTTCCTTGTTTATACAGATAGCGTTGTAGATATTTCCATGTTTATAGAGAAAGCGGTGTAGACATTTCCACATTTATACAGATAGTGGTGTAGATATTTAAAGCTTCATACAGATGCTGGTGTAGATATTTCCATCCTTCTACAGATAGCGGTGTAGATATTTCCATGTTTGTACAGATGGCGGTGTGGATATTTCCATCTTTATACAGATTGTGGTGTATATATTTCCATGTTTATAGAGATGACTGTGTAGATATTTCCATGTTTATGGAGATGGCGGTGTAGATATTTCCGTGTTTATAGAGATAACGGTGTAGTTATTTCAATGTTAATAGGCATAGCGGTGTAGATATTTCCATGTTTATAGAGACAGAGGTGTAGATATTTCCTTGTTTATACAGATAGCGGTGTAGATATTTCCTTGTTTATAGAGATAGTGGTGTAGACATTTCCACATTTATACAGATAGTGGTGTAGATATTGAAAGGTTCATGCAGATGGTGGTGTAGATATTTCCATTCCTATACAGATAGCGGTGTACATATTTCCATGTTTATACAGATGGTGGTGTAGATATTTCCATCTTTATACAGATGGCGGTGTAGATATTTCCATGTTCATAGAGATTGCGGTGTAGATATTTCCATGTTTACAGAGATAGAGGAGTAGATATTTCCTTGTTTATAGAGATACCGGTGTAGACATTTCCATGTTTATACAGATGGACAGATGGCGGTGTAGATATTTCCATATCTACACAGATGGCGGTGTACATATTTCCAAGTTCATACAGATGGCGGTGTAGATATTTAAATGTTTTTAGACATGGCGGTGTAGTTATTTTCATGTTTATACAGATAGCGGTGTAGATATTTCCATGTTTATAGAGATGGCGGTGTAGATATTTCCATGTTTACAGAGATAGAGGTGTAGATATTTCCTTGTTTATAGAGATACCGGTGTAGACATTTCCATGTTTATACAGATGGACAGATGGCGGTGTAGATATTTCCATATCTACACAAATGGCGGTGTACATATTTCCAAGTTAATACAGATGGCGGTGTAGATATTTAAATGTTTTTAGACATGGCGGTGTAGTTATTTTCATGTTTATACAGATAGCGGTGTAGATATTTCCATGTTTATAGAGATGGCGGTGTAGATATTTCCTTCTTAATACAGATGGTGGTGTAGATATTTCCATTCTTATACAGATAGTGGTGTAGATATTTCCATGTTTGAAGAGATGACAGTGTAGATATTTCCATGTTTATAGAGATAGCTGTGTAGTTATTTCCATGTAAATAGGCATAGTGGTGTAGATATTTCCTTCTTAATACAGATGGTGGTGTAGATATTTCCATTCTTATACAGATAGTGGTGTAGATATTTCCATGTTTGAAGAGATGACAGTGTAGATATTTCCATGTTTATAGAGATAGCTGTGTAGTTATTTCCATGTAAATAGGCATAGTGGTGTAGATATTTCCTTGTTTATCGAGATAGAGGTGTAGATGTTTCCTAGTGTAAACAGATAGCGGTGTAGGTATTTCCATGTTTATAGAGATTGCGGTGTAGACATTTCCACGTTTATACAGTAAGCGGTGTAGATATATCCATGTTCATAGAGATGGCGGTGTAGATATTTCCATTCTTATACAGATAGCGGTGTAGATATTTCCATGTTTGTACAGATGGCTGTGTAGATATTTCCATGTTTATGGAGATGGCCGTGTAGATATTTCCAAGTTTATAGAGACAGAGGTGTAGATGTTTCCTTGTTTATACAGATAGCGGTGTAGATATTTCCATGTTTATAGAGATAGCGGTGTAGCCATTTCCAAATTTATACAGATAGCGGTGTAGATAACTAAAGGTTCATACAGATGGTGGTGTAGATCTTTCCATCCTTATACAGATAGCAGTGTAGATATTTCCATGTTTATAGAGATAGCTGTGTAGCCATTTCCAAATTTATACAGATAGCGGTGTAGACAATTAAAGGTTCATACAGATGGTGGTGTAGATCTTTCCATCCTTATACAGATAGCGGTGTAGATATTTCCATGTTTATACAGATGGCGTTGTAGATATTTCCATCTTTATACAGATGGCGATGTAGATATTTCCATGTTCATAGAGATGGCGGTGTAGATATTTCCATGTTTACAGAGATAGAGGTGTAGATATTTCCTTGTTTACAGAGATACCGGTGTAGATATTTCCATGTTTATACAGATGGCGGTGTAGATATTTCCATATCTACACAGATGGCGGTGTACATGTTTCCAAGTTCATACAGATGGCGGTGTAGATATTTCCATGTTTTTAGACATGGAGGTGTAGATATTTCCATGTTTTTACAGATAGCGGTGTAGATATTTCCATGTTTATACAGTTAGCTGTGTAGACATTTCCATCGTTATACAGATGGCGGTGAAGATATTTCCATGTTTTTACAGATGGCGGTGTAGATATTTTCATGTTTTTACAGATGGCGGTGTAGATATTTTCATGTTTATAGAGATGGCCGTGTAGATATTTCCATGTTTAAAGAGATGACAGTGTAGATATTTCCATGTTTATAGAGATAGCAGTGTAGTTATTTCCATGTAAATAGGCATAGCGGTGTAGATATTTCCTTGTTTATAGAGATAGAGGTGTAGATATTTCCTAGTTTAAACAGATAGCGGTATAGATATTTCCATGTTTATAGAGATCGCGGTGTAGACATTTCCACGTTTATACAGTAAGCGGTGTAGATATTTCCATGTTCATACAGATCACAGTGTAGATATTTCCATCCTTATACAGATAGCGGTGTAGATATTTCCATGTCTCTACAGATGGCTGTATAGATATTTCCATGTTTATGGAGATGGCGGTGTAGATATTTCCATGTTTATAGAGACAGAGGTGTAGATGTTTCCTTGTTTATACAGATAGCGGTGTAGATATTTCCATGTTTATAGAGATAGCGGTGTAGCCATTTCCAAATTTATACAGATAGCGGTGTAGATACTTAAAGATTCATACAGATGGTGGTGTAGATATTTCCATCCTTATACAGATAGCGGTGTACATATTTCCATGTTTATACAGATGGCAGTGTAGATATTTCCATCTTTATACAGACGGCGGTGTAGATATTTCCATGTTCGTAGAGATGGCGGTGTAGATATTTCCATGTTTACAGAGATAGAGGTATAGATATTTCCTTGTTTATAGAGATAGCGGTGTAGATATTTCCATGCTTATACAGATGGCGGTGTAGATATTTCCATATCTATACAGATAGCGGTGTACATATATCCAAGTTCATACAGATGGTGGTGTAGATATTTCCATATTTTTAGACATGGCGGTGTAGATATTTCCATGTTTATACAGATAGCGGTGTAGGTATTTCCATGTTTATACAGTTAGCTGTGTAGACATTTCCATCGTTACACAGATGGCGGTGAAGATATTTCCATGTTCATACAGATGGCGGTTTAGATATTTCCATGTTTACACAGATGACGGTGTAGATATTTCCATGTTTATACAGAAGGCGGTGTAGATATTTCCATGTTTATAGAGATGGCGGTATAGATATTTCCATGTTTATACAGATAGCGGTTTAGATATTTCCATGTTTATACTGATAGCAGTGTAGATATTTTCATGTTTGTACAGATGGCGGTGTAGATATTTCCATCTTTATACAGATGGCGGTGTTGATATTTAAATGTTCATAGAGATGGCGGTGTAGATATTTCCACCTTTATACAGATGGTGGTGTAGATATTTCCATGCTTATACAGATAGCTGTGTAGATATTTCCATGTTTATACAGATGGCGTTGTAGATATTTCCATGTTTATAGAGATGGCGGTGTAGATATTTCCATGTTTATAGAGATAACGGTGTAGTTATTTCAATGTTAATAGGCATAGTGGTGTAGATATTTCCATGTTTATAGAGACAGAGTAGTAGATATTTCCTTGTTTACACAGATAGCGGTGTAGATATTTCCATGTTTATAGAGATAGCGGTGTAGACATTTCCACATTTATACAGATAGTGGTGTAGATATTTAAATGTTCATACAGATGGTGGTGTGGATATATCCATCCTTATACAAATAGCGGTGTAGATATTTCCATGTTTGTACAGATGGCGGTGTAGATATTTCCATCTTTATACAGATGGCGTTGTAGGTATTTCCATGTTCATAGAGATGGCAGTGTAGATATTTCCATGTTTATACAGATAGCGGTGTTGATATTTCCATATTTATACAGATGGCAGTGTAGATATTTCCATGTTTATAGAGATGGCCGTGTAGATATTTCCATGTTTAAAGAGATGACAATGTAGATATTTCCATGTTTATAGAGATAGCGGAGTAGTTATTTTCATGTAAATAGGCATAGCGTTGTAGATATTTCCTTGTTTATAGAGATAGAGGTGTAGATATTTCCTAGTTTAAACAGATAGCGGTGTAGATATTTCCATGTTTATAGAGATTGCTGTGTAGACATTTCCACGTTTATACAGTAAGCGGTGTAGATATATCCATGTTCATACAGATGGCGGTGGAGATATTTCCATCCTTATACAGATAGCGGTGTACATATTTCCATATTTATACAGATGGCTGTGTAGATATTTCCATGTTTATGGAGATGGCGGTGTAGATATTTTCATGTTTTTAGACATGGCGGTGTAGATATTTCCATGTTTATACAGATAGCGGTGTACATATTTCAATGTTTATACAGTTAACTGTGTAGATATTTCCATCGTTATACAGATGGCGGTGAAGATATTTCCATGTTCATACAGATGGCGGTGTAGATATTTCCATGTTTATACAGATGGCGGTGTAGATATTTCCATGTTTATAGAGATGGCCGTGTAGATATTTCCATGTTTAAAGAGATGACAGTGTAGATATTTCCATGTTTATAGAGATAGCGGTGTAGTTATTTCCATGTAAATAGGCATAGCGGTGTAGATATTTCCTTGTTTATAGAGATAGAGGTGTAGATATTTCCTAGTTCAAACAGATAGCAGTGTAGAAATTTCCTTGTTTATAGAGATAGCGGTGTAGACATTTCCACGTTTATACAGATAGCGGTGTAGATATTTCCATGTTTATAGAGATGGCGGTGTAGGCATTTCCATGTTTCTACAGATGGCTGTGTAGATATTTCCATCTTTATACAGATGGTGGTGTAGATATTTCCATGTTTACACAGATAGCGGTGTAGATATTTCCATGTGTATGCAGATGGCGGTGTAGTAATTTCCATGTTTATAGAGATGGCGGTGTAGATATTTCCATGTTTATAGAGATAGCGGTGTAGTTATTTCCATGTAAATAGGCTTAGCGGTGTAGATATTTCCATGTTTACAGAGATAGAGGTGTAGATATTTCCTTGTTTATAGAGATACCGGTGTAGACATTTCCATGTTTATACAGATGGACAGATGGCGGTGTAGATATTTCCATATCTACACAAATGGCGGTGTACATATTTCCAAGTTAATACAGATGGCGGTGTAGATATTTAAATGTTTTTAGACATGGCGGTGTAGTTATTTTCATGTTTATACAGATAGCGGTGTAGATATTTCCATGTTTATAGAGATGGCGGTGTAGATATTTCCTTCTTAATACAGATGGTGGTGTAGATATTTCCATTCTTATACAGATAGTGGTGTAGATATTTCGATGTTTGAAGAGATGACAGTGTAGATATTTCCATGTTTATAGAGATAGCTGTGTAGTTATTTCCATGTAAATAGGCATAGTGGTGTAGATATTTCCTTGTTTATCGAGATAGAGGTGTAGATGTTTCCTAGTGTAAACAGATAGCGGTGTAGGTATTTCCATGTTTATAGAGATTGCGGTGTAGACATTTCCACGTTTATACAGTAAGCGGTGTAGATATATCCATGTTCATAGAGATGGCGGTGTAGATATTTCCATTCTTATACAGATAGCGGTGTAGATATTTCCATGTTTGTACAGATGGCTGTGTAGATATTTCCATGTTTATGGAGATGGCCGTGTAGATATTTCCAAGTTTATAGAGACAGAGGTGTAGATGTTTCCTTGTTTATACAGATAGCGGTGTAGATATTTCCATGTTTATAGAGATAGCGGTGTAGCCATTTCAAAATTTATACAGATATCGGTGTAGATAACTAAAGGTTCATACAGATGGTGGTGTAGATCTTTCCATCCTTATACAGATAGCAGTGTAGATATTTCCATGTTTATAGAGATAGCGGTGTAGCCATTTCCAAATTTATACAGATAGCGGTGTAGACAATTAAAGGTTCATACAGATGGTGGTGTAGATCTTTCCATCCTTATACAGATAGCGGTGTAGATATTTCCATGTTTATACAGATGGCGTTGTAGATATTTCCATCTTTATACAGATGGCGATGTAGATATTTCCATGTTCATAGAGATGGCGGTGTAGATATTTCCATGTTTACAGAGATAGAGGTGTAGATATTTCCTTGTTTACAGAGATACCGGTGTAGATATTTCCATGTTTATACAGATGGCGGTGTAGATATTTCCATATCTACACAGATGGCGGTGTACATGTTTCCAAGTTCATACAGATGGCGGTGTAGATATTTCCATGTTTTTAGACATGGAGGTGTAGATATTTCCATGTTTTTACAGATAGCGGTGTAGATATTTCCATGTTTATACAGTTAGCTGTGTAGACATTTCCATCGTTATACAGATGGCGGTGAAGATATTTCCATGTTCATACAGATGGCAGTGTAGATATTTCCATGTTTTTACAGATGGCGGTGTAGATATTTTCATGTTTATAGAGATGGCCGTGTAGATATTTCCATGTTTAAAGAGATGACAGTGTAGATATTTCCATGTTTATAGAGATAGCAGTGTAGTTATTTCCATGTAAATAGGCATAGCGGTGTAGATATTTCCTTGTTTATAGAGATAGAGGTGTAGATATTTCCTAGTTTAAACAGATAGCGGTATAGATATTTCCATGTTTATAGAGATCGCGGTGTAGACATTTCCACGTTTATACAGTAAGCGGTGTAGATATTTCCATGTTCATACAGATCACAGTGTAGATATTTCCATCCTTATACAGATAGCGGTGTAGATATTTCCATGTCTCTACAGATGGCTGTATAGATATTTCCATGTTTATGGAGATGGCGGTGTAGTTATTTCCATGTTTATAGAGACAGAGGTGTAGATGTTTCCTTGTTTATACAGATAGCGGTGTAGATATTTCCATGTTTATAGAGATAGCGGTGTAGCCATTTCCAAATTTATACAGATAGCGGTGTAGATACTTAAAGGTTCATACAGATGGTGGTGTAGATATTTCCATCCTTATACAGATAGCGGTGTACATATTTCCATGTTTATACAGATGGCAGTGTAGATATTTCCATCTTTATACAGACGGCGGTGTAGATATTTCCATGTTCGTAGAGATGGCGGTGTAGATATTTCCATGTTTACAGAGATAGAGGTATAGATATTTCCTTGTTTATAGAGATAGCGGTGTAGATATTTCCATGCTTATACAGATGGCGGTGTAGATATTTCCATATCTATACAGATAGCGGTGTACATATATCCAAGTTCATACAGATGGTGGTGTAGATATTTCCATATTTTTAGACATGGCGGTGTAGATATTTCCATGTTTATACAGATAGCGGTGTAGGTATTTCCATGTTTATACAGTTAGCTGTGTAGACATTTCCATCGTTACACAGATGGCGGTGAAGATATTTCCATGTTCATACAGATGGCGGTTTAGATATTTCCATGTTTACACAGATGACGGTGTAGATATTTCCATGTTTATACAGAAGGCGGTGTAGATATTTCCATGTTTATAGAGATGGCGGTATAGATATTTCCATGTTTATACAGATAGCGGTTTAGATATTTCCATGTTTATACTGATAGCTGTGTAGATATTTACATCTTTATACAAATGGCGGTGTAGATATTTCCATGTTTATATAGATGGCGGTGTAGATATTTCCATCTTTATACAGATGGCGGTGTAGGTATTTCCATGTTTATAGAGATGGCGGTGTAGATACTTCCATGTTTATAGAGATAGCGGTGTAGTTATTTCCATGTTAATAGGCATAGCGGTGTAGATATTTCCATGTTTATAGAGATGGCGGTGTAGATATTTCCATGTTTATAGAGATAGAGGTGTAGATATTTCCTTGTGTATACAGATAGTGGTGTAGATATTTCCATGTTTATAGAGATAGCGGTGTAGACATTGCCACGTTTATACAGATAGCGGTGTAGATATTTCCATGTTTATAGAGATGGCGGTGTAGATATTTCCATGTTTATACAGATGGCTGTGTAGATATTTCCATCTTTATACAGATGGTGGTTTAGATATTTCCATGTTTACACAGATAGCGGTGTAGATATTTCCATGTTTATACAGGTGGCGGTGTAGATATTTCCATGTTTATGGAGATGGCGGTGTAGATATTTCCATGTTTATAGAGATAACGGTGTAGTTATTTCCATGTTAATAGGCATAGCAGTGGAGATATTTCCATGTTTATAGAGACAGAGGTGTAGATGTTTCCTTGTTTATACAGATAGCGTTGTAGATATTTCCATGTTTATAGAGAAAGCGGTGTATACATTTTGACATTTATACAGATAGTGGGGTAGATATTTAAAGCTTCATACAGATGCTAGTGTAGATATTTCCATCCTTCTACAAATAGCGGTGTAGATATTTCCATGTTTGTACAGATGGCGATGTGGATATTTCCATCTTTATACAGATGGCGGTGTATATATTTCCATGTTCATAGAGATGGCGGTGTAGATATTTCCATGTTTAAAGAGATGATAGTGTAGATATTTCCATGTTTATAGAGATAGTGGTGTAGTTATTTCCATGTCAATAGGCATAGCAGTGTAGATGTTTCCATGTTTATAGATATAGAGGTGTAGATATTTCCTAGGTTAAACAGAAAGCGGTGTAGATATTTCCATGTGTATAGAGATAGCGGTGTAGACATTTCCACGTTTATACAGTAAGCGGTGTAGATATATCCATGTTCATAAAGATGGCGGTGTAGATGTTTCCATCCTTATACCGATAGCAGTGTAGATATTTCAATGTTTATACAGTTGGCTGTGTAGATATTTCCATGTTTATGGAGATGGCGGTGTAGATATTTCCATGTTTATAGAGACAGAGGTGTAGATGTTTCCTTGTTTATAGAGATAGCGGTGTAGATATTTCCATGTTTATAGAGATAGCGGTGTAGCCGTTTCCAAATTTATACAGATGGCGGTGTAGATATTTAAAGGTTCATACAGATGGTGGTGTAGATATTTCCATCCTTATACAGATAGCACTGTAGATATTTCCATGTTTATACAGATGGCGGTGTAGGTATTTCCATCTTTATACAGATGGCGGTGTAGATATTTCCATGTTCATAGAGATGGCGGTGTAGATATTTCCATGTTTACAGAGATAGAGGTGTAGTTATTTCCTTGTTTATAGAGATAGCGGTGTAGATATTTACATGTTTATACAGATGGCGGTGTAGATATTTCCATCTCTATACAGAAGGCGGTGTACATATTTCAATGTTCATACAGATGGCGGTGTAGATAATTCCATGTTTTTAGACATGGCTGTGTAGATATTTCCATGTTTATACAGACAGCGGTGTAGATATTTCCATGTTTATACAGTTAGCTGTGTAGATATTTCCATCGTTATACAGATGGCGGTGTAGATATTTCCAGGTTCATACAGATGGCGGTGTAGATATTTCCAAGTTTATGCAGATGACGGCGTAGACATTTCCATATTTATACAGAAGGCGGTGTAGATATTTCCATGTTTATAGAGATGGCAGTATAGATATTTCCATGTTTATACAGATAGCGGTGTAGATATTTCCATGTTTATACAGATAGCTGTGTAGATATTTACATCTTTTACAAATGGCGGTGTAGATATTTCCATGTTTATATAGATGGCGGTGTATATATTTCCATCTTTATAGACATGGCCGTGTAGATATTTCCATCTTTAAATAGATGATAGTGTAGATATTTCCATGTTTATAGAGATAGCGGTGTAGTTATTTCCATGTAAATAGGCATAGCGGTGTAGATATTTCCATGTTTATAGAGATAGAGGTGTAGATATTTCCTAGGTTAAACAGATAGCGGTGTAGATATTTCAATGTTTATACAGATGGCTGTGTAAATATTTCCATGTTTATGGAGATGGTGGTGTAGATATTTCCATGTTTATAGAAACAGAGGCGTAGATATTTCCTTGTTTATACAGACAGCGGTGTAGATATTTCCGTGTTTATAGAGATAGCGGTGTAGCGATTTCCAAATTTATACAGATGGCGGTGTAGATATTTAAAGGTTCGTACAGATGGTGGTGTAGATATTTCCATCCTTATACAGATAGCGGTGTAGATATTTCCATGTTTATACAGATGGCGGTGTAGATATATCCATCTTTATACAGATGGCGGTGTCGATATTTCCGTGTTCATAGAGATGGCGGTGTAGATATTTCCATGTTTACAGAGATAGAGGTGTAGATATTTCCTTGTTTATAGAGATAGCGGTGTAGATATTTCCATGTTTATACAGATGGCGGTGTAGATATTTCCTTCTCTATACAGATGGCGGTGTACATATTTCCATGTTCATACAGATGGCGGTGTAGATATTTCCATGTTTTTAGACATGGCGGTGTAGATATTTCCATGTTTATACAGATAGCGGTGTAGATATTTCCATGTTTATACAGATGGCAGTGTAGGTATTTCCATGTTTATAGAGATGGGGGTGTAGATATTACCATATTTATAGAGATAGCGGTGTAGTTATTTCCATGTAAATAGGCATAGCAGTGTAGATATTTCCATGTTTATAGAGACAGAGGTGTGGATGTTTCCTTGTTTATACAGATAGCGGTGTAGTTATTTCCATGTGTATAGAGATAGCAGTGTAGACATTTCCAAATTTATACAGATAGCGGTGTAGATATTTAAAGGTTCATACAGATGGTGGTGTAGATATTTCCATCCTTATACAGATAGCGGTGTAGATATTTCCATGTGTATACAAATGGCTGTGTAGATATTTCCATGATTATGGAGATGGCAGTGTAGATATTTCCATGTTTATAGAGATGGCGGTGTAGATTTTTCCTTGTTTATACAGATATCGGTGTAGATATTTCCATGTTTATAGAGATAGCGGTGTAGCCATTTCCAAATTTATACAGATAGCGGTGTAGATATTTAAAGGTTCATACAGATGGTGGTGTAGATATTTCCATCCTTATACAGATAACGGTGTAGATATTTCCATCTTTATACAGATGGCGGTGTAGGTATTTCCATCTTTATACAGATGGTGGTGTAGATATTTCCATGTTCATAGAGATGGTGGTGTAGATATTTCCATGTTTACAGAGATAGAGGTGTAGATATTTCCATGTTTATAGAGATACCGTTGTAGATATTTCCATGTTTATACAGATGGCGGTGTAGATATTTCCATATCTCTACAGACGGCGGTGTACACATTTCCAAGTTCATACAGATGGCGGTGTATATATTTCCATGTTTTTAGACATTGCGGTGTAGATATTTCCATGTTTATACAGATTGCGGTGTAGATATTTCCATGTTTATACAGTTAGCGGTGTAGATATTTCCATCGTTATACAGATGGCGGTGAAGATATTTCCATGTTCATACAGATGGCGGTGTAGATATTTCCATGTTTACACAGATGACGGTGCAGATATTTCCATGTTTATACAGAAGGCGGTGTAGATATTTCCATGTTTATACAGATGGCTGTGTAGATATTTACATCTTTATACAAATGGCGGTGTAGATATTTCCATGTTTATATAGATGGCGGTGTAGATATTTCCATCTTTATACAGATGGCGGTGTAGGTATCTCCATGTTTATAGAGATGGCGGTGTTGATATTTCCATGTTTATAGAGATAGCGGTGTAGTTATTTCCATGTAAATAGGCACAGCGGTGTAGATATTTCCATGTTTATTGAGATAGCGGTGTAGACATTTCCACATTTATACAGTAAGCGGTGTAGATATATCCATGTTCATACAGATGGCGGTGTAGATGTTTCCATCCTTATACCGATAGCAGTGTAGATATTTCAATGTTTATACAGATAGCTGTGTAGATATTTCCATGTTTATGGAGATGGCGGTGTAGATATTTCCATCTTTATACAAATGGCGGTGTTGTTATTTCCATGTTTATAGAGATGGCGTTGTAGATATTTCCATGTTTATAGAGATAGCGGTGTAGTTATTTCCATGTTAATAGGCATAGTATTGTAGATATTTCCATGTTTATGGAGATGGCGGTGTAGATATTTCCATGTTTATAGAGATACCGGTGTAGATATTTCCATGTTTATAGAGATAGCGGTGTAGATATTTCCCTGTTTATACAGATAGCGGTGTAGATATTTCCATGTTTATAGAGATAGCGGTGTAGACATTGCCACGTTTATACAGATAGCGGTGTAGATATTTCCATGTTTATAGAGATGGCGGTGTAGATATTTCCATGTTTATACAGATGGTTGTGTAGATATTTCCATCTTTATACAGATGGTGGTGTAGATATTTCCATCCTTATACAGATAGCGGTGTAGATATTTCCATGTTTATACAGATGGCGGTGTAGACATTTCCATGATTATGGAGACGGCGTTGTAGATATTTCCATGTTTATACAGATGGTGGTGTAGAAGTTTCCTTGTTTATACAGATAGCGGTGTAGATATTTCCATGTTTATAGAGATACCGGTGTAGCCATTTCCAAATTTATACAGATAGCGGTGTAGATATTTAAAGGTTCATACAGATGGTGGGGTAGATATTTCCATCCTCATACAGATAGCGGTGTAGATATTTCCATGTTTTTACAGATGGCGGTGTAGATATTTCCATCTTTATAGAGATGTTGGTGTAGATATTTCCATGTTCATAGAGATAGCAGTGTAGATATTTCCATGTTTACGGAGATAGAGGTGTAGATATTTCCTTGTTTATAGAGATACCGGTGTAGATATTTCCATGTTTAGACACATGGAGGTGTAGATATTTCCATATATCTACAGACGGCGGTGTACATATTTCCGAATTCATACAGATGGCGGTGTAGATATTTCCATGTTTTTAGACATGGCGGTGTAGATATTTCCATGTTTATACAGATAGCGGTGTAGATATTTCCATGTTTATACAGTTAGCTGTGTAGATATTTCCATCGTTATACAGATGGCGGTGAAGATATTTCCATGCTCATACAGATGGCAGTGTAGATATTTCCATGTTTACACAGATGACAGTGTAGATATTTCCATGTTTATACAGAAGGCGGTGTAGATATTTCCATCTTTATAGAGATGGCGGTATAGATATTTCCATGTTTATACAGATAGCTGTGTAGATATTTCCATGTTTATACTGATAGCTGTGTAGATATTTACATCTTTATACAAATGGCGGTGTAGATATTTCCATGTTTATATAGATGGCAGTGTAGATATTTCCATCTTTATACAGATGGCGGTGTAGATATTTCCATGTTCATAGAGATGGCGGTGTAGATATTTCCATGTTTATACAGATAGCAGTGTAGATATTTGCATGTTTATACAGATAGCTGTGTAGATATTTCCATCTTTATACAGATGGCGGTGTAGATATTTCCATGTTTATGCAGATTGCGGTGTAGATATTTCCATGTTTATAGAGATAGCCGTGTAGATATTTCCATGTTTAAAGAGATGATAGTGTAGATATTTCCATGTTTATAGAGAGAGCGGTGTAGTTATTTCCATGTCAATAGGCATAGCAGTGTAGATGTTTCCATGTTTATAGAGATAGAGGTATAGATATTTCCTAGGTTAAACAGATAGCGGTGTAGATATTTCCATGTTTATAGAGATAGCGGTGTAGACATTTCCACGTTTATACAGTAGGCGGTGTAGATATATCCATGTTCATACAGATGGCGGTGTAGTTGTTTCCATCCTTATACAGATAGCGGTGTAGATATTTCAATGTTTATACAGATGGCTGTGTAGATATTTCCATGGTTATAGGGATGGCGGTGTAGATATTTCCATGTTTATAGAGACAGAGGTGTAGATATTTCCATGTTTATAGAGATGGCCGTGTAGATATTTCCATGTTTAAAGAGATGATAGTGTAGATATTTCCATGTTTATAGAGAGAGCGGTGTAGTTATTTCCATGTCAATAGGCTTAGCAGTGTAGATGTTTCCATGTTTATAGAGATAGAGGTATAGATATTTCCTAGGTTAAACAGATAGCGGTGTAGATATTTCCATGTTTATAGAGATACCGGTGTAGCCATTTCCAAATTTATACAGATAGCTGTGTAGATATTTAAAGGTTCATACAGATGGTGGGGTAGATATTTCCATCGTCATACAGATAGCGGTGTAGATATTTCCATGTTTTTACAGATGGCGGTGTAGATATTTCCATCTTTATAGAGATGTTGGTGTAGATATTTCCATGTTCATAGAGATAGCAGTGTAGATATTTCCATGTTTACGGAGATAGAGGTGTAGATATTTCCTTGTTTATAGAGATACCGGTGTAGATATTTCCATGTTTAGACAGATGGAGGTGTAGATATTTCCATATATCTACAGACGGCGGTGTACATATTTCCAAGTTCATACAGATGGCGGTATAGATATTTCCATGTTTTTAGACATGGCGGTGTAGATATTTCCATGTTTATACAGATAGCGGTGTAGATATTTCCATGTTTATACAGTTAGCTGTGTAGATATTTCCATCGTTATACAGATGGCGGTGAAGATATTTCCATGCTCATACAGATGGCAGTGTAGATATTTCCATGTTTACACAGATGACAGTGTAGATATTTCCATGTTTATACAGAAGGCGGTGTAGATATTTCCATCTTTATAGAGATGGCGGTATAGATATTTCCATGTTTATACAGATAGCTGTGTAGATATTTCCATGTTTATACTGATAGCTGTGTAGATATTTACATCTTTATACAAATGGCGGTGTAGATATTTCCATGTTTATATAGATGGCAGTGTAGATATTTCCATCTTTATACAGATGGCGGTGTAGATATTTCCATGTTCATAGAGATGGCGGTGTAGATATTTCCATGTTTATACAGATAGCAGTGTAGATATTTGCATGTTTATACAGATAGCTGTGTAGATATTTCCATCTTTATACAGATGGAGGTGTAGATATTTCCATGTTTATGCAGATGGCGGTGTAGATATTTCCATGTTTATAGAGATGGCCGTGTAGATATTTCCATGTTTAAAGAGATGATGGTGTAGATATTTCCATGTTTATAGAGAGAGCGGTGTAGTTATTTCCATGTCAATAGGCATAGCAGTGTAGATGTTTCCATGTTTATAGAGATAGAGGTATAGATATTTCCTAGGTTAAACAGATAGCGGTGTAGATATTTCCATGTTTATAGAGATCGCGGTGTAGACATTTCCACGTTTATACAGTAAGCGGTGTAGATATATCCATGTTCATACAGATGGCGGTGTAGTTGTTTCCATCCTTATACAGATAGCGGTGTAGATATTTCAATGTTTATACAGATGGCTGTGTAGATATTTCCATGGTTATGGGGATGGCGGTGTAGATATTTCCATGTTTATAGAGACAGAGGTGTAGATGTTTCCTTGTTTATACAGAGAGCGGTGTAGATATTTCCATGTTTATAGAGATAGCGGTGTAGCCATTTCCAAATTTATGCGGATGGCGGTGTAGATATTTAAAGGTTCATACAGATGGTGGTGTAGATATTTCCATCCTTATACAGATAGCAGTGTAGATATTTCCATGTATATACAGATGGCGGTGTAGATATTTCCATCGTTTTACAGATGGCGGTGTAGATATTTCCATGTTCATAGAGATGGCGGTGTAGATATTTCCATGTTTACAGAGATAGAGGTGTAGATATTTCCTTGTTAATAGAGATACCGGTGTAGATATCTCCATGTTTATACAGATGTCTGTGTAGATATTTCCATCTTTATACAGATGGTGGTGTAGGTATTTCCATGTTTACACAGATAGCGGTGTAGATATTTCCATGTTTATACAGATAGCGGTGCAGATATTTCCATGTTTATAGAGATGGCGGTGTAGATATTTCCATGTTTATAGAGACAGAGGTGTAGATATTTCCTTGTTTATACAGATAGCGTTGCAGATATTTCCATGCTTATAGAGATAGCAGTGTAGACATTTCCACATTTATACAGATAGTGGTGTAGATATTTAAAGCTTCATACAGATGCTGGGGTAGATATTTCCATCCTTATACAGATAGCGGTGTAGATATTTCCATGTTTGTACAGATGGCGGTGTCGATATTTCCATCTTTATACAGATGGCGGTGTAGATATTTCCATGTTCATAGAGATGGCGGTGTAGATATTTCCATGTTTATACAGATAGCGGTGTAGATATTTCCATGTTTATACAGATAGCTGTGTAGATATTTCCATCTTTATACAGATGGCGGTGTAGATATTTCCATGTTTATACAGATAGCAGTGTAGATATTTCCATGTTTATAGAGATGGCCGTGTAGATATTTCCATGTTTATAGAGATAGAGGTGTAGATATTTCCTAGTTTAAACAGATAGCGGTGTAGATATTTCCATGTTTATAGAGATAGCTGTGTAGATATTTACATCTTTATACAAATGGCGGTGTAGACATTTCCACGTTTATACAGTAAGCGGTGTAGATATATCCATGTTCATACAGATGGCGTTGTAGATATTTCCATCCTTATACAGACAGCAGTGTAGATATTTCCATGTTTATACAGATGGCCGTGTAGATATTTCCATCTTTATACAGATGGCGGTGTAGATATTTCCATGTTCATAGAGATGTCGGTGTAGATATTTCCGTGTTTACAGAGATAGAGGTGTAGATATTTCCTTGTTTATAGAGATAGCGGTGTAGATATTTCCATGTTTATACAGATGGCGGTGTAGATATTTCCATCTCTATACAGATGGCGGTGTACATTTTTCCATGTCCATACAGAAGGCAGTGTAGATATTTCGACGTTTATAGAGATGGCAGTGTAGATATTTCCATGTTTATACAGAAAGCGGAGTAGGTATTTCCATGTTTATACAGATAGCTGTGTAGATATTTACATCTTTATACAAATGGCGGTGTAGATATTTCCATGTTTATATAGATGGCGGTGTAGATATTTCCATCTTTATACAGATGTCCTTGTAGGTATTTCCATGTTTATAGAGATGGCGGTGTAGATATTTCCATGTTTATAGAGATAGCGGTGTAGTTATTTCCATGTTAATAGGCATAGCGGTGTAGATATTTCCATGTTTATAGAGATGGCGGTGTTGATATTTCCATGTTTATAGAGATAGAGGTGTAGATATTTCCTTGTTTATACAGATAGCGTTGTAGATATTTCCATGATTATAGAGATAGCGGTGTAGACATTTCCACGTTTATACCGATAACGGTGTAGATATTTCCATGTTTATAGAGATGGCGGTGTAGATATTTCCATGTTTATACAGATGTCTGTGTAGATATTTCCATCCTTATACAGATGGTGGTGTAGGTATTTCCATGTTTACACAGATAGCGGTGGAGATATTTCCATGTTTATACAGATAGCGGTGCAGATATTTCCATGTTTATAGAGATGGCGGTGTAGATATTTCCATGTTTATAGGGATAACGGTGTAGTTATTTCCATGTTAATAGGCATAGCGGTGTAGATATTTCCATGTTTATAGAGACAGAGGTGTAGATATTTCCTTGTTTATACAGATAGCGTTGCAGATATTTCCATGTTTATAGAGATAGCAGTGTAGACATTTCCACATTTATACAGATAGTGGTGTAGATATATAAGGCTTCATACAGTTGCTGGGGTAGATATTTCCATCCTTATACAGATAGCGGTGTAGATATTTCCATGTTTGTACAGATGGCGGTGTAGATATTTCCATCTTTATACAGATGGCGGTGTAGATATTTCCATGTTCATAGAGATGGCGGTGTAGATATTTCCATGTTCATAGAGATGGCGGTGTAGATATTTCCATGTTTATACAGATAGCAGTGTAGATATTTGCTTGTTTATACAGATAGCTGTGTAGATATTTCCATCTTTATACAGATGGCGGTGTAGATATTTCCATCTTTATGCAGATGGCGGTGTAGATATTTCCATGTTTATAGAGATGGCGGTGTAGATGTTTCCTTGTTTATACAGATAGCGGTGTAGATATTTCCATGTTTATAGAGATACCGGTGTAGCCATTTCCAAATTTATACAGATAGCGGTGTAGATATTTAAAGGTTCATACAGATGGTGGGGTAGATATTTCCATCCTCATACAGATAGCGGTGTAGATATTTCCATGTTTTTACAGATGGCGGTGTAGATATTTCCATCTTTATAGAGATGTTGTTGTAGATATTTCCATGTTCATAGAGATAGCAGTGTAGATATTTCCATGTTTACGGAGATAGAGGTGTAGATATTTCCTTGTTTATAGAGATACCGGTGTAGATATTTCCATGTTTAGACACATGGAGGTGTAGATATTTCCATATATCTACAGACGGCGGTGTACATATTTCCAAGTTCATACAGATGGCGGTGTAGATATTTCCATGTTTTTAGACATGGCGGTGTAGATATTTCCATGTTTATACAGATAGCGGTGTAGATGTTTCCATGTTTATACAGTTAGCTGTGTAGATATTTCCATCGTTATACAGATGGCGGTGAAGATATTTCCATGCTCATACAGATGGCAGTGTAGATATTTCCATGTTTACACAGATGACAGTGTAGATATTTCCATGTTTATACAGAAGGCGGTGTAGATATTTCCATCTTTATAGAGATGGCGGTATAGATATTTCCATGTTTATACAGATAGCTGTGTAGATATTTCCATGTTTATACTGATAGCTGTGTAGATATTTACATCTTTATACAAATGGCGATGTAGATATTTCCATGTTTATATAGATGGCAGTGTAGATATTTCCATCTTTATACAGATGGCGGTGTAGATATTTCCATGTTCATAGAGATGGCGGTGTAGATATTTCCATGTTTATACAGATAGCAGTGTAGAAATTTGCATGTTTATACAGATAGCTGTGTAGATATTTCCATCTTTATACAGATGGCGGTGTAGATATTTCCATGTTTATGCAGATGGCGGTGTAGATATTTCCATGTTTATAGAGATGGCCGTGTAGATATTTCCATGTTTAAAGAGATGATAGTGTAGATATTTCCATGTTTATATAGAGAGCGGTGTGGTTATTTCCATGTCAATAGGCATAGCAGTGTAGATGTTTCCATGTTTATAGAGATAGAGGTATAGATATTTCCTAGGTTAAACAGATAGCGGTGTAGATATTTCCATGTTTATAGAGATAGCGGTGTAGACATTTCCACGTTTATACAGTAAGCGGTGTAGATATATCCATGTTCATACAGATGGCGGTGTAGTTGTTTCCATCCTTATACAGATAGCGGTGTAGATATTTCAATGTTTATACAGATGGCTGTGTAGATATTTCCATGGTTATGGGGATGGCTGTGTAGATATTTCCATGTTTATAGAGACAGAGGTGTAGATGTTTCCTTGTTTATACAGATAGCGGTGTAGATATTTCCATGTTTATAGAGATAGCGGTGTAGCCATTTCCAAATTTATACAGATGGCGGTGTAGATATTTAAAGGTTCATACAGATGGTGGTGTAGATATTTCCATCCTTATACAGATAGCAGTGTAGATATTTCCATGTATATACAGATGGCGGTGTAGATATTTCCATCTTTTTACAGATGGCGGTGTAGATATTTCCATGTTCATAGAGATGGCGGTGTAGATATTTCCATGTTTACAGAGATAGAGGTGTAGATATTTCCTTGTTTATAGAGATACCGGTGTAGATATCTCCATGTTTATACAGATGTCTGTGTAGATATTTCCATCTTTATACAGATGGTGGTGTAGGTATTTCCATGTTTACACAGATAGCGGTGTAGATATTTCCATGTTTATACAGATAGCGGTGCAGATATTTCCATGTTTATAGAGATGGCGGAGTAGATATTTCCATGTTTATAGGGATAACGGTGTAGTTATTTCCATGTTAATAGGCATAGCGGTGTAGATATTTCCATGTTTATAGAGACAGAGGTGTAGATGTTTCCTTGTTTATACAGATAGCATTGCAGATATTTCCATGCTTATAGAGATAGCAGTGTAGACATTTCCACATTTATACAGATAGTGGTGTAGATAT
This sequence comes from Gorilla gorilla gorilla, assembly GCF_029281585.2. NCBI lineage: Eukaryota > Metazoa > Chordata > Mammalia > Primates > Hominidae > Gorilla > Gorilla gorilla. The sequence goes on from NC_073229.2 coordinate 195,893,660, forward strand.
TTAAAGCTTCATACAGATGCTGGGGTAGATATTTCCATCCTTATACAGATAGCGGTGTAGATATTTCCATGTTTGTACAGATGGCGGTGTCGATATTTCCATCTTTATACAGATGGCGGTGTAGATATTTCCATGTTCATAGAGATGGTGGTGTAGATATTTCCATGTTTATACAGATAGCGGTGTAGATATTTCCATGTTTATACAGATAGCTGTGTAGATATTTCCATCTTTATACAGATGGCGGTGTAGATATTTCCATGTTTATACAGATAGCAGTGTAGATATTTCCATGTTTATAGAGATAGAGGTGTAGATATTTCCTAGTTTAAACAGATAGCGGTGTAGATATTTCCATGTTTATAGAGATAGCTGTGTAGATATTTACATCTTTATACAAATGGCGGTGTAGACATTTCCACGTTTATACAGTTAGCGGTGTAGATACATCCATGTTCATACAGATGGCGTTGTAGATATTTCCATCCTTATACAGATAGCAGTGTAGATATTTCCATGTTTATACAGATGGCCATGTAGATATTTCCATCTTTATACAGATGGCGGTGTAGATATTTCCATGTTCATAGAGATGTCGGTGTAGATATTTCCGTGTTTACAGAGATAGAGGTGTAGATATTTCCTTGTTTATAGAGATAGCGGTGTAGATATTTCCATGTTTATACAGATGGCGGTGTAGATATTTCCATCTCTATACAGATGGCGGTGTACATTTTTCCATGTCCATACAGAAGGCAGTGTAGATATTTCGATGTTTATAGAGATGGCAGTGTAGATATTTCCATGTTTATACAGAAAGCGGAGTAGGTATTTCCATGTTTATACAGATAGCTGTGTAGATATTTACATCTTTATACAAATGGCGGTGTAGATATTTCCATGTTTATATAGATGGCGGTGTAGATATTTCCATCTTTATACAGATGTCCTTGTAGGTATTTCCATGTTTATAGAGATGGGGGTGTAGATATTTCCATGTTTATAGAGATAGCGGTGTAGTTATTTCCATGTTAATAGGCATAGCGGTGTAGATATTTCCATGTTTATAGAGATGGCGGTGTTGATATTTCCATGTTTATAGAGATAGAGGTGTAGATATTTCCTTGTTTATACAGATAGCGTTGTAGATATTTCCATGATTATAGAGATAGCGGTGTAGACATTTCCACGTTTATACAGATAGCGGTGTAGATATTTCCATGTTTATAGAGATGGCGGTGTAGATATTTCCATGTTTATACAGATGTCTGTGTAGATATTTCCATCTTTATACAGATGGTGGTGTAGGTATTTCCATGTTTACACAGATAGCGGTGTAGATATTTCCATGTTTATACAGATAGCGGTGCAGATATTTCCATGTTTATAGAGATGGCGGTGTAGATATTTCCATGTTTATAGGGATAACGGTGTAGTTATTTCCATGTTAATAGGCATAGCGGTGTAGATATTTCCATGTTTATAGAGACAGAGGTGTAGATATTTCCTTGTTTATACAGATAACGTTGCAGATATTTCCATGTTTATAGAGATAGCAGTGTAGACATTTCCACATTTATACAGATAGTTGTGTAGATATATAAGGCTTCATACAGTTGCTGGGGTAGATATTTCCATCCTTATACAGATAGCGGTGTAGATATTTCCATGTTTGTACAGATGGCGGTGTAGATATTTCCATCTTTATACAGATGGCGGTGTAGATATTTCCATGTTCATAGAGATGGCGGTGTAGATATTTCCATGTTCATAGAGATGGCGGTGTAGATATTTCCATGTTTATACAGATAGCAGTGTAGATATTTGCTTGTTTATACAGATAGCTGTGTAGATATTTCCATCTTTATACAGATGGCGGTGTAGATATTTCCATGTTTATGCAGATGGCGGTGTAGATATTTCCATGTTTATAGAGATGGCGGTGTAGTTATTTCCATGTCAATAGGCATAGCAGTGTAGATGTTTCCATGTTTATAGAGATAGAGGTATAGATATTTCCTAGGTTAAACAGATAGCGGTGTAGATATTTCCATGTTTATAGCGATAGCGGTGTAGACATTTCCACGTTTATACAGTAAGCGGTGTAGATATATCCATGTTCATACAGATGGCGGTGTAGTTGTTTCCATCCTTATACAGATAGCGGTGTAGATATTTCAATGTTTATACAGATGGCTGTGTAGATATTTCCATGGTTATGGGGATGGCGGTGTAGATATTTCCATGTTTATAGAGACAGAGGTGTAGATGTTTCCTTGTTTATACAGATAGTGGTGTAGATATTTCCATGTTTATAGAGATAGCGGTGTAGCCATTTCCAAATTTATACAGATGGCGGTGTAGATATTTAAAGGTTCATACAGATGGTGGTGTAGATATTTCCATCCTTATACAGATAGCAGTGTAGATATTTCCATGTATATACAGATGGCGGTGTAGATATTTCCATCTTTATACAGATGGCGGTGTAGATATTTCCATGTTCATAGAGATGGCGGTGTAGATATTTCCATGTTTACAGAGATAGAGGTGTAGATATTTCCTTGTTTATAGAGATAGCGGTGTAGATATTTACATGTTTATACAGATGGCGGTGTAGATATTTCCATCTCTATACAGATAGCGGTGTACATATTTCCATGTTCATACAGATGGCGGTGTAGATATTTCCATGTTTATACAGACAGCGGTGTAGATATTTCCATGTTTATACAGTTAGCTGTGTAGATATTTAAATCGTTATACAGATGGCGGTGTAGATATTTCCAGGTTCATACAGATGGCGGTGTAGATATTTCCAAGTTTATGCAGATGACGGTGTAGACATTTCCATGTTTATACAGAAGGCGGTGTAGATACTTCCATGTTTATACAGATAGCTGTGTAGATATTTACATCTTTTACAAATGGCGGTGTAGATATTTCCATGTTTATATAGATGGCGGTGTATATATTTCCATCTTTATACAGATGGCAGTGTAGGTATTTCCATGTTTATAGAGATGGCGTTGTAGATATTTCCATGTTTATAGAGATAGCAGTGTAGTTATTTCCATGTTAATAGGCATAGCCGTGTAGATATTTCCATGTTTATAGAGATACCGGTGTAGAAATTTCCATGTTTATAGAGATAGCGGTGTAGATATTTCCTTGTTTATACAGATAGCGCTGTAGATATTTCCATGTTTATAGAGATAGCGGTGTAGACATTGCCACGTTTATACAGATAGCGGTGTAGATATTTCCATGTTTATAGAGATGGCGGTGTAGATATTTCCATGTTTATACAGATGGTTGTGTAGATATTTCCATCTTTATACAGATGGTGGTGTAGATATTTCCATCCTTATACAGATAGCGGTGTAGATATTTCCATGTTTATACAGATGGCGGTGTAGACATTTCCATGATTATGGAGACGGCGTTGTAGATATTTCCATGTTTATAGAGATGGCGGTGTAGATGTTTCCTTGTTTATACAGATAGCGGTGTAGATATTTCCATGTTTATAGAGATACCGGTGTAGCCATTTCCAAATTTATACAGATAGCGGTGTAGATATTTAAAGGTTCATACAGATGGTGGGGTAGATATTTCCATCCTCATACAGATAGCGGTGTAGATATTTCCATGTTTTTACAGATGGCGGTGTAGATATTTCCATCTTTATAGAGATGTTGGTGTAGATATTTCCATGTTCATAGAGATAGCAGTGTAGATATTTCCATGTTTACGGAGATAGAGGTGTAGATATTTCCTTGTTTATAGAGATACCGGTGTAGATATTTCCATGTTTAGACAGATGGAGGTGTAGATATTTCCATATATCTACAGACGGCGGTGTACATATTTCCAAGTTCATACAGATGGCGGTGTAGATATTTCCATGTTTTTAGACATGGCGGTGTAGATATTTCCATGTTTATACAGATAGCGGTGTAGATATTTCCATGTTTATACAGTTAGCTGTGTAGATATTTCCATCGTTATACAGATGGCGGTGAAGATATTTCCATGCTCATACAGATGGCAGTGTACATATTTCCATGTTTACACAGATGACAGTGTAGATATTTCCATGTTTATACAGAAGGCGGTGTAGATATTTCCATCTTTATAGAGATGGCGGTATAGATATTTCCATGTTTATACAGATAGCTGTGTAGATATTTCCATGTTTATACTGATAGCTGTGTAGATATTTACATCTTTATACAAATGGCGGTGTAGATATTTCCATGTTTATATAGATGGCAGTGTAGATATTTCCATCTTTATACAGATGGCGGTGTAGATATTTCCATGTTCATAGAGATGGCGGTGTAGATATTTCCATGTTTATACAGATAGCAGTGTAGATATTTGCATGTTTATACAGATAGCTGTGTAGATATTTCCATCTTTATACAGATGGCGGTGTAGATATTTCCATGTTTATGCAGATGGCGGTGTAGATATTTCCATGTTTATAGAGATGGCCGTGTAGATATTTCCATGTTTAAAGAGATGATAGTGTAGATATTTCCATGTTTATAGAGAGAGCGGTGTAGTTATTTCCATGTCAATAGGCATAGCAGTGTAGATGTTTCCATGTTTATAGAGATAGAGGTATAGATATTTCCTAGGTTAAACAGATAGCGGTGTAGATATTTCCATGTTTATAGAGATAGCGGTGTAGACATTTCCACGTTTATACAGTAAGCGGTGTAGATATATCCATGTTCATACAGATGGCGGTGTAGTTGTTTCCATCCTTATACAGATAGCGGTGTAGATATTTCAATGTTTATACAGAAGGCTGTGTAGATATTTCCATGGTTATGGGGATGGCGGTGTAGATATTTCCATGTTTATAGAGACAGAGGTGTAGATATTTCCATGTTTATAGAGATGGCCGTGTAGATATTTCCATGTTTACAGATAGCTCTGTAGATATTTCCATCTTTATACAGATGGTGGTGTAGATATTTCCATCCTTATACAGATAACGGTGTAGACATTTCCATGTTTATACACATGGTGGTGTAGATATTTCCATGTTTATAGAGATGGCGGTGAAGATATTTCCACGTTTATAGAGATAACTGTGAAGTTATTTCCATATTAATAGGCATAGAGGTTTAGATATTTCCATGTTTATAGAGACGGAGGTGTAGATATTTCCTTGTTTATAGAGATAGCGGAGTAGATATTTCCATGTTTATGGAGATAGCGCTGTAGTTATTTCCGTGTTAATAGGCATAGCGGTGTAGATATTTCCATGTTTTTAGAGATGTCGGTGTAGATATTTCCATGTTTATAGAGATAGCAGTGTAGTTATTTCAATGTAAATAGGCATACCGGTGTAGATATTTCCATGTTAATAGAGATAGAGGTGTAGATATTTCCTAGTTTATACAGATAGCGGTATAGATATTTCCATGTTTATAGAGATAGCGGTGTAGACATTTCCATGTTTCTACAGATGGCTGTGTAGATATTTCCATGTTTATGGAGATGGCGGTGTTGATATTTCCATGTTTATAGAGACAGAGGTGTAGATATTTCCTTGTTTATACAGATAGCGGGGTAGATATTTCCATGTTTACAGAGATAGCGGTGTAGCCATTTCCAAATTTATACAGATAGCGGTGTAGATATTTAAAGGTTCATACAGATGGTGGTGTAGGTATTTCCATCCTTATACAGATAGCGGTGTAGATATTTCCATGTTTATACAGATGGCAGTGTAGATATTTCCATCTTTATACAGATAGCGGTGTAGTTATTTCCATGTTCATAGAGATGGCAGTGTAGATATTTACATGTTTACAGAGATAGAGGTGTAGATATTTCCTTGTTTATAGAGATAGCGGTGTAGATATTTCCATGTTTATACAGATGGCGGTGTAGATATTTCCACCTCTATACAGATGGCGGTGTACATATTTCCAGGTTCATACAGATGGCGGTGTAGATATTTCCATGTTTTTAGACATGGCGGTGTAGATATTTCCATGTTTATAGAGATAGCGGTGTAGATATTTCCATGTTTATACAGTTAGCTGTGTAGATATTTCCATCGTTATACAGATGGCGGTGTAGATATTTCCATGTTCATACAGATGGAGGTGTAGATATTTCCATGTTTATACAGATGACGGTGTAGATATTTCCATGTTTACACAGAAGGCGGTGTAGATATTTCCATGTTTATAGAGATGGCAGCGTAGATATTTCCATGTTTACACAAATAGCGGTGTAGATATTTCCATGTTTATACAGATATCTGTGTAGATATTTACATCCTTATACAAATGGCGGTGTAGTTATTTCCATGTATATATAGATGGCGGTGTAGATATTTCCATCTTTATACAGATGGCGGTGTAGGTATTTCCATGTTTATAGAGGTGGCGGTGTAGATATTTCCATGTTTACACAGAAATTGGTGTAGTTATTTCCATGTTAATAGGCATAGCGGTGTAGATATTTCCATGTTTATAGAGATGGCGGTGTAGATATTTCCATGTTTACACAGATAACAGTGAAGATATTAACATGTTCCTACAGATGGCTGTGTAGATATTTCCATGTTTATACGGATTGCAGTGTAGATATTTCCGTGTTTTTAGAGATATCCGTGTAGATATTTCCATGTAAATAGGTATAGCAGTGTAGATATTTCCATGTTTATATAGATAGAGGTGTAGTTATTTCCTAGTTTATACAGACAGCGGTGTAGATATTTCCATGTTTATAGAGATAGCATTGTAGACATTTCCACGTTTATACAGATAGCGGTGTAGATATTTCCATGTTCTTACAGATGGCGGTGTAGATATCTCCATCCTTATACAGATAGCCGTGTAGATATTTCCACGTTTATACAGATGGTGGTGTAGATATTTCCATGTTTATGCAGAAGGCGGTGTAGATATTTCCATATTTATACACATTGCGGAGTTGATTTTCCCATGTTCATACAGATGGCGGTGCAGATATTTCCATGTTTATAGAGATGGTGGTGTAGATATTTCCATGTTTATACAGATGGCGGTGTCGATATTTCCATGTTTATGCAGATGGCGGTTTAGATATTTCCATATTTTTACAGATGGCGGTGTAGATATTTCCATGTTCTTACACATGGCGGTGGAGATATTTCCATCTTCATACAGATGGCAGTGTAGATATTTCCATGTTTATAGAGATGGCAGTGTAGATATTTCCATGTTCATACAGATGGCGGTATAGATATTTCCATCCTTATACAGATAGCGGTGCAGATATTTCCATGTTTATACAGATGACGGTGTAGATATTTCCATCTTTATACAGATGGCGGTGAAGTTATTTCCATGTTCACACAGATGGCGGTGTACATATTTGCATGTTTATAGAGATGGCGGTATAGATATTTCCATGATTTTACAGGTGGCGGTGTAGATATTTCCATCTTTATACAGATGGCGGTGTAGATAATTCCATCTTTATACAGATGGCGGTGTAGATATTTCCATGTTCATACACAAGGCGGTGTAGATATTTCCATCTTTATACAGATGGCTGTGTAGATATTTCCATGTTTATACAGATGGCAGTGTAGGCATTTCCATGTTTATAGAGATGGCGGTGTAGATATTTCCATGTTTATACAGATAGCTGTGTAGATATTTCCATCTTTATACAGATGGCAGTGTAGATACATCCATGTTTATACAAATGGCGGTGTAGATATTTCCACGTTTATACAGATGGCAGTGTAGATATTTCCATGTTTATAGAGATGGCGGTGTAGATATTTCCATGTTTATAGAGATAGCGGTGTAGTTATTTCCATGTAAATAGGCATAGCGGTGTAGATATTTCCAAGTTTATAGAGATAGAGGTGTAGATATTTCCTAGTTTATACAGATAGCGGTGTAGATATTTCCATATTCTTACAGATGGCGGTGCAGATATTTCCATCGTTATACAGATAGCCGTGTAGATATTTCCATGTTTATACAGATGGCGGTGTAGATATTTCCATCTATATACAGATGGCGGTGTACATATTTCCATGTTCATACAGATGGCAGTGTAGATATTTCCATGTTTTTAGATATGGCGGTGTAGATATTTCCATGTTTATCCAGATAGCGGTGTAGATATTTCCATGTTTATACAGTTAGCTGTGTAGATATTTCCATCGTTATACAGAAGGCGGTGTAGATATTTCCATGTTTAGACAGATGGCGGTTTAGATATTTCCATGTTTATAGAGATGACGGTGTAGATATTTCCATGTTTATACAGAAGGCGGTGTAGATATTTCCATGTTTATAGAGATGGCAGTGTAGATATTTCCATGGTTATACAGATAGCGGTGTAGATATTTCCATGTTTATACAGATAGCTGTGTAGATATTTACATCTTTATACAAATGGCGGTGTAGATATTTCCATGTTTATATAGATGGCGGTGCAGATATTTCCATCTTTATACAGATGGCGGTGAAGGTATTTCCATGTTTATAGAGATGGCGGTGTAGATATTTCCATGTTTATAGGGATAGCGGTGTAGTTATTTCCATGTTAATAGGCATAGCGGTGTAGATATTTCCATGTTTATAGAGATGGCGGTGTAGATATTTCCATGTTTATAGAGATAGAGGTGTAGATATTTCCTTGTGTATACAGATAGAGGTGAAAATATTTCCATGTTTATAGAGATAGCGGTGTAGACATTGCCACGTTTATACAGATAGTGGAGTAGATGTTTCCATGTTTATAGAGATGGCGGTGTAGACATTTCCATGTTTATACAGATGGCTGTGTAGATATTTCCACCTTTATACAGACGGTGGTGTAGATATTTGCATGTTTACACAGATAGCGGTGTAGATATTTCCATGTTTATACAGATGGCGGTGTAGATATTTCCATGTTTATAGAGATGGCGGTGTAGATATTTCTATGTTTATGGAGATGGCGGTGTAGATATTTCCATGTTTATAGAGACAGAGGTGTAGACGTTTCCTTGTTTATACAGATAGCTGTGTAGATATTTCCATGTTTATAGAGATAGCAGTGTAGCCATTTCCAAATTTATACAGATAGCGGTGTAGATATTTAAAGGTTCATACAGATGGTGGTGTAGATATTTCCATCCTTATACAGATAGCGGTGAAGATATTTCCATGTTTATACAGATGGCGGTGTAGATATTTCCATCTTTATACAGATAGCGGTGTAGATATTTCCATCTTTATACAGATAGCGGTGTAGTTATTTCCATGTTCATAGAGAAGGTGGTGTAGATATTTACATGTTTACAGAGATAGAGGTGTAGATATTTCCTTGTTTATAGAGATAGCGGTGTAGATATTTCCATGTTTATACAGATGGCGGTGTAGATATTTCCATCTCTATACAGATGGCGGTGTACATATTTCCATGTTCGTACAGATGGCGGTGTAGATATTTCCATGTTTTTAGATATGGCGGTGTAGATATTTCCATGTTTATACACATAGCGGTGTAGATATTTCCATGTTTATACAGTTAGCTGTGTAGATATTTCCAGCGTTACACAGAAGGGGGTGTAGATATTTCCATGTTCATACAGACCGCGGTGTAGATATTTCCATGTTTATACAGATGACGGTGTAGATGTTTCCATGTTTATACAGAAGGCGGTGTAGATATTTCCATGTTTATAGAGATGGCAGTGTAGTTATTTCCATGTTTATACAGATAGCGGTGTAGATATTTCCATGTTTATACAGATAGCTGTGTAGATATTTACATCTTTATACAAATGGCGGTGTAGATATTTCCATGTTTATATAAATGGCGGTGTAGATATTTCCATCTTTATACAGATGGCGGTTTAGGTATTTCCATGTTTATAGAGATGGCCGTGTAGATATTTCCCTGTTTATAGGGAAAGCCGTGTAGTTATTTCCATGTTAATAGGCATAGCAGTGTAGATATTTCCATGTTTATAGAGAAGGCTGTGTAGATATTTCCATGTTTATAGAGATAGAGATGTAGATATTTCCTTGTGTATACAGATAGAGGTGAAAATGTTTCCATGTTTATAGAGATAGCGGTGTAGACATTGCCACGTTTATACAGATACCGGTGTAGATATTTCCATGTTTATAGAGATGGCGGTGTAGACATTTCCATGTTTATACAGATGGCTGTGTAGATATTTCCACCTTTATACAGATGGTGGTGTAGATATTTCCATGTTTACACAGATAGCGGTGTAGATATTTCCATGTTTATAGAGATGGCGGTGTAGATATTTCCATGTTTATAGAGATGGCGGTGTAGATATTTCCATGTTTATAGAGATAACGGTGTAGACATTTCCACGTTTATACAGTAAGCGGTGTAGATATATCCATGTTCATACAGATGGCGGTGTAGATATTTCCATCCTTATACAGATAGCGGTGTAGTTATTTCCATGTTTGTACAGATAGCGGTGTAGGTATTTCCATGTTTATACAGATGGCTGTGTAGATATTTCCATGTTTATGGAGATGGCGGTGTAGATAGTTCCATGCTTATAGAGACACAGGTGTAGATGTTTCCTTGTTTATACAGATAGCGGTGTAGGTATTTCCATGTTTATAATGATAGTGGTGTAGCCATTTCCAAATTTATACAGATAGCGGTGTAGATATTTAAAGGTTCATACAGGTGGTGGTGTAGATATTTCCATCCTTATACAGATAGCGGTGTAGATATTTCCATGTTTATACAGACGGCGGGGTAGATATTTCCATCTTTATACAGACGGTGGTGTAGATATTTCCATGTTCATAGAGATGGCGGTGTAGATATTTCCATGTTTACAGAGATAGAGGTGTAGATATTTCCTTGTTTATAGAGATAGCGGTGTAGATATTTCCATGTTTATACAGATGGCGGTGTATATATTTCCACCTCTATACAGATGGCGGTGTACATATTTCCAGGTTCATACAGATGGCGGTGTAGATATTTCCATGTTTTTAGACATGGCGGTGTAGATATTTCCATGTTTATAGAGATAGCGGTGTAGATATTTCCATGTTTATACAGTTAGCTGTGTAGATATTTCCATCGTTATACAGATGGCGGTGTAGATATTTCCATGTTCATACAGATGGAGGTGTAGATATTTCCATGTTTATACAGATTACGGTGTAGATATTTCCATGTTTACACAGAAGGCGGTGTAGATATTTCCATGTTTATAGAGATGGCAGTGTAGATATTTCCATGTTTACACAGATAGCGGTGTAGATATTTCCATGTTTATACAGATAGCTGTGTAGATATTTACATCCTTATACAAATGGCGGTGTAGTTATTTCCATGTATATATATATGGCGGTGTAGATATTTCCATCTTTATACAGATGGCGGTGTAGGTATTTCCATGTTTATAGAGGTGGCGGTGTAGATATTTCCATGTTTATACAGATAGTGGTGTAGTTATTTCCATGTTAATAGGCATAGCGGTGTAGATACTTCCATGTTTATAGAGATGGCGGTGTAGATATTTCCATGTTTACACAGATAACAGTGAAGATATTTACATGTTCCTACAGATGGCTGTGTAGATATTTCCATGTTTATACAGATAGCAGTGTAGATATTTCCGTGTTTTTAGAGATATCCGTGTAGTTACTTCCATGTAAATAGGCATAGCAGTGTAGATATTTCCATGTTTATATAGATAGAGGTGTAGTTATTTCCTAGTTTATACAGACAGCGGTGTAGATATTTCCATGTTTATAGAGATAGCGGTGTAGACATTTCCACGTTTATACAGATAGCGGTGTAGATATTTCCATGTTCTTACAGATGGCGGTGTAGATATTTCCATCCTTATACAGACAGCCGTGTAGATATTTCCATGTTTATACAGATGGTGGTGTAGATATTTCCATGTTTATACAGAAGGCGGTGTAGATATTTCCATATTTATACACATGGTGGAGTAGATTTTTCCATGTTCATACAGATGGCGGTGCAGATAATTCCATGTTTATAGAGATGGTGGTGTAGATATTTCCATGTTTATACAGATGGCGGTGTCGATATTTCCATGTTTATACAGATGGCGGTTTAGATATTTCCATATTTTTACAGATGGCGGTGCAGATATTTCCATGTTCTTACACATGGCGGTGGAGATATTTCCATCTTTATTCAGATGGCAGTGTAGATATTTCCATTTTTATAGAGATGGCAGTGTAGATATTATCATGTTCATACAGATGGCGGTATAGATATTTCCATCCTTATACAGATAGCGGTGTAGAAATTTCCATGTTTATACAGATGACGGTGTAGATATTTCCATCTTTATACAGATGGCGGTGTAGTTATTTCCATGTTCACACAGATGGCGGTGTACATATTTGCATGTTTATAGAGATGGCGGTATAGATATTTCCATGATTTTACAGGTGGCGGTGTAGATATTTCCATCTTTATACAGATGGCGGTGTAGATATTTCCATCTTTATACAGATGGCGGTGAAGATATTTCCATGTTCATACAGATGGCAGTGTAGGCATTTCCACGTTTATAGAAATGGCGGTGTAGATATTTCCATGTTTATACAGATAGCTGTGTAGATATTTCCATCTTTATACAGATGGCAGTGTAGATACATCCATGTTTATACAAATGGCGGTGTATATATTTCCATGTTTATACAGATGGCAGTGTAGAAATTTCCATGTTTATAGAGATGGCGGTGTAGATATTTCCATGTTTATAGAGATAGCGGTGTAGTTATTTCCATGTAAATAGGCATAGCGTTGTAGATATTTCCATGTTTATAGAGATAGAGGTGTAGATATTTCCTAGTTTATACAGATAGCGGTGTAGATATTTCCATGTTTATAGAGATAGCGGTGTAGACATTTCCACGTTTATACAGATAGCGGTGTAGATATTTCCATATTCTTACAGATGGCGGTGCAGATATTTCCATCGTTATACAGATAGCCGTGTAGATATTTCCATGTTTATACAGATGGCGGTGTAGATATTTCCATCTCTATACAGATGGCGGTGTAGATATTTCCATGTTCATACAGATGGCGGTGTAGATATTTCCATGTTTTTAGATATGGCGGTGTAGATATTTCCATGTTTATCCAGATAGCGGTGTAGATATTTCCATGTTTATACAGATAGCTGTGTAGATATTTACATCTTTATACAAATGGCGGTGTAGATATTTCCATGTTTATATAGATGGCGGTGCAGATATTTCCATCTTTATAGAGATGGCGGTGAAGGTATTTCCATGTTAATAGAGATGGCGGTGTAGATATATCCATGTTTATAGGGATAGCGGTGTAGTTATTTCCATGTTAATAGGCATAGCGGTGTAGGTATTTCCATGTTTATAGAGATGGCGGTGTAGATATTTCCATGTTTATAGAGATAGAGGTGTAGTTGTTTCCTTGTTTATACAGATAGAGGTGAAAATATTTCTATGTTTATAGAGATAGCGGTGTAGACATTGCCACGTTTATACAGATAGCGGAGTAGATATTTCCATGTTTATAGAGATGGCGGTGTAGACATTTCCATGTTTATACAGATGGCTGTGTAGATATTTCCACCTTTATAAAGATGGTGGTGTAGATATTTCCATGTTTACACAGATAGCGGTGTAGATATTTCCATGTTTATACAGATGGCGGTGTAGATATTTCCATGTTTATAGAGATGGAGGTGTAGATATTCCCATGTTTATAGAGAAAACGGTGTAGACATTTCCACGTTTATACAGTAAGCGGTGTAGATATATCCATGTTCATACAGATGTCGGTGTTGATATTTCCATCCTTATACAGATAGCGTTGTGGATATTTCCATGTTTATACAGATGGCGGTGTAGATATTTCCATGCTTATAGAGACAGAGGTGTAGATGTTTCCTTGTTTATACAGATAGCGGTGTAGATATTTAAAGGTTCATACAGGTGGTGGTGTAGATATTTCCATCCTTATACAGATAGCGTTGTAGATATTTCCATGTTTATACAGATGGCGGGTAGATATTTCCATCTTTATACAGATGGCGGTGTAGATATTTCCATGTTCATAGAGATGGCAGTGTAGATATTGTCATGTTTACAGAGATAGAGGTGTAGATATTTCCTTGTTTATAGAGATAGCGGTGTAGATATTTCCATGTTTATACAGATTGCGGTATAGATATTTCCATCTCTATACAGATGGCGGTGTACATATTTCCATGTTCATACAGATGGCTGTGTAGATATTTCCTAGTTTTTAGACATGGCGGTGTAGATATTTCCATGTTTATACAGATAGCGGTGTAGATATTTCCATGTTTATACAGTTAGCTGTGTAGATATTTCCATCGTTATACAGATGGCGGTGTAGATATTTCCATGTTCATACAGATGGAGGTGTAGATATTTCCATGTTTATACAGATGACGGTGTAGATATTTCCATGTTTATACAGAAGGCGGTGTAGATATTTCCATGTTTATAGAGATGGCAGCGTAGATATTTCCATGTTTACACAGATAGCGGTGTAGATATTTCCATGTTTATACAGATAGCTGTGTAGATATTTACAGCCTTATACAAATGGCGGTGTAGATATTTCCATGTTTATATAGATGGCGGTGTAGATATTTCCATCTTTATACAGATGGCGGTGTAGATATTTCCATCTTTACAGAGATGGCGGTGTAGGTATTTCCATGTTTATAGAGATGGCTGTGTAGATATTTCCATGTTTATAGAGACAGACGTGTAGATGTTTCCTTGTTTATACAGATAGCGGTGTAGATATTTCCATGTTTATAGAGATAGTGGTGTAGCCATTTCCAAATTCATACAGATAGCCGTGTATATATTTAAAGGTTCATACAGATGGTGATGTAGATATTTCCATGTTTATACAGATAGCGGTGTAAATATTTCCATGTTTATACAGATGGCGGTGAAGATATTTCCATTTTTATACAGATGGCGGTGTAGATATTTCCATGTTCATAGAGATGGCGGTGTAGATATTTCCATCTTTATACAGATGGCGGTGTAGGTATTTCCATGTTTATAGAGGTGGCGGTGTAGATATTTCCATATTTACACAGATAGTGGTGTAGTTATTTCCATGTTAATAGGCATAGCGGTGTAGATATTTCCATGTTTATAGAGATGGCGGTGTAGATATTTCCATGTTTACACAGATAACAGTGAAGATATTTACATGTTCCTACAGATGGCTGTGTAGATATTTCCATGTTTATACAGATAGCAGTGTAGATATTTCCGTGTTTTTAGAGATATCCGTGTAGTTATTTCCATGTAAATAGGCATAGCGGTGTAGATATTTCCATGTTTATGTAGATAGCGGTGTAGATATTTCCTAGTTTATACAGACAGCGGTGTAGATATTTCCATGTTTGTAGAGATAGCGGTGTAGACATTTAAACGTTTATACAGATAGCGGTGTAGATATTTCCATGTTCTTACAGATGGCGGTGTAGATATTTCCATCCTTATACAGATAGCCATGTAGATATTTCCATGTTTATACAGATGGTGGTGTAGATATTTCCATGTTTATACAGATGGCGGTGTAGATATTTCCATCTTTATACAAATGGCGGAGTAGATTTTTCCATGTTCATACAGATGGCGGTGTAGATATTTCCATGTTTATAGAGATGGTGGTGTAGATATTTCCATGTTTATTCAGATCGCGGCGTCGATATTTCCATGTTTATACAGATGACGGTGTAGATATTTCCATGTTCATACAGATGGCGGTGTAGATATTTCCATGTTTATAGAGATGGCGGTATAGATATTTCCATGTTTATACAGGTGGCGGTGTAGATATTTCCATCTTTATACAGATGGCGGTGTAGATATTTCCATCTTTATACAGATGGCGGTGCAGATATTTCCATGTTCATACACATGGCGGTGTAGATATTTCCATCTTTATACAGATGGCTGTGTAGATATTTCCATGTTTATACAGATGGCTGTGTAGGCATTTCTATGTTTATAGAGATGGAGGTGTAGATATTTCCATGTTTATACAGATAGCTCTGTAGATATTTCCATCTTTATACAGATGGCAGTGTAGATATATCCATGTTTATACCAGTGGCGGTGTAGATATTTCCATGTTTATACAGATGGCAGTGTAGATATTTCCATGTTTATAGAGATGGCAGTGTAGATATTTCCATGTTTATAGAGATAGCGGTGTAGTTATTTCCATGTAAATAGGCATAGCGGTGTAGATATTTCCATGTTTATAGAGATAGAGGTGTAGATATTTCCTAGTTCATACAGATAGCGGTGTAGATATTTCCATGTTTATAGAGATAGCGGTGTAGACATTTCCACGTTTATACAGATAGCGGTGTAGATATTTCCATATTCTTACAGATGGCGGTGCAGATATTTCCATCCTTATACAGATAGCCGTGTAGAAATTTCCATGTTTATACAGATGGCGGTGTAGATATTTCCATGTTTATGGAGATGGCGGTGTAGATATTTCCATGTTTATAGAGATAACGGTGTAGTTATTTCAAAGTTAATAGGCATAGCGGTGTAAATATTTCCATGTTTATAGAGACAGAGGTGTAGATGTTTCCTTGTTTATACAGATATAGGTGTAGATATTTCCATGTTTACAGAGATAGCGGTGTAGACATTTCCAAATTTATACAGATAGCGGTGTAGGTATTTAAAGGTTCATACAGATGGTGGTGTGGATATTTCCATCCTTATACAGATAGCGGTGTGGATATTTCCAAGTTTATGCAGATAGAGGAGTAGATATTTCCACTTTTATGCAGATAGCGGTGAAGATATTTCCATGTTTATACAGATGGCGGTGTAGATATTTCCATCTCTATACAGATGGCGGTGTACATATTTCCATGTTCATACAGATGGCGGTGTAGATATTTCCATGTTTTTAGATATGGCGGTGTAGATATTTCCATGTTTATCCAGATAGCGGTGTAGATATTTCCATGTTTATACAGTTAGCTGTGTAGATATTTCCATCGTTATACAGAAGGCGGTGTAGATATTTCCATGTTTAAACAGATGGCGGTGTAGATATTTCCATGTTTATACAGATGACGGTGTAGATATTTCCATGTTTATACAGAAGGCGGTGTAGATATTTCCATGTTTATACAGATGGCAGTCTAGATATTTCCATGTTTATACAGATAGCGGTGTAGATATTTCCATGTTTATACAGATAGCTGTGTAGATATTTACATATTTATACAAATGGCAGTGTAGATATTTCCATGTTTATATAGATGGCGGTGTAGATATTTCCATCTTTATACAGATGGCGGTGTAGGTATTTCCATGTTTATAGAGATGGCGGTGTAGATATTTCCATGTTTATAGGGATAGCGGTTTAGTTATTTCCATGTTAATAGGCATAGCGGTGTAGATATTTCCATGTTTATAGAGATGGCGGTGTAGATATTTCCATGTTTATAGAGATAGAGGTGTAGATATTTCCTTGTTTATACAGATAGAGGTGAAAATATTTCCATGTTTATAGAGATAAAGGTGTAGACATTGCCACGTTTATACAGATAGCGGTGTAGGTATTTCCATGTTTATAGAGATGGCGGTGTAGACATTTCCATGTTTATACAGATGGCTGTGTAGATATTTCCACCTTTATAAAGATGGTGGTGTAGATATTTCCATGTTTACACAGATAGCGGTGTAGATATTTCCATGTTTATAGAGATGGCGGTGTAGATATTTCCATGTTTATAGAGATGGCGGTGTAGATATTTCCATGTTTATAGAGATAACGGTGTAGACATTTCCACGTTTATACAGTAAGCGGTGTAGATATATCCATGTTCATACAGATGGCGGTGTAGATATTTCCATCCTTATACAGATAGCGTTGTGGATATTTCCATGTTTATACAGATGGCGGTGTAGATATTTCCATGCTTATAGAGACAGAGGTGTAGATGTTTCATTGTTTATACAGATAGCGGTGTAGATATTTACAGGTTCATACAGGTGGTGGTGTAGATATTTCCATCCTTATACAGATAGCGTTGTAGATATTTCCATGTTTATACAGATGGCGGGGTAGATATTTCCATCTTTATACAGATGGCGGTGTAGATATTTCCATGTTCATAGAGATGGCGGTGTAGATATTTCCATGTTTACAGAGTTATAGGTGTAGATATTTCCTTGTTTATAGAGATAGCGGTGTAGATATTTCCATGTTTATACAGATGGCGGTATAGATATTTCCATCTCTATACAGATGGCGGTGTACATATTTCCATGTTCATACAGATGGCAGTGTAGATATTTCCATGTTTTTAGACATGGCGGTGTAGATATTTCCATGTTTATACAGATAGCGGTGTAGATATTTCCATGTTTATACAGTTAGCTGTGTAGATATTTCCATCGTTATACAGATGGCGATGTAGATATTTCCATGTTCATACAGATGGAGGTGTAGATATTTCCATGTTTATAGAGATGACGGTGTAGATATTTCCATGTTTATACAGAAGGCGGTGTAGATATTTCCATGTTTATAGAGATGGCAGCGTAGATATTTCCATGTTTACTCAGATAGCGGTGTAGATATTTCCATGTTTATACAGATAGCTGTGTAGATATTTACATCCTTATACAAATGGCGGTGTAGATATTTCCATGTTTATATAGATGGCGGTGTAGATATTTCCATCTTTATACAGATGGCGGTGTAGATATTTCCATCTTTATACAGATGGCGGTGTAGGTATTTCCATGTTTATAGAGATGGCTGTGTAGATATTTCCATGTTTATAGAGACAGACGTGTAGATGTTTCCTTGTTTATACAGATAGCGGTGTAGATATTTCCATGTTTATAGAGATAGTGGTGTAGCCATTTCCAAATTTATACAGAGAGCCCTGTAGATATTTAAAGGTTCATACAGATGGTGGTGTAGATATTTCCATCCTTATACAGATAGCGGTGTAGATATTTCCATGTTTATACAGATGGCGGTGAAGATATTTCCATCTTTATACAGATGGCGGTGTAGATATTTCCATGTTCATAGAGATGGCGGTGTAGATATTTCCATCTTTTTACAGATTGCGTTGTAGGTATTTCCATGTTTATAGAGGTGGCGGTGTAGATATTTCCATGTTTATACAGATTGTGGTGTAGTTATTTCCATGTTAATAGGCATAGCGGTGTAGATATTTCCATGTTTATAGAGATGGCGGTGTAGATATTTCCATGTTTCCACAGATAACTGTGAAGATATTTACATGTTCCTACAGATGGCTGTGTAGATATTTCCATGTTTATACAGATAGCAGTGTAGATATTTCCGTGTTTTTAGAGATAGCCGTGTAGTTATTTCCATGTAAATAGGCATAGCGGTGTAGATATTTCCATGTTTATATAGATAGATGTGTAGATATTTCCTAGTTTATACAGACAGCGGTGTAGATATTTCCATGTTTATAGAGATAGCGGTGTAGACATTTCCAGGTTAATACAGATAGCGGTGTAGATATTTCCATGTTCTTACAGATGGCGGTGTAGATATTTCCATCCTTATACAGATAGCCGTGTAGAAATTTCCATGTTTATACAGATGGTGGTGTAGATATTTCCATGTTTATACAGATGGCGGTGTAGATATTTCCATCTTTATACACATGGCGGAGTAGATTTTTCCATGTTCATACAGATGGTGGTGCAGATATTTCCATGTTTATAGAGATGGTGGTGTAGATATTTCCATGTTTATACAGATGGCGGTGTAGATATTTCCATGTTTATACAGAAGGCGGTGTAGATATTTCCATCCTTATACAGATAGAGTTGTGGATATTTCCATGTTTATACAGATGGCAGTGTAGATATTTCCATGCTTATAGAGACAGAGGTATAGATGTTTCCTTGTTTATACAGATATCGGTGTAGATATTTAAAGGTTCATACAGGTGGTGGTGTAGATATTTCCATCCTCATACAGATAGCGTTGTAGATATTTCCATGTTTTTACAGATGGCGGGGTAGATATTTCCATCTTTATTCAGATGGCGGTGTAGATATTTCCATGTTCATAGAGATGGCTGTGTAGATATTTCCATGTTAACAGAGATAGAGGTGTAGATATTCCCTTGTTTATAGAGATAGCGGTGTAGATATTTCCATGTTTATACAGATGGCGGTATAGATATTTCCATCTCTATACAGATGGCGGTGTACATATTTCCATGTTCATACAGATGGCTGTGTAGATATTTCCATGTTTTTAGACATGGCGGAGTAGATATTTCCATGTTTATACAGATAGCGGTGTAGATATTTCCATGTTTATACAGTTAGCAGTGTAGATATTTCCATCGTTATACAGATGGCTGTGTAGATATTTCCATGTTCATACAGATGGAGGTGTAGATATTTCCATGTTTATACAGATGATGGTGTAGATATTTCCATGTTTATACAGAAGGCGGTGTAGATATTTCCATGTTTATAGAGATGGCAGCGTAGATATTTCCATGTTTACACAGATAGCGGTGTAGATATTTCCATGTTTATACAGATAGCCGTGTAGATATTTACATCCTTTTACAAATGGCGGTGTAGATATTTCCATGTTTATATAGATGGCGGTGTAGATATTTCCATCTTTATACAGATGGCGGTGTAGATATTTCCATCTTTATACAGATGGCGGTGTAGGTATTTCCATGTTTATAGAGATGGCTGTGTAGATATTTCCATGTTTATAGAGACAGACGTGTAGATGTTTCCTTGTTTATACAGATAGCGGTGTAGATATTTCAATGTTTATAGAGATAGTGGTGTAGCCATTTCCAAATTTATACAGATAGCTGTGTAGATATTTAAAGGTTCATACAGATGGTGGTGTAGATATTTCCATCCTTATACAGATAGCGGTGTAGATATTTCCATGTTTATACAGATGGCGGTGAAGATATTTCCATCTTTATACAGATGGCGGTGTAGATATTTCCATGTTCATAGAGATGGCGGTGTAGATATTTCCATCTTTATACAGATGGCGGTGTAGGTATTTCCATGTTTATAGAGGTGGCGGTGTAGATATTTCCATGTTTATACAGATAGTGGTGTAGTTATTTCCATGTTAATAGGCATAGCGGTGTAGATATTTCCATGTTTATAGAGATGGCGGTGTAGATATTTCCATGTTTACACAGATAACAGTGAAGATATATACATGTTCCTACAGATGGCTGTGTAGATATTTCCATGTTTATACAGATAGCAGTGTAGATATTTCCGTGTTTTTAGAGATAGCCGTGTAGTTATTTCCATGTAAATAGGCATAGCGGTGTAGATATTTCCATGGTTATATAGATAGAGGTGTAGATATTCCCTAGTTTATACAGACAGCGGTGTAGATATTTCCATGTTTATAGAGATAGCGGTGTAGACATTTACACGTTTATACAGATAGCGGTGTAGATATTTCCATGTTCTTACAGATGGCGGTGTAGATATTTCCATCCTTATACAGATAGCCGTGTAGATATTTCCATGTTTATACAGATGGTGGTGTAGATATTTCCATGTTTATACAGATGGCGGTGTAGATATTTCCATCTTTACACACATGGCGGAGTAGATTTTTCCATGTTCATACAGATGGCGGTGCAGATATTTCCATGTTTATAGAGATGGTGGTGTAGATATTTCCATGTTTATACAGATGGCGGTGTCGATATTTCCATGTTTATACAGATGGCGGTGTAGATATTTCCATATTTATACAGATGGCCGTGTAGATATTTCCATGTTCTTACACATGGCTGTGGAGATATTTCCATCTTTATACAGATGGCAGTGTAGATATTTCCATGTTTATAGAGATAGCGGGGTAGCCATTTCCAAATTTATACAGATAGCCGTGTAGTTATTTAAAGGTTCATACAGATGGTGGTGTAGATATTTCCATCCTTATACAGATAGCGGTGTAGATATTTCCATGTTTATAGAGATGGCGGTGTAGATATTTCCATATTTATAGAGATAGCGGTGCAGATATTTCCATGTTTACACAGATAGCGGTGTAGATATTTCCATGTTTTTACAGATAGCGGTGTAGATATTTCCATATTTATAGTGTTGGCGGTGTAGATATTTCCATGTTCATACAGATGGCGGTGTAGTTATTTCCATGTTTATATAGTTGGCAGTGTAGATATTTCCATGTTCATACAGATGGCGGTGAAGATATTTCTATGTTTATACACATGATGGTGTAGATATTTCCAAGTTTTAAGAGATAGCGGTGTAGATTTTTTCGTGTTTACACAGATAGCGGTGTAGATGTTTCCATGTTTACACAGATAGCGGTGTAGATATTTCCATGTTTATACTGATAGCGGTGTAGATATTTCCATGTGTATTCAGATAACGGTGTAGGTATTTACATATTCCTACAGATGGCTGTGTAGATATTTATATGTTTATACAGATTGCGGAGTAGATATTTTCATGTTTGTAGAGACAGCGGTGTAGATATTTCCATGTTTCTACAGTTGGTGTTGTAGATATTTCCATGTTTACACAGATAGCGGTGTAGATATTTCCATGTTTATACTGATAGCTGTGTAGATATTTCCATGTGTATTCAGATAACGGTGTAGGTATTTACATATTCCTACAGATGGCTGTGTAGATATTTATATGTTTATTCAGATTGCGGAGTAGATATTTTCATGTTTATAGAGACAGTGGTGTAGATATTTCCATGTTCCTGTAGATGGCTGTGTAGATATTTCCAAGTTTATACAGATAGTGGTGTAGATATTTCCATGTTTACACAGATATCATTGTAGATATCTCCATTTTTATACAGATAGCGTTGTAGATATTTCCATGCTTATAGAGATATCGGTGTAGATATTTCCAGGATTCTACAGATTGCAGTGTAGATATTTCCACGTTTATATAGATGGCTCTGTAGATATTTCCATGTTTATAGAGATAGCGGTGTAGATATTTCAATGTTTATTCAGATAGCGGTGTAGATATTTCCATGTTTACACAGGTAGCGGTGTAGATATTTCCATGTTTACCTAGACAGCGGAGTATATATTTCCATGTTTATACAGATAGCGGTGTAGATATTTCCATGTTTACACAGATAACGGTGAAGATATTTACATGTTCCTACAGATGGCTGTGTAGATATTTCCATGTTTATACAGATAGCAGTGTAGATATTTCCGTGTTTTTAGAGATATCCGTGTAGTTATTTCCATGTAAATAGGCATAGCTTTGTAGATATTTCCATGTTTATATAGATAGAGGTGTAGATATTTCCTAGTTTATACAGACAGCGGTGTAGTTATTTCCATGTTTATAGAGAGAGCGGTGTAGACATTTCCACGTTTATACAGATAGCGGTGTAGATATTTCCATGTTCTTACAGATGGCGGTGTAGATATTTCCATCCTTATACAGATAGCCGTGTAGATATTTCCAAGTTTATACAGATGTTTGTGTAGATATTTCCATGTTTATACAGATGGCGGTGTAGATATTTCCATCTTTATACACATGGCGGAGTAGATTTTTCCATGTTCATACAGATGGCGGTGTAGATATTTCCATGTTTATGGAGATAGCGGTGTAGACATTTCCACGTTTATACAGATAGCGGTGTAGATATTTCCATATTCTTACAGATGGCGGTGCAGATATTTCCATCCTTATACAGATAGCCGTGTAGAAATTTCCATGTTTATGCAGATGGTGGTGTAGATATTTCCATGTTTATGGAGATGGCGGTGTAGATATTTCCATGTTTATAGAGATAACGGTGTAGTTATTTCAAAGTTAATAGGCATAGCGGTGTAGATATTTACATGTTTATAGAGAAGTGTAGATGTTTCCTTGTTTATACAGATATAGGTGTAGATATTTCCATGTTTATAGAGATAGCGGTGTAGACATTTCCAAATTTATACAGATAGCGGTGTAGGTATTTAAAGGTTCATACAGATGTTGGTGTGGATATTTCCATCCTTATACAGATAGCGGTGTAGGTATTTCCAAGTTTATGCAGATAGAGGAGTAGATATTTCCAATTTTATGCAGATAGCGGTGAGGATATTTCCATGTTTATGCAGAAAGCGGTGTAGATATTTCCATGTTCCTGCAGATGGCTGTGTAGATATTTCCAAGTTTATACAGACACTGGTGTAGATATTTCCATGTTTACACACATAACGTTGTAGATATTTCCATGTTCCTACAGAGGGCGGTGTACATATTTACATGTTTGTAGAGTTGGCGGTTTAGACATTTCCACGTTCATACAGATGGAGGTGTAGATATTTCCATGTTTATACAGATAGCGGTTTGGATATTTCCATCTTTATACACATAATGGTGTAGATCTTTCCATGTTTTTAGAGATAGCTGTGTAGTTATTTCCATGTTTACACAGATAGCGGTGTAGATATTTCCATGTTTATATAGATGACTCTGTAGATATTTCCATGTTTACAGAGATAGCGGTGTAGATATTTCCATGTTTATAGAGATAGCAGTGTTGATATTTCCATGTTTACTCAGATAGCGGTGTAGATATTTCCATATTTATACAGAAAGCGGTGTAGATATTTCCATGTTTATAGAGATATCGGTGTAGATATTTCCATGTTTATACAGATAGCAGCGTAGATACTTCTATGCTAGTACACATGTCGGTGTAGATATTTCCATGTTCATACAGATGGCGGTGAAGATATTTCCATGTTTATACAGATAACGGTGTACATATTTCCATGTTTACACAGATAGCGGTGTAGATATTTCTATGTTTACACAGATCACGGTGTAGATATTTAGATGTTTATGCAGATAGGGGTGTAGATATTTCCATGTTCATACAGATGGCGTAGATATTTCCATCTTTATATAGTTGGCAGTGTAGATATTTCCATGTTCATACAGATGGCGGTGAAGATATTTCCATGTTTATACACATAACGGTATAGATATTTCCAAGTTTTAAGAGATAGCGGAGTAGATATTTCCATGTATACACAGATAGCGGTATAGATATTTCCATGTTTACACAGATAGCGGAGTATTTTCATGTTTATACACATAGCGATGTAGATATTTCCATGTGTATACGGAAAGCGGTGTAGATAGTTACATGTTCCTACAGATGTCTGTGTAGATATTTCCAAGTTTATACTGATAGTGGTGTAGATATATCCGTGTTTATAGAGATACCGTTGTACATATTTCCATCTTCTTTCGGTGGGTGGTGTAGATATTTCCATGTTTACACAGATAGCGGTGTAGATATTTCCAAGTTTATGCAGATAGCGGTGGAGATATTTCGACTTTTATGCAGATAGCAGTGTAGATATTTCCATGTTTATACAGAAAGCGGTGTAGATAATTCCATGTTCCTACAGATTGTGCTGTAGATATTTCCATGTTTATTGAGTTGGCGGTTTAGACATTTCCATATTCATGCAGATGGCAGTGTAGATATTTCCGTGTTCATACAGATAGCAGTGTAGATATTTCCATCTTTATACACGTAATGGTGTAGATATTTCCATGTTTATACAGATGGCGGTGTAGATATTTCCATACTCATACAGATGGCGGTGTAGATATTTCCATGTGTATAGAGATAGCGGTGTAGGTATTTCCATGTTTACACAGATAGCGGTGTAGATATTTTATGTTTACACAGATAGCGGTGTAGATATTTCCATGTTTATACAGATAACGGTGTAGATATTCACATATTCATACAGATGGTTGTGTATATATTTATATGTTTATACAGATTGCAGAGTAGATATTTCCATGTGTATAGAGATAGCGGTGTAGGTATTTCCATGTTTACACAGATTGCGGTGTAGATATTTCCATGTTTACACAGATAGCGGTGTAGATATTTCCACGTTTATACAGATAGCGGTGTAGATATTTCCATATTTATAGAGTTGGCGGTGTAGATATTTCCATGTTCATACAGATCGCGGTGTATATATTTCCATGTTTATATAGTTGGCAGTGTAGATATTTCCATGTTCATACACATGGCGGTGAAGTTATTTCCATGTTTATACACATGACGGTGTAGATATTTCCAAGTTTTAAGAGGTAGCGCTGTAGATATTTCCCTGTTTACACAGATGGCGGTGAAGATATTTCCATGTTTAGAGAGATAGCGGTGTAGATATTTCCATGTTTACACAGATAGCGTAGATATTTCCATGTTCCTACAGGTGGTGGTGTAGATGTTTCCATGTTTACACAGATAGTGGTGTAGGTATTTCCAAGTTTATGCAGATAGCGGTGGAGATATTTCCACTTTTATGGAGATAGCGGTGTAGATATTTCCATGTTTATACAGAAAGCGGTGTAGATATTTCCATGTTTCTACAAATGGTGCTGTAGATATTTCCATGTTTATAGAGTTGGCGGTTTAGACATTTCCATCTTTGTACAGATGGCGGTGTAGATATTTCCATCTTCATACACATAACGGTGTAGATATTTCCATGTTTATACAGGTGACGGTGTATATATTTCCATACTCATACAGATGGCTGAGTAGCTATTTCCATGTTTATAGAGATAGCGGCGTAGATATTTCCATGTTTACACAGATAGCGGTGTAGATATTTCCAAGTTTATACAGAAAGCGGTGTAGATATTTCCATGTTTATAGAGATATCGGAGTAGATATTTCCATGTTCACACAGATAGCGGTGTAGATATTTCCATGTTTACACATATAGCGGTGTAGATATTTCCAAGTTTATGCAAATAGCGTTGTAGATATTTCCACTTTTATGCAGATAGAGGTATAGATATTTCGATGTTTATACAGATAGCGGTGTAGATATTTCCATGTTTATACACATAGTGGTGTAAATATTTCCATGTTTATGCAGATAGCTGTGTAGATATTTCCATCGTTATACAGATGGCGGTGTAGATATTTCCATGTTTATACAGATGACGGTGTAGATATTTCCATGTTTATAGAGAAGGCGGTGTAGATAATTCCATGTTTATAGAGATGGCAGTGTAGATATTTCCATGTTTATACAGATAGCGGTGTAGATATTTCCATGTTTATACAGATAGCTGTGTAGATATTTACATCCTTATACAAATGGCGGTGTAGATTTTTCCATGTTTATATAGATGGCGGTGTAGATATTTCCATCTTTATACAGATGGCGGTGTTGGTATTTCCATGTTTATAGAGATGGCGGTGTAGATATTTGGATGTTTATAGAGATAGCGGTGTAGTTATTTACATGTTAATAGGCATAGCGGTGTAGATATTTCCATGTTTATAGAGACAGAGGTGTAGATATTTCCTTGTTTATACAGATAGCGGTGTAGATATTTCCATGTTTATAGAGATAGCGGTGTAGACATTGCCACGTTTATACAGATAGTGGCGTAGATATTTCCATATTTATAGAGATGGCGGTGTAGATATTTCCATGTTTATACAGATAGCTCTGTAGATATTTCCATCTTTATAGAGAAGGTGGTGTAGATATTTCCATCCTTATTCAGATAGCGGTGTAGACATTTCCATGTTTATACACATGGCGGTGTAGATATTTCCATGTTTATAGAGATGGCGTTGTAGATATTTCCACGTTTATAGAGATAACGGTGTAGTTATTTCCATATTAATAGGCATAGCGGTGTAGATATTTCCATGTTTATAGAGATGGAGGTGTAGATATTTCCTTGTTTATAGAGATAGCGGTGTAGATATTTCCATGTTTATGGAGATAGCGCTGTAGTTATTTCCGTGTTAATAGGCATAGCGATGTAGATATTTCCATGTTTATAGAGATGGCGGTGTAGATATTTCCATGTTTATACAGAGAGCGGAGTAGTTATTTCAATATAAATAGGCATACCGGTGTGGATATTTCCATGTTAATAGAGATAGAGGTGTAGATATTTCCTAGTTTATACAGATAGCGGTGTAGATATTTCCATGTTTATAGAGATAGCGGTGTAGACATTTCCACGTTTATACAGATAGCGGTGTAGATATATCCATGTTCATACAGATGGCGGTGTAGATATTTCCATCCTTACAGAAATAGCGGTGTAGATATTTCCATGTTTATAGAGATGGCGATGTAGATATTTCCATGTTTATGGAGATGGCGGTGTAGATATTTCCATGTTTATAGAGATAACGGTGTAGTTATTTCAAAGTTAATGGGCATAGCGGTGTAGATATTTCCATGTGTATAGAGACAGAGGTGTAGATGTTTCCTTGTTTATACAGATAGCGGTGTAGATATTTCCATGTGTATAGAGATAGCGGTGTAGACATTTCCAAATTTATACAGACAGCGGTGTAGATATTTAAAGGTTCATACAGATGGTGGTGTAGATATATCCATCCTTATACAGATAGCGGTGTAGATATTTCCATGTTTTTACAGATGGCGGTGTAGATATTTCCATGTTTATATAGATGGCGGTGTAGATATTTCCATCTTTATACGGATGGCGGTGTAGATATTTGCATCTTTATACAGATAGAGATGTAGGTATTTCCATGTTTATAGAGGTGGCGGTGTAGATATTTCCATGTTTATAGAGACAGACGCGTAGATGTTTCCTTGTTTATACAGATAGCGGTGTAGATATTTCCATGTTTATAGAGATAGCGGTGTAGCCATTTCCAAATTTATACAGATAGCGGTGTAGATATTTAAAGGTTCATACAGATGGTGGTGTAGATATTTCCATCTTTATACAGATGGCGGTGTAGATATTTCCATGTTCATAGAGAGGGCGGTGTAGATATTTCCATGTTTACAGAGATAGAGGTGTAGACATTTCCTTGTTTGTAGAGAAAGCGGGGTAGATATTTCCATGTTCATACGGATGGCGGTGTAGATATTTCCATGTTTTTAGACATGGCGGTGAATATATTTCCATGTTTATACAGATAGCCGTGTTGATATTTCCATGTTTATACAGTTAGCTGTGTAGATATTTCCATCGTTATACAGAGGGCGGTGTAGATATTTCCAAGTTCATACAGATGGCGGTGTACATATTTCCATCTTTATACAGATGACGGTGTAGATATTTCCATGTTTATACAGAAGGCGGTGTAGATATTTCCATGTTTATAGAGATTGCGGTGTAGATATTTCCTTGTTTATACAGATAGCGCTGTAGATATTTCCATGTTTATAGAGATAGCGGTGTAGGCATTTCCACATTTATACAGATAGTGGTGTAGGTATTTAAAGCTTCATACAGATGCTGGTGTAGATATTTCCATCCTTATACAGATAGCGGTGTAGATATTTCCGTGTTTGTACAGATGGCGCTGTAGATATTTCCATCTTTATACAGATGTCGGTGTAGATAATTCCATGTTTACAGAGATAGCGGTTTAGATATTTCCATGTTTACACAGATAGCGGTGAGGATATTTCCATGTTTTTACAGATAGCGGTGTAGATATTTTCATATTTATAGAGTTGGCGGTGTAGATATTTCCATGTTCATACAGATGTCGGTGTAGATATTTCCATGTTTATATAGTTGGCAGTGTAGATATTTCCATGTTCATACAGATGGCGGTGAAGATATTTCTATGTTTAAACACATGATGATGTAGATATTTCCAAGTTTTAAGAGATAGCGGTGTAGATATTTTCGTGTTTACACAGATAGCGGTGTAGATATTTCCATGTTTTTACTGATAGTGGTGTAGATATTTCCATGTGTATGCAGATAACGGTGTAGATATTTACATATTCCTACAGATGGCTGTGTAGATATTTATATGTTTATACAGATTGCGGAGTAGATATTTTCATGTTTATAGAGACAGCGGTGTAGATATTTCCATGTTTCTACAATAGGTGTGGTAGATATTTCCATGTTTACACAGATAGCGGTGTAGATATTTCCAAGTTTATGCAGATAGCGGAGTAGATATTTCCACTTTTATGCAGATAGCGGTGAAGATATTTCCATGTTTATGCAGAAAGTGGTGTAGATATTTCCATGTTCCTGCAGATGGCTGTGTAGATATTTCCAAGTTTATACAGATACTGGTGTAGATATTTCCATGTTTACACACATAGCGTTGTAGATATTTCCATGTTCCTACAGAGGGCAGTGTACATATTTACATGTTTGTAGAGTTGGCGGTTTAGACATTTCCACGTTCATACTGATGGTGGTGTAGATATTTCCATGTTTATACAGATAGCGGTGTGGAAATTTCCATCTTTATACACATAATGGTGTAGATCTTTCCATGTTTTTAGAGATAGCGGTGTAGTTATTTCCATGTTTACACAGATAGCGGTGTAGATATTTCCATGTTTATACAGATGACTCTGTAGATATTTCCATGTTTACAGAGATAGCGGTGTAGGTATTTCCATGTTTTTAGAGATAGCGGTGTAGATATTTCCATGTTTACACAGATAGCGGTGTAGATATTTCCATATTTATACAGAAACCGGTGTAGATATTTCCATGTTTATAGAGATATCGGTGTAGATATTTCCATGTTTATACAGATAGCAGTGTAGATATTTCCATGCTAATACACATGGCGGTGTAGATATTTCCATGTTCATTCAGAAGCGGTGAAGATATTTCCATGTTTATAGAGATAACGGTGTATATATTTCCATGTTTACACAGATAGCGGTGTAGATATTTCTATGTTTACACAGATCGTGGTGTAGATATTTCCATGTTTATACAGAAAGGGGTGTAGATATTTCCATGTTCATACAGATGGCGTAGATATTTCCATCTTTATATAGTTGGCCGTGTAGAAATTTCCATGTTCCTACAGAGGGCGGTGAAGATATTTCCATGTTTATACACATAACGGTGTAGATATTTCCAAGTTTTAAGAGATAGCGGAGTAGATATTTCCATGTATACACAGATAGCGGTATAGATATTTCCATGTTTACACAGATAGCGGTGTATTTTCATGTTTATACAGATAGCGATGTAGATATTTCCATGTGTATACAGAAAGCGGTGTAGATAGTTACATGTTCCTACAGATGGCTGTGTAGATATTTCCAAGTTTATACTGATAGTGGTGTAGATATTTCCGTGTTTATAGAGATATCGTTGTACATAATTCCATCTTCCTTCGGTGGGTGGTGTAGATATTTCCATGTTTACACAGATAGCGGTGTAGATATTTCCAAGTTTATGCAGATAGCGGTGGAGATATTCCCATGTTTATACAGATGGCGGTGTAGATATTTCCATCTCTATACAGATGGCGGTGTACATATTTCCATGTTCATACAGATGGCGGTGTTGATATTTCCATGTTTTTAGACATGGCGGTGTAGATATTTTCATGTTTATACAGATAGCGGTGTAGATATTTCCATGTTTATGCAGTTAGCTGTGTAGATAATTCCATCGTTATACAGATGGCGGTGTAGATGTTTCCATGTTCATACAGATGGCGGTGTAGATATTTCCATGTTTGTACAGATGACGGTGTAGATATTTCCATGTTTATACAGAAGGCGGTGTCGATATTTCGATGTTTATAGAGATGGCAGTGTAGATATTTCCATGTTTATACAGATAGCGGTGTAGATATTTCCATGTTTATATAGATAGCTGTTTAGATATTTACATGTTTATACAAATGGCAGTGTAGATATTTCCATGTTTATATAGACGGCGGTGTAGATATTTCCATCTTTATACAGATGTCGGTGTAGGTATTTCCATGTTTATAGAGATGGCAGTGTAGATATTTCCATGTTTATAGAGATGGCTGTGTAGTTATTTCCATGTTAATAGGCATAGCGGTGTACATATTTCCATGTTTATGGAGATGGCGGTGTAGATATTTCCATGTTTATAGAGATAGCGGTGTAGATATTTCCTTGTTTATACAGATAGCGGTGTAGATATTTCCGTGTTTTAGAGATGGCGGTGTAGATATTTCCATGTTTATACAGATGGCTGTGTAGATATTTCCATGTTTATAGAGATAGTGGTGCAGTTATTTCCATGTTTATACATATGGCTGTGTAGATATTTCCATCTTTATACAGATGGTGGTGTAGATATTTCCATCCTTAAACAGATTGCGGTGTAGATATTTCCATGTTTATACAGATGGCGGTGTAGATATCCATGTTTATAGACATGGTGGTGTAGATATTTGCATGTTTATAGAGATAACGGTGTAGTTATTTCCATGTTAATAGGCATAGTGGTGTAGATATTTCCATGTTTATAGAGACAGAGGTGTAGATATTTCCTTGTTTATTCAGATTGCGTTGTATATATTTACATGTTTATAGAGATAGCGGTGTAGACATTTCCACATTTATACAGCTAGTGGTGTAGAATTTTAAAGGGTCATACAGATGCTGGTGTAGATATTTCCATCCTTATACAGATAGCGGTGTAGATATTTCCATGTTTGTACAGATGGCGGTGTAGATATTTCCATCTTTATACAGATGGCGGTGTTGATATTTAAATGTTCATAGAGATGGCGGTGTAGATATTTCCATGTTTATACAGATAGCAGTGTAGATATTTCCATGTTTATACAGATAGCTGTGTAGATATTTCCATCTTTATACATATGGCGGTGTAGATATTTCCATGTTTATACAGATGGCGGTGTAGATATTTCCATTTTTATAGATATGGCCGTGTAGATATTTCCATGTTTAAAGAGATGACAGTGTAGATATTTCCATGTTTATAGAGATAGCGGTGTAGTTATTTCCATGTAAATAGGCAAAGCGGTGTAGATATTTCCATGTTTATAGAGATAGAGGTGTAGATATTTCCTTGTTTAAACAGATAGCGGTTTAGATATTTCCATGTTTATAGAGATAGCGGTGTAGACATTGCCACGTTTATACTGATAGCGGTGTAGATATTTCCAAGTTTATAGAGATTGCGGTGTAGATATTTCCATGTTTATAAAGATGGCTGTGTAGATATTTCCCTCTTTATACAGATGGTGGTGTAGATATTTCCATCCTTATACAGATAGCGGTGTAGATATTTCCATGTTTATACAGATGGCGGTGTAGATATTTCCATGTTTATAGAGATATCGGTGTAGACATTTCCACATTTATACAGATAGTGGTGTAGATATTTAAATGTTCATACAGATGCTGGCGTAGATATTTCCATCCTTATACAGATAGCGGTGTAGATATTTCCTAGTTTAAACAGATAGCGGTGTAGATATTTCCATGTTTATAGAGATCGCTGTGTAGACATTTCCACGTTTATACAGTAAGCGGTGTAGATATATCCATGTTCATACAGATGGCGGTGGAGATATTTCCATCCTTATACAGATAGCGGTGTAGATATTTCCATGTTTATACAGATAGCTGTGTAGATTTTTACATCTTTATACAAATGTCGGTGTAGATATTTCCATGTTTATATAGATGGCGGTGTAGATATTTCCATCTTTATACAGATGTCGGTGTAGGTATTTCCAAGTTTATAGAGATGGCGGTGTAGATATTTCCATGTTTATAGAGATAGCGGTGTAGTTATTTCCATGTTAATAGGCATAGCGGTGTAGATATTTCCATGTTTATGGAGATGGCGGTGTAGATATTTCCGTGTTTATAGAGATAGCGGTGTAGATATTTCCTTGTTTATACAGATAGCGGTGTAGATATTTCCATGTTTATAGAGATGGCGGTGTAGATATTACCATGTTTTTACATATGGCTGTGTAGATATTTCCAAGTTTATAGAGATAGTGGTGTAGTTATTTCCATGTTTATACAGATGGCTGTGTAGATATTTCCATCTTTATACAGATGGTGGTGTAGATATTTCCATCCTTATACAGATAGCGGTGTAGATATTTCCATGTTTATACAGATAGCTGTGTACATATTTCCATCTTAATACATATGGCGGTGTAGATATTTCCATGTTTATACAGATGGCTGTGTAGATATTTCCATTTTTATAGATATGGCCGTGTAGATATTTCCATGTTTAAAGAGATGACAGTGTAGATATTTCCATGTTTATACAGATAGCAGTGTAGATATTTTCATGTTTGTACAGATGGCGGTGTAGATATTTCCATCTTTATACAGATGGCGGTGTTGATATTTAAATGTTCATAGAGATGGCGGTGTAGATATTTCCACCTTTATACAGATGGTGGTGTAGATATTTCCATGCTTATACAGATAGCAGTGTAGATATTTCCATGTTTATACAGATGGCGTTGTAGATATTTCCATGTTTATAGAGATGGCGGTGTAGATATTTCCATGTTTATAGAGATAACGGTGTAGTTATTTCAATGTTAATAGGCATAGTGGTGTAGATATTTCCATGTTTATAGAGACAGAGTAGTAGATATTTCCTTGTTTACACAGATAGCGGTGTAGATATTTCCATGTTTATAGAGATAGCGGTGTAGACATTTCCACATTTATACAGATAGTGGTGTAGATATTTAAATGTTCATACAGATGGTGGTGTGGATATATCCATCCTTATACAAATAGCGGTGTAGATATTTCCATGTTTGTACAGATGGCGGTGTAGATATTTCCATCTTTATACAGATGGCGTTGTAGGTATTTCCATGTTCATAGAGATGGCAGTGTAGATATTTCCATGTTTATACAGATAGCGGTGTTGATATTTCCATATTTATACAGATGGCGGTGTAGATATTTCCATGTTTATAGAGATGGCCGTGTAGATATTTCCATGTTTAAAGAGATGACAATGTAGATATTTCCATGTTTATAGAGATAGCGGAGTAGTTATTTTCATGTAAATAGGCATAGCGTTGTAGATATTTCCTTGTTTATAGAGATAGAGGTGTAGATATTTCCTAGTTTAAACAGATAGCGGTGTAGATATTTCCATGTTTATAGAGATTGCTGTGTAGACATTTCCACGTTTATACAGTAAGCGGTGTAGATATATCCATGTTCATACAGATGGCGGTGGAGATATTTCCATCCTTATACAGATAGCGGTGTACATATTTCCATATTTATACAGATGGCTGTGTAGATATTTCCATGTTTATGGAGATGGCGGTGTAGATATTTTCATGTTTTTAGACATGGCGGTGTAGATATTTCCATGTTTATACAGATAGCGGTGTACATATTTCAATGTTTATACAGTTAACTGTGTAGATATTTCCATCGTTATACAGATGGCGGTGAAGATATTTCCATGTTCATACAGATGGCGGTGTAGATATTTCCATGTTTATACAGATGGCGGTGTAGATATTTCCATGTTTATAGAGATGGCCGTGTAGATATTTCCATGTTTAAAGAGATGACAGTGTAGATATTTCCATGTTTATAGAGATAGCGGTGTAGTTATTTCCATGTAAATAGGCATAGCGGTGTAGATATTTCCTTGTTTATAGAGATAGAGGTGTAGATATTTCCTAGTTCAAACAGATAGCAGTGTAGAAATTTCCTTGTTTATAGAGATAGTGGTGTAGACATTTCCACGTTTATACAGATAGCGGTGTAGATATTTCCATGTTTATAGAGATGGTGGTGTAGGCATTTCCATGTTTCTACAGATGGCTGTTTAGATATTTCCATCTTTATACAGATGGTGGTGTAGATATTTCCATGTTTACACAGATAGCGGTGTAGATATTTCCATGTGTATGCAGATGGCGGTGTAGTAATTTCCATGTTTATAGAGATGGCGGTGTAGATATTTCCATGTTTATAGAGATAGCGGTGTAGTTATTTCCATGTAAATAGGCTTAGCGGTGTAGATATTTCCATGTTTATAGAGATAGAGGTGTAGATATTTCCTAGTTTAAACACATAGCGGTGTAGATATTTCCATGTTTATAGAGATAGCGGTGTAGACATTTCCACGTTTATACAGTAAGCGGTGTAGATATATCCATGTTCATACAGATGGTGGTGTAGATATTTCCACCCTTATACAGATAGCAGTGTAGATATTTTCATGTTTATACAGTTAGCTGTGTAGATATTTCCATCGTTATACAGATGGCGGTGTAGATATTTCCAAGTTTATACAGATAGTTGTGTAGATATTTCCATGTTTATACAGATAGCTGTGTATATGTTTACATCTTTATACAAATGGCAGTGTAGATATTTCCATGTTTATACAGATGGCGGTGTAGATATTTCCATCTTTATACAGATGGCGGTGTAGGTATTTCCATGTTTATAGAGATGGCGTTGTAGATATTTCAATGTTTATAGAGATATCGGTGTAGTTATTTCAATGTTAATAGGCATAGCGGTGTAGATATATCCTTGTTAATGGAGATAAAGGTGTAGATATTTCCATGTTTATACAGTTAGCTGTGTAGATATTTCCATCTTTATACAGATGGCAGTGTAGATATTTCCATGTTAATAGAGATGGCGGTGTAGATATTTCCATGTTCATAGAGATAACTGTCTAGTTATTTCCATGTAAATAGGCATACCGGTGTAGATATTTCCATGTTTATAGAGACAGAGGTGTAAATGTTTCCTTGTTTATACAGATAGCGTTGTAGATATTTCCATGTTTATAGAGAAAGCGGTGTAGACATTTCCACATTTATACAGATAGTGGTGTAGATATTTAAAGCTTCATACAGATGCTGGTGTAGATATTTCCATCCTTCTACAGATAGCGGTGTAGATATTTCCATGTTTGTACAGATGGCGGTGTGGATATTTCCACCTTTATACAGATTGTGGTGTATATATTTCCATGTTTATAGAGATGACTGTGTAGATATTTCCATGTTTATGGAGATGGCGGTGTAGATATTTCCATGTTTATAGAGATAACGGTGTAGTTATTTCAATGTTAATAGGCATAGCGGTGTAGATATTTCCATGTTTATAGAGACAGAGGTGTAGATATTTCCTTGTTTATACAGATAGCGGTGTAGATATTTCCTTGTTTATAGAGATAGTGGTGTAGACATTTCCACATTTATACAGATAGTGGTGTAGATATTGAAAGGTTCATGCAGATGGTGGTGTAGATATTTCCATTCCTATACAGATAGCGGTGTACATATTTCCATGTTTATACAGATGGTGGTGTAGATATTTCCATCTTTATACAGATGGCGGTGTAGATATTTCCATGTTCATAGAGATGGCGGTGTAGATATTTCCATGTTTACAGAGATAGAGGAGTAGATATTTCCTTGTTTATAGAGATACCGGTGTAGACATTTCCATGTTTATACAGATGGACAGATGGCGGTGTAGATATTTCCATATCTACACAGATGGCGGTGTACATATTTCCAAGTTCATACAGATGGCGGTGTAGATATTTAAATGTTTTTAGACATGGCGGTGTAGTTATTTTCATGTTTATACAGATAGCGGTGTAGATATTTCCATGTTTATAGAGATGGCGGTGTAGATATTTCCATGTTTACAGAGATAGAGGTGTAGATATTTCCTTGTTTATAGAGATACCGGTGTAGACATTTCCATGTTTATACAGATGGACAGATGGCGGTGTAGATATTTCCATATCTACACAAATGGCGGTGTACATATTTCCAAGTTAATACAGATGGCGGTGTAGATATTTAAATGTTTTTAGACATGGCGGTGTAGTTATTTTCATGTTTATACAGATAGCGGTGTAGATATTTCCATGTTTATAGAGATGGCGGTGTAGATATTTCCTTCTTAATACAGATGGTGGTGTAGATATTTCCATTCTTATACAGATAGTGGTGTAGATATTTCCATGTTTGAAGAGATGACAGTGTAGATATTTCCATGTTTATAGAGATAGCTGTGTAGTTATTTCCATGTAAATAGGCATAGTGGTGTAGATATTTCCTTGTTTATCGAGATAGAGGTGTAGATGTTTCCTAGTGTAAACAGATAGCGGTGTAGGTATTTCCATGTTTATA
This sequence comes from Gorilla gorilla gorilla, assembly GCF_029281585.2. Taxonomy (NCBI): domain Eukaryota; kingdom Metazoa; phylum Chordata; class Mammalia; order Primates; family Hominidae; genus Gorilla; species Gorilla gorilla. The sequence goes on from NC_073229.2 coordinate 195,931,739, forward strand.
GAGATTGCGGTGTAGACATTTCCACGTTTATACAGTAAGCGGTGTAGATATATCCATGTTCATAGAGATGGCGGTGTAGATATTTCCATTCTTATACAGATAGCGGTGTAGATATTTCCATGTTTGTACAGATGGCTGTGTAGATATTTCCATGTTTATGGAGATGGCCGTGTAGATATTTCCAAGTTTATAGAGACAGAGGTGTAGATGTTTCCTTGTTTATACAGATAGCGGTGTAGATATTTCCATGTTTATAGAGATAGCGGTGTAGCCATTTCCAAATTTATACAGATAGCGGTGTAGATAACTAAAGGTTCATACAGATGGTGGTGTAGATCTTTCCATCCTTATACAGATAGCAGTGTAGATATTTCCATGTTTATAGAGATAGCGGTGTAGCCATTTCCAAATTTATACAGATAGCGGTGTAGACAATTAAAGGTTCATACAGATGGTGGTGTAGATCTTTCCATCCTTATACAGATAGCGGTGTAGATATTTCCATGTTTATACAGATGGCGTTGTAGATATTTCCATCTTTATACAGATGGCGATGTAGATATTTCCATGTTCATAGAGATGGCGGTGTAGATATTTCCATGTTTACAGAGATAGAGGTGTAGATATTTCCTTGTTTACAGAGATACCGGTGTAGATATTTCCATGTTTATACAGATGGCGGTGTAGATATTTCCATATCTACACAGATGGCGGTGTACATGTTTCCAAGTTCATAAAGATGGCGGTGTAGATATTTCCATGTTTTTAGACATGGAGGTGTAGATATTTCCATGTTTTTACAGATAGCGGTGTAGATATTTCCATGTTTATACAGTTAGCTGTGTAGACATTTCCATCGTTATACAGATGGCGGTGAAGATATTTCCATGTTCATACAGATGGCAGTGTAGATATTTCCATGTTTTTACAGATGGCGGTGTAGATATTTTCATGTTTATAGAGATGGCCGTGTAGATATTTCCATGTTTAAAGAGATGACAGTGTAGATATTTCCATGTTTATAGAGATAGCAGTGTAGTTATTTCCATGTAAATAGGCATAGCGGTGTAGATATTTCCTTGTTTATAGAGATAGAGGTGTAGATATTTCCTAGTTTAAACAGATAGCGGTATAGATATTTCCATGTTTATAGAGATCGCGGTGTAGACATTTCCACGTTTATACAGTAAGCGGTGTAGATATTTCCATGTTCATACAGATCACAGTGTAGATATTTCCATCCTTATACAGATAGCGGTGTAGATATTTCCATGTCTCTACAGATGGCTGTATAGATATTTCCATGTTTATGGAGATGGCGGTGTAGATATTTCCATGTTTATAGAGACAGAGGTGTAGATGTTTCCTTGTTTATACAGATAGCGGTGTAGATATTTCCATGTTTATAGAGATAGCGGTGTAGCCATTTCCAAATTTATACAGATAGCGGTGTAGATACTTAAAGGTTCATACAGATGGTGGTGTAGATATTTCCATCCTTATACAGATAGCGGTGTACATATTTCCATGTTTATACAGATGGCAGTGTAGATATTTCCATCTTTATACAGACGGCGGTGTAGATATTTCCATGTTCGTAGAGATGGCGGTGTAGATATTTCCATGTTTACAGAGATAGAGGTATAGATATTTCCTTGTTTATAGAGATAGCGGTGTAGATATTTCCATGCTTATACAGATGGCGGTGTAGATATTTCCATATCTATACAGATAGCGGTGTACATATATCCAAGTTCATACAGATGGTGGTGTAGATATTTCCATATTTTTAGACATGGCGGTGTAGATATTTCCATGTTTATACAGATAGCGGTGTAGGTATTTCCATGTTTATACAGTTAGCTGTGTAGACATTTCCATCGTTACACAGATGGCGGTGAAGATATTTCCATGTTCATACAGATGGCGGTTTAGACATTTCCATGTTTACACAGATGACGGTGTAGATATTTCCATGTTTATACAGAAGGCGGTGTAGATATTTCCATGTTTATAGAGATGGCGGTATAGATATTTCCATGTTTATACAGATAGCGGTTTAGATATTTCCATGTTTATACTGATAGCTGTGTAGATATTTACATCTTTATACAAATGGCGGTGTAGATATTTCCATGTTTATATAGATGGCGGTGTAGATATTTCCATCTTTATACAGATGGCGGTGTAGGTATTTCCATGTTTATAGAGATGGCGGTGTAGATACTTCCATGTTTATAGAGATAGCGGTGTAGTTATTTCCATGTTAATAGGCATAGCGGTGTAGATATTTCCATGTTTATAGAGATGGCGGTGTAGATATTTCCATGTTTATAGAGATAGAGGTGTAGATATTTCCTTGTGTATACAGATAGTGGTGTAGATATTTCCATGTTTATAGAGATAGCGGTGTAGACATTGCCACGTTTATACAGATAGCGGTGTAGATATTTCCATGTTTATAGAGATGGCGGTGTAGATATTTCCATGTTTATACAGATGGCTGTGTAGATATTTCCATCTTTATACAGATGGTGGTTTAGATATTTCCATGTTTACACAGATAGCGGTGTAGATATTTCCATGTTTATACAGGTGGCGGTGTAGATATTTCCATGTTTATGGAGATGGCGGTGTAGATATTTCCATGTTTATAGAGATAACGGTGTAGTTATTTCCATGTTAATAGGCATAGCAGTGGAGATATTTCCATGTTTATAGAGACAGAGGTGTAGATGTTTCCTTGTTTATACAGATAGCGTTGTAGATATTTCCATGTTTATAGAGAAAGCGGTGTATACATTTTGACATTTATACAGATAGTGGGGTAGATATTTAAAGCTTCATACAGATGCTAGTGTAGATATTTCCATCCTTCTACAAATAGCGGTGTAGATATTTCCATGTTTGTACAGATGGCGATGTGGATATTTCCATCTTTATACAGATGGGGGTGTATATATTTCCATGTTCATAGAGATGGCGGTGTAGATATTTCCATGTTTATACAGATAGCAGTGTAGATATTTGCATGTTTATACAGATAGCTGTGTAGATATTTCCATCTTTATACAGATGGCGGTGTAGATATATCCATGTTCATACAGATGGCGGTGTAGTTGTTTCCATCCTTATACAGATAGCGGTGTAGATATTTCAATGTTTATACAGATGGCTGTGTAGATATTTCCATGGTTATAGGGATGGCGGTGTAGATATTTCCATGTTTATAGAGACAGAGGTGTAGATATTTCCATGTTTATAGAGATGGCCGTGTAGATATTTCCATGTTTAAAGAGATGATAGTGTAGATATTTCCATGTTTATAGAGAGAGCGGTGTAGTTATTTCCATGTCAATAGGCTTAGCAGTGTAGATGTTTCCATGTTTATAGAGATAGAGGTATAGATATTTCCTAGGTTAAACAGATAGCGGTGTAGATATTTCCATGTTTATAGAGATACCGGTGTAGCCATTTCCAAATTTATACAGATAGCTGTGTAGATATTTAAAGGTTCATACAGATGGTGGGGTAGATATTTCCATCGTCATGCAGATAGCGGTGTAGATATTTCCATGTTTTTACAGATGGCGGTGTAGATATTTCCATCTTTATAGAGATGTTGGTGTAGATATTTCCATGTTCATAGAGATAGCAGTGTAGATATTTCCATGTTTACGGAGATAGAGGTGTAGATATTTCCTTGTTTATAGAGATACCGGTGTAGATATTTCCATGTTTAGACAGATGGAGGTGTAGATATTTCCATATATCTACAGACGGCGGTGTACATATTTCCAAGTTCATACAGATGGCGGTATAGATATTTCCATGTTTTTAGACATGGCGGTGTAGATATTTCCATGTTTATACAGATAGCGGTGTAGATATTTCCATGTTTATACAGTTAGCTGTGTAGATATTTCCATCGTTATACAGATGGCGGTGAAGATATTTCCATGCTCATACAGATGGCAGTGTAGATATTTCCATGTTTACACAGATGACAGTGTAGATATTTCCATGTTTATACAGAAGGCGGTGTAGATATTTCCATCTTTATAGAGATGGCGGTATAGATATTTCCATGTTTATACAGATAGCTGTGTAGATATTTCCATGTTTATACTGATAGCTGTGTAGATATTTACATCTTTATACAAATGGCGGTGTAGATATTTCCATGTTTATATAGATGGCAGTGTAGATATTTCCATCTTTATACAGATGGCGGTGTAGATATTTCCATGTTCATAGAGATGGCGGTGTAGATATTTCCATGTTTATACAGATAGCAGTGTAGATATTTGCATGTTTATACAGATAGCTGTGTAGATATTTCCATCTTTATACAGATGGAGGTGTAGATATTTCCATGTTTATGCAGATGGCGGTGTAGATATTTCCATGTTTATAGAGATGGCCGTGTAGATATTTCCATGTTTAAAGAGATGATGGTGTAGATATTTCCATGTTTATAGAGAGAGCGGTGTAGTTATTTCCATGTCAATAGGCATAGCAGTGTAGATGTTTCCATGTTTATAGAGATAGAGGTATAGATATTTCCTAGGTTAAACAGATAGCGGTGTAGATATTTCCATGTTTATAGAGATCGCGGTGTAGACATTTCCACGTTTATACAGTAAGCGGTGTAGATATATCCATGTTCATACAGATGGCGGTGTAGTTGTTTCCATCCTTATACAGATAGCGGTGTAGATATTTCAATGTTTATACAGATGGCTGTGTAGATATTTCCATGGTTATGGGGATGGCGGTGTAGATATTTCCATGTTTATAGAGACAGAGGTGTAGATGTTTCCTTGTTTATACAGATAGCGGTGTAGATATTTCCATGTTTATAGAGATAGCGGTGTAGCCATTTCCAAATTTATGCGGATGGCGGTGTAGATATTTAAAGGTTCATACAGATGGTGGTGTAGATATTTCCATCCTTATACAGATAGCAGTGTAGATATTTCCATGTATATACAGATGGCGGTGTAGATATTTCCATCTTTTTACAGATGGCGGTGTAGATATTTCCATGTTCATAGAGATGGCGGTGTAGATATTTCCATGTTTACAGAGATAGAGGTGTAGATATTTCCTTGTTTATAGAGATACCGGTGTAGATATCTCCATGTTTATACAGATGTCTGTGTAGATATTTCCATCTTTATACAGATGGTGGTGTAGGTATTTCCATGTTTACACAGATAGCGGTGTAGATATTTCCATGTTTATACAGATAGCGGTGCAGATATTTCCATGTTTATAGAGATGGCGGTGTAGATATTTCCATGTTTATAGAGACAGAGGTGTAGATATTTCCTTGTTTATACAGATAGCGTTGCAGATATTTCCATGCTTATAGAGATAGCAGTGTAGACATTTCCACATTTATACAGATAGTGGTGTAGATATTTAAAGCTTCATACAGATGCTGGGGTAGATATTTCCATCCTTATACAGATAGCGGTGTAGATATTTCCATGTTTGTACAGATGGCGGTGTCGATATTTCCATCTTTATACAGATGGCGGTGTAGATATTTCCATGTTCATAGAGATGGCGGTGTAGATATTTCCATGTTTATACAGATAGCGGTGTAGATATTTCCATGTTTATACAGATAGCTGTGTAGATATTTCCATCTTTATACAGATGGCGGTGTAGATATTTCCATGTTTATACAGATAGCAGTGTAGATATTTCCATGTTTATAGAGATGGCCGTGTAGATATTTCCATGTTTATAGAGATAGAGGTGTAGATATTTCCTAGTTTAAACAGATAGCGGTGTAGATATTTCCATGTTTATAGAGATAGCTGTGTAGATATTTACATCTTTATACAAATGGCGGTGTAGACATTTCCACGTTTATACAGTAAGCGGTGTAGATATATCCATGTTCATACAGATGGCGTTGTAGATATTTCCATCCTTATACAGATAGCAGTGTAGATATTTCCATGTTTATACAGATGGCCGTGTAGATATTTCCATCTTTATACAGATGGCGGTGTAGATATTTCCATGTTCATAGAGATGTCGGTGTAGATATTTCCGTGTTTACAGAGATAGAGGTGTAGATATTTCCTTGTTTATAGAGATAGCGGTGTAGATATTTCCATGTTTATACAGATGGCGGTGTAGATATTTCCATCTCTATACAGATGGCGGTGTACATTTTTCCATGTCCATACAGAAGGCAGTGTAGATATTTCGACGTTTATAGAGATGGCAGTGTAGATATTTCCATGTTTATACAGAAAGCGGAGTAGGTATTTCCATGTTTATACAGATAGCTGTGTAGATATTTACATCTTTATACAAATGGCGGTGTAGATATTTCCATGTTTATATAGATGGCGGTGTAGATATTTCCATCTTTATACAGATGTCCTTGTAGGTATTTCCATGTTTATAGAGATGGCGGTGTAGATATTTCCATGTTTATAGAGATAGCGGTGTAGTTATTTCCATGTTAATAGGCATAGCGGTGTAGATATTTCCATGTTTATAGAGATGGCGGTGTTGATATTTCCATGTTTATAGAGATAGAGGTGTAGATATTTCCTTGTTTATACAGATAGCGTTGTAGATATTTCCATGATTATAGAGATAGCGGTGTAGACATTTCCACGTTTATACCGATAACGGTGTAGATATTTCCATGTTTATAGAGATGGCGGTGTAGATATTTCCATGTTTATACAGATGTCTGTGTAGATATTTCCATCCTTATACAGATGGTGGTGTAGGTATTTCCATGTTTACACAGATAGCGGTGGAGATATTTCCATGTTTATACAGATAGCGGTGCAGATATTTCCATGTTTATAGAGATGGCGGTGTAGATATTTCCATGTTTATAGGGATAACGGTGTAGTTATTTCCATGTTAATAGGCATAGCGGTGTAGATATTTCCATGTTTATAGAGACAGAGGTGTAGATATTTCCCTGTTTATACAGATAGCGTTGCAGATATTTCCATGTTTATAGAGATAGCAGTGTAGACATTTCCACATTTATACAGATAGTGGTGTAGATATATAAGGCTTCATACAGTTGCTGGGGTAGATATTTCCATCCTTATACAGATAGCGGTGTAGATATTTCCATGTTTGTACAGATGGCGGTGTAGATATTTCCATCTTTATACAGATGGCGGTGTAGATATTTCCATGTTCATAGAGATGGCGGTGTAGATATTTCCATGTTCATAGAGATGGCCGTGTAGATATTTCCATGTTTATACAGATAGCAGTGTAGATATTTGCTTGTTTATACAGATAGCTGTGTAGATATTTCCATCTTTATACAGATGGCGGTGTAGATATTTCCATCTTTATGCAGATGGCGGTGTAGATATTTCCATGTTTATAGAGATGGCGGTGTAGATGTTTCCTTGTTTATACAGATAGCGGTGTAGATATTTCCATGTTTATAGAGATACCGGTGTAGCCATTTCCAAATTTATACAGATAGCGGTGTAGATATTTAAAGGTTCATACAGATGGTGGGGTAGATATTTCCATCCTCATACAGATAGCGGTGTAGATATTTCCATGTTTTTACAGATGGCGGTGTAGATATTTCCATCTTTATAGAGATGTTGTTGTAGATATTTCCATGTTCATAGAGATAGCAGTGTAGATATTTCCATGTTTACGGAGATAGAGGTGTAGATATTTCCTTGTTTATAGAGATACCGGTGTAGATATTTCCATGTTTAGACACATGGAGGTGTAGATATTTCCATATATCTACAGACGGCGGTGTACATATTTCCAAGTTCATACAGATGGCGGTGTAGATATTTCCATGTTTTTAGACATGGCGGTGTAGATATTTCCATGTTTATACAGATAGCGGTGTAGATATTTCCATGTTTATACAGTTAGCTGTGTAGATATTTCCATCGTTATACAGATGGCGGTGAAGATATTTCCATGCTCATACAGATGGCAGTGTAGATATTTCCATGTTTACACAGATGACAGTGTAGATATTTCCATGTTTATACAGAAGGCGGTGTAGATATTTCCATCTTTATAGAGATGGCGGTATAGATATTTCCATGTTTATACAGATAGCTGTGTAGATATTTCCATGTTTATACTGATAGCTGTGTAGATATTTACATCTTTATACAAATGGCGATGTAGATATTTCCATGTTTATATAGATGGCAGTGTAGATATTTCCATCTTTATACAGATGGCGGTGTAGATATTTCCATGTTCATAGAGATGGCGGTGTAGATATTTCCATGTTTATACAGATAGCAGTGTAGAAATTTGCATGTTTATACAGATAGCTGTGTAGATATTTCCATCTTTATACAGATGGCGGTGTAGATATTTCCATGTTTATGCAGATGGCGGTGTAGATATTTCCATGTTTATAGAGATGGCCGTGTAGATATTTCCATGTTTAAAGAGATGATAGTGTAGATATTTCCATGTTTATAGAGAGAGCGGTGTGGTTATTTCCATGTCAATAGGCATAGCAGTGTAGATGTTTCCATGTTTATAGAGATAGAGGTATAGATATTTCCTAGGTTAAACAGATAGCGGTTTAGATATTTCCATGTTTATAGAGATAGCGGTGTAGACATTTCCACGTTTATACAGTAAGCGGTGTAGATATATCCATGTTCATACAGATGGCGGTGTAGTTGTTTCCATCCTTATACAGATAGCGGTGTAGATATTTCAATGTTTATACAGATGGCTGTGTAGATATTTCCATGGTTATGGGGATGGCGGTGTAGATATTTCCATGTTTATAGAGACAGAGGTGTAGATATTTCCATGTTTGTAGAGATGGCCGTGTAGATATTTCCATGTTTAAAGAGATGATAGTGTAGATATTTCCATGTTTATAGAGAGAGCGGTGTAGTTATTTCCATGTCAATAGGCATAGCAGTGTAGATGTTTCCATGTTTATAGAGATAGAGGTATAGATATTTCCTAGGTTAAACAGATAGAGGTGTAGATATTTCCATGTTTATAGAGATACCGGTGTAGCCATTTCCAAATTTATACAGATAGCGGTGTAGATATTTAAAGGTTCATACAGATGGTGGGGTATATATTTCCATCCACATAAAGATAGCGGTGTAGATATTTCCATGTTTTTACAGATGGCGGTGTAGATATTTCCATCTTTATAGAGATGTTGGTGTAGATATTTCCATGTTCATAGAGATAGCAGTGTAGATATTTCCATGTTTACGGAGATAGAGGTGTAGATATTTCCTTGTTTATAGAGATACCGGTGTAGATATTTCCATGTTTAGACAGATGGAGGTGTAGATATTTCCATATATCTACAGACGGCGGTGTACATATTTCCAAGTTCATACAGATGGCGGTGTAGATATTTCCATGTTTTTAGACATGGCGGTGTAGATATTTCCATGTTTATACAGATAGCGGTGTAGATATTTCCATGTTTATACAGTTAGCTGTGTAGATATTTCCATCGTTATACAGATGGCGGTGAAGATATTTCCATGCTCATACAGATGGCAGTGTAGATATTTCCATGTTTACACAGATGACAGTGTAGATATTTCCATGTTTATACAGAAGGCGGTGTAGATATTTCCATCTTTATAGAGATGGCGGTATAGATATTTCCATGTTTATACAGATAGCTGTGTAGATATTTCCATGTTTATACTGATAGCTGTGTAGATATTTACATCTTTATACAAATGGCGGTGTAGATATTTCCATGTTTATATAGATGGCAGTGTAGATATTTCCATCTTTATACAGATGGCGGTGTAGATATTTCCATGTTCATAGAGATGGCGGTGTAGATATTTCCATGTTTATACAGATAGCAGTGTAGATATTTGCATGTTTATACAGATAGCTGTGTAGATATTTCCATCTTTATACAGATGGCGGTGTAGATATTTCCATGTTTATGCAGATGGCGGTGTAGATATTTCCATGTTTATAGAGATGGCCGTGTAGATATTTCCATGTTTAAAGAGATGATAGTGTAGATATTTCCATGTTTATAGAGAGAGCGGTGTAGTTATTTCCATGTCAATAGGCATAGCAGTGTAGATGTTTCCATGTTTATAGAGATAGAGGTATAGATATTTCCTAGGTTAAACAGATAGCGGTGTAGATATTTCCATGTTTATAGAGATAGCGGTGTAGACATTTCCACGTTTATACAGTAAGCGGTGTAGATATATCCATGTTCATACAGATGGCGGTGTAGTTGTTTCCATCCTTATACAGATAGCGGTGTAGATATTTCAATGTTTATACAGATGGCTGTGTAGATATTTCCATGGTTATGGGGATGGCGGTGTAGATATTTCCATGTTTATAGAGACAGAGGTGTAGATGTTTCCTTGTTTATACAGATAGCGGTGTAGATATTTCCATGTTTATAGAGATAGCGGTGTAGCCATTTCCAAATTTATACAGATGGCGGTGTAGATATTTAAAGGTTCATACAGATGGTGGTGTAGATATTTCCATCCTTATACAGATAGCAGTGTAGATATTTCCATGTATATACAGATGGCGGTGTAGATATTTCCATCTTTTTACAGATGGCGGTGTAGATATTTCCATGTTCATAGAGATGGCGGTGTAGATATTTCCATGTTTACAGAGATAGAGGTGTAGATATTTCCTTGTTTATAGAGATACCGGTGTAGATATCTCCATGTTTATACAGATGTCTGTGTAGATATTTCCATCTTTATACAGATGGTGGTGTAGGTATTTCCATGTTTACACAGATAGCGGTGTAGATATTTCCATGTTTATACAGATAGCGGTGCAGATATTTCCATGTTTATAGAGATGGCGGAGTAGATATTTCCATGTTTATAGGGATAACGGTGTAGTTATTTCCATGTTAATAGGCATAGCGGTGTAGATATTTCCATGTTTATAGAGACAGAGGTGTAGATGTTTCCTTGTTTATACAGATAGCATTGCAGATATTTCCATGCTTATAGAGATAGCAGTGTAGACATTTCCACATTTATACAGATAGTGGTGTAGATATTTAAAGCTTCATATAGATGCTGGGGTAGATATTTCCATCCTTATACAGATAGCGGTGTAGATATTTCCATGTTTGTACAGATGGCGGTGTCGATATTTCCATCTTTATACAGATGGCGGTGTAGATATTTCCATGTTCATAGAGATGGCGGTGTAGATATTTCCATGTTTATACAGATAGCGGTGTAGATATTTCCATGTTTATACAGATAGCTGTGTAGATATTTCCATCTTTATACAGATGGCGGTGTAGATATTTCCATGTTTATACAGATAGCAGTGTAGATATTTCCATGTTTATAGAGATAGAGGTGTAGATATTTCCTAGTTTAAACAGATAGCGGTGTAGATATTTCCATGTTTATAGAGATAGCTGTGTAGATATTTACATCTTTATACAAATGGCGGTGTAGACATTTCCACGTTTATACAGTTAGCGGTGTAGATACATCCATGTTCATACAGATGGCGTTGTAGATATTTCCATCCTTATACAGATAGCAGTGTAGATATTTCCATGTTTATACAGATGGCCGTGTAGATATTTCCATCTTTATACAGATGGCGGTGTAGATATTTCCATGTTCATAGAAATGTCGGTGTAGATATTTCCGTGTTTACAGAGATAGAGGTGTAGATATTTCCTTGTTTATAGAGATAGCGGTGTAGATATTTCCATGTTTATACAGATGGCGGTGTAGATATTTCCATCTCTATACAGATGGCGGTGTACATTTTTCCATGTCCATACAGAAGGCAGTGTAGATATTTCGATGTTTATAGAGATGGCAGTGTAGATATTTCCATGTTTATACAGAAAGCGGAGTAGGTATTTCCATGTTTATACAGATAGCTGTGTAGATATTTACATCTTTATACAAATGGCGGTGTAGATATTTCCATGTTTATATAGATGGCGGTGTAGATATTTCCATCTTTATACAGATGTCCTTGTAGGTATTTCCATGTTTATAGAGATGGGGGTGTAGATATTTCCATGTTTATAGAGATAGCGGTGTAGTTATTTCAATGTTAATAGGCATAGCGGTGTAGATATTTCCATGTTTATAGAGATGGCGGTGTTGATATTTCCATGTTTATAGAGATAGAGGTGTAGATATTTCCTTGTTTATACAGATAGCGTTGTAGATATTTCCATGATTATAGAGATAGCGGTGTAGACATTTCCACGTTTATACAGATAGCGGTGTAGATATTTCCATGTTTATAGAGATGGCGGTGTAGATATTTCCATGTTTATACAGATGTCTGTGTAGATATTTCCATCTTTATACAGATGGTGGTGTAGGTATTTCCATGTTTACACAGATAGCGGTGTAGATATTTCCATGTTTATACAGATAGCGGTGCAGATATTTCCATGTTTATAGAGATGGCGGTGTAGATATTTCCATGTTTATAGGGATAACGGTGTAGTTATTTCCATGTTAATAGGCATAGCGGTGTAGATATTTCCATGTTTATAGAGACAGAGGTGTAGATATTTCCTTGTTTATACAGATAGCATTGCAGATATTTCCATGTTTATAGAGATAGCAGTGTAGACATTTCCACATTTATACAGATAGTGGTGTAGATATATAAGGCTTCATACAGTTGCTGGGGTAGATATTTCCATCCTTATACAGATAGCGGTGTAGATATTTCCATGTTTGTACAGATGGCGGTGTAGATATTTCCATCTTTATACAGATGGCGGTGTAGATATTTCCATGTTCATAGAGATGGCGGTGTAGATATTTCCATGTTCATAGAGATGGCGGTGTAGATATTTCCATGTTTATACAGATAGCAGTGTAGATATTTGCTTGTTTATACAGATAGCTGTGTAGATATTTCCATCTTTATACAGATGGCGGTGTAGATATTTCCATGTTTATGCAGATGGCGGTGTAGATATTTCCATGTTTATAGAGATGGCGGTGTAGTTATTTCCATGTCAATAGGCATAGCAGTGTAGATGTTTCCATGTTTATAGAGATAGAGGTATAGATATTTCCTAGGTTAAACAGATAGCGGTGTAGATATTTCCATGTTTATAGAGATAGCGGTGTAGACATTTCCACGTTTATACAGTAAGCGGTGTAGATATATCCATGTTCATACAGATGGCGGTGTAGTTGTTTCCATCCTTATACAGATAGCGGTGTAGATATTTCAATGTTTATACAGATGGCTGTGTAGATATTTCCATGGTTATGGGGATGGAGATGTAGATATTTCCATGTTTATAGAGACAGAGGTGTAGATGTTTCCTTGTTTATACAGATAGCGGTGTAGATATTTCCATGTTTATAGAGATAGCGGTGTAGCCATTTCCAAATTTATACAGATGGCGGTGTAGATATTTAAAGGTTCATACAGATGGTGTGTAGATATTTCCATCCTTATACAGATAGCAGTGTAGATATTTCCATGTATATACAGATGGCGGTGTAGATATTTCCATCTTTATACAGATGGCGGTGTAGATATTTCCATGTTCATAGAGATGGCGGTGTAGATATTTCCATGTTTACAGAGATAGAGGTGTAGATATTTCCTTGTTTATAGAGATAGCGGTGTAGATATTTACATGTTTATACAGATGGCGGTGTAGATATTTCCATCTCTATACAGATGGCGGTGTACATATTTCCATGTTCATACAGATGGCGGTGTAGATATTTCCATGTTTATACAGACAGCGGTGTAGATATTTCCATGTTTATACAGTTAGCTGTGTAGATATTTCCAGCGTTATGCAGAAGGGGGTGTAGATATTTCCATGTTCATACAGACCGCGGTGTAGGTATTTCAATGTTTATACAGATGACGGTGTAGATATTTCCATGTTTATACAGAAGGTGGTGTAGATATTTCCATGTTTATAGAGATGGCAGTGTAGATATTTCCATGTTTATACAGATAGCGGTGTAGATATTTCCATGTTTATACAGATAGCTGTGTAGATATTTACATCTTTATACAAATGGTGGTGTAGATATTTCCATGTTTATATAAATGGCGGTGTAGATATTTCCATCTTTATACAGATGGCGGTGTAGGTATTTCCATGTTTATAGAGATGGCCGTGTAGATATTTCCATGTTTATAGGGATAGCGGTGTAGTTATTTCCATGTTAATAGGCATAGCGTTGTAGATATTTCCATGTTTATAGAGAAGGCTGTGTAGATATTTCCATGTTTATAGAGATAGAGGTGTAGATATTTCCTTGTGTATACAGATAGAGGTGAAAATATTTCCATGTTTATAGTGATAGCGGTGTAGACATTGCCAAGTTTATACAGATACCTGTGTAGATATTTCCATATTTATAGAGATGGCGGTGAAGACATTTCCATGTTTATACAGATGGCTGTGTAGATATTTCCACCTTTATACAGATGGTGGTGTAGATATTTCCATGTTTACACAGATAGCGGGGTAGATATTTCCATGTTTATACACATGGCGGTGTAGATATTTCCATGTTTATAGAGATGGCGGTGTAGATATTTCCATGTTTATAGAGATAACGGTGTAGATATTTCCATGTTTATAGAGAACGCTGTGTAGATATTTCCATGTTTATAGAGATAGAGGTGTAGATATTTCCTTGTGTATACAGATAGAGGTGAAAATATTTCCATGTTTATAGTGATAGCGGTGTAGACATTTCCACGTTTATACAGATACCGGTTTAGATATTTCCATGTTTATAGAGATGGCGGTGTAGACATTTCCATGTTTATACAGATGGCTGTGTAGATATTTCCACCTTTATACAGATGGTGGTGTAGATATTTCCATGTTTACACAGATAGCGGTGTAGATATTTCCATGTTTATACAGATGGCGGTGTAGATATTTCCATGTTTATAGAGATGGCGGTGTAGATATTTCCTTGTTTATAGAGATAACGGTGTAGACATTTCCACGTTTATACAGTAAGCGGTGTAGATATATCCATGTTCATACAGATGGCGGAGTAGATATTTCCATCCTTATACAGATAGCGTTGTGGATATTTCCATGTTTATACAGATGGCTGTGTAGATATTTCCATGTTTATGGAGATGGCGGTGTGGATAGTTCCATGCTTATAGAGACAGAGGTGTAGATGTTTCCTTGTTTATACAGATATAGGTGTAGACATTTCCATGTTTATAATGATAGTGGTGTAGCCATTTCCAAATTTATACAGATAGCGGTGTAGATATTTAAAGGTTCATACAGGTGATGGTGTAGATATTTCCATCCTTATACAGATAGCGGTGTAGATATTTCCATGTTTATACAGGTGGCAGGGTAGATATTTCCGTCTTTATACAGATGGCGGTGTAGATATTTCCATGTTCATAGAGATGGCGGTGTAGATATTTCCATGTTTTCAGAGATAGAGGTGTAGATATTTCCTTGTTTATAGAGATAGCGGTGTAGATATTTCCATGTTTATACAGATGGTGGTGTAGATATTTCCACCTCTATACAGATGGCGGTGTACATATTTCCAGGTTCATACAGATGGCGGTGTAGATATTTCCATGTTTTTAGACATGGCGGTGTAGATATTTCCATGTTTATACAGATAGCGGTGTAGATATTTCCATGTTTATACAGTTAGCTGTGTAGATATTTCCATCTTTATACAGATGGCAGTGTAGATATATCCATGTTTATACAAATGGCCGTGTAGATATTTCCATGTTTATAGAGATGGCGGTGTAGTTATTTCCATGTATATAGGCATAGCGGTGTAGATATTTCCATGTTTATAGAGATAGAGGTGTAGATATTTCCTAGTTTATACAGATAGCGGTGTAGATATTTCCATGTTTATAGAGATAGCGGTGTAGACATTTCCACGTTTATACAGATAGCGGTGTAGATATTTCCATATTCTTACAGATGGCGGTGCAGATATTTCCATCCTTAAACAGATAGCCGTGTAGAAATTTCCATGTTTATACAGATGGCGGTGTAGATATTTCCATGTTTATGGAGATGGCGGTGTAGATATTTCCATGTTTATAGAGATAACGGTGTAGTTATTTCAAAGTTAATAGGCATAGCGGTGTAGATATTTCCATGTTTATAGAGACAGAGTTGTAGATGTTTCCTTGTTTATAGAGATATAGGTGTAGATATTTCCATGTTTACAGAGATAGAGGTGTAGACATTTCCACGTTTATACAGATAGTGGTGTAGATATTTAAAGCTTCATACAGATGCTGGTGTAGATATTTCCATCCTTATACAGATAGCGGTGTAGATATTTCCGTGTTTGTACAGATGGCGGTGTAGATATTTCCATCTTTATGGAGATGGCGGTGTAGATATTTCCATGTTTATTGAGACAGAGGTGTAGATATTTCCATGTTTATACAGATAGCGGTGTAGATATTTCCATGTTTATACAGATAGCTGTGTAGATATTTCTATCTTTATACAGATGGCGGTGTAGATATTTCCATGTTTATACAGATGGCGGTGTAGATATTTCCATGTTAATAGATATGGCCGTGTAGATATTTCCATGTTTAAAGAGATGACAGTGTAGATATTTCCATGTTTATAGAGATAGCGGTGTATTTATTTCCATGTAAATAGGCATCGCGGTGTAGATATTTCCTTGTTTATAGAGATAGAGGTGTAGATATTTCCTAGTTTAAACAGATAGCGGTGTAGATATTTCAATGTTTATAGAGATAGCGGTGTAGACATTTCCACGTTTATACAGTAAGCGGTGTAGATATATCCATGTTCATACAGATGGCAGTGTAGATATTTCCATCCTTATACAGATAGCGGTGTAGATATTTCCATGTTTCTACAGATGGCTGTGTAGATATTTCCATGTTTATGGAGATGGCGGTGTAGATATTTCCATGTTTATAGAGACAGAGGTGTAGACGTTTCCTTGTTTATACAGATAGCGGTGTAGATATTTCCATGTTTATAGAGATAGCGGTGTAGCCATTTCCAAATTTATACAGATAGCGGTGTAGATATTTAAAGGTTCATACAGATGGTGGTGTAGATATTTCCATCCTTTTACAGATAGCGGTGTAGTTATTTCCATGTTTATACAGATGGCGGTGTAGATATTTCCATCTTTATACAGATAGCGGTGTAGTTATTCCCATGTTCATAGAGATGGCGGTGTAGATATTTACATGTTTACAGAGATAGAGGTGTAGATATTTCCTTGTTTATAGAGATGGCGGTGTAGATATTTCCATGTTTATACAGATGGCGGTGTAGATATTTCCATCTCTATACAGATGGCGGTGTACATATTTCCATGTTCATACAGATGGCGGTGTAGATATTTCCATGTTTTTAGGTATGGCGGTGTAGATATTTCCATGTTTATACAGATAGCGGTGTAGATATCTCCATGTTTATACAGTTAGCTGTGTAGATATTTCCAGCGTTATACAGAAGGGGGTGTAGATATTTCCATGTTCATACAGACCGCGGAGTAGATATTTCCATGTTTATACAGATGACGGTGTAGATATTTCCATGTTTATACAGAAGGCGGTGTAGATATTTCCATGTTTATAGAGAAGGCAGTGTAGATATTTCCATGTTTATACAGATAGCGGTGTAGATATTTCCATGTTTATACAGATAGCTGTGTAGATATTTACATCTTTATACAAATGGCGGTGTAGATATTTCCATGTTTATATAAATGGCGGTGTAGATATTTCCATCTTTATACAGATGGCGGTGTAGGTATTTCCATGTTTATAGAGATGGCTGGGTAGGTATTTCCATGTTTATAGGGATAGCGGTGTAGTTATTTCCATGTTAATAGGCATAGCGGTGTAGATATTTCCATGTTTATAGAGAAGGCGGTGTAGATATTTCCATGTTTATAGAGATAGAGGTGTAGATATTTCCTTGTGTATACAGATAGAGGTGAAAATATTTCCATGTTTATAGAGATAGCGGTGTAGACATTGCCACGTTTATACAGATAGCGGTGTAGATATTTCCATGTTTATAGAGATGGCGGTGTAGTCATTTCCATGTTTATACAGATGGCTGTGTAGATATTTCCACCTTTATACAGATGGTGGTGTAGATATTTCCATGTTTACACAGATAGCGGTGTAGATATTTCCATGTTTATACAGATGGCGGTGTAGATATTTCCATGTTTATAGAGATGGCGGTGCAGATATTTCCATGTTTATAGAGATAACGGTGTAGACATTTCCACGTTTATACAGTAAGCGGTGTAGATATATCCATGTTCATACAGATGGCGGTGTAGGTATTTCCATCCTTATACAGATAGCGGTGTAGATATTTCCATGTTTATACAGATGGCTGTGTAGATATTTCCATGTTTATGGAGATGGCGGTGTAGATATTTCCATGTTTATAGAGACAGAGGTGTAGATGTTTCCTTGTTTATACAGATAGCGGTGTAGGTATTTCCATGTTTATAATGATAGTGGTGTAGCCACTTCCAAATTTATACAGATAGCGGTGTAGATATTTAAAGGTTCATACAGGTGGTGGTGTAGATATTTCCATCCTTATACAGATAGCGGTGTAGATATTTCCATGTTTATACAGACGGCGGGGTAGATATTTCCATCTTTATACAGACGGCGGTGTAGATATTTCCATGTTCATAGAGATGGCGGTGTAGATATTTCCATGTTTACAGAGATAGAGGTGTAGATATTTCCTTGTTTATAGAGATAGCGGTGTAGATATTTCCATGTTTATACAGATGGCGGTGTAGATATTTCCACCTCTATACAGATGGCGGTGTACATATTTCCAGGTTCATACAGATGGCGGTGTAGATATTTCCATGTTTTTAGACATGGCGGTGTAGATATTTCCATGTTTATAGAGATAGCGGTGTAGATATTTCCATGTTTATACAGTTAGCTGTGTAGATATTTCCATCGTTATACAGATGGCGGTGTAGATATTTCCATGTTCATACAGATGGAGGTGTAGATATTTCCATGTTTATACAGATGACGGTGTAGATATTTCCATATTTACACAGAAGGCGGTGTAGATATTTCCATGTTTATAGAGATGGCAGCGTAGATATTTCCATGTTTACACAAATATCGGTGTAGATATTTCCATGTTTATACAGATATCTGTGTAGATATTTACATCCTTATACAAATGGCGGTGTAGTTATTTCCATGTATATATAGATGGCGGTGTAGATATTTCCATCTTTATACAGATGGCGGTGTAGGTATTTCCATGTTTATAGAGGTGGCGGTGTAGATATTTCCATGTTTACACAGAAAGTGGTGTAGTTATTTCCATGTTAATAGGCATAGCGGTGTAGATATTTCCATGTTTATAGAGATGGCGATGTAGATATTTCCATGTTTACACAGATAACAGTGAAGATATTAACATGTTCCTACAGATGGCTGTGTAGATATTTCCATGTTTATACGGATTGCAGTGTAGATATTTCCGTGTTTTTAGAGATATCCGTGTAGATATTTCCATGTAAATAGGCATAGCAGTGTAGATATTTCCATGTTTATATAGATAGAGGTGTAGTTATTTCCTAGTTTATACAGACAGCGGTGTAGATATTTCCATGTTTATAGAGATAGCGGTGTAGACATTTCCACGTTTATACAGATAGCGGTGTAGATATTTCCATGTTCTTACAGATGGCGGTGTAGATATTTCCATCCTTATACAGATAGCCGTGTAGATATTTCCATGTTTATACAGATGGTGGTGTAGATATTTCCATGTTTATACAGAAGGCGGTGTAGATATTTCCATATTTATACACATTGCGGAGTAGATTTTTCCATGTTCATACAGATGGCGGTGCAGATATTTCCATGTTTATAGAGATGGTGGTGTAGATATTTCCATGTTTATACAGATGGCGGTGTCGATATTTCCATGTTTATGCAGATGGCGGTTTAGATATTTCCATATTTTTACAGATGGCGGTGTAGATATTTCCATGTTCTTACACATGGCGGTGGAGATATTTCCATCTTCATACAGATGGCAGTGTAGATATTTCCATGTTTATAGAGATGGCAGTGTAGATATTTCCATGTTCATACAGATGGCGGTATAGATATTTCCATCCTTATACAGATAGCGGTGCAGATATTTCCATGTTTATACAGATGACGGTGTAGATATTTCCATCTTTATACAGATGGCGGTGAAGTTATTTCCATGTTCACACAGATGGCGGTGTACATATTTGCATGTTTATAGAGATGGCCGTATAGATATTTCCATGATTTTACAGGTGGCGGTGTAGATATTTCCATCTTTATACAGATGACGGTGTAGATATTTCCATCTTTATACAGATGGCGGTGTAGATATTTCCATGTTCATACACAAGGCGGTGTAGATATTTCCATCTTTATACAGATGGCTGTGTAGATATTTCCATGTTTATACAGATGGCAGTGTAGGCATTTCCATGTTTATAGAGATGGCGGTGTAGATATTTCCATGTTTATACAGATAGCTGTGTAGATATTTCCATCTTTATACAGATGGCAGTGTAGATACATCCATGTTTATACAAATGGCGGTGTAGATATTTCCACGTTTATACAGATGGCAGTGTAGATATTTCCCTGTTTATAGAGATGGCGGTGTAGATATTTCCATGTTTATAGAGATAGCGGTGTAGTTATTTCCATGTAAATAGGCATAGCGGTGTAGATATTTCCATGTTTATAGAGATAGAGGTGTAGATATTTCCTAGTTTATACAGATAGCGGTGTAGATATTTCCATATTCTTACAGATGGCGGTGCAGATATTTCCAACGTTATACAGATAGCCGTGTAGATATTTCCATGTTTATACAGATGGCGGTGTAGATATTTCCATCTATATACAGATGGCGGTGTACATATTTCCATGTTCATACAGATGGCAGTGTAGATATTTCCATGTTTTTAGATATGGCGGTGTAGATATTTCCATGTTTATCCAGATAGCGGTGTAGATATTTCCATGTTTATACAGTTAGCTGTGTAGATATTTCCATCGTTATACAGAAGGCGGTGTAGATATTTCCATGTTTAAACAGATGGCGGTTTAGATATTTCCATGTTTATACAGATGACGGTGTAGATATTTCCATGTTTATACAGAAGGTGGTGTAGATATTTCCATGTTTATAGAGATGGCAGTGTAGATATTTCCATGGTTATACAGATAGCGGTGTAGATATTTCCATGTTTATACAGATAGCTGTGTAGATATTTACATCTTTATACAAATGGCGGTGTAGATATTTCCATGTTTATATAGATGGCGGTGCAGATATTTCCATCTTTATACAGATGGCGGTGAAGGTATTTCCATGTTTATAGAGATGGCGGTGTAGATATTTCCATGTTTATAGGGATAGCGGTGTAGTTATTTCCATGTTAATAGGCATAGCGGTGTAGATATTTCCATGTTTATAGAGATGGTGGTGTAGATATTTCCATGTTTATAGAGATAGAGGTGTAGATATTTCCTTGTGTATACAGATAGAGGTGAAAATATTTCCATGTTTATAGAGATAGCGGTGTAGACATTGCCACGTTTATACAGATAGTGGAGTAGATATTTCCATGTTTATAGAGATGGCGGTGTAGACATTTCCATGTTTATACAGATGGCTGTGTAGATATTTCCACATTTATACAGACGGTGGTGTAGATATTTGCATGTTTACACAGATAGCGGTGTAGATATTTCCATGTTTATACAGATGGCGGTGTAGATATTTCCATGTTTATAGAGATGGCGGTGTAGATATTTCCATGTTTATGGAGATGGCGGTGTAGATATTTCCATGTTTATAGAGACAGAGGTGTAGACGTTTCCTTGTTTATACAGATAGCTGTGTAGATATTTCCATGTTTATAGAGATAGCAGTGTAGCCATTTCCAAATTTATACAGATAGCGGTGTAGATATTTAAAGGTTCATACAGATGGTGGTGTAGATATTTCCATCCTTATACAGATAGCGGTGAAGATATTTCCATGTTTATACAGATGGCGGTGTAGATATTTCCATCTTTATACAGATAGCGGTGTAGTTATTTCCATGTTCATAGAGAAGGTGGTGTAGATATTTACATGTTTACAGAGATAGAGGTGTAGATATTTCCTTGTTTATAGAGATAGCGGTGTAGATATTTCCATGTTTATACAGATGGCGGTGTAGAAATTTCCATCTCTATACAGATGGCGGTGTACATATTTCCATGTTCGTACAGATGGCGGTGTAGATATTTCCATGTTTTTAGATATGGCGGTGTAGATATTTCCATGTTTATACACATAGCGGTGTAGATATTTCCATGTTTATACAGTTAGCTGTGTAGATATTTCCAGCGTTACACAGAAGGGGGTGTAGATATTTCCATGTTCATACATACCGCGGTGTAGATATTTCCATGTTTATACAGATGACGGTGTAGATGTTTCCATGTTTATACAGAAGGCGGTGTAGATATTTCCATGTTTATAGAGATGGCAGTGTAGTTATTTCCATGTTTATACAGATAGCGGTGTAGATATTTCCATGTTTATACAGATAGCTGTGTAGATATTTACATCTTTATACAAATGGCGGTGTAGATATTTCCATGTTTATATAAATGGCGGTGTAGATATTTCCATCTTTATACAGATGGCGGTGTAGGTATTTCCATGTTTATAGAGATGGCCGTGTATATATTTCCCTGTTTATAGGGAAAGCCGTGTAGTTATTTCCATGTTAATAGGCATAGCAGTGTAGATATTTCCATGTTTATAGAGAAGGCTGTGTAGATATTTCCATGTTTATAGAGATAGAGATGTAGATATTTCCTTGTGTATACAGATAGAGGTGAAAATGTTTACATGTTTATAGAGATAGCGGTGTAGACATTGCCACGTTTATACAGATACCGGTGTAGATATTTCCATGTTTATAGAGATGGCGGTGTAGACATTTCCATGTTTATACAGATGGCTGTGTAGATATTTCCACCTTTATACAGATGGTGGTGTAGATATTTCCATGTTTACACAGATAGCGGTGTAGATATTTCCATGTTTATACAGATGGCGGTGTAGATATTTCCATGTTTATAGAGATGGCGGTGTAGATATTTCCATGTTTATAGAGATAACGGTGTAGACATTTCCACGTTTATACAGTAAGCGGTGTAGATATATCCATGTTCATACAGATGGCGGTGTAGATATTTCCATCCTTATACAGATAGCGGTGTAGATATTTCCATGTTTGTACAGATAGCGGTGTAGGTATTTCCATGTTTATACAGATGGCTGTGTAGATATTTCCATGTTTATGGAGATAGCGGTGTAGATTGTTCCATGCTTATAGAGACACAGGTGTAGATGTTTCCTTGTTTATACAGATAGCGGTGTAGGTATTTCCATGTTTATAATGATAGTGGTGTAGCCATTTCCAAATTTATACAGATAGCGGTGTAGATATTTAAAGGTTCATACAGGTGGTGGTGTAGATATTTCCATCCTTATACAGATAGCGGTGTAGATATTTCCATGTTTATACAGACGGCGGGGTAGATATTTCCATCTTTATACAGACCGTGGTGTAGATATTTCCATGTTCATAGAGATGGCGGTGTAGATATTTCCAAGTTTACAGAGATAGAGGTGTAGATATTTCCTTGTTTATAGAGATAGCGGTGTAGATATTTCCATGTTTATACAGATGGCGGTGTATATATTTCCACCTCTATACAGATGGCGGTGTACATATTTCCAGGTTCATACAGATGGCGGTGTAGATATTTCCATGTTTTTAGACATGGCGGTGTAGATATTTCCATGTTTATACAGATAGCGGTGTAGATATTTCCATGTATATACAGTTAGCTGTGTAGATATTTCCATCGTTATACAGATGGCGGTGTAGATATTTCCATGTTCATACAGATGGAGGTGTAGATATTTCCATGTTTATACAGATTACGGTGTAGATATTTCCATGTTTACACAGAAGGCGGTGTAGATATTTCCATGTTTGTAGAGATGGCAGTGTAGATATTTCCATGTTTACACAGATAGCGGTGTAGATATTTCCATGTTTATACAGATAGCTGTGTAGATATTTACATCCTTATACAAATGGCGGTGTAGTTATTTCCATGTATATATATATGGCGGTGTAGATATTTCCATCTTTATACAGATGGCGTTGTAGGTATTTCCATGTTTATAGAGGTGGCGGTGTAGATATTTCCATGTTTACACAGATAGTGGTGTAGTTATTTCCATGTTAATAGGCATAGCGGTGTAGAGACTTCCATGTTTATAGAGATGGCGGTGTAGATATTTCCATGTTTACACAGATAACAGTGAAGATATTTACATGTTCCTACAGATGGCTGTGTAGATATTTCCATGTTTATACAGATAGCAGTGTAGATATTTCCGTGTTTTTAGAGATATCCGTGTAGTTATTTCCATGTAAATAGGCATAGCAGTGTAGATATTTCCATGTTTATATAGATAGAGGTGTAGTTATTTCCTAGTTTATACAGACAGCGGTGTAGATATTTCCATGTTTATAGAGATAGCGGTGTAGACATTTCCACGTTTATACAGATAGCGGTGTAGATATTTCCATGTTCTTACAGATGGCGGTGTAGATATTTCCATCCTTATACAGATAGCCGTGTAGATATTTCCATGTTTATACAGATGGTGGTGTAGATATTTCCATGTTTATACAGAAGGCGGTGTAGATATTTCCATATTTATACACATGGCGGAGTAGATTTTTCCATGTTCATACAGATGGCGGTGCAGATATTTCCATGTTTATAGAGATGGTGGTGTAGATATTTCCATGTTTATACAGATGGCGGTGTCGATATTTCCATGTTTATGCAGATGGCGGTTTAGATATTTCCATATTTTTACAGATGGCGGTGCAGATATTTCCATGTTCTTACACATGGTGGTGGAGATATTTCCATCTTTATTCAGATGGCAGTGTAGATATTTCCATTTTTATAGAGATGGCAGTGTAGATATTATCATGTTCATACAGATGGCGGTATAGATATTTCCATCCTTATACAGATAGCGGTGTAGAAATTTCCATGTTTATACAGATGACGGTGTAGATATTTCCATCTTTATACAGATGGCGGTGTAGTTATTTCCATGTTCACACAGATGGCGGTGTACATATTTGCATGTTTATAGAGATGGCGGTATAGATATTTCCATGATTTTACAGGTGGCGGTGTAGATATTTCCATCTTTATACAGATGGCGGTGTAGATATTTCCATCTTTATACAGATGGCGGTGTAGATATTTCCATGTTCATACAGATGGCAGTGTAGGCATTTCCATGTTTATAGAGATGGCGGTGTAGATATTTCCATGTTTATACAGATAGCTGTGTAGATATTTCCATCTTTATACAGATGGCAGTGTAGATACATCCATGTTTATACAAATGGCGGTGTATATATTTCCATGTTTATACAGATGGCAGTGTAGATATTTCCATGTTTATAGAGATGGCGGTGTAGATATTTCCATGTTTATAGAGATAGCGGTGTAGTTATTTCCATGTAAATAGGCATAGCGGTGTAGATATTTCCATGTTTATAGAGATAGAGGTGTAGATATTTCCTAGTTTATACAGATAGCGGTGTAGATATTTCTATGTTTATAGAGATAGCGGTGTAGACATTTCCACGTTTATACAGATAGCGGTGTAGATATTTCCATATTCTTACAGATGGCGGTGCAGATATTTCCATCGTTATACAGATAGCCGTGTAGATATTTCCATGTTTATACAGATGGCGGTGTAGATATTTCCATCTCTATACAGATGGCGGTGTACATATTTCCATGTTCATGCAGATGGCGGTGTAGATATTTCCATGTTTTTAGATATGGCGGTGTAGATATTTCCATGTTTATCCAGATAGCGGTGTAGATATTTCCATGTTTATACAGTTAGCTGTGTAGATATTTCCATCGTTATGCAGAAGGCGGTGTAGATATTTCCATGTTTAAACAGATGGTGGTGTAGGTATTTCCATGTTTATACAGATGACGGTGTAGATATTTCCATGTTTATACAGAAGGCGGTGTAGATATTTCCATGTTTATAGAGATGGCAGTGTAGATATTTCCATGTTTATACAGATAGCGGTGTAGATATTTCCATGTTTATACAGATAGCTGTGTAGATATTTACATCTTTATACAAATGGCGGTGTAGATATTTCCATGTTTATATAGATGGCGGTGCTGATATTTCCATCTTTATACAGATGGCGGTGAAGGTATTTCCATGTTAATAGAGATGGCGGTGTAGATATATCCATGTTTATAGGGATAGAGGTGTAGTTATTTCCATGATAATAGGCATAGCGGTGTAGATATTTCCATGTTGATAGAGATGGCGGTGTAGATATTTCCATGTTTATAGAGATAGAGGTGTAGTTATTTCCTTGTTTATACAGATAGAGGTGAAAATATTTCCATGTTTATAGAGATAGCGGTGTAGACATTGCCACGTTTATACAGATAGCGGAGTAGATATTTCCATGTTTATAGAGATGGCGGTGTAGACATTTCCATGTTTATACAGATGGCTGTGTAGATATTTCCACCTTTATAAAGATGGTGGTGTAGATATTTCCATGTTTACACAGATAGCGGTGTAGATATTTCCATGTTTATACAGATGGCGGTGTAGATATTTCCATGTTTATAGAGATGGAGGTGTAGATATTCCCATGTTTATAGAGATAACGGTGTAGACATTTCCACGTTTATACAGTAAGCGGTGTAGATATATCCATGTTCATACAGATGTCGGTGTAGATATTTCCATCCTTATACAGATAGCGTTGTGGATATTTCCATGTTTATACAGATGGCGGTGTAGATATTTCCATGCTTATAGAGACAGAGGTGTAGATGTTTCCTTGTTTATACAGATAGCGGTGTAGATATTTAAAGGTTCATACAGGTGGTGGTGTAGATATTTCCATCCTTATACAGATAGCGTTGTAGATATTTCCATGTTTATACAGATGGCGGGGTAGATATTTCCATCTTTATACAGATGGCGGTGTAGATATTTCCATGTTCATAGAGATGGCAGCGTAGATATTTCCATGTTTACAGAGATAGAGGTGTAGATATTTCCTTGTTTATAGAGATAGCGGTGTAGATATTTCCATGTTTATACAGATTGCGGTATAGATATTTCCATCTCTATACAGATGGCGGTGTACATATTTCCATGTTCATAGAGATGGCTGTGTAGATATTTCCTAGTTTTTAGACATGGCGGTGTAGATATTTCCATGTTTATACAGATAGCGGTGTAGATATTTCCATGTTTACAGTTAGCTGTGTAGATATTTCCATCGTTATACAGATGGCGGTGTAGATATTTCCATGTTCATACAGAGGGAGGTGTAGATATTTCCATGTTTATACAGATGACGGTGTAGATATTTCCATGTTTATACAGAAGGCGGTGTAGATATTTCCATGTTTATAGAGATGGCAGCGTAGATATTTCCATGTTTACACAGATAGCGGTGTAGATATTTCCATGTTTATACAGATAGCTGTGTAGATATTTACATCCTTATACAAATGGCGGTGTAGATATTTCCATGTTTATATAGATGGTGGTGTAGATATTTCCATCTTTATACAGATGGCGGTGTAGTTATTTCCATCTTTACACAGATGGCGGTGTAGGTATTTCCATGTTTATAGAGATGGCTGTGTAGATATTTCCATGTTTATAGAGACAGACGTGTAGATGTTTCCTTGTTTATACAGATAGCGGTGTAGATATTTCCATGTTAATAGAGATAGTGGTGTAGCCATTTCCAAATTCATACATATAGCCGTGTATATATTTAAAGGTTCATACAGATGGTGATGTAGATATTTCCATGTTTATACAGATAGCGGTGTAAATATTTCCATGTTTATACAGATGGCGGTGACGATATTTCCATTTTTATACAGATGGCGGTGTAGATATTTCCATGTTCATAGAGATGGCGGTGTAGATATTTCCATCTTTATACAGATGGCGGTGTAGGTATTTCCATGTTTATAGAGGTGGCGGTGTAGATATTTCCATATTTACACAGATAGTGGTGTAGTTATTTCCATGTTAATAGGCATAGCGGTGTAGATATTTCCATGTTTATAGAGATGGCGATGTAGATATTTCCATGTTTACACAGATAACAGTGAAGATATTTACATGTTCCTACAGATGGCTGTGTAGATATTTCCATGTTTATACAGATAGCAGTGTAGATATTTCCGTGTTTTTAGAGATATCCGTGTAGTTATTTCCATGTAAATAGGCATAGCGGTGTAGATATTTCCATGTTTATGTAGACAGCGGTGTAGATATTTCCTAGTTTATACAGACAGCGGTGTAGGTATTTCCATGTTTGTAGAGATAGCGGTGTAGACATTTCCACGTTTATACAGATAGCGGTGTAGATATTTCCATGTTCTTACAGATGGCGGTGTAGATATTTCCATCCTTATACAGATAGCCGTGTAGATATTTCCATGTTTATACTGATGGTGGTGTAGATATTTCCATGTTCATACAGATGGCGGTGTAGATATTTCCATCTTTATACAAATGGCGGAGTAGATTTTTCCATGTTCATACAGATGGCGGTGTAGATATTTCCATGTTTATAGAGATGGTGGTGTAGATATTTCCATGTTTATACAGATCGCGGCGTCGATATTTCCATGTTTATACAGATGACGGTGTAGATATTTCCATCTTTATACAGATGGCGGTGTAGATATTTCCATGTTCATACAGATGGCGGTGTAGATATTTCCATGTTTATAGAGAAGGCGGTATAGATATTTCCATGTTTATACAGATGGCGGTGTAGATATTTCCATCTTTATACAGATGGCGGTGTAGATATTTCCATCTTTATACAGATGGCGGTGCAGATATTTCCATGTTCATACACATGGCGGTGTAGATATTTCCATCTTTATACAGATGGCTGTGTAGATATTTCCATGTTTATACAGATGGTTGTGTAGGCATTTCAATGTTTATAGAGATGGCGGTGTAGATATTTCCATGTTTATACAGATAGCTCTTTAGATATTTCCATCTTTATACAGATGACAGTGTAGATATATCCATGTTTATACGAGTGGCGGTGTAGATATTTCCATGTTTATACAGATTGCAGTGTAGATATTTCCATGTTTATAGAGATGGCAGTGTAGATATTTCCATGTTTATAGAGATAGCGGTGTAGTTATTTCCATGTAAATAGGCATAGCGGTGTAGATATTTCCATGTTTATAGAGATAGAGGTGTAGATATTTCCTAGTTCATACAGATAGCGGTGTAGATATTTCCATGTTTATAGAGATCGCGGTGTAGACATTTCCACGTTTATACAGATAGCGGTGTAGATATTTCCATATTCTTACAGATGGCGGTGCAGATATTTCCATCCTTATACAGATAGCCGTGTAGAAATTTCCATGTTTATACAGATGGCGGTGTAGATATTTCCATGTTTATGGAGATGGCGGTGTAGATATTTCCATGTTTATAGAGATAACGGTGTAGTTATTTCAAAGTTAATAGGCATAGCGGTGTAAATATTTCCATGTTTATAGAGACAGGGGTGTAGATGTTTCCTTGTTTATACAGATATAGGTGTAGATATTTCCATGTTTACAGAGATAGCGGTGTAGACATTTCCAAATTTATACAGATAGCGGTGTAGTTATTTAAAGGTTCATACAGATGGTGGTGTGGATATTTCCATCCTTATACAGATAGCGGTGTGGATATTTCCAAGTTTATGCAGCTAGAGGAGTAGATATTTCCACTTTTATGCAGATAGCGGTGAAGATATTTCCATGTTTATACAGATGGCGGTGTAGATATTTCCATCTCTATACAGATGGCGGTGTACATATTTCCATGTTCATACAGATGGCGGTGTAGATATTTCCATGTTTTTAGATATGGCGGTGTAGATATTTCCATGTTTATCCAGATAGCGGTGTAGATATTTCCATGTTTATACAGTTAGCTGTGTAGATATTTCCATCGTTATACAGAAGGCGGTGTAGATATTTCCATGTTTAAACAGATGGCGGTGTAGATATTTCCATGTTTATACAGATGACGGTGTAGATATTTCCATGTTTATACAGAAGGCGGTGTAGATATTTCCATGTTTATAGAGATGGCAGTCTAGATATTTCCATGTTTATACAGATAGCGGTGTAGATATTTCCATGTTTATACAGATAGCTGTGTAGATATTTACATATTTATACAAATGGCAGTGTAGATATTTCCATGTTTATATAGATGGCGGTGTAGATATTTCCATCTTTATACAGATGGCGGTGTAGGTATTTCCATGTTTATAGAGATGGCGGTGTAGATATTTCCATGTTTATAGGGATAGCGGTTTAGTTATTTCCATGTTAATAGGCATAGCGGTGTAGATATTTCCATGTTTATAGAGATGGCGGTGTAGATATTTCCATGTTTATAGAGATAGAGGTGTAGATATTTCCTTGTTTATACAGATAGAGGTGAAAATATTTCCATGTTTATAGAGATAAAGGTGTAGACATTGCCACGTTTATACAGATAGCGGTGTAGGTATTTCCATGTTTATAGAGATGGCGGTGTAGACATTTCCATGTTTATACAGATGGCTGTGTAGATATTTCCACCTTTATAAAGATGGTGGTGTAGATATTTCCATGTTTACACAGATAGCGGTGTAGATATTTCCATGTTTATAGAGATGGCGGTGTAGATATTTCCATGTTTATAGAGATGGCGGTGTAGATATTTCCATGTTTATAGAGATAACGGTGTAGACATTTCCACGTTTATACAGTAAGCGGTGTAGATATATCCATGTTCATACAGATGGCGGTGTAGATATTTCCATCCTTATACAGATAGCGTTGTGGATATTTCCATGTTTATACAGATGGCGGTGTAGATATTTCCATGCTTATAGAGACAGAGGTGTAGATGTTTCATTGTTTATACAGATAGCGGTGTAGATATTTACAGGTTCATACAGGTGGTGGTGTAGATATTTCCATCCTTATACAGATAGCGTTGTAGATATTTCCATGTTTATACAGATGGCGGGGTAGATATTTCCATCTTTATACAGATGGCGGTGTAGATATTTCCATGTTCATAGAGATGGCGGTGTAGATATTTCCATGTTTACAGAGATAGAGGTGTAGATATTTCCTTGTTTATAGAGATAGCGGTGTAGATATTTCCATGTTTATACAGATGGCGGTATAGATATTTCCATCTCTATACAGATGGCGGTGTACATATTTCCATGTTCATACAGATGGCAGTGTAGATATTTCCATGTTTTTAGACATGGCGGTGTAGATATTTCCATGTTTATACAGATAGCGGTGTAGATATTTCCATGTTTATACAGTTAGCTGTGTAGATATTTCCATCGTTATACAGATGGCGATGTAGATATTTCCATGTTCATACAGATGGAGGTGTAGATATTTCCATGTTTATAGAGATGACGGTGTAGATATTTCCATGTTTATACAGAAGGCGGTGTAGATATTTCCATGTTTATAGAGATGGCAGCGTAGATATTTCCATGTTTACACAGATAGCGGTGTAGATATTTCCATGTTTATACAGATAGCTGTGTAGATATTTACATCCTTATACAAATGGCGGTGTAGATATTTCCATGTTTATATAGATGGCGGTGTAGATATTTCCATCTTTATACAGATGGCGGTGTAGATATTTCCATCTTTATACAGATGGCGGTGTAGGTATTTCCATGTTTATAGAGATGGCTGTGTAGATATTTCCATGTTTATAGAGACAGACGTGTAGATGTTTCCTTGTTTATACAGATAGCGGTGTAGATATTTCCATGTTTATAGAGATAGTGGTGTAGCCATTTCCAAATTTATACAGAGAGCCCTGTAGATATTTAAAGGTTCATACAGATGGTGGTGTAGATATTTCCATCCTTATACAGATAGCGGTGTAGATATTTCCATGTTTATACAGATGGCGGTGAAGATATTTCCATCTTTATACAGATGGCGGTGTAGATATTTCCATGTTCATAGAGATGGCGGTGTAGATATTTCCATCTTTTTACAGATTGCGTTGTAGGTATTTCCATGTTTATAGAGGTGGCGGTGTAGATATTTCCATGTTTATACAGATTGTGGTGTAGTTATTTCCATGTTAATAGGCATAGCGGTGTAGATATTTCCATGTTTATAGAGATGGCGGTGTAGATATTTCCATGTTTCCACAGATAACTGTGAAGATATTTACATGTTCCTACAGATGGCTGTGTAGATATTTCCATGTTTATACAGATAGCAGTGTAGATATTTCCGTGTTTTTAGAGATAGCCGTGTAGTTATTTCCATGTAAATAGGCATAGCGGTGTAGATATTTCCATGTTTATATAGATAGATGTGTAGATATTTCCTAGTTTATACAGACAGCGGTGTGGATATTTCCATGTTTATAGAGATAGCGGTGTAGACATTTCCAGGTTAATACAGATAGCGGTGTAGATATTTCCATGTTCTTACAGATGGCGGTGTAGATATTTCCATCCTTATACAGATAGCCGTGTAGATATTTCCATGTTTATACAGATGGTGGTGTAGATATTTCCATGTTTGTACAGATGGTGGTGTAGATATTTCCATCTTTATACACATGGCGGAGTAGATTTTTCCATGTTCATACAGATGGTGGTGCAGATATTTCCATGTTTATAGAGATGGTGGTGTAGATATTTCCATGTTTATACAGATGGCGGTGTAGATATTTCCATGTTTATACAGAAGGCGGTGTAGATATTTCCATCCTTATACAGATAGAGTTGTGGATATTTCCATGTTTATACAGATGGCGGTGTAGATATTTCCATGCTTATAGAGACAGAGGTATAGATGTTTCCTTGTTTATACAGATAGCGGTGTAGATATTTAAAGGTTCATACAGGTGGTGGTGTAGATATTTCCATCTTTATACAGATGGCGGTGTAGATATTTCCATCTTTATACAGATGGCGGTGTAGGTATTTCCATGTTTATAGAGATGGCTGTGTAGATATTTCCATGTTTATAGAGACAGACTTGTAGATGTTTCCTTGTTTATACAGATAGCGGTGTAGATATTTCAATGTTTATAGAGATAGTGGTGTAGCCATTTCCAAATTTATACAGATAGCTGTGTAGATATTTAAAGGTTCATACAGATGGTGGTGTAGATATTTCCATCCTTATACAGATAGCGGTGTAGATATTTCCATGTTTATACAGATGGCGGTGAAGATATTTCCATCTTTATACAGATGGCGGTGTAGATATTTCCATGTTCATAGAGATGGCGGTGTAGATATTTCCATCTTTATACAGATGGCGGTGTAGGTATTTCCATGTTTATAGAGGTGGCGGTGTAGATATTTCCATGTTTATACAGATAGTGGTGTAGTTATTTCCATGTTAATAGGCATAGCGGTGTAGATATTTCCATGTTTATAGAGATGGCGGTGTAGATATTTCCATGTTTACACAGATAACAGTGAAGATATTTACATGTTCCTACAGATGGCTGTGTAGATATTTCCATGTTTATACAGATAGCAGTGTAGATATTTCCGTGTTTTTAGAGATAGCCGTGTAGTTATTTCCATGTAAATAGGCATAGAGGTGTAGATATTTCCATGGTTATATAGATAGAGGTGTAGATATTCCCTAGTTTATACAGACAGCGGTGTAGATATTTCCATGTTTATAGAGATAGCGGTGTAGACATTTCCACGTTTATACAGATAGCGGTGTAGATATTTCCATGTTCTTACAGATGGCGGTGTAGATATTTCCATCCTTATACAGATAGCCGTGTAGATTTTTCCATGTTTATACAGATGGTGGTGTAGATATTTCCATGTTTATACAGATGGCGGTGTAGATATTTCCATCTTTACACACATGGCGGAGTAGATTTTTCCATGTTCATACAGATGGCAGTGCAGATATTTCCATGTTTATAGAGATGGTGGTGTAGATATTTCCATGTTTATACAGATGGCGGTGTCGATATTTCCATGTTTATACAGATGGCGGTGTAGATATTTCCATATTTATACAGATGGCGTTGTAGATATTTCCATGTTCTTACACATGGCGGTGGAGATATTTCCATCTTTATACAGATGGCAGTGTAGATATTTCCATGTTTATAGAGATGGCAGTGTAGATATTTAAAAGTTCATACAGATGGCGGTATAAATATTTCCATCCTTATACAGATAGCGGTGTAGATATTTCCATGTTCTTACAGATGGCGGTGTAGATATTTCCATCCTTATACAGATAGCCGTGTAGATATTTCCATGTTTATACAGATGGCTGTGTAGATATTTCCATGTTTATACAGATGGCAGTGTAGGCATTTCCATGTTTATAGAGATGGCGGTGTAGATATTTCCATGTTTATACAGATAGCTGTGTAGATATTTCCATCTTTATACAGATGGCAGTGTAGATATTTCCATGTTTATAGAGATAGCGGTATAGTTATTTCCATGTAAATAGGCATAGCGGTGTAGATATTTCCATGTTTATAGAGATAGAGGTGTAGATATTTCCTAGTTTATACAGATAGCGGTGTAGATATTTCCATGTTTATAGAGATAGCGGTGTAGACATTTCCACGTTTATACAGATAGCGGTGTAGATATTTCCATATTCTTACAGATGGCGGTGCAGATATTTCCATCGTTATACAGATAGCCGTGTAGATATTTCCAAGTTTATACAGATGGCGGTGTAGATATTTCCATCTCTATATACATGGTGGTGTACATATTTCCATGTTCATACAGATGGCGGTGTAGATATTTAAATGTTTTTAGATATGGCGGTGTAGATATTTCCATGTTTATCCAGATAGCGGTGTAGATATTTCCATGTTTATACAGTTAGCTGTGTAGATATTTCCATCGTTATACAGAAGGCGGTGTAGATATTTCCATGTTTAAACAGATGGCGGTGTAGATATTTCCATGTTTATACAGATGACGGTGTAGATATTTCCTTGTTTATACAGAAGGCGGTGTAGATATTTCCATGTTTATAGAGATGGCAGTGTAGATATTTCCAAGTTTATACAGATAGCGGTGTAGATATTTCCATGTTTATACAGATAGCTGTGTAGATATTTACATCTTTATACAAATGGCGGTGTAGATATTTCCATGTTTATATAGATGGCGGTGTAGATATTTCCATCTTTATACAGATGGCGGTGTAGGTATTTCCATGTTTATAGAGATGGCGGTGTAGATATTTCCATGTTTATAGGGATAGCGGTGTACTTATTTCCACGTTAATAGGCATAGCGGTGTAGATATTTCCATGTTTATAGAGATGGCGGTGTAGATATTTCCATGTTTATAGGGATAGAGTTGTAGATATTTCCTTGTGTATACAGATAGAGGTGAAAATATTTCCATGTTTATAGAGATAGCGGTGTAGACATTGCGACGTTTATACAGATAGCGGTGTAGATATTTCCATGTTTATAGAGATGGCGGTGTAGACATTTCCATGTTTATACAGATGGCTGTGTAGATATTTCCACCTTTATACAGATGGTGGTGTAGATATTTCCATGTTTACACAGATAGCAGTGTACATATTTCCATGTTTATACAGACGGCAGTGTAGATATTTCCATGTTTATAGAGGTGGCGGTGTAGATATTTCCATGTTTATAGAGATAACGGTGTAGACATTTCCACGTTTATACAGTAAGCGGTGTAGATATATCCATGTTCATATAGATGGCGGTGTAGATATTTCCATCGTTACACAGTTAGCGTTGTGGATATTTCCATGTTTATACAGATGGCGGTGTAGATATTTCCATGTTCATAGAGATGGCGGTGTAGATATTTCAATGTTTACAGAGATAGAGGTGTAGACATTTCGTTGTTTGTAGAGATAGCGGGGTAGATATTTCCATGTTTATACAGATGGCGGTGTAGTTATTTCCATCTGTATACAGATGGCGGTGTACATATTTGCATGTTCATACGGATGGCGGTGTAGATATTTCCATGATTTAGACTTGGCGGTGAAGATATTTCCATGTTTATACATATAGCGGTGTAGATATTTCCATGTTTATAGAGTTAGCTGTGTAGATATTTCCATCGTTATACAGATGGCGGTGTAGATATTTCCATGTTCATACAGATGGTGGTGTAGATATTTCCATGTTTATACAGATGACGGTGTATATATTTCCATGTTAATACAGAAGGCGGGGTAGATATTTCCATGTTTATAGAGATGG
The DNA here is from genome assembly GCF_029281585.2 of Gorilla gorilla gorilla. NCBI lineage: Eukaryota > Metazoa > Chordata > Mammalia > Primates > Hominidae > Gorilla > Gorilla gorilla. The sequence goes on from NC_073229.2 coordinate 195,968,286, forward strand.
CGGTGTAGATATTTCCATTTTTATGCAGATAGCGGTGTAGATATTTCCATGTTTACACAGATAGCTGTGTAGAGATTTACATCCTTATACAAATGGCGGTGTAGATTTTTCCATGTTTATATAGATGGCAGTGTAGATATTTCCATCTTTATACAGATGGCGGTGTTGGTATTTCCATGTTTATCGAGATGGCGGTGTAGATATTTCGATGTTTATAGAGATAGCAGTGTAGTTATTTACATGTTAATAGGCATAGCGGTGTAGATATTTCCATGTTTATAGAGATAGAGGTGTAGATATTTCCTTGTTTATACAGATAGCAGTGTAGATATTTCCATGTTTATAGAGATAGCGGTGTAGGCATTGCCAAGTTTATACAGATAGCGGTGTAGATATTTCCATGTTTATACAGATGTCCGTGTAGATATTTCCATGTTTATACAGATAGCTCTGTATATATTTCCATCTATATACAGATGGTGGTGTAGATATTTCCATCCTTATACAGATAGCGGTGTAGATATTTCCATGTTTATACAGATGGCGGTGTAGATATTTCCGTGTTTATAGAGATGGCGGTGTAGATATTTCCACGTTTATAGAGATAACGGTGTAGTTATTTCCATATTAATAGGCATAGCGGTGTAGATATTTCCATGTTTATAGAGACAGAGGTGTAGACATTTCCATGTTTATAGAGATAGCGTTGTAGATATTTCCATGTTTATAGCGAAAGCGGTGTAGACATTTCCAAATTTATACAGATAGTGGTGTAGATATTTAAAGCTTCATACAGATGGTGGTGTAGATATTTCCATCCTTATACAGATAGCGGTGTAGATATTTCCATGTTTGTACAGATGGCGGAGTAGATATTTCCTTCTTTCTTCAGTTGGCGGTGCAGATATTTCCATGTTCATAGAGAAGGCGGTGTAGATATTTCCATGTTTACAGAGATAGAGTTGTAGATATTTCCTTGTTTATAGAGATAGCGGTGTAGATATTTCCATGTTTATACAGATGACGGTGTAGATATTTCCATCTCTATACAGATGGCCGTGAACATATATCCATGTTCATACAGATGGCGGTGTATGTATTTCCATGTTTTTAGACATGACGGTGTAGATATTTCCATGTTTATACAGATAGCGGTGTATATATTTCCATGTTTATACAGTTAGCTGTGTAGATATTTCCATCGATATACTGATGGCGATGTAGATATTTCAATGTTCATACAGATGGCGGTGTAGATATTTCCATGTTTATACAGATGACGGTGTAGATATTTCCATGTTTATACAGAAGGCGGTGTCGATATTTCCATGTTTATAGAGATTGCGGTGTAGATATTTCCATGTTTATACAGATAGCAGTGTAGATATTTTCATGTTTATACAGATAGCTGTGTAGATATTCACATCTTTATAGAAATGGCGGTGTAGATATTTCCATGTTTATACAGATGGCGGTGTAGTTATTTCCATCTTTATACAGATGGCGGTGTAGTTATTTCCATGTTTATAGAGATGGCGGTGTAGATATTTCCATGTTTATGGAGACAGCGCTGTAGTTATTTCCGTGTAAACAGGCATAGTGGTGTAGATATTTCCATGTTTATAGAGATGGCGGTGTAGATATTTCCATGTTTATAGAGATAGCGGTGCAGTTATTTCAATGTAAATAGGCATACCGGTGTAGATATTTCCATGTTTATAGAGATGGCGGTGTAGATATTTCCATGTTTATAGGGATAGCGGTGTAGTTATTTCCACGTTAATAGGCATAGCGGTGTAGATATTTCCATGTTTATAGAGATGGCGGCGTAGATATTTCCATGTTTATAGGGATAGAGGTGTAGATATTTCCTTGTGTATACAGATAGAGGTGAAAATATTTCCATGTTTATAGAGATAGCGGTGTAGACATTGCGACGTTTATACAGATAGCGGTGTAGATAGTTCCATGTTTATAGAGATGGCGGTGTAGACATTTCCATGTTTATACAGATGGCTGTGTAGATATTTCCACCTTTATACAGATGGTGGTGTAGATATTTCCATGTTTACACAGATAGCAGTGTACATATTTCCATGTTTATACAGATGGCAGTGTAGATATTTCCATGTTTATAGAGGTGGCGGTGTAGATATTTCCATGTTTATAGAGATAACGGTGTAGACATTTCCACGTTTATACAGTAAGCGGTGTAGATATATCCATGTTCATATAGATGGCGGTGTAGATATTTCCATCGTTACACAGATAGCGTTGTGGATATTTCCATGTTTATACAGAGGGCGGTGTAGATATTTCCATGTTCATAGAGATGGCGGTGTAGATATTTCAATGTTTACAGAGATAGAGGTGTAGACATTTCGTTGTTTGTAGAGATAGCGGGGTAGATATTTCCATGTTTATACAGATGGCGGTGTAGTTATTTCCATCTGTATACAGATGGCGGTGTACATATTTGCATGTTCATACGGATGGCGGTGTAGATATTTCCATGATTTAGACTTGGCGGTGAAGATATTTCCATGTTTATACAGATAGCGGTGTAGATATTTCCATGTTTATAGAGTTAGCTGTGTAGATATTTCCATCGTTATACAGATGGCGGTGTAGATATTTCCATGTTCATACAGATGGTGGTGTAGATATTTCCATGTTTATACAGATGACGGTGTATATATTTCCATGTTAATACAGAAGGCGGGGTAGATATTTCCATGTTTATAGAGATGGCGGTGTAGATATTTCCATGTTTATGCAGATAGCGGTGTAGATATTTCCATGTTTACACAGATAGCTGTGTAGAGATTTACATCCTTATACAAATGGCGGTGTAGATTTTTCCATGTTTATATAGATGGCAGTGTAGATATTTCCATCTTTATACAGATGGCGGTGTCGTTATTTCCATGTTTATAGAGATGGCGGTGTGGATATTTCCACGTTTATAGAGATAACGGTGTAGTTATTTCCATATTAATAGGCATAGCGGTGTAGATATTTCCATGTTTATAGAGACAGAGGTGTAGATATTTCCTTGTTTATAGAGATAGCGGTGTAGATATTTCCACATTTATACAGATAGTGGTGTAGATATTTAAAGCTTCATACAGATGGTGGTGTAGATATTTCCATCCTTATACAGATAGCGGTGTAGATATTTCCATGTTTGTACAGATGGTGGAGTAGATATTTCCTTCTTTGTACAGATGGTGGTGCAGATATTTCCATGTTCATAGAGAAGGCGGTGTAGATATTTCCATGTTTACAGAGATAGAGGTGTAGATATTTCCTTGTTTATAGAGATAGCGGTGTAGATATTTCCATGTTTATACAGATGGAGGTGTAGATATTTCCATCTCTATACAGATGGCGGTGTACATATATCCATGTTCATACAGATGGCGGTGTAGGTATTTCCATGTTTTTAGACATGGCGGTGTAGATATTTCCATGTTTATACAGATAGCGGTGTAGATATTTCCATGTTTATACAGTTAGCTGTGTAGATATTTCCATCGTTATACTGATTGCGGTGTAGATATTTCCACGTTCATACAGATGGCGGTGTAGATATTTCCATCTTTATACAGATGACGGTGTAGATATTTCCTTGTTTATACAGAAGGCGGTGTAGATATTTCTATGTTTATAGAGATTGCAGTGTAGATATTTCCATGTTTATACAGATAGCAGTGTAGATATTTCCATGTTTATACAGATAGCTGTGTAGATATTTACATCTTTATAGAAATGGTGGTGTAGATATTTCGATGTTTATACAGATGGCGGTGTAGATATTACCATCTTTATACAGATGGCGATGTAGGTATTTCCATGTTTATAGAGATGGCGGTGTACATATTTCCATGTTTATGGAGATAGCGCTGTACTTATTTCCGTGTTAATAGGCATAGCGGTGTAGATATTTCCATGTTTATAGAGATGGCCGTGTAGATATTTCCATGTTTATAGAGATAGCGGTGTAGTTATTTCAATGTAAATAGGCATACCGGTGTAGATATTTCCATGTCTATAGAGATAGAGGTGTAGATATTTCCTACTTTATACAGATTGCGGTGTAGACATTTCCATGTGTATAGAGATAGCGGTGTAGACATTTCCAAATTTATACAGATAGCGGTGTAGATATTTAAAGGTTCATACAGGTGGTGGTGTAGATATTTCCATCCTTATACAGATAGCGGTGTAGATATTTCCACGTTTATACAGATGGCGGTGTAGATATTTCCATGTTTATATAGATGGCGGTGTTGATATTTCCATCTTTATACAGATGGCAGTGAAGATATTTCCATCTTTATACAGATGGCGGTGTAGGTATTTCCATGTTTATAGAGATGGCGGTGCAGATATTTCCATGTTGATAGAGACAGACGTGTAGATGTTTCCTTGTTTATACAGATAGTGGTGTAGATATTTCCATGTTTATAGAGATAGCGGGGTAGACATTTCCAAATTTATACAGATAGCCGTGTAGTTATTTAAAGGTTCATACAGATGGTGGTGTAGATATTTCCATCCTTATACAGATAGCGGTGTAGATATTTCCATGTTTATAGAGATGGCGGTGTAGATATTTCCATATTTATAGAGATAGCGGTGCAGATATTTCCATGTTTACACAGATAGCGGTGTAGATATTTCCATGTTTTTACAGATAGCGGTGTAGATATTTCCATATTTATAGTGTTGGCGGTGTAGATATTTCCATGTTCATACAGATGGCGGTGTAGTTATTTCCATGTTTATATAGTTGGCAGTGTAGATATTTCCATGTTCATACAGATGGCGGTGATATTTCTATGTTTATACACATGATGGTGTAGATATTTCCAAGTTTTAAGAGATAGCGGTGTAGATATTTTCGTGTTTACACAGATAGCGGTGTAGATGTTTCCATGTTTACACAGATAGCGGTGTAGATATTTCCATGTTTATACTGATAGCGGTGTAGATATTTCCATGTGTATTCAGATAACGGTGTAGGTATTTACATATTCCTACAGATGGCTGTGTAGATATTTATATGTTTATACAGATTGCGGAGTAGATATTTTCATGTTTATAGAGACAGCGGTGTAGATATTTCCATGTTTCTACAGTTGGTGTTGTAGATATTTCCATGTTTACACAGATAGCGGTGTAGATATTTCCATGTTTATACTGATAGCGGTGTAGATATTTCCATGTGTATTCAGATAACGGTGTAGGTATTTACATATTCCTACAGATGGCTGTGTAGATATTTATATGTTTATACAGATTGCGGAGTAGATATTTTCATGTTTATAGAGACAGCGGTGTAGATATTTCCATGTTCCTGTAGATGGCTGTGTAGATATTTCCAAGTTTATACAGATAGTGGTGTAGATATTTCCATGTTTACACAGATATCATTGTAGATATCTCCATTTTTATACAGATAGCGTTGTAGATATTTCCATGCTTATAGAGATATCGGTGTAGATATTTCCAGGATTCTACAGATTGCAGTGTAGATATTTCCACGTTTATATAGATGGCTCTGTAGATATTTCCATGTTTATAGAGATAGCGGTGTAGATATTTCAATGTTTATTCAGATAGCGGTGTAGATATTTCCATGTTTACACAGATAGCGGTGTAGATATTTCCATGTTTACCTAGACAGCGGAGTATATATTTCCATGTTTATACAGATAGCGGTGTAGATATTTCCATGTTTACACAGATAACGGTGAAGATATTTACATGTTCCTACAGATGGCTGTGTAGATATTTCCATGTTTATACAGATAGCAGTGTAGATATTTCCGTGTTTTTAGAGATATCCGTGTAGTTATTTCCATGTAAATAGGCATAGCTTTGTAGATATTTCCATGTTTATATAGATAGAGGTGTAGATATTTCCTAGTTTATACAGACAGCGGTGTAGATATTTCCATGTTTATAGAGAGAGCGGTGTAGACATTTCCACGTTTATACAGATAGCGGTGTAGATATTTCCATGTTCTTACAGATGGCGGTGTAGATATTTCCATCCTTATACAGATAGCCGTGTAGATATTTCCAAGTTTATACAGATGTTTGTGTAGATATTTCCATGTTTATACAGATGGCGGTGTAGATATTTCCATCTTTATACACATGGCGGAGTAGATTTTTCCATGTTCATGCAGATGGCGGTGTAGATATTTCCATGTTTATGGAGATAGCGGTGTAGACATTTCCACGTTTATACAGATAGCGGTGTAGATATTTCCATATTCTTACAGATGGCGGTGCAGATATTTCCATCCTTATACAGATAGCCGTGTAGAAATTTCCATGTTTATGCAGATGGCGGTGTAGATATTTCCATGTTTATGGAGATGGCGGTGTAGATATTTCCATGTTTATAGAGATAACGGTGTAGTTATTTCAAAGTTAATAGGCATAGCGGTGTAGATATTTACATGTTTATAGAGAAGTGTAGATGTTTCCTTGTTTATACAGATATAGGTGTAGATATTTCCATGTTTATAGAGATAGCGGTGTAGACATTTCCAAATTTATACAGATAGCGGTGTAGGTATTTAAAGGTTCATACAGATGTTGGTGTGGATATTTCCATCCTTATACAGATAGCGGTGTAGTTATTTCCAAGTTTATGCAGATAGCGGAGTAGATATTTCCAATTTTATGCAGATAGCGGTGAGGATATTTCCATGTTTATGCAGAAAGCGGTATAGATATTTCCATGTTCCTGCAGATGGCTGTGTAGATATTTCCAAGTTTATACAGACACTGGTGTAGATATTTCCATGTTTACACACATAACGTTGTAGATATTTCCATGTTCCTACAGAGGGCGGTGTACATATTTACATGTTTGTAGAGTTGGCGGTTTAGACATTTCCACGTTCATACAGATGGAGGTGTAGATATTTCCATGTTTATACAGATAGCGGTTTGGATATTTCCATCTTTATACACATAATGGTGTAGATCTTTCCATGTTTTTAGAGATAGCGGTGTAGTTATTTCCATGTTTACACAGATAGCTGTGTAGATATTTCCATGTTTATATAGATGACTCTGTAGATATTTCCATGTTTACAGAGATAGCAGTGTAGATATTTCCATGTTTATAGAGATAGCAGTGTTGATATTTCCATGTTTACTCAGATAGCGGTGTAGATATTTCCATATTTATACAGAAAGCGGTGTAGATATTTCCATGTTTATAGAGATATCGGTGTAGATATTTCCATGTTTATACAGATAGCAGCGTAGATACTTCCATGCTAGTACACATGTCGGTGTAGATATTTCCATGTTCATACAGATGGCGGTGAAGATATTTCCATGTTTATACAGATAACGGTGTACATATTTCCATGTTTACACAGATAGCGGTGTAGATATTTCTATGTTTACACAGATCACGGTGTAGATATTTAGATGTTTATGCAGATAGGGGTGTAGATATTTCCATGTTCATACAGATGGCGTAGATATTTCCATCTTTATATAGTTGGCAGTGTAGATATTTCCATGTTCATACAGATGGCGGTGAAGATATTTCCATGTTTATACACATAACGGTATAGATATTTCCAAGTTTTAAGAGATAGCGGAGTAGATATTTCCATGTATACACAGATAGCGGTATAGATATTTCCATGTTTACACAGATAGCGGAGTATTTTCATGTTTATACACATAGCGATGTAGATATTTCCAAGTGTATACAGAAAGCGGTGTAGATAGTTACATGTTCCTACAGATGTCTGTGTAGATATTTCCAAGTTTATACTGATAGTGGTGTAGATATTTCCGTGTTTATAGAGATACCGTTGTACATATTTCCATCTTCTTTCGGTGGGTGGTGTAGATATTTCCATGTTTACACAGATAGCGGTGTAGATATTTCCAAGTTTATGCAGATAGCGGTGGAGATATTTCGACTTTTATGCAGATAGCAGTGTAGATATTTCCATGTTTATACAGAAAGCGGTGTAGATAATTCCATGTTCCTACAGATTGTGCTGTAGATATTTCCATGTTTATTGAGTTGGCGGTTTAGACATTTCCATATTCATGCAGATGGCAGTGTAGATATTTCCGTGTTCATACAGATAGCAGTGTAGATATTTCCATCTTTATACACGTAATGGTGTAGATATTTCCATGTTTATACAGATGGCGGTGTAGATATTTCCATACTCATACAGATGGCGGTGTAGATATTTCCATGTGTATAGAGATAGCGGTGTAGGTATTTCCATGTTTACACAGATAGCGGTGTAGATATTTTATGTTTACACAGATAGCGGTGTAGATATTTCCATGTTTATACAGATAACGGTGTAGATATTCACATATTCATACAGATGGTTGTGTATATATTTATATGTTTATACAGATTGCAGAGTAGATATTTCCATGTGTATAGAGATAGCGGTGTAGGTATTTCCATGTTTACACAGATTGCGGTGTAGATATTTCCATGTTTACACAGATAGCGGTGTAGATATTTCCACGTTTATACAGATAGCGGTGTAGATATTTCCATATTTATAGAGTTGGCGGTGTAGATATTTCCATGTTCATACAGATCGCGGTGTATATATTTCCATGTTTATATAGTTGGCAGTGTAGATATTTCCATGTTCATACACATGGCGGTGAAGTTATTTCCATGTTTATACACATGACGGTGTAGATATTTCCAAGTTTTAAGAGGTAGCGCTGTAGATATTTCCCTGTTTACACAGATGGCGGTGAAGATATTTCCATGTTTAGAGAGATAGCGGTGTAGATATTTCCATGTTTACACAGATAGCGTAGATATTTCCATGTTCCTACAGGTGGTGGTGTAGATGTTTCCATGTTTACACAGATAGTGGTGTAGGTATTTCCAAGTTTATGCAGATAGCGGTGGAGATATTTCCACTTTTATGGAGATAGCGGTGTAGATATTTCCATGTTTATACAGAAAGCGGTGTAGATATTTCCATGTTTCTACAAATGGTGCTGTAGATATTTCCATGTTTATAGAGTTGGCGGTTTAGACATTTCCATCTTTGTACAGATGGCGGTGTAGATATTTCCATCTTCATACACATAACGGTGTAGATATTTCCATGTTTATACAGGTGACGGTGTATATATTTCCATACTCATACAGATGGCTGAGTAGCTATTTCCATGTTTATAGAGATAGCGGCGTAGATATTTCCATGTTTACATAGATAGCAGTGTAGATATTTCCATGTTTACACAGATAGCGGTGTAGATATTTCCAAGTTTATACAGAAAGCGGTGTAGATATTTCCATGTTTATAGTGATATCGGAGTAGATATTTCCATGTTCACACAGATAGCGGTGTAGATATTTCCATGTTTACACATATAGCGGTGTAGATATTTCCAAGTTTATGCAAATAGCGTTGTAGATATTTCCACTTTTATGCAGATAGAGGTATAGATATTTCGATGTTTATACAGATAGCGGTGTAGATATTTCCATGTTTATACACATAGCGGTGTAAATATTTCCATGTTTATGCAGATAGCTGTGTAGATATTTCCATCGTTATACAGATGGCGGTGTAGATATTTCCATGTTCATACAGATGGCGGTGTAGATATTTCCATGTTTATACAGATGACGGTGTAGATATTTCCATGTTTATAGAGAAGGCGGTGTAGAAAATTCCATGTTTATAGAGATGGCAGTGTAGATATTTCCATGTTTATACAGATAGCGGTGTAGATATTTCCATGTTTATACAGATAGCTGTGTAGATATTTACATCCTTATACAAATGGCGGTGTAGATTTTTCCATGTTTATATAGATGGCGGTGTAGATATTTCCATCTTTATACAGATGGCGGTGTTGGTATTTCCATGTTTATAGAGATGGCGGTGTAGATATTTGGATGTTTATAGAGATAGCGGTGTAGTTATTTACATGTTAATAGGCATAGCGGTGTAGATATTTCCATGTTTATAGAGACAGAGGTGTAGATATTTCCTTGTTTATACAGATAGCGGTGTAGATATTTCCATGTTTATAGAGATAGCGGTGTAGACATTGCCACGTTTATACAGATAGTGGCGTAGTTATTTCCATATTTATAGAGATGGCGGTGTAGATATTTCCATGTTTATACAGATAGCTCTGTAGATATTTCCATCTTTATAGAGAAGGTGGTGTAGATATTTCCATCCTTATTCAGATAGCGGTGTAGACATTTCCATGTTTATACACATGGCGGTGTAGATATTTCCATGTTTATAGAGATGGCGTTGTAGATATTTCCACGTTTATAGAGATAACGGTGTAGTTATTTCCATATTAATAGGCATAGCGGTGTAGATATTTCCATGTTTATAGAGATGGAGGTGTAGATATTTCCTTGTTTATAGAGATAGCGGTGTAGATATTTCCATGTTTATGGAGATAGCGCTGTAGTTATTTCCGTGTTAATAGGCATAGCGATGTAGATATTTCCATGTTTATAGAGATGGCGGTGTAGATATTTCCATGTTTATACAGAGAGCGGAGTAGTTATTTCAATATAAATAGGCATACCGGTGTGGATATTTCCATGTTAATAGAGATAGAGGTGTAGATATTTCCTAGTTTATACAGATAGCGGTGTAGATATTTCCATGTTTATAGAGATAGCGGTGTAGACATTTCCACGTTTATACAGATAGCGGTGTAGATATATCCATGTTCATACAGATGGCGGTGTAGATATTTCCATCCTTACAGAAATAGCGGTGTAGATATTTCCATGTTTATAGAGATGGCGATGTAGATATTTCCATGTTTATGGAGATGGCGGTGTAGATATTTCCATGTTTATAGAGATAACGGTGTAGTTATTTCAAAGTTAATGGGCATAGCGGTGTAGATATTTCCATGTGTATAGAGACAGAGATGTAGATGTTTCCTTGTTTATACAGATAGCGGTGTAGATATTTCCATGTGTATAGAGATAGCGGTGTAGACATTTCCAAATTTATACAGACAGCGGTGTAGATATTTAAAGGTTCATACAGATGGTAGTGTAGATATATCCATCCTTATACAGATAGCGGTGTAGATATTTCCATGTTTTTACAGATGGCGGTGTAGATATTTCCATGTTTATATAGATGGCGGTGTAGATATTTCCATCTTTATACGGATGGCAGTGTAGATATTTGCATCTTTATACAGATAGAGATGTAGGTATTTCCATGTTTATAGAGGTGGCGGTGTAGATATTTCCATGTTTATAGAGACAGACGCGTAGATGTTTCCTTGTTTATACAGATAGCGGTGTAGATATTTCCATGTTTATAGAGATAGCGGTGTAGCCATTTCCAAATTTATACAGATAGCGGTGTAGATATTTAAAGGTTCATACAGATGGTGGTGTAGATATTTCCATCTTTATACAGATGGCGGTGTAGATATTTCCATGTTCATAGAGAGGGCGGTGTAGATATTTCCATGTTTACAGAGATAGAGGTGTAGACATTTCCTTGTTTGTAGAGAAAGCGGGGTAGATATTTCCATGTTCATACGGATGGCGGTGTAGATATTTCCATGTTTTTAGACATGGCGGTGAATATATTTCCATGTTTATACAGATAGCCGTGTAGATATTTCCATGTTTATACAGTTAGCTATGTAGATATTTCCATCGTTATACAGAGGGCGGTGTAGATATTTCCAAGTTCATACAGATGGCGGTGTACATATTTCCATCTTTATACAGATGACGGTGTAGATATTTCCATGTTTATACAGAAGGCGGTGTAGATATTTCCATGTTTATAGAGATTGCGGTGTAGATATTTCCTTGTTTATACAGATAGCGCTGTAGATATTTCCATGTTTATAGAGATAGCGGTGTAGGCATTTCCACATTTATACAGATAGTGGTGTAGGTATTTAAAGCTTCATACAGATGCTGGTGTAGATATTTCCATCCTTATACAGATAGCGGTGTAGATATTTCCGTGTTTGTACAGATGGCGCTGTAGATATTTCCATCTTTATACAGATGTCGGTGTAGATAATTCCATGTTTACAGAGATAGCGGTTTAGATATTTCCATGTTTACACAGATAGCGGTGAGGATATTTCCATGTTTTTACAGATAGCGGTGTAGATATTTTCATATTTATAGAGTTGGCGGTGTAGATATTTCCATGTTCATACAGATGGCGGTGTAGATATTTCCATGTTTATATAGTTGGCAGTGTAGATATTTCCATGTTCATACAGATGGCGGTGAAGATATTTCTATGTTTAAACACATGATGATGTAGATATTTCCAAGTTTTAAGAGATAGCGGTGTAGATATTTTCGTGTTTACACAGATAGCGGTGTAGATATTTCCATGTTTTTACTGATAGTGGTGTAGATATTTCCATGTGTATGCAGATAACGGTGTAGATATTTACATATTCCTACAGATGGCTGTGTAGATATTTATATGTTTATACAGATTGCGGAGTAGATATTTTCATGTTTATAGAGACAGCGGTGTAGATATTTCCATGTTTCTACAATAGGTGTGGTAGATATTTCCATGTTTACACAGATAGCGGTGTAGATATTTCCAAGTTTATGCAGATAGCGGAGTAGATATTTCCACTTTTATGCAGATAGCGGTGAAGATATTTCCATGTTTATGCAGAAAGTGGTGTAGATATTTCCATGTTCCTGCAGATGGCTGTGTAGATATTTCCAAGTTTATACAGATACTGGTGTAGATATTTCCATGTTTACACACATAGCGTTGTAGATATTTCCATGTTCCTACAGAGGGCAGTGTACATATTTACATGTTTGTAGAGTTGGCGGTTTAGACATTTCCACGTTCATACTGATGGTGGTGTAGATATTTCCATGTTTATACAGATAGCGGTGTGGAAATTTCCATCTTTATACACATAATGGTGTAGATCTTTCCATGTTTTTAGAGATAGCGGTGTAGTTATTTCCATGTTTACACAGATAGCGGTGTAGATATTCCCATGTTTATACAGATGACTCTGTAGATATTTCCATGTTTACAGAGATAGCGGTGTAGATATTTCCATGTTTTTAGAGATAGCGGTGTAGATATTTCCATGTTTACACAGATAGCGGTGTAGATATTTCCATATTTATACAGAAACCGGTGTAGATATTTCCATGTTTATAGAGATATCGGTGTAGATATTTCCATGTTTATACAGATAGCAGTGTAGATATTTCCATGCTAATACACATGGCGGTGTAGATATTTCCATGTTCATTCAGATGGCGGTGAAGATATTTCCATGTTTATAGAGATAACGGTGTATATATTTCCATGTTTACACAGATAGCGGTGTAGATATTTCTATGTTTACACAGATCGTGGTGTAGATATTTCCATGTTTATACAGAAAGGGGTGTAGATATTTCCATGTTCATACAGATGGCGTAGATATTTCCATCTTTATATAGTTGGCCGTGTAGAAATTTCCATGTTCCTACAGAGGGCGGTGAAGATATTTCCATGTTTATACACATAACGGTGTAGATATTTCCAAGTTTTAAGAGATAGCGGAGTAGATATTTCCATGTATACACAGATAGCGGTATAGATATTTCCATGTTTACACAGATAGCGGTGTATTTTCATGTTTATACAGATAGCGATGTAGATATTTCCATGTGTATACAGAAAGCGGTGTAGATAGTTACATGTTCCTACAGATGGCTGTGTAGATATTTCCAAGTTTATACTGATAGTGGTGTAGATATTTCCGTGTTTATAGAGATATCGTTGTACATAATTCCATCTTCCTTCGGTGGGTGGTGTAGATATTTCCATGTTTACACAGATAGCGGTGTAGATATTTCCAAGTTTATGCAGATAGCGGTGGAGATATTCCCATGTTTATACAGATGGCGGTGTAGATATTTCCATCTCTATACAGATGGCGGTGTACATATTTCCATGTTCATACAGATGGCGGTGTAGATATTTCCATGTTTTTAGACATGGCGGTGTAGATATTTTCATGTTTATACAGATAGCGGTGTAGATATTTTCATGTTTATGCAGTTAGCTGTGTAGATATTTCCATCGTTATACAGATGGCGGTGTAGATGTTTCCATGTTCATACAGATGGCGGTGTAGATATTTCCATGTTTGTACAGATGACGGTGTAGATATTTCCATGTTTATACAGAAGGCGGTGTCGATATTTCGATGTTTATAGAGATGGCAGTGTAGATATTTCCATGTTTATACAGATAGCGGTGTAGATATTTCCATGTTTATATAGATAGCTGTGTAGATATTTACATGTTTATACAAATGGCAGTGTAGATATTTCCATGTTTATATAGACGGCGGTGTAGATATTTCCATCTTTATACAGATGTCGGTGTAGGTATTTCCATGTTTATAGAGATGGCAGTGTAGATATTTCCATGTTTATAGAGATGGCTGTGTAGTTATTTCCATGTTAATAGGCATAGCGGTGTACATATTTCCATGTTTATGGAGATGGCGGTGTAGATATTTCCATGTTTATAGAGATAGCGGTGTAGATATTTCCTTGTTTATACAGATAGCGGTGTAGATATTTCCGTGTTTTAGAGATGGCGGTGTAGATATTTCCATGTTTATACAGATGGCTGTGTAGATATTTCCATGTTTATAGAGATAGTGGTGCAGTTATTTCCATGTTTATACATATGGCTGTGTAGGTATTTCCATCTTTATACAGATGGTGGTGTAGATATTTCCATCCTTAAACAGATAGCGGTGTAGATATTTCCATGTTTATACAGATGGCGGTGTAGATATCCATGTTTATAGACATGGTGGTGTAGATATTTGCATGTTTATAGAGATAACGGTGTAGTTATTTCCATGTTAATAGGCATAGTGGTGTAGATATTTCCATGTTTATAGAGACAGAGGTGTAGATATTTCCTTGTTTATTCAGATTGCGTTGTATATATTTACATGTTTATAGAGATAGCGGTGTAGACATTTCCACATTTATACAGCTAGTGGTGTAGAATTTTAAAGGGTCATACAGATGCTGGTGTAGATATTTCCATCCTTATACAGATAGCGGTGTAGATATTTCCATGTTTGTACAGATGGCGGTGTAGATATTTCCATCTTTATACAGATGGCGGTGTTGATATTTAAATGTTCATAGAGATGGCGGTGTAGATATTTCCATGTTTATACAGATAGCAGTGTAGATATTTCCATGTTTATACAGATAGCTGTGTAGATATTTCCATCTTTATACATATGGCGGTGTAGATATTTCCATGTTTATACAGATGGCGGTGTAGATATTTCCATTTTTATAGATATGGCCGTGTAGATATTTCCATGTTTAAAGAGATGACAGTGTAGATATTTCCATGTTTATAGAGATAGCAGTGTAGTTATTTCCATGTAAATAGGCAAAGCGGTGTAGATATTTCCATGTTTATAGAGATAGAGGTGTAGATATTTCCTTGTTTAAACAGATAGCGGTTTAGATATTTCCATGTTTATAGAGATAGCGGTGTAGACATTGCCACGTTTATACTGATAGCGGTGTAGATATTTCCAAGTTTATAGAGATTGCGGTGTAGATATTTCCATGTTTATAGAGATGGCTGTGTAGATATTTCCCTCTTTATACAGATGGTGGTGTAGATATTTCCATCCTTATACAGATAGCGGTGTAGATATTTCCATTTTTATACAGATGGCGGTGTAGATATTTCCATGTTTATAGAGATATCGGTGTAGACATTTCCACATTTATACAGATAGTGGTGTAGATATTTAAATGTTCATACAGATGCTGGCGTAGATATTTCCATCCTTATACAGATAGCGGTGTAGATATTTCCATGTTTGTACAGATGGCGGTGTAGATAATTCCATCTTTATACAAATGGCGGTGTAGGTATTTCCATGTTCATAGAGATGGCAGTGTAGATATTTCCATGTTTATACAGATAGCGGTGTAGATATTTCCATATTTATACAGATGGCGGTGTAGATATTTCCATGTTTATAGAGATGGCCGTGTAGATATTTCCATGTTTAAAGAGATGACAGTGTAGGTATTTCCATGTTTATAGAGATAGCGGAGTATTTATTTCCATGTAAATAGGCAGAGCGGTGTAGATATTTCCTTGTTTATAGAGATAGAAGTGTAGATATTTCCTAGTTTAAACAGATAGCGGTGTAGATATTTCCATGTTTATAGAGATAAAGGTGTAGACATTTCCAAGTTTATACAGTAAGCGGTGTAGATATATCCATGTTCATACAGATGGCGGTGTAGATATTTCCATCCTTATACAGATAGCGGTGTAGATATTTCCATGTTTATACAGATAGCTGTGTAGATTTTTACATCTTTATACAAATGTTGGTGTAGATATTTCCATGTTTATATAGATGGCGGTGTAGATATTTCCATCTTTATACAGATGTCGGTGTAGGTATTTCCATGTTTATAGAGATGGCGGTGTAGATATTTCCATGTTTATAGAGATAGCGGTGTAGTTATTTCCATGTTAATAGGCATAGCGGTGTAGATATTTCCATGTTTATGGAGATGGCGGTGTAGATATTTCCATGTTTATAGAGATAGCGGTGTAGATATTTCCTTGTTTATACAGATAGCGGTGTAGATATTTCCATGTTTATAGAGATGGTGGTGTAGATATTTCCATGTTTTTACATATGGCTGTGTAGATATTTCCAAGTTTATAGAGATAGTGGTGTAGTTATTTCCATGTTTATACAGATGGCTGTGTAGATATTTCCATCTTTATACAGATGGTGGTGTAGATATTTCCATCCTTATACAGATAGCGGTGTAGATATTTCCATGTTTATACAGATAGCTGTGTACATATTTCCATCTTAATACATATGGCGGTGTAGATATTTCCATGTTTATACAGATGGCTGTGTAGATATTTCCATTTTTATAGATATGGCCGTGTAGATATTTCCATGTTTAAAGAGATGACAGTGTAGATATTTCCATGTTTATACAGATAGCAGTGTAGATATTTCCATGTTTGTACAGATGGCGGTGTAGATATTTCCATCTTTATACAGATGGCGGTGTTGATATTTAAATGTTCATAGAGATGGCGGTGTAGATATTTCCATCTTTATACAGATGGTGGTGTAGATATTTCCATGCTTATACAGATAGCAGTGTAGATATTTCCATGTTTATACAGATGGCGTTGTAGATATTTCCATGTTTATAGAGATGGCGGTGTAGATATTTCCATGTTTATAGAGATAACGGTGTAGTTATTTCAATGTTAATAGGCATAGTGGTGTAGATATTTCCATGTTTATAGAGACAGAGTAGTAGATATTTCCTTGTTTACACAGATAGCGGTGTAGATATTTCCATGTTTATAGAGATAGCGGTGTAGACATTTCCACATTTATACAGATAGTGGTGTAGATATTTAAATGTTCATACAGATGGTGGTGTGGATATATCCATCCTTATACAGATAGCGGTGTAGATATTTCCATGTTTGTACAGATGGCGGTGTAGATATTTCCATCTTTATACAGATGGCGGTGTAGGTATTTCCATGTTCATAGAGATGGCAGTGTAGATATTTCCATGTTTATACAGATAGCGGTGTTGATATTTCCATATTTATACAGATGGCAGTGTAGATATTTCCATGTTTATAGAGATGGCCGTGTAGATATTTCCATGTTTAAAGAGATGACAATGTAGATATTTCCATGTTTATAGAGATAGCGGAGTAGTTATTTTCATGTAAATAGGCATAGCGTTGTAGATATTTCCTTGTTTATAGAGATAGAGGTGTAGATATTTCCTAGTTTAAACAGATAGCGGTGTAGATATTTCCATGTTTATAGAGATCGCTGTGTAGACATTTCCACGTTTATACAGTAAGCGGTGTAGATATTTCCATGTTCATAGAGATGGCGGTGTAGATATTTCCATGTTTATACAGATAGCAGTGTAGATATTTGCATGTTTATACAGATAGCTGTGTAGATATTTCCATCTTTATACAGATGGCGGTGTAGATATTTCCATGTTTATGCAGATGGCGGTGTAGATATTTCCATGTTTATAGAGATGGCCGTGTAGATATTTCCATGTTTAAAGAGATGATAGTGTAGATATTTCCATGTTTATAGAGAGAGCGGTGTAGTTATTTCCATGTCAATAGGCATAGCAGTGTAGATGTTTCCATGTTTATAGAGATAGAGGTATAGATATTTCCTAGGTTAAACAGATAGCGGTGTAGATATTTCCATGTTTATAGAGATAGCGGTGTAGACATTTCCACGTTTATACAGTAAGCGGTGTAGATATATCCATGTTCATACAGATGGCGGTGTAGTTGTTTCCATCCTTATACAGATAGCGGTGTAGATATTTCAATGTTTATACAGATGGCTGTGTAGATATTTCCATGGTTATGGGGATGGCGGTGTAGATATTTCCATGTTTATAGAGACAGAGGTGTAGATGTTTCCTTGTTTATACAGATAGCGGTGTAGATATTTCCATGTTTATAGAGATAGCGGTGTAGCCATTTCCAAATTTATGCGGATGGCGGTGTAGATATTTAAAGGTTCATACAGATGGTGGTGTAGATATTTCCATCCTTATACAGATAGCAGTGTAGATATTTCCATGTATATACAGATGGCGGTGTAGATATTTCCATCTTTTTACAGATGGCGGTGTAGATATTTCCATGTTCATAGAGATGGCGGTGTAGATATTTCCATGTTTACAGAGATAGAGGTGTAGATATTTCCTTGTTAATAGAGATACCGGTGTAGATATCTCCATGTTTATACAGATGTCTGTGTAGATATTTCCATCTTTATACAGATGGTGGTGTAGGTATTTCCATGTTTACACAGATAGCGGTGTAGATATTTCCATGTTTATACAGATAGCGGTGCAGATATTTCCATGTTTATAGAGATGGCGGTGTAGATATTTCCATGTTTATAGAGACAGAGGTGTAGATATTTCCTTGTTTATACAGATAGCGTTGCAGATATTTCCATGCTTATAGAGATAGCAGTGTAGACATTTCCACATTTATACAGATAGTGGTGTAGATATTTAAAGCTTCATACAGATGCTGGGGTAGATATTTCCATCCTTATACAGATAGCGGTGTAGATATTTCCATGTTTGTACAGATGGCGGTGTCGATATTTCCATCTTTATACAGATGGCGGTGTAGATATTTCCATGTTCATAGAGATGGCGGTGTAGATATTTCCATGTTTATACAGATAGCGGTGTAGATATTTCCATGTTTATACAGATAGCTGTGTAGATATTTCCATCTTTATACAGATGGCGGTGTAGATATTTCCATGTTTATACAGATAGCAGTGTAGATATTTCCATGTTTATAGAGATGGCCGTGTAGATATTTCCATGTTTATAGAGATAGAGGTGTAGATATTTCCTAGTTTAAACAGATAGCGGTGTAGATATTTCCATGTTTATAGAGATAGCTGTGTAGATATTTACATCTTTATACAAATGGCGGTGTAGACATTTCCACGTTTATACAGTAAGCGGTGTAGATATATCCATGTTCATACAGATGGCGTTGTAGATATTTCCATCCTTATACAGATAGCAGTGTAGATATTTCCATGTTTATACAGATGGCCGTGTAGATATTTCCATCTTTATACAGATGGCGGTGTAGATATTTCCATGTTCATAGAGATGTCGGTGTAGATATTTCCGTGTTTACAGAGATAGAGGTGTAGATATTTCCTTGCTTATAGAGATAGCGGTGTAGATATTTCCATGTTTATACAGATGGCGGTGTAGATATTTCCATCTCTATACAGATGGCGGTGTACATTTTTCCATGTCCATACATAAGGCAGTGTAGATATTTCGATGTTTATAGAGATGGCAGTGTAGATATTTCCATGTTTATACAGAAAGCGGAGTAGGTATTTCCATGTTTATACAGATAGCTGTGTAGATATTTACATCTTTATACAAATGGCGGTGTAGATATTTCCATGTTTATATAGATGGCGGTGTAGATATTTCCATCTTTATACAGATGTCCTTGTAGGTATTTCCATGTTTATAGAGATGGCGGTGTAGATATTTCCATGTTTATAGAGATAGCGGTGTAGTTATTTCCATGTTAATAGGCATAGCGGTGTAGATATTTCCATGTTTATAGAGATGGCGGTGTTGATATTTCCATGTTTATAGAGATAGAGGTGTAGATATTTCCTTGTTTATACAGATAGCGTTGTAGATATTTCCATGATTATAGAGATAGCGGTGTAGACATTTCCACGTTTATACAGATAACGGTGTAGATATTTCCATGTTTATAGAGATGGCGGTGTAGATATTTCCATGTTTATACAGATGTCTGTGTAGATATTTCCATCCTTATACAGATGGTGGTGTAGGTATTTCCATGTTTACACAGATAGCGGTGGAGATATTTCCATGTTTATACAGATAGCGGTGCAGATATTTCCATGTTTATAGAGATGGCGGTGTAGATATTTCCATGTTTATAGGGATAACGGTGTAGTTATTTCCATGTTAATAGGCATAGCGGTGTAGATATTTCCATGTTTATAGAGACAGAGGTGTAGATATTTCCTTGTTTATACAGATAGCGTTGCAGATATTTCCATGTTTATAGAGATAGCAGTGTAGACATTTCCACATTTATACAGATAGTGGTGTAGATATATAAGGCTTCATACAGTTGCTGGGGTAGATATTTCCATCCTTATACAGATAGCGGTGTAGATATTTCCATGTTTGTACAGATGGCGGTGTAGATATTTCCATCTTTATACAGATGGAGGTGTAGATATTTCCATGTTCATAGAGATGGCGGTGTAGATATTTCCATGTTCATAGAGATGGCGGTGTAGATATTTCCATGTTTATACAGATAGCAGTGTAGATATTTGCTTGTTTATACAGATAGCTGTGTAGATATTTCCATCTTTATACAGATGGCGGTGTAGATATTTCCATCTTTATGCAGATGGCGGTGTAGATATTTCCATGTTTATAGAGATGGCGGTGTAGATGTTTCCTTGTTTATACAGATAGCGGTGTAGATATTTCCATGTTTATAGAGATACCGGTGTAGCCATTTCCAAATTTATACAGATAGCGGTGTAGATATTTAAAGGTTCATACAGATGGTGGGGTAGATATTTCCATCCTCATACAGATAGCGGTGTAGATATTTCCATGTTTTTACAGATGGCGGTGTAGATATTTCCATCTTTATAGAGATGTTGTTGTAGATATTTCCATGTTCATAGAGATAGCAGTGTAGATATTTCCATGTTTACGGAGATAGAGGTGTAGATATTTCCTTGTTTATAGAGATACCGGTGTAGATATTTCCATGTTTAGACACATGGAAGTGTAGATATTTCCATATATCTACAGACGGCGGTGTACATATTTCCAAGTTCATACAGATGGCGGTGTAGATATTTCCACGTTTTTAGACATGGCGGTGTAGATATTTCCATGTTTATACAGATAGCGGTGTAGATATTTCCATGTTTATACAGTTAGCTGTGTAGATATTTCCATCGTTATACAGATGGCGGTGAAGATATTTCCATGCTCATACAGATGGCAGTGTAGATATTTCCATGTTTACACAGATGACAGTGTAGATATTTCCATGTTTATACAGAAGGCGGTGTAGATATTTCCATCTTTATAGAGATGGCGGTATAGATATTTCCATGTTTATACAGATAGCTGTGTAGATATTTCCATGTTTATACTGATAGCTGTGTAGATATTTACATCTTTATACAAATGGCGGTGTAGATATTTCCATGTTTATATAGATGGCAGTGTAGATATTTCCATCTTTATACAGATGGCGGTGTAGATATTTCCATGTTCATAGAGATGGCGGTGTAGATATTTCCATGTTTATACAGATAGCAGTGTAGATATTTGCATGTTTATACAGATAGCTGTGTAGATATTTCCATCTCTATACAGATGGCGGTGTAGATATTTCCATGTTTATGCAGATGGCGGTGTAGATATTTCCATGTTTATAGAGATGGCCGTGTAGATATTTCCATGTTTAAAGAGATGATAGTGTAGATATTTCCATGTTTATAGAGAGAGCGGTGTAGTTATTTCCATGTCAATAGGCATAGCAGTGTAGATGTTTCCATGTTTATAGAGATAGAGGTATAGATATTTCCTAGGTTAAACAGATAGCGGTGTAGATATTTCCATGTTTATAGAGATAGCGGTGTAGACATTTCCACGTTTATACAGTAAGCGGTGTAGATATATCCATGTTCATACAGATGGCGGTGTAGTTGTTTCCATCCTTATACAGATAGCGGTGTAGATATTTCAATGTTTATACAGATGGCTGTGTAGATATTTCCATGGTTATGGGGATGGCGGTGTAGATATTTCCATGTTTATAGAGACAGAGGTGTAGATATTTCCATGTTTATAGAGATGGCCGTGTAGATATTTCCATGTTTAAAGAGATGATAGTGTAGATATTTCCATGTTTATAGAGAGAGCGGTGTAGTTATTTCCATGTCAATAGGCATAGCAGTGTAGATGTTTCCATGTTTATAGAGATAGAGGTATAGATATTTCCTAGGTTAAACAGATAGCGGTGTAGATATTTCCATGTTTATAGAGATACCGGTGTAGCCATTTCCAAATTTATACAGATAGCGGTGTAGATATTTAAAGGTCCATACAGATGGTGGGGTAGATATTTCCATCCTCATACAGATAGCGGTGTAGATATTTCCATGTTTTTACAGATGGCGGTGTAGATATTTCCATCTTTATAGAGATGTTGGTGTAGATATTTCCATGTTTATGGAGATAGAGGTGTAGATATTTCCTTGTTTATAGAGATACCGGTGTAGATATTTCCATGTTTAGACAGATGGAGGTGTAGATATTTCCATATATCTACAGACGGCGGTGTACATATTTCCAAGTTCATACAGATGGCGGTGTAGATATCTCCATGTTTTTAGACATGGCGGTGTAGATATTTCCATGTTTATACAGATAGCGGTGTAGATATTTCCATGTTTATACAGTTAGCTGTGTAGATATTTCCATCGTTATACAGATGGCGGTGAAGATATTTCCATGCTCATACAGATGGCAGTGTAGATATTTCCATGTTTACACAGATGACAGTGTAGATATTTCCATGTTTATACAGAAGGCGGTGTAGATATTTCCATCTTTATAGAGATGGCGGTATAGATATTTCCATGTTTATACAGATAGCTGTGTAGATATTTCCATGTTTATACTGATAGCTGTGTAGATATTTACATCTTTATACAAATGGCGGTGTAGATATTTCCATGTTTATATAGATGGCAGTGTAGATATTTCCATCTTTATACAGATGGCGGTGTAGATATTTCCATGTTCATAGAGATGGCGGTGTAGATATTTCCATGTTTATACAGATAGCAGTGTAGATATTTGCATGTTTATACAGATAGCTGTGTAGATATTTCCATCTTTATACAGATGGCGGTGTAGATATTTCCATGTTTATGCAGATGGCGGTGAAGATATTTCCATGTTTATAGAGATGGCCGTGTAGATATTTCCATGTTTAAAGAGATGATAGTGTAGATATTTCCATGTTTATAGAGAGAGCGGTGTAGTTATTTCCATGTCAATAGGCATAGCAGTGTAGATGTTTCCATGTTTATAGAGATAGAGGTATAGATATTTCCTAGGTTAAACAGATAGCGGTGTAGATATTTCCATGTTTATAGAGATAGCGGTGTAGACATTTCCACGTTTATACAGTAAGCGGTGTAGATATATCCATGTTCATACAGATGGCGGTGTAGTTGTTTCCATCCTTATACAGATAGCGGTGTAGATATTTCAATGTTTATACAGATGGCTGTGTAGATATTTCCATGGTTATGGGGATGGCGGTGTAGATATTTCCATGTTTATAGAGACAGAGGTGTAGATGTTTCCTTGTTTATACAGATAGCGGTGTAGATATTTCCATGTTTATAGAGATAGCGGTGTAGCCATTTCCAAATTTATACAGATGGCGGTGTAGATATTCAAAGGTTCATACAGATGGTGGTGTAGATATTTCCATCCTTATACAGATAGCAGTGTAGATATTTCCATGTATATACAGATGGCGGTGTAGATATTTCCATCTTTTTACAGATGGCGGTGTAGATATTTCCATGTTCATAGAGATGGCGGTGTAGATATTTCCATGTTTACAGAGATAGAGGTGTAGATATTTCCTTGTTTATAGAGATACCGGTGTAGATATCTCCATGTTTATACAGATGTCTGTGTAGATATTTCCATCTTTATACAGATGGTGGTGTAGGTATTTCCATGTTTACACAGATAGCGGTGTAGATATTTCCATGTTTATACAGATAGCGGTGCAGATATTTCCATGTTTATAGAGATGGCGGTGTAGATATTTCCATGTTTATAGGGATAACGGTGTACTTATTTCCATCTTAATAGGCATAGCGGTGTAGATATTTCCATGTTTATAGAGACAGAGGTGTAGATGTTTCCTTGTTTATACAGATAGCGTTGCAGATATTTCCATGCTTATAGAGATAGCAGTGTAGACATTTCCACATTTATACAGATAGTGGTGTAGATATTTAAAGCTTCATACAGATGCTGGGGTAGATATTTCCATCCTTATACAGATAGCGGTGTAGATATTTTCATGTTTGTACAGATGGCGGTGTCGATATTACCATCTTTATACAGATGGCGGTGTAGATATTTCCATGTTCATAGAGATGGCGGTGTAGATATTTCCATGTTTATACAGATAGCGGTGTAGATATTTCCATGTTTATACAGATAGCTGTGTAGATATTTCCATCTTTATACAGATGGCGGTGTAGATATTTCCATGTTTATACAGATAGCAGTGTAGATATTTCCATGTTTATAGAGATGGCCGTGTAGATATTTCCATGTTTATAGAGATAGAGGTGTAGATATTTCCTAGTTTAAACAGATAGCGGTGTAGATATTTCCATGTTTATAGAGATAGCTGTGTAGATATTTACATCTTTATACAAATGGCGGTGTAGACATTTCCACGTTTAAACAGTAAGCGGTGTAGATACATCCATGTTCATACAGATGGCGTTGTAGATATTTCCATCCTTATACAGATAGCAGTGTAGATATTTCCATGTTTATACAGATGGCCGTGTAGATATTTCCATCTTTATACAGATGGCGGTGTAGATATTTCCATGTTCATAGAGATGTCGGTGTAGATATTTCCGTGTTTACAGAGATAGAGGTGTAGATATTTCCTTGTTTATAGAGATAGCGGTGTAGATATTTCCATGTTTATACAGATGGCGGTGTAGATATTTCCATCTCTATACAGATGGCGGTGTACATTTTTCCATGTCCATACAGAAGGCAGTGTGGATATTTCGATGTTTATAGAGATGGCAGTGTACATATTTCCATGTTTATACAGAAAGTGGAGTAGGTATTTCCATGTTTATACAGATAGCTGTGTAGATATTTACATCTTTATACAAATGGCGGTGTAGATATTTCCATGTTTATATAGATGGCGGTGTAGATATTTCCATCTTTATACAGATGTCCTTGTAGGTATTTCCATGTTTATAGAGATGGCGGTGTAGATATTTCCATGTTTATAGAGATAGCGGTGTAGTTATTTCCATGTTAATAGGCATAGCGGTGTAGATATTTCCATGTTTATAGAGATGGCGGTGTTGATATTTCCATGTTTATAGAGATAGAGGTGTAGGTATTTCCTTGTTTATACAGATAGCGTTGTAGATATTTCCATGATTATAGAGATAGCGGTGTAGACATTTCCACGTTTATACAGATAGCGGTGTAGATACTTCCATGTTTATAGAGATGGCGGTGTAGATATTTCCATGTTTATACAGATGTCTGTGTAGATATTTCCATCTTTATACAGATGGTGGTGTAGGTATTTCCATGTTTACACAGATAGCGGTGTGGATATTTCCATGTTTATACAGATAGCAGTGCAGATATTTCCATGTTTATAGAGATGGCGGTGTAGATATTTCCATGTTTATAGGGATAACGGTGTAGTTATTTCCATGTTAATAGGCATAGCGGTGTAGATATTTCCATGTTTATAGAGACAGAGGTGTAGATATTTCCTTGTTTATACAGATAGCGTTGCAGATATTTCCATGTTTATAGAGATAGCAGAGTAGACATTTCCACATTTATACAGATAGTTGTGTAGATATATAAGGCTTCATACAGCTGCTGGGGTAGATATTTCCATCCTTATACAGATAGCGGTGTAGATATTTCCATGTTTGTACAGATGGCGGTGTAGATATTTCCATCTTTATACAGATGGCGGTGTAGGTATTTCCATGTTCATAGAGATGGCGGTGTAGATATTTCCATGTTCATAGAGATGGCGGTGTAGATATTTCCATGTTTATACAGATAGCAGTGTAGATATTTGCTTGTTTATACAGATAGCTGTGTAGATATTTCCATCTTTATACAGATGGCGGTGTAGATATTTCCATGTTTATGCAGATGGCGGTGTGGATATTTCCATGTTTATAGAGATGGCGGTGTAGTTATTTCCATGTCAATAGGCATAGCAGTGTAGATGTTTCCATGTTTATAGAGATAGAGGTATAGATATTTCCTAGGTTAAACAGATAGCGGTGTAGATATTTCCATGTTTATAGAGATAGCGGTGTAGACATTTCCACGTTTATACAGTAAGCGGTGTAGATATATCCATGTTCATACAGATGGCGGTGTAGTTGTTTCCATCCTTATACAGATAGCGGTGTAGATATTTCAATGTTTATACAGATGGCTGTGTAGATATTTCCATGGTTATGGGGATGGCGGTGTAGATATTTCCATGTTTATAGAGACAGAGGTGTAGATGTTTCCTTGTTTATACAGATAGCGGTGTAGATATTTCCATGTTTATAGAGATAGCGGTGTAGCCATTTCCAAATTTATACAGATGGCGGTGTAGATATTTAAAGGTTCATACAGATGGTGGTGTAGATATTTCCATCCTTATACAGATAGCATTGTAGATATTTCCATGTATATACAGATGGCGGTGTAGATATTTCCATCTTTATACAGATGGCGGTGTAGATATTTCCATGTTCATAGAGATGGCGGTGTAGATATTTCCATGTTTACAGAGATAGAGGTGTAGGTATTTCCTTGTTTATAGAGATAGCGGTGTAGATATTTACATGTTTATACAGATGGCGGTGTAGATATTTCCATCTCTATACAGATGGCGGTGTACATATTTCCATGTTCATACAGATGGCGGTGTAGATATTTCCATGTTTATACAGACAGCGGTGTAGATATTTCCATGTTTATACAGTTAGCTGTGTAGATATTTAAATCGTTATACAGATGGCGGTGTAGATATTTCCAGGTTCATACAGATGGCGGTGTAGATATTTCCAAGTTTATGCAGATGACGGTGTAGGCATTTCCATGTTTATACAGAAGGCGGTGTAGATACTTCCATGTTTATACAGATAGCTGTGTAGATATTTACATCTTTTACAAATGGCGGTGTAGATATTTCCATGTTTATATAGATGGCGGTGTATATATATCCATCTTTATACAGATGGCAGTGTAGGTATTTCCATGTTTATAGAGATGGCGTTGTAGATATATCCATGTTTATAGAGATAGCAGTGTAGTTATTTCCATGTTAATAGGCATAGCCGTGTAGATATTTCCATGTTTATAGAGATACCGGTGTAGATATTTCCATGTTTATAGAGATAGCTGTGTAGATATTTCCTTGTTTATACAGATAGCGGTGTAGATATTTCCATGTTTATAGAGATAGCGGTGTAGACATTGCCACGTTTATACAGATAGCGGTGTAGATATTTCCATGTTTATAGAGATGGCGGTGTAGATATTTCCCTGTTTATACAGATGGTTGTGTAGATATTTCCATCTTTATACAGATGGTGGTGTAGATATTTCCATCCTTATACAGATAGCGGTGTAGATATTTCCTTGTTTATACAGATGGCGGTGTAGACATTTCCATGATTATGGAGACGGCGTTGTAGATATTTCCATGTTTATAGAGATGGCGGTGTAGATGTTTCCTTGTTTATACAGATAGCGGTGTAGATATTTCCATGTTTATAGAGATACCGGTGTAGCCATTTCCAAATTTATACAGATAGCGGTGTAGATATTTAAAGGTTCATACAGATGGTGGGGTAGATATTTCCATCCTCATACAGATAGCGGTGTAGATATTTCCATGTTTTTACAGATGGCGGTGTAGATATTTCCATCTTTATAGAGATGTTGGTGTAGATATTTCCATGTTCATAGAGATAGCAGTGTAGATATTTCCATGTTTACGGAGATAGAGGTGTAGATATTTCCTTGTTTATAGAGATACCGGTGTAGATATTTCCATGTTTAGACAGATGGAGGTGTAGATATTTCCATATATCTACAGACGGCGGTGTACATATTTCCAAGTTCATACAGATGGCGGTGTAGATATTTCCATGTTTTTAGACATGGCGGTGTAGATATTTCCATGTTTATACAGATAGCGGTGTAGATATTTCCATGTTTATACAGTTAGCTGTGTAGATATTTCCATCGTTATACAGATGGCGGTGAAGATATTTCCATGCTCATACAGATGGCAGTGTAGATATTTCCATGTTTACACAGATGACAGTGTAGATATTTCCATGTTTATACAGAAGGCGGTGTAGATATTTCCATCTTTATAGAGATGGCGGTATAGATATTTCCATGTTTATACAGATAGCTGTGTAGATATTTCCATGTTTATACTGATAGCTGTGTAGATATTTACATCTTTATACAAATGGCGGTGTAGATATTTCCATGTTTATATAGATGGCAGTGTAGATATTTCCATCTTTATACAGATGGCGGTGTAGATATTTCCATGTTCATAGAGATGGCGGTGTAGATATTTCCATGTTTATACAGATAGCAGTGTAGATATTTGCATGTTTATACAGATAGCTGTGTAGATATTTCCATCTTTATACAGATGGCGGTGTAGATATTTCCATGTTTATGCAGATGGCGGTGTAGATATTTCCATGTTTATAGAGATGGCCGTGTAGATATTTCCATGTTTAAAGAGATGATAGTGTAGATATTTCCATGTTTATAGAGAGAGCGGTGTAGTTATTTCCATGTCAATAGGCATAGCAGTGTAGATGTTTCCATGTTTATAGAGATAGAGGTATAGATATTTCCTAGGTTAAACAGATAGCGGTGTAGATATTTCCATGTTTATAGAGATAGCGGTGTAGACATTTCCACGTTTATACAGTAAGCGGTGTAGATATATCCATGTTCATACAGATGGCGGTGTAGTTGTTTCCATCCTTATACAGATAGCGGTGTAGATATTTCAATGTTTATACAGAAGGCTGTGTAGATATTTCCATGGTTATGGGGATGGCGGTGTAGATATTTCCATGTTTATAGAGACAGAGGTGTAGATATTTCCATGTTTATAGAGATGGCCGTGTAGATATTTCCATGTTTACAGATAGCTCTGTAGATATTTCCATCTTTATACAGATGGTGGTGTAGATATTTCCATCCTTATACAGATAACGGTGTAGACATTTCCATGTTTATACACATGGTGGTGTAGATATTTCCATGTTTATAGAGATGGCGGTGAAGATATTTCCACGTTTATAGAGATAACGGTGAAGTTATTTCCATATTAATAGGCATAGAGGTTTAGATATTTCCATGTTTATAGAGACGGAGGTGTAGATATTTCCTTGTTTATAGAGATAGCGGAGTAGATATTTCCATGTTTATGGAGATAGCGCTGTAGTTATTTCCGTGTTAATAGGCATAGCGGTGTAGATATTTCCATGTTTTTAGAGATGTCGGTGTAGATATTTCCATGTTTATAGAGATAGCGGTGTAGTTATTTCAATGTAAATAGGCATACCGGTGTAGATATTTCCATGTTAATAGAGATAGAGGTGTAGATATTTCCTAGTTTATACAGATAGCGGTGTAGATATTTCCATGTTTATAGAGATAGCGGTGTAGACATTTCCATGTTTCTACAGATGGCTGTGTAGATATTTCCATGTTTATGGAGATGGCGGTGTTGATATTTCCATGTTTATAGAGACAGAGGTGTAGATATTTCCTTGTTTATACAGATAGCGGGGTAGATATTTCCATGTTTACAGAGATAGCGGTGTAGCCATTTCCAAATTTATACAGATAGCGGTGTAGATATTTAAAGGTTCATACAGATGGTGGTGTAGGTATTTCCATCCTTATACAGATAGCGGTGTAGATATTTCCATGTTTATACAGATGGCAGTGTAGATATTTCCATCTTTATACAGATAGCGGTGTAGTTATTTCCATGTTCATAGAGATGGCAGTGTAGATATTTACATGTTTACAGAGATAGAGGTGTAGATATTTCCTTGTTTATAGAGATAGCGGTGTAGATATTTCCATGTTTATACAGATGGCGGTGTAGATATTTCCATCTCTATACAGATGTCGGTGTACATATTTCCATGTTCATACAGATGGCAGTGTAGATATTTCCATGTTTTTAGATATGGCGGTGTAGATATTTCCATGTTTATACAGATAGCGGTGTAGATATTTCCATGTTTATACAGTTAGCTGTGTAGATATTTCCAGCGTTATGCAGAAGGGGGTGTAGATATTTCCATGTTCATACAGACCGCGGTGTAGGTATTTCAATGTTTATACAGGTGACGGTGTAGATATTTCCATGTTTATACAGAAGGCGGTGTAGATATTTCCATGTTTATAGAGATGGCAGTGTAGATATTTCCATGTTTATACAGATAGCGGTGTAGATATTTCCATGTTTATACAGATAGCTGTGTAGATATTTACATCTTTATACAAATGGTGGTGTAGATATTTCCATGTTTATATAAATGGCGGTGTAGATATTTCCATCTTTATACAGATGGCGGTGTAGGTATTTCCATGTTTATAGAGATGGCCGTGTAGATATTTCCATGTTTATAGGGATAGCGGTGTAGTTATTTCCATGTTAATAGGCATAGCGGTGTAGATATTTCCATGTTTATAGAGAAGGCTGTGTAGATATTTCCATGTTTATAGAGATAGAGGTGTAGATATTTCCTTGTGTATACAGATAGAGGTGAAAATATTTCCATGTTTATAGTGATAGCGGTGTAGACATTGCCAAGTTTATACAGATAGCGGTGTAGATATTTCCATGTTTATAGAGATGGCGGTGAAGACATTTCCATGTTTATACAGATGGCTGTGTAGATATTTCCACCTTTATACAGATGGTGGTGTAGATATTTCCATGTTTACACAGATAGCGGGGTAGATATTTCCATGTTTATACACATGGCGGTGTAGATATTTCCATGTTTATAGAGATGGCGGTGTAGATATTTCCATGTTTATAGAGATAACGGTGTAGATATTTCCATGTTTATAGAGATAGAGGTGTAGATATTTCCTTGTGTATACAGATAGAGGTGAAAATATATCCATGTTTATAGTGATAGCGGTGTAGACATTGCCACGTTTATACAGATACCGGTTTAGATATTTCCATATTTATAGAGATGGCGGTGTAGACATTTCCATGTTTATACAGATGGCTGTGTAGATATTTCCACCTTTATACAGATGGTGGTGTAGATATTTCCATGTTTACACAGATAGCGGTGTAGATATTTCCATGTTTATACAGATGGCGGTGTAGATATTTCCATGTTTATAGAGATGGCGGTGTAGATATTTCCTTGTTTATAGAGATAACGGTGTAGACATTTCCACGTTTATACAGTAAGCGGTGTAGATATATCCATGTTCATACAGATGGCGGAGTAGATATTTCCATCCTTATACAGATTGCGTTGTGGATATTTCCATGTTTATACAGATGGCTGTGTAGATATATCCATGTTTATGGAGATGGCGGTGTGGATAGTTCCATGCTTATAGAGACAGAGGTGTAGATGTTTCCTTGTTTATACAGATATAGGTGTAGACATTTCCATGTTTATAATGATAGTGGTGTAGCCATTTCCAAATTTATACAGATAGCGGTGTAGATATTTAAAGGTTCATACAGGTGGTGGTGTAGATATTTCCATCCTTATACAGATAGCGGTGTAGATATTTCCATGTTTATACAGGTGGCGGGGTAGATATTTCCGTCTTTATACAGATGGCGGTGTAGATATTTCCATGTTCATAGAGATGGCGGTGTAGATATTTCCATGTTTTCAGAGATAGAGGTGTAGATATTTCCTTGTTTATAGAGATAGAGGTGTAGATATTTCCATGTTTATACAGATGGTGGTGTAGATATTTCCACCTCTATACAGATGGCGGTGTACATATTTCCAGGTTCATACAGATGGCGGTGTAGATATTTCCATGTTTTTAGACATGGCGGTGTAGATATTTCCATGTTTATACAGATAGCGGTGTAGATATTTCCATGTTTATACAGTTAGCTGTGTAGATATTTCCATCTTTATACAGATGGCAGTGTAGATATATCCATGTTTATACAAATGGCCGTGTAGATATTTCCATGTTTATAGAGATGGCGGTGTAGTTATTTCCATGTATATAGGCATAGCGGTGTAAATATTTCCATGTTTATAGAGATAGAGGTGTAGATATTTCCTAGTTTATACAGATAGCGGTGTAGATATTTCCATGTTTATAGAGATAGCGGTGTAGACATTTCCACGTTTATACAGATAGCGGTGTAGATATTTCCATATTCTTACAGATGGCGGTGCAGATATTTCCATCCTTAAACAGATAGCCGTGTAGAAATTTCCATGTTTATACAGATGGCGGTGTAGATATTTCCATGTTTATGGAGATGGCGGTGTAGATATTTCCATGTTTATAGAGATAACGGTGTAGTTATTTCAAAGTTAATAGGCATAGCGGTGTAGATATTTCCATGTTTATAGAGACAGAGTTGTAGATGTTTCCTTGTTTATAGAGATATAGGTGTAGATATTTCCATGTTTACAGAGATAGAGGTGTAGACATTTCCACGTTTATACAGATAGTGGTGTAGATATTTAAAGCTTCATACAGATGCTGGTGTAGATATTTCCATCCTTATACAGATAGCGGTGTAGATATTTCCGTGTTTGTACAGATGGCGGTGTAGATATTTCCATCTTTATGGAGATGGCGGTGTAGATATTTCCATGTTTATTGAGACAGAGGTGTAGATATTTCCATGTTTATACAGATAGCGGTGTAGATATTTCCATGTTTATACAGATAGCTGTGTAGATATTTCTATCTTTATACAGATGGCGGTGTAGATATTTCCATGTTTATACAGATGGCGGTGTAGATATTTCCATGTTAATAGATATGGCCGTGTAGATATTTCCATGTTTAAAGAGATGACAGTGTAGATATTTCCATGTTTATAGAGATAGCGGTGTATTTATTTCCATGTAAATAGGCATCGCGGTGTAGATATTTCCTTGTTTATAGAGATAGAGGTGTAGATATTTCCTAGTTTAAACAGATAGCGGTGTAGATATTTCAATGTTTATAGAGATAGCGGTGTAGACATTTCCACGTTTATACAGTAAGCGGTGTAGATATATCCATGTTCATACAGATGGCAGTGTAGATATTTCCATCCTTATACAGATAGCGGTGTAGATATTTCCATGTTTCTACAGATGGCTGTGTAGATATTTCCATGTTTATGGAGATTGCGGTGTAGATATTTCCATGTTTATAGAGACAGAGGTGTAGACGTTTCCTTGTTTATACAGATAGCGGTGTAGATATTTCCATGTTTATAGAGATAGCGGTGTAGCCATTTCCAAATTTATACAGATAGCGGTGTAGATATTTAAAGGTTTATACAGATGGTGGTGTAGATATTTCCATCCTTATACAGATAGCGGTGTAGATATTTCCATGTTTATACAGATGGCGGTGTAGATATTTCCATCTTTATACAGATAGCGGTGTAGTTATTCCCATGTTCATAGAGATGGCGGTGTAGATATTTACATGTTTACAGAGATAGAGGTGTAGATATTTCCTTGTTTATAGAGAGAGCGGTGTAGATATTTCCATGTTTATTCAGATGGCGGTGTAGATATTTCCATCTCTATACAGATGGCGGTGTACATATTTCCATGTTCATACAGATGGCGGTGCAGATATTTCCATGTTTTTAGGTATGGCGGTGTAGATATTTCCATGTTTATACAGATAGCGGTGTAGATATCTCCATGTTTATACAGTTAGCTGTGTAGATATTTCCAGCGTTATACAGAAGGGGGTGTAGATATTTCCATGTTCATACAGACCGCGGTGTAGATATTTCCATGTTTATACAGATGACGGTGTAGATATTTCCATGTTTATACAGAAGGCGGTGTAGATATTTCCATGTTTATAGAGAAGGCAGTGTAGATATTTCCATGTTTATAGAGATAGCTGTGTAGATATTTCCATGTTTATACAGATAGCTGTGTAGATATTTACATCTTTATACAAATGGCGGTGTAGATATTTCCATGTTTATATAAATGGCGGTGTAGATATTTCCATCTTTATACAGATGGCGGTGTAGGTATTTCCATGTTTATAGAGATGCTTGGGTAGATATTTCCATGTTTATAGGGATAGCGGTGTAGTTATTTCCATGTTAATAGGCATAGCGGTGTAGATATTTCCATGATTATAGAGAAGGCTGTGTAGATATTTCCATGTTTATAGAGATAAAGGTGTAGATATTTCCTTGTGTATACAGATAGAGGTGAAAATATTTCCATGTTTATAGAGATAGCGGTGTAGACATTGCCACGTTTATACAGATAGCGGTGTAGATATTTCCATGTTTATAGATCTGGCGGTGTAGACATTTCCATGTTTACACAGATGGCTGTGTAGATATTTCCACCTTTATACAGATGGTGGTGTAGATATTTCCATGTTTACACAGATAGCGGTGTAGATATTTCCATGTTTATACAGATGGCGGTGTAGATATTTCCATGTTTATAGAGATGGCGGTGTAGATATTTCCATGTTTATAGAGATAACGGTGTAGACATTTCCACGTTTATACAGTAAGCGGTGTAGATATATCCATGTTCATACAGATGGCGGTGTAGATATTTCCATCCTTATACAGATAGCGGTGTAGATATTTCCATGTTTATACAGATGGCTGTGTAGATATTCCCATGTTTATGGAGATGGCGGTGTGGATAGTTCCATGCTTATAGAGACAGAGGTGTAGATGTTTCCTTGTTTATACAGATATAGGTGTAGACATTTCCATGTTTATAATGATAGTGGTGTAGCCATTTCCAAATTTATACAGATAGCGGTGTAGATATTTAAAGGTTCATACAGGTGGTGGTGTAGATATTTCCATCCTTATACAGATAGCGGTGTAGATATTTCCATGTTTATACAGGTGGCGGGGTAGATATTTTCGTCTTTATACAGATGGCGGTGTAGATATTTCCATGTTCATAGAGATGGCGGTGTAGATATTTCCATGTTTTCAGAGATAGAGGTGTAGTTATTTCCTTGTTTATAGAGATAGCGGTGTAGATATTTCCATGTTTATACAGATGGTGGTGTAGATATTTCCACCTCTATACAGATGGCGGTGTACATATTTCCAGGTTCATACAGATGGCGGTGTAGATATTTCCATGTTTTTAGACATGGCGGTGTAGATATTTCCATGTTTATACAGATAGCGGTGTAGATATTTCCATGTTTATACAGTTAGCTGTGTAGATATTTCCATCTTTATACAGATGGCAGTGTAGATATATCCATGTTTATACAAATGGCGGTGTAGATATTTCCATGTTTATAGAGATGGCGGTGTAGTTATTTCCATGTATATAGGCATAGCGGTGTAGATATTTCCATGTTTATAGAGATAGAGGTGTAGATATTTCCTAGTTTATACAGATAGCGGTGTAGATATTTCCATGTTTATAGAGATAGCGGTGTAGACATTTCCACGTTTATACAGATAGTGGTGTAGATATTTCCATATTCTTACAGATGGCGGTGCAGATATTTCCATCCTTAAACAGATAGCCGTGTAGAAATTTCCATGTTTATACAGATGGCGGTGTAGATATTTCCATGTTTATGGAGATGGCGGTGTAGATATTTCCATGTTTATAGAGATAACGGTGTAGTTATTTCAAAGTTAATATGCATAGCGATGTAGATATTTCCATGTTTATAGAGACAGAGTTGTAGATGTTTCCTTGTTTATAGAGATATAGGTGTAGATATTTCCATGTTTACAGAGATAGAGGTGTAGACATTTCCACGTTTATACAGATAGTGGTGTAGATATTTAAAGCTTCATACAGATGCTGGTGTAGATATTTCCATCCTTATACAGATAGCGGTGTAGATATTTCCGTGTTTGTACAGATGGCGGTGTAGATATTTCCATCTTTATGGAGATGGCGGTGTAGATATTTCCATGTTTATTGAGACAGAGGTGTAGATATTTCCATGTTTATAAAGATAGCGGTGTAGATATTTCCATGTTTATACAGATAGCTGTGTAGATATTTCTATCTTTATACAGATGGCGGTGTAGATATTTCCATGTTTATACAGATGGCGGTGTAGATATTTCCATGTTAATAGATATGGCCGTGTAGATATTTCCATGTTTAAAGAGATGACAGTGTAGATATTTCCATGTTTATAGAGATAGCGGTGTATTTATTTCCATGTAAATAGGCATCGCGGTGTAGATATTTCCTTGTTTATAGAGATAGAGGTGTAGATATTTCCTAGTTTAAACAGATAGCGGTGTAGATATTTCAATGTTTATAGAGATAGCGGTGTAGACATTTCCACGTTTATACAGTAAGCGGTGTAGATATATCCATGTTCATACAGATGGCGGTGTAGATATTTCCATCCTTATACAGATAGCGTTGTGGATATTTCCATGTTTATACAGATGGAGGTGTAGATATTTCCATGCTTATAGAGACAGAGGTGTAGATGTTTCATTGTTTATACAGATAGCGGTGTAGATATTTACAGGTTCATACAGGTGGTGGTGTAGATATTTCCATCCTTATACAGATAGCGTTGTAGATATTTCCATGTTTATACAGATGGCGGGGTAGATATTTCCATCTTTATACAGATGGCGTTGTAGATATTTCCATGTTTACAGAGATAGAGGTGTAGATATTTCCTTGTTTATAGAGATAGCGGTGTAGATATTTCCATGTTTATACAGATGGCGGTATAGATATTTCCATCTCTATACAGATGGCGGTGTACATATTTCCATGTTCATACAGATGGCAGTGTAGATATTTCCATGTTTTTAGACATGGCGGTGTAGATATTTCCATGTTTATACAGATAGCGGTGTAGATATTTCCATGTTTATACAGTTAGCTGTATAGGTATTTCCATCGTTATACAGATGGCGATGTAGATATTTCCATGTTCATACAGATGGAGGTGTAGATATTTCCATGTTTATAGAGATGACGGTGTAGATATTTCCATGTTTATACAGAAGGCGGTGTAGATATTTCCATGTTTATAGAGATGGCAGCGTAGATATTTCCATGTTTACACAGATAGCGGTGTAGATATTTCCATGTTTATACAGATAGCTGTGTAGATATTTACATCCTTATACAAATGGCGGTGTAGATATTTCCATGTTTATATAGATGGCGGTGTAGATATTTCCATCTTTATACAGATGGCGGTGTAGATATTTCCATCTTTATACAGATGGCGGTGTAGGTATTTCCATGTTTATAGAGATGGCTGTGTAGATATTTCCATGTTTATAGAGACAGACGTGTAGATGTTTCCTTGTTTATACAGATAGCGGTGTAGATATTTCCATGTTTATAGAGATAGTGGTGTAGCCATTTCCAAATTTATACAGAGAGCCCTGTAGATATTTAAAGGTTCATACAGATGGTGGTGTAGATATTTCCATCCTTATACAGATAGCGGTGTAGATATTTCCATGTTTATACAGATGGCGGTGAAGATATTTCCATCTTTATACAGATGGCGGTGTAGATATTTCCATGTTCATAGAGATGGCGGTGTAGATATTTCCATCTTTTTACAGATTGCGTTGTAGGTATTTCCATGTTTATAGAGGTGGCGGTGTAGATATTTCCATGTTTATACAGATTGTGGTGTAGTTATTTCCATGTTAATAGGCATAGCGGTGTAGATATTTCCATGTTTATAGAGATGGCGGTGTAGATATTTCCATGTTTCCACAGATAACTGTGAAGATATTTACATGTTCCTACAGATGGCTGTGTAGATATTTCCATGTTTATACAGATAGCAGTGTAGATATTTCCGTGTTTATAGAGATAGCGGTGTAGATATTTCCTTGTTTATACAGATAGCGGTGTAGATATTTCCATGTTTATAGAGATGGCGGTGTAGACATTTCCGTGTTTATACAGATGGCTGTGTAGATATTTCCACCTTTATACAGATGGTGGTGTAGATATTTCCATGTTTACACAGATAGCAGTGTACATATTTCCATGTTTATACAGATGGCAGTGTAGATATTTCCATGTTTATAGAGGTGGCGGTGTAGATATTTCCATGTTTATAGAGATAACGGTGTAGACATTTCCACGTTTATACAGTAAGCGGTGTAGATATATCCATGTTCATATAGATGGCGGTGTAGATATTTCTATCGTTACACAGATAGCGTTGTGGATATTTCCATGTTTATACAGATGGCGGTGTAGATATTTCCATGTTCATAGAGATGGCGGTGTAGATATTTCAATGTTTACAGAGATAGAGGTGTAGACATTTCGTTGTTTGTAGAGATAGCGGGGTAGATATTTCCATGTTTATACAGATGGCGGTGTAGTTATTTCCATCTGTATACAGATGGCGGTGTACATATTTGCATGTTCATACGGATGGCGGTGTAGATATTTCCATGATTTAGACTTGGCGGTGAAGATATTTCCATGTTTATACAGATAGCGGTGTAGATATTTCCATGTTTATAGAGTTAGCTGTGTAGATATTTCCATCGTTATACAGATGGCGGTGTAGATATTTCCATGTTCATACAGATGGTGGTGTAGATATTTCCATGTTTATACAGATGACGGTGTATATATTTCCATGTTAATACAGAAGGCGGGGTAGATATTTCCATGTTTATAGAGATGGCGGTGTAGATATTTCCATTTTTATGCAGATAGCGGTGTAGATATTTCCATGTTTACACAGATAGCTGTGTAGAGATTTACATCCTTATACAAATGGCGGTGTAGATTTTTCCATGTTTATATAGATGGCAGTGTAGATATTTCCATCTTTATACAGATGGCGGTGTTGGTATTTCCATGTTTATAGAGATGGCGGTGTAGATATTTCGATGTTTATAGAGATAGCAGTGTAGTTATTTACATGTTAATAGGCATAGCGGTGTAGATATTTCCATGTTTATAGAGATAGAGGTGTAGATATTTCCTTGTTTATACAGATAGCAGTGTAGATATTTCCATGTTTATAGAGATAGCGGTGTAGGCATTGCCAAGTTTATACAGATAGCGGTGTAGATATTTCCATGTTTATACAGATGTCCGTGTAGATATTTCCATGTTTATACAGATAGCTCTGTATATATTTCCATCTATATACAGATGGTGGTGTAGATATTTCCATCCTTATACAGATAGCGGTGTAGATATTTCCATGTTTATACAGATGGCGGTGTAGATATTTCCGTGTTTATAGAGATGGCGGTGTAGATATTTCCACGTTTATAGAGATAACGGTGTAGTTATTTCCATATTAATAGGCATAGCGGTGTAGATATTTCCATGTTTATAGAGACAGAGGTGTAGATATTTCCTTGTTTATAGAGATAGTGTTGTAGATATTTCCATGTTTATAGCGAAAGCGGTGTAGACATTTCCAAATTTATACAGATAGTGGTGTAGATATTTAAAGCTTCATACAGATGGTGGTGTAGATATTTCCATCCTTATACAGATAGCGGTGTAGATATTTCCATGTTTGTACAGATGGCGGAGTAGATATTTCCTTCTTTCTACAGTTGGCGGTGCAGATATTTGCATGTTCATAGAGAAGGCGGTGTAGATATTTCCATGTTTACAGAGATAGAGTTGTAGATATTTCCTTGTTTATAGAGATAGCGGTGTAGATATTTCCATGTTTATACAGATGACGGTGTAGATATTTCCATCTCTATACAGATGGCCGTGAACATATATCCATGTTCATACAGATGGCGGTGTATGTATTTCCATGTTTTTAGACATGACGGTGTAGATATTTCCATGTTTATACAGATAGCGGTGTATATATTTCCATGTTTATACAGTTAGCTGTGTAGATATTTCCATCGATATACTGATGGCGATGTAGATATTTCAATGTTCATACAGATGGCGGTGTAGATATTTCCATGTTTATACAGATGACGGTGTAGATATTTCCATGTTTATACAGAAGGCGGTGTCGATATTTCCATGTTTATAGAGATTGCGGTGTAGATATTTCCATGTTTATACAGATAGCAGTGTAGATATTTTCATGTTTATACAGATAGCTGTGTAGATATTCACATCTTTATAGAATTGGCGGTGTAGATATTTCCATGTTTATACAGATGGCGGTGTAGTTATTTCCATCTTTATACAGATGGCGGTGTAGTTATTTCCATGTTTATACAGATGGCGGTGTAGATATTTCCATGTTTATGGAGACAGCGCTGTAGTTATTTCCGTGTAAACAGGCATAGTGGTGTAGATATTTCCATGTTTATAGAGATGGCGGTGTAGATATTTCCATGTTTATAGAGATAGCGGTGCAGTTATTTCAATGTAAATAGGCATACCGGTGTAGATATTTCCATGTTTATAGAGATGGGGGTGTAGATATTTCCATGTTTATAGGGATAGCGGTGTAGTTATTTCCACGTTAATAGGCATAGCGGTGTAGATATTTCCATGTTTATAGAGATGGCGGTGTAGATATTTCCATGTTTATAGGGATAGAGGTGTAGATATTTCCTTGTGTATACAGATAGAGGTGAAAATATTTCCATGTTTATAGAGATAGCGGTGTAGACATTGCGACGTTTATACAGATAGCGGTGTAGATAGTTCCATGTTTATAGAGATGGCGGTGTAGACATTTCCATGTTTATACAGATGGCTGTGTAGATATTTCCACCTTTATACAGATGGTGGTGTAGATATTTCCATGTTTACACAGATAGCAGTGTACATATTTCCATGTTTATACAGATGGCAGTGTAGATATTTCCATGTTTATAGAGGTGGCGGTGTAGATATTTCCATGTTTATAGAGATAACGGTGTAGACATTTCCACGTTTATACAGTAAGCGGTGGAGATATATCCATGTTCATATAGATGGCGGTGTAGATATTTCCATCGTTACACAGATAGCGTTGTGGATATTTCCATGTTTATACAGAGGGCGGTGTAGATATTTCCATGTTCATAGAGATGGCGGTGTAGATATTTCAATGTTTACAGAGATAGAGGTGTAGACATTTCGTTGTTTGTAGAGATAGCGGGGTAGATATTTCCATGTTTATACAGATGGCGGTGTAGTTATTTCCATCTGTATACAGATGGCGGTGTACATATTTGCATGTTCATACGGATGGCGGTGTAGATATTTCCATGATTTAGACTTGGCGGTGAAGATATTTCCATGTTTATACAGATAGCGGTGTAGATATTTCCATGTTTATAGAGTTAGCTGTGTAGATATTTCCATCGTTATACAGATGGCGGTGTAGATATTTCCATGTTCATACAGATGGTGGTGTAGATATTTCCATGTTTATACAGATGACGGTGTATATATTTCCATGTTAATACAGAAGGCGGGGTAGATATTTCCATGTTTATAGAGATGGCGGTGTAGATATTTCCATGTTTATGCAGATAGCGGTGTACATATTTCCATGTTTACACAGATAGCTGTGTAGAGATTTACATCCTTATACAAATGGCGATGTAGATTTTTCCATGTTTATATAGATGGCAGTGTAGATATTTCCATCTTTATACAGATGGCGGTGTTGTTATTTCCATGTTTATAGAGATGGCGGTGTAGATATTTTGATGTTTATAGAGATAGCGGTGTAGTTATTTACGTGTTAATAGGCATAGCGGTGTAGATATTTCCATGTTTATAGAGATAGAGGTGTAGATATTTCCTTGTTTATACAGATAGCGGTGTAGATATTTCCATGTTTATAGAGATAGCGGTGTAGGCATTGCCACGTTTATACAGATAGCGGTGTAGATATTTCCATGTTTATACAGATGGCGGTGTAGATATTTCCATGTTTATACAGATAGCTCTGTATATATTTCCATCTATATACAGATGGTGGTGTAGATATTTCCATCCTTATACAGATAGCGGTGTAGATATTTCCATGTTTATACAGATGGCGGTGTAGATATTTCCGTGTTTATAGAGATGGCGGTGTAGATATTTCCACGTTTATAGAGATAACGGTGTAGTTATTTCCATATTAATAGGCATAGCGGTGTAGATATTTCCATGTTTATAGAGACAGAGGTGTAGATATTTCCTTGTTTATAGAGATAGCGGTGTAGATATTTCCATGTTTATAGCGAAAGCGGTGTAGACATTTCCAAATTTATACAGATAGTGGTGTAGATATTTAAAGCTTCATACAGATGGTGGTGTAGATATTTCCATCCTTATACAGATAGCGGTGTAGATATTTCCATGTTTGTACAGATGGCGGAGTAGATATTTCCTTCTTTCTACAGTTGGCGGTGCAGATATTTCCATGTTCATAGAGAAGGCGGTGTAGATATTTCCATGTTTACAGAGAGAGTTGTAGATATTTCCTTGTTTATAGAGAGAGCGGTGTAGATATTTCCATGTTTATACAGATGGCGGTGTAGATATTTCCATCTCTATACAGATGGCCGTGAACATATATCCATGTTCATACTGATGGCGGTGTATGTATTTCCATGTTTTTAGACATGACGGTGTAGATATTTCCATGTTTATACAGATAGCGGTGTATATATTTCCATGTATATACAGTTAGCTGTGTAGATATTTCCATCGTTATACTGATGGCGGTGTAGATATTTCAATGTTCATACAGATGGCGGTGTAGATATTTCCATGTTTATACAGATGACGGTGTATGTATTTCCATGTTTATACAGAAGGCGGTGTCGATATTTCCATGTTTATAGAGATTGCGGTGTAGATATTTCCATGTTTATACAGATAGCAGTGTAGATATTTTCATGTTTATACAGATAGCTGTGTAGATATTCACATCTTTATAGAAATGGCGTTGTAGATATTTCCATGTTTATACAGATGGCGGTGTAGATATTTCCATCTTTATACAGATGGCGGTGTAGGTATTTCCATGTTTATAGAGATGGCGGTGTAGATATTTCCATGTTTATGGAGATAGCGCTGTAGTTATTTCCGTGTAAACAGGCATAGTGGTGTAGATATTTCCATGTTTATAGAGATGGCGGTGTAGATATTTCCAGGTTTATAGAGATAGCGGTGTAGTTATTTCAATGTAAATAGGCATACTGGTGTAGATATTTCCATGTTTATAGAGATAGAGGTGTAGATATTTCCTAGATTATACAGATACCGGTGAACATATTCCCATGTTTATACAGATAGCTGTGTAGATATTTACATCCTTATACAAATGGCGGTGTAGATTTTTCCATGTTTATATAGATGGCAGTGTAGATATTTCCATCTTTATACAGATGGCGGTGTTGGTATTTCCATGTTTATAGAGATGGCGGTGCAGATATTTCTATGTTTATAGAGATAGCGGTGTAGTTATTTAAATGTTAATAGTCATAGCGGTGTAAATATTTCCATGTTTATAGAGATAGAGTTGTAGATATTTCCTTGTTTATACAGATAGCGGTGTAGATATTTCCATGTTTATAGAGACAGTGGTGTAGACATTGCCAAGTTTATACAGATAGCGGTGTATGTATTTCCATGTTTATAGAGAAGGCGGTGTAGATATTTCCATGTTTATACAGATAGCTCTGTAGATATTTCCATCTTTATACAAATGGTTGTGTAGATATTTCCATCCTTATACAGATAGCGGTGTAGATATTTCCATGTTTATACAGATGGCGGTGTAGATATTTCCATGTTCATAGAGATGGCGGTGTGGATATTTCCACGTTTATAGAGATAACGGTGTAGTTATTTCCATATTAATAGGCATAGCGGTGTAGATATTTCCATGTTTATAGAGACAGA
The DNA here is from genome assembly GCF_029281585.2 of Gorilla gorilla gorilla. Classification (NCBI taxonomy): domain Eukaryota; kingdom Metazoa; phylum Chordata; class Mammalia; order Primates; family Hominidae; genus Gorilla; species Gorilla gorilla. The sequence continues at coordinate 196,012,923 of NC_073229.2, forward strand.
GGTGTAGATATTTCCTTGTTTATAGAGATAGCGGTGTAGATATTTCCACATTTATACAGATAGTGGTGTAGATATTTAAAGCTTCATACAGATGGTGGTGTAGATATTTCCATCCTTATACAGATAGCGGTGTAGATATTTCCATGTTTGTACAGATGGTGGAGTAGATATTTCCTTCTTTGTACAGATGGTGGTGCAGATATTTCCATGTTCATAGAGAAGGCGGTGTAGATATTTCCATGTTTACAGAGATAGAGGTGTAGATATTTCCTTGTTTATAGAGATAGCGGTGTAGATATTTCCATGTTTATACAGATGGAGGTGTAGATATTTCCATCTCTATACAGATGGCGGTGTACATATATCCATGTTCATACAGATGGCGGTGTAGGTATTTCCATGTTTTTAGACATGGCGGTGTAGATATTTCCATGTTTATACAGATAGCGGTGTAGATATTTCCATGTTTATAGAGATGGCCGTGTAGATATTTCCATGTTTATAGAGATAGCGGTGTAGTTATTTCAATGTAAATAGGCATACCGGTGTAGATATTTCCATGTTTATAGAGATAGAGGTGTAGATATTTCCTACTTTATACAGATTGCGGTGTAGACATTTCCATGTGTATAGAGATAGCGGTGTAGACATTTCCAAATTTATACAGATAGCGGTGTAGATATTTAAAGGTTCATACAGGTGGTGGTGTAGATATTTCCATCCTTATACAGATAGCGGTGTAGATATTTCCACGTTTATACAGATGGCGGTGTAGATATTTCCATGTTTATATAGATGGCGGTGTTGATATTTCCATCTTTATACAGATGGCAGTGAAGATATTTCCATCTTTATACAGATGGCGGTGTAGGTATTTCCATGTTTATAGAGATGGCGGTGCAGATATTTCCATGTTGATAGAGACAGACGTGTAGATGTTTCCTTGTTTATACAGATAGTGGTGTAGATATTTCCATGTTTATAGAGATAGCGGGGTAGCCATTTCCAAATTTATACAGATAGCCGTGTAGTTATTTAAAGGTTCATACAGATGGTGGTGTAGATATTTCCATCCTTATACAGATAGCGGTGTAGATATTTCCATGTTTATAGAGATGGCGGTGTAGATATTTCCATATTTATAGAGATAGCGGTGCAGATATTTCCATGTTTACACAGATAGCGGTGTAGATATTTCCATGTTTTTACAGATAGCGGTGTAGATATTTCCATATTTATAGTGTTGGCGGTGTAGATATTTCCATGTTCATACAGATGGCGGTGTAGTTATTTCCATGTTTATATAGTTGGCAGTGTAGATATTTCCATGTTCATACAGATGGCGGTGAAGATATTTCTATGTTTATACACATGATGGTGTAGATATTTCCAAGTTTTAAGAGATAGCGGTGTAGATATTTTCGTGTTTACACAGATAGCGGTGTAGATGTTTCCATGTTTACACAGATAGCGGTGTAGATATTTCCATGTTTATACTGATAGCGGTGTAGATATTTCCATGTGTATTCAGATAACGGTGTAGGTATTTACATATTTCTACAGATGGCTGTGTAGATATTTATATGTTTATACAGATTGCGGAGTAGATATTTTCATGTTTATAGAGACAGCGGTGTAGATATTTCCATGTTTCTACAGTTGGTGTTGTAGATATTTCCATGTTTACACAGATAGCGGTGTAGATATTTCCATGTTTATACTGATAGCGGTGTAGATATTTCCATGTGTATTCAGATAACGGTGTAGGTATTTACATATTCCTACAGATGGCTGTGTAGATATTTATATGTTTATACAGATTGCGGAGTAGATATTTTCATGTTTATAGAGACAGCGGTGTAGATATTTCCATGTTCCTGTAGATGGCTGTGTAGATATTTCCAAGTTTATACAGATAGTGGTGTAGATATTTCCATGTTTACACAGATATCATTTTAGATATCTCCATTTTTATACAGATAGCGTTGTAGATATTTCCATGCTTATAGAGATATCGGTGTAGATATTTCCAGGATTCTACAGATTGCAGTGTAGATATTTCCACGTTTATATAGATGGCTCTGTAGATATTTCCATGTTTATAGAGATAGCGGTGTAGATATTTCAATGTTTATTCAGATAGCGGTGTAGATATTTCCATGTTTACACAGATAGCGGTGTAGATATTTCCATGTTTACCTAGACAGCGGAGTATATATTTCCATGTTTATACAGATAGCGGTGTAGATATTTCCATGTTTACACAGATAACGGTGAAGATATTTACATGTTCCTACAGATGGCTGTGTAGATATTTCCATGTTTATACAGATAGCAGTGTAGATATTTCCGTGTTTTTAGAGATATCCGTGTAGTTATTTCCATGTAAATAGGCATAGCTTTGTAGATATTTCCATGTTTATATAGATAGAGGTGTAGATATTTCCTAGTTTATACAGACAGCGGTGTAGATATTTCCATGTTTATAGAGAGAGCGGTGTAGACATTTCCACGTTTATACAGATAGCGGTGTAGATATTTCCATGTTCTTACAGATGGCGGTGTAGATATTTCCATCCTTATACAGATAGCCGTGTAGATATTTCCAAGTTTATACAGATGTTTGTGTAGATATTTCCATGTTTATACAGATGGCGGTGTAGATATTTCCATCTTTATACACATGGCGGAGTAGATTTTTCCATGTTCATACAGATGGCGGTGTAGATATTTCCATGTTTATGGAGATAGCGGTGTAGACATTTCCACGTTTATACAGATAGCGGTGTAGATATTTCCATATTCTTACAGATGGCGGTGCAGATATTTCCATCCTTATACAGATAGCCGTGTAGAAATTTCCATGTTTATGCAGATGGCAGTGTAGATATTTCCATGTTTATGGAGATGGCGGTGTAGATATTTCCATGTTTATATAGATAACGGTGTAGTTATTTCAAAGTTAATAGGCATAGCGGTGTAGATATTTACATGTTTATAGAGAAGTGTAGATGTTTCCTTGTTTATACAGATATAGGTGTAGATATTTCCATGTTTATAGAGATAGCAGTGTTGATATTTCCATGTTTACTCAGATAGCGGTGTAGATATTTCCATATTTATACAGAAAGCGGTGTAGATATTTCCATGTTTATAGAGATATCGGTGTAGATATTTCCATGTTTATACAGATAGCAGCGTAGATACTTCCATGCTAGTACACATGTCGGTGTAGATATTTCCATGTTCATACAGATGGCGGTGAAGATATTTCCATGTTTATACAGATAACGGTGTACATATTTCCATGTTTACACAGATAGCGGTGTAGATATTTCTATGTTTACACAGATCACGGTGTAGATATTTAGATGTTTATGCAGATAGGGGTGTAGATATTTCCATGTTCATACAGATGGCGTAGATATTTCCATCTTTATATAGTTGGCAGTGTAGATATTTCCATGTTCATACAGATGGCGGTGAAGATATTTCCATGTTTATACACATAACGGTATAGATATTTCCAAGTTTTAAGAGATAGCGGAGTAGATATTTCCATGTATACACAGATAGCGGTATAGATATTTCCATGTTTACACAGATAGCGGAGTATTTTCATGTTTATACACATAGCGATGTAGATATTTGCATGTGTATACAGAAAGCGGTGTAGATAGTTACATGTTCCTACAGATGTCTGTGTAGATATTTCCAAGTTTATACTGATAGTGGTGTAGATATATCCGTGTTTATAGAGATACCGTTGTACATATTTCCATCTTCTTTCGGTGGGTGGTGTAGATATTTCCATGTTTACACAGATAGCGGTGTAGATATTTCCAAGTTTATGCAGATAGCGGTGGAGATATTTCGACTTTTATGCAGATAGCAGTGTAGATATTTCCATGTTTATACAGAAAGCGGTGTAGATAATTCCATGTTCCTACAGATTGTGCTGTAGATATTTCCATGTTTATTGAGTTGGCGGTTTAGACATTTCCATATTCATGCAGATGGCAGTGTAGATATTTCCGTGTTCATACAGATAGCAGTGTAGATATTTCCATCTTTATACACGTAATGGTGTAGATATTTCCATGTTTATACAGATGGCGGTGTAGATATTTCCATACTCATACAGATGGCGGTGTAGATATTTCCATGTGTATAGAGATAGCGGTGTAGGTATTTCCATGTTTACACAGATAGCGGTGTAGATATTTTATGTTTACACAGATAGCGGTGTAGATATTTCCATGTTTATACAGATAACGGTGTAGATATTCACATATTCATACAGATGGTTGTGTATATATTTATATGTTTATACAGATTGCAGAGTAGATATTTCCATGTGTATAGAGATAGCGGTGTAGGTATTTCCATGTTTACACAGATTGCGGTGTAGATATTTCCATGTTTACACAGATAGCGGTGTAGATATTTCCACGTTTATACAGATAGCGGTGTAGATATTTCCATATTTATAGAGTTGGCGGTGTAGATATTTCCATGTTCATACAGATCGCGGTGTATATATTTCCATGTTTATATAGTTGGCAGTGTAGATATTTCCATGTTCATACACATGGCGGTGAAGTTATTTCCATGTTTATACACATGACGGTGTAGATATTTCCAAGTTTTAAGAGGTAGCGCTGTAGATATTTCCCTGTTTACACAGATGGCGGTGAAGATATTTCCATGTTTAGAGAGATAGCGGTGTAGATATTTCCATGTTTACACAGATAGCGTAGATATTTCCATGTTCCTACAGGTGGTGGTGTAGATGTTTCCATGTTTACACAGATAGTGGTGTAGGTATTTCCAAGTTTATGCAGATAGCGGTGGAGATATTTCCACTTTTATGGAGATAGCGGTGTAGATATTTCCATGTTTATACAGAAAGCGGTGTAGATATTTCCATGTTTCTACAAATGGTGCTGTAGATATTTCCATGTTTATAGAGTTGGCGGTTTAGACATTTCCATCTTTGTACAGATGGCGGTGTAGATATTTCCATCTTCATACACATAACGGTGTAGATATTTCCATGTTTATACAGGTGACGGTGTATATATTTCCATACTCATACAGATGGCTGAGTAGCTATTTCCATGTTTATAGAGATAGCGGCGTAGATATTTCCATGTTTACATAGATAGCAGTGTAGATATTTCCATGTTTACACAGATAGCGGTGTAGATATTTCCAAGTTTATACAGAAAGCGGTGTAGATATTTCCATGTTTATAGTGATATCGGAGTAGATATTTCCATGTTCACACAGATAGCGGTGTAGATATTTCCATGTTTACACATATAGCGGTGTAGATATTTCCAAGTTTATGCAAATAGCGTTGTAGATATTTCCACTTTTATGCAGATAGAGGTATAGATATTTCGATGTTTATACAGATAGCGGTGTAGATATTTCCATGTTTATACACATAGCGGTGTAAATATTTCCATGTTTATGCAGATAGCTGTGTAGATATTTCCATCGTTATACAGATGGCGGTGTAGATATTTCCATGTTCATACAGATGGCGGTGTAGATATTTCCATGTTTATACAGATGACGGTGTAGATATTTCCATGTTTATAGAGAAGGCGGTGTAGATAATTCCATGTTTATAGAGATGGCAGTGTAGATATTTCCATGTTTATACAGATAGCGGTGTAGATATTTCCATGTTTATACAGATAGCTGTGTAGATATTTACATCCTTATACAAATGGCGGTGTAGATTTTTCCATGTTTATATAGATGGCGGTGTAGATATTTCCATCTTTATACAGATGGCGGTGTTGGTATTTCCATGTTTATAGAGATGGCGGTGTAGATATTTGGATGTTTATAGAGATAGCGGTGTAGTTATTTACATGTTAATAGGCATAGCGGTGTAGATATTTCCATGTTTATAGAGACAGAGGTGTAGATATTTCCTTGTTTATACAGATAGCGGTGTAGATATTTCCATGTTTATAGAGATAGCGGTGTAGACATTGCCACGTTTATACAGATAGTGGCGTAGATATTTCCATATTTATAGAGATGGCGGTGTAGATATTTCCATGTTTATACAGATAGCTCTGTAGATATTTCCATCTTTATAGAGAAGGTGGTGTAGATATTTCCATCCTTATTCAGATAGCGGTGTAGACATTTCCATGTTTATACACATGGCGGTGTAGATATTTCCATGTTTATAGAGATGGCGTTGTAGATATTTCCACGTTTATAGAGATAACGGTGTAGTTATTTCCATATTAATAGGCATAGCGGTGTAGATATTTCCATGTTTATAGAGATGGAGGTGTAGATATTTCCTTGTTTATAGAGATAGCGGTGTAGATATTTCCATGTTTATGGAGATAGCGCTGTAGTTATTTCCGTGTTAATAGGCATAGCGATGTAGATATTTCCATGTTTATAGAGATGGCGGTGTAGATATTTCCATGTTTATACAGATAGCGGAGTAGTTATTTCAATATAAATAGGCATACCGGTGTGGATATTTCCATGTTAATAGAGATAGAGGTGTAGATATTTCCTAGTTTATACAGATAGCGGTGTAGATATTTCCATGTTTATAGAGATAGCGGTGTAGACATTTCCACGTTTATACAGATAGCGGTGTAGATATATCCATGTTCATACAGATGGCGGTGTAGATATTTCCATCCTTACAGAAATAGCGGTGTAGATATTTCCATGTTTATAGAGATGGCGATGTAGATATTTCCATGTTTATGGAGATGGCGGTGTAGATATTTCCATGTTTATAGAGATAACGGTGTAGTTATTTCAAAGTTAATGGGCATAGCGGTGTAGATATTTCCATGTGTATAGAGACAGAGATGTAGATGTTTCCTTGTTTATACAGATAGCGGTGTAGATATTTCCATGTGTATAGAGATAGCGGTGTAGACATTTCCAAATTTATACAGACAGCGGTGTAGATATTTAAAGGTTCATACAGATGGTAGTGTAGATATATCCATCCTTATACAGATAGCGGTGTAGATATTTCCATGTTTTTACAGATGGCGGTGTAGATATTTCCATGTTTATATAGATGGCGGTGTAGATATTTCCATCTTTATACGGATGGCTGTGTAGATATTTGCATCTTTATACAGATAGAGATGTAGGTATTTCCATGTTTATAGAGGTGGCGGTGTAGATATTTCCATGTTTATAGAGACAGACGCGTAGATGTTTCCTTGTTTATACAGATAGCGGTGTAGATATTTCCATGTTTATAGAGATAGCGGTGTAGCCATTTCCAAATTTATACAGATAGCGGTGTAGATATTTAAAGGTTCATACAGATGGTGGTGTAGATATTTCCATCTTTATACAGATGGCGGTGTAGATATTTCCATGTTCATAGAGAGGGCGGTGTAGATATTTCCATGTTTACAGAGATAGAGGTGTAGACATTTCCTTGTTTGTAGAGAAAGCGGGGTAGATATTTCCATGTTCATACGGATGGCGGTGTAGATATTTCCATGTTTTTAGACATGGCGGTGAATATATTTCCATGTTTATACAGATAGCCGTGTAGATATTTCCATGTTTATACAGTTAGCTGTGTAGATATTTCCATCGTTATACAGAGGGCGGTGTAGATATTTCCAAGTTCATACAGATGGCGGTGTACATATTTCCATCTTTATACAGATGACGGTGTAGATATTTCCATGTTTATACAGAAGGCGGTGTAGATATTTCCATGTTTATAGAGATTGCGGTGTAGATATTTCCTTGTTTATACAGATAGCGCTGTAGATATTTCCATGTTTATAGAGATAGCGGTGTAGGCATTTCCACATTTATACAGATAGTGGTGTAGGTATTTAAAGCTTCATACAGATGCTGGTGTAGATATTTCCATCCTTATACAGATAGCGGTGTAGATATTTCCGTGTTTGTACAGATGGCGCTGTAGATATTTCCATCTTTATACAGATGTCGGTGTAGATAATTCCATGTTTACAGAGATAGCGGTTTAGATATTTCCATGTTTACACAGATAGCGGTGAGGATATTTCCATGTTTTTACAGATAGCAGTGTAGATATTTTCATATTTATAGAGTTGGCGGTGTAGATATTTCCATGTTCATACAGATGGCGGTGTAGATATTTCCATGTTTATATAGTTGGCAGTGTAGATATTTCCATGTTCATACAGATGGCGGTGAAGATATTTCTATGTTTAAACACATGATGATGTAGATATTTCCAAGTTTTAAGAGATAGCGGTGTAGATATTTTCGTGTTTACACAGATAGCGGTGTAGATATTTCCATGTTTTTACTGATAGTGGTGTAGATATTTCCATGTGTATGCAGATAACGGTGTAGATATTTACATATTCCTACAGATGGCTGTGTAGATATTTATATGTTTATACAGATTGCGGAGTAGATATTTTCATGTTTATAGAGACAGCGGTGTAGATATTTCCATGTTTCTACAATAGGTGTGGTAGATATTTCCATGTTTACACAGATAGCGGTGTAGATATTTCCAAGTTTATGCAGATAGCGGAGTAGATATTTCCACTTTTATGCAGATAGCGGTGAAGATATTTCCATGTTTATGCAGAAAGCGGTGTAGATATTTCCATGTTCCTGCAGATGGCTGTGTAGATATTTCCAAGTTTATACAGATACTGGTGTAGATATTTCCATGTTTACACACATAGCGTTGTAGATATTTCCATGTTCCTACAGAGGGCGGTGTACATATTTACATGTTTGTAGAGTTGGCGGTTTAGACATTTCCACGTTCATACTGATGGTGGTGTAGATATTTCCATGTTTATACAGATAGCGGTGTGGAAATTTCCATCTTTATACACATAATGGTGTAGATCTTTCCATGTTTTTAGAGATAGCGGTGTAGTTATTTCCATGTTTACACAGATAGCGGTGTAGATATTTCCATGTTTATACAGATGACTCTGTAGATATTTCCATGTTTACAGAGATAGCGGTGTAGATATTTCCATGTTTTTAGAGATAGCGGTGTAGATATTTCCATGTTTACACAGATAGCGGTGTAGATATTTCCATATTTATACAGAAACCGGTGTAGATATTTCCATGTTTATAGAGATATCGGTGTAGATATTTCCATGTTTATACAGATAGCAGTGTAGATATTTCCATGCTAATACACATGGCGGTGTAGATATTTCCATGTTCATTCAGATGGCGGTGAAGATATTTCCATGTTTATAGAGATAACGGTGTATATATTTCCATGTTTACACAGATAGCGGTGTAGATATTTCTATGTTTACACAGATCGTGGTGTAGATATTTCCATGTTTATACAGAAAGGGGTGTAGATATTTCCATGTTCATACAGATGGCGTAGATATTTCCATCTTTATATAGTTGGCCGTGTAGAAATTTCCATGTTCCTACAGAGGGCGGTGAAGATATTTCCATGTTTATACACATAACGGTGTAGATATTTCCAAGTTTTAAGAGATAGCGGAGTAGATATTTCCATGTATACACAGATAGCGGTATAGATATTTCCATGTTTACACAGATAGCGGTGTATTTTCATGTTTATACAGATAGCGATGTAGATATTTCCATGTGTATACAGAAAGCGGTGTAGATAGTTACATGTTCCTACAGATGGCTGTGTAGATATTTCCAAGTTTATACTGATAGTGGTGTAGATATTTCCGTGTTTATAGAGATTTCGTTGTACATAATTCCATCTTCCTTCGGTGGGTGGTGTAGATATTTCCATGTTTACACAGATAGCGGTGTAGATATTTCCAAGTTTATGCAGATAGCGGTGGAGATATTCCCATGTTTATACAGATGGCGGTGTAGATATTTCCATCTCTATACAGATGGCGGTGTACATATTTCCATGTTCATACAGATGGCGGTGTAGATATTTCCATGTTTATGCAGTTAGCTGTGTAGATATTTCCATCGTTATACAGATGGCGGTGTAGATGTTTCCATGTTCATACAGATGGCGGTGTAGATATTTCCATGTTTGTACAGATGACGGTGTAGATATTTCCATGTTTATACAGAAGGCGGTGTCGATATTTCGATGTTTATAGAGATGGCAGTGTAGATATTTCCATGTTTATACAGATAGCGGTGTAGATATTTCCATGTTTATATAGATAGCTGTGTAGATATTTACATGTTTATACAAATGGCAGTGTAGATATTTCCATGTTTATATAGACGGCGGTGTAGATATTTCCATCTTTATACAGATGTCGGTGTAGGTATTTCCATGTTTATAGAGATGGCAGTGTAGATATTTCCATGTTTATAGAGATGGCTGTGTAGTTATTTCCATGTTAATAGGCATAGCGGTGTACATATTTCCATGTTTATGGAGATGGCGGTGTAGATATTTCCATGTTTATAGAGATAGCGGTGTAGATATTTCCTTGTTTATACAGATAGCGGTGTAGATATTTCCGTGTTTTAGAGATGGCGGTGTAGATATTTCCATGTTTATACAGATGGCTGTGTAGATATTTCCATGTTTATAGAGATAGTGGTGCAGTTATTTCCATGTTTATACATATGGCTGTGTAGGTATTTCCATCTTTATACAGATGGTGGTGTAGATATTTCCATCCTTAAACAGATAGCGGTGTAGATATTTCCATGTTTATACAGATGGCGGTGTAGATATCCATGTTTATAGACATGGTGGTGTAGATATTTGCATGTTTATAGAGATAACGGTGTAGTTATTTCCATGTTAATAGGCATAGTGGTGTAGATATTTCCATGTTTATAGAGACAGAGGTGTAGATATTTCCTTGTTTATTCAGATTGCGTTGTATATATTTACATGTTTATAGAGATAGCGGTGTAGACATTTCCACATTTATACAGCTAGTGGTGTAGAATTTTAAAGGGTCATACAGATGCTGGTGTAGATATTTCCATCCTTATACAGATAGCGGTGTAGATATTTCCATGTTTGTACAGATGGCGGTGTAGATATTTCCATCTTTATACAGATGGCGGTGTTGATATTTAAATGTTCATAGAGATGGCGGTGTAGATATTTCCATGTTTATACAGATAGCAGTGTAGATATTTCCATGTTTATACAGATAGCTGTGTAGATATTTCCATCTTTATACATATGGCGGTGTAGATATTTCCATGTTTATACAGATGGCGGTGTAGATATTTCCATTTTTATAGATATGGCCGTGTAGATATTTCCATGTTTAAAGAGATGACAGTGTAGATATTTCCATGTTTATAGAGATAGCGGTGTAGTTGTTTCCATGTAAATAGGCAAAGCGGTTTAGATATTTCCATGTTTATAGAGATAGAGGTGTAGATATTTCCTTGTTTAAACAGATAGCGGTTTAGATATTTCCATGTTTATAGAGATAGCGGTGTAGACATTGCCACGTTTATACTGATAGCGGTGTAGATATTTCCAAGTTTATAGAGATTGCGGTGTAGATATTTCCATGTTTATAGAGATTGCTGTGTAGATATTTCCCTCTTTATACAGATGGTGGTGTAGATATTTCCATCCTTATACAGATAGCGGTGTAGATATTTCCATGTTTATACAGATGGCGGTGTAGATATTTCCATGTTTATAGAGATATCGGTGTAGACATTTCCACATTTATACAGATAGTGGTGTAGATATTTAAATGTTCATACAGATGCTGGCGTAGATATTTCCATCCTTATACAGATAGCGGTGTAGATATTTCCATGTTTGTACAGATGGCGGTGTAGATAATTCCATCTTTATACAAATGGCGGTGTAGGTATTTCCATGTTCATAGAGATGGCAGTGTAGATATTTCCATGTTTATACAGATAGCGGTGTAGATATTTCCATATTTATACAGATGGCGGTGTAGATATTTCCGTGTTTATAGAGATGGCCGTGTAGATATTTCCATGTTTAAAGAGATGACAGTGTAGGTATTTCCATGTTTATAGAGATAGCGGAGTATTTATTTCCATGTAAATAGGCAGAGCGGTGTAGATATTTCCTTGTTTATAGAGATAGAAGTGTAGATATTTCCTAGTTTAAACAGATAGCGGTGTAGATATTTCCATGTTTATAGAGATCGCTGTGTAGACATTTCCAAGTTTATACAGTAAACGGTGTAGATATATCCATGTTCATACTGATGGCGGTGTAGATATTTCCATCCTTATACAGATAGCGGTGTAGATATTTCCATGTTTATACAGATAGCTGTGTAGATTTTTACATCTTTATACAAATGTCAGTGTAGATATTTCCATGTTTATATAGATGGCGGTGTAGATATTTCCATCTTTATACAGATGTCGGTGTAGGTATTTCCATGTTTATAGAGATGGCGGTGTAGATATTTCCATGTTTATAGAGATAGCGGTGTAGTTATTTCCATGTTAATAGGCATAGCGGTGTAGATATTTCCATGTTTATGGAGATGGCGGTGTAGATATTTCCATGTTTATAGAGATAGCGGTGTAGATATTTCCTTGTTTATACAGATAGCGGTGTAGATATTTCCATGTTTATAGAGATGGTGGTGTAGATATTTCCATGTTTTTACATATGGCTGTGTAGATATTTCCAAGTTTATAGAGATAGTGGTGTAGTTATTTCCATGTTTATACAGATGGCTGTGTAGATATTTACATCTTTATACAGATGGTGGTGTAGATATTTCCATCCTTATACAGATAGCGGTGTAGATATTTCCATGTTTATACAGATAGCTGTGTACATATTTCCATCTTAATACATATGGCGGTGTAGATATTTCCATGTTTATACAGATGGCTGTGTAGATATTTCCATTTTTATAGATATGGCCGTGTAGATATTTCCATGTTTAAAGAGATGACAGTGTAGATATTTCCATGTTTATACAGATAGCAGTGTAGATATTTCCATGTTTGTACAGATGGCGGTGTAGATATTTCCATCTTTATACAGATGGCGGTGTTGATATTTAAATGTTCATAGAGATGGCGTTGTAGATATTTCCATCTTTATACAGATGGTGGTGTAGATATTTCCATGCTTATACAGATAGCAGTGTAGATATTTCCATGTTTATACAGATGGCGTTGTAGATATTTCCATGTTTATAGAGATGGCGGTGTAGATATTTCCATGTTTATAGAGATAACGGTGTAGTTATTTCAATGTTAATAGGCATAGTGGTGTAGATATTTCCATGTTTATAGAGACAGAGTAGTAGATATTTCCTTGTTTACACAGATAGCGGTGTAGATATTTCCATGTTTATAGAGATAGCGGTGTAGACATTTCCACATTTATACAGATAGTGGTGTAGATATTTAAATGTTCATACAGATGGTGGTGTGGATATATCCATCCTTATACAGATAGCGGTGTAGATATTTCCATGTTTGTACAGATGGCGGTGTAGATATTTCCATCTTTATACAGATGGCGGTGTAGGTATTTCCATGTTCATAGAGATGGCAGTGTAGATATTTCCATGTTTATACAGATAGCGGTGTTGATATTTCCATATTTATACAGATGGCAGTGTAGATATTTCCATGTTTATAGAGATGGCCGTGTAGATATTTCCATGTTTAAAGAGATGACAATGTAGATATTTCCATGTTTATAGAGATAGCGGAGTAGTTATTTTCATGTAAATAGGCATAGCGTTGTAGATATTTCCTTGTTTATAGAGATAGAGGTGTAGATATTTCCTAGTTTAAACAGATAGCGGTGTAGATATTTCCATGTTTATAGAGATCGCTGTGTAGACATTTCCACGTTTATACAGTAAGCGGTGTAGATATATCCATGTTCATACAGATGGCGGTGGAGATATTTCCATCCTTATACAGATAGCGGTGTACATATTTCCATATTTATACAGATGGCTGTGTAGATATTTCCATGTTTATGGAGATGGCGGTGTAGATATTTTCATGTTTTTAGACATGGCGGTGTAGATATTTCCATGTTTATACAGATAGCGGTGTACATATTTCCATGTTTATACAGTTAACTGTGTAGATATTTCCATCGTTATACAGATGGCGGTGAAGATATTTCCATGTTCATACAGATGGCGGTGTAGATATTTCCATGTTTATACAGATGGCGGTGTAGATATTTCCATGTTTATAGAGATGGCCGTGTAGATATTTCCATGTTTAAAGAGATGACAGTGTAGATATTTCCATATTTATAGAGATTGCGGTGTAGTTATTTCCATGTAAATAGGCATAGCGGTGTAGATATTTCCTTGTTTTTAGAGATAGAGGTGTAGATATTTCCTAGTTCAAACAGATAGCAGTGTAGAAATTTCCTTGTTTATAGAGATAGCGGTGTAGACATTTCCACGTTTATACAGATAGCGGTGTAGATATTTCCATGTTTATAGAGATGGCGGTGTAGGTATTTCCATGTTTCTACAGATGGCTGTGTAGATATTTCCATCTTTATACAGATGGTGGTGTAGATATTTCCATGTTTACACAGATAGCGGTGTAGATATTTCCATGTGTATGCAGATGGCGGTGTAGTAATTTCCATGTTTATAGAGATGGCGGTGTAGATATTTCCATGTTTATAGAGATAGCGGTGTAGTTATTTCCATGTAAATAGGCTTAGCGGTGTAGATATTTCCATGTTTATAGAGATAGAGGTGTAGATATTTCCTAGTTTAAACACATAGCGGTGTAGATATTTCTATGTTTATAGAGATAGCGGTGTAGACATTTCCACGTTTATACAGTAAGCGGTGTAGATATATCCATGTTCATACAGATGGTGGTGTAGATATTTCCACCCTTATACAGATAGCAGTGTAGATATTTTCATGTTTATACAGTTAGCTGTGTAGATATTTCCATCGTTATACAGATGGCGGTGTAGATATTTCCAAGTTTATACAGATAGTTGTGTAGATATTTCCATGTTTATACAGATAGCTGTGTATATGTTTACATCTTTATACAAATGGCAGTGTAGATATTTCCATGTTTATACAGATGGCGGTGTAGATATTTCCATCTTTATACAGATGGCGGTGTAGGTATTTCCATGTTTATAGAGATGGCGTTGTAGATATTTCCATGTTTATAGAGATATCGGTGTAGTTATTTCAATGTTAATAGGCATAGCGGTGTAGATATATCCTTGTTAATGGAGATAAAGGTGTAGATATTTCCATGTTTATACAGTTAGCTGTGTAGATATTTCCATCTTTATACAGATGGTGGTGTAGATATTTCCATGTTTACACAGATAGCGGTGTAGATATTTCCATGTTTATACTGATGGCGGTGTAGATATTTCCATGTTTATGGAGATGGCGGTGTAGATATTTCCATGTTTATAGAGATAACGGTGTAGTTATTTCCATGTAAATAGGCATACCGGTGTAGATATTTCCATGTTTATAGAGACAGAGGTGTAAATGTTTCCTTGTTTATACAGATAGCGTTGTAGATATTTCCATGTTTATAGAGAAACCGGTGTAGACATTTCCACATTTATACAGATAGTGGTGTAGATATTTAAAGCTTCATACAGATGCTGGTGTTGATATTTCCATCCTTCTACAGATAGCGGTGTAGATATTTCCATGTTTGTACAGATGGCGGTGTGGATATTTCCATCTTTATACAGATTGTGGTGTATATATTTCCATGTTTATAGAGATGACTGTGTAGATATTTCCATGTTTATGGAGATGGCGGTGTAGATATTTCCATGTTTATAGAGATAACGGTGTAGTTATTTCAATGTTAATAGGCATAGCGGTGTAGATATTTCCTTGTTTATAGAGATAGTGGTGTAGACATTTCCACATTTATACAGATAGTGGTGTAGATATTGAAAGGTTCATGCAGATGGTGGTGTAGATATTTCCATTCCTATACAGATAGCGGTGTACATATTTCCATGTTTATACAGATGGTGGTGTAGATATTTCCATCTTTATACAGATGGCGGTGTAGATATTTCCATGTTCATAGAGATGGCGGTGTAGATATTTCCATGTTTACAGAGATAGAGGAGTAGATATTTCCTTGTTTATAGAGATACCGGTGTAGACATTTCCATGTTTATACAGATGGACAGATGGCGGTGTAGATATTTCCATATCTACACAGATGGCGGTGTACATATTTCCAAGTTCATACAGATGGCGGTGTAGATATTTAAATGTTTTTAGACATGGCGGTGTAGTTATTTTCATGTTTATACAGATAGCGGTGTAGATATTTCCATGTTTATAGAGATGGCGGTGTAGATATTTCCATGTTTACAGAGATAGAGGTGTAGATATTTCCTTGTTTATAGAGATACCGGTGTAGACATTTCCATGTTTATACAGATGGACAGATGGCGGTGTAGATATTTCCATATCTACACAGATGGCGGTGTACATATTTCCAAGTTCATACAGATGGCGGTGTAGATATTTAAATGTTTTTAGACATGGCGGTGTAGTTATTTTCATGTTTATACAGATAGCGGTGTAGATATTTCCATGTTTATAGGGATGGCGGTGTAGATATTTCCTTCTTAATACAGATGGTGGTGTAGATATTTCCATTCTTATACAGATAGTGGTGTAGATATTTCCATGTTTGAAGAGATGACAGTGTAGATATTTCCATGTTTATAGAGATAGCTGTGTAGTTATTTCCATGTAAATAGGCATAGTGGTGTAGATATTTCCTTGTTTATCGAGATAGAGGTGTAGATGTTTCCTAGTGTAAACAGATAGCGGTGTAGTTATTTCCATGTTTATAGAGATTGCGGTGTAGACATTTCCACGTTTATACAGTAAGCCGTGTAGATATATCCATGTTCATAGAGATGGCGGTGTAGATATTTCCATTCTTATACAGATAGCGGTGTAGATATTTCCATGTTTGTACAGATGGCTGTGTAGATATTTCCATGTTTATGGAGATGGCCGTGTAGATATTTCCAAGTTTATAGAGATAGCGGTGTAGCCATTTCCAAATTTATACAGATAGAGGTGTAGATAATTAAAGGTTCATACAGATGGTGGTGTAGATCTTTCCATCCTTATACAGATAGCAGTGTAGATATTTCCATGTTTATAGAGATAGCGGTGTAGCCATTTCCAAATTTATACAGATAGCGGTGTAGACAATTAAAGGTTCATACAGATGGTGGTGTAGATCTTTCCATCCTTATACAGATAGCGGTGTAGATATTTCCATGTTTATACAGATGGCGTTGTAGATATTTCCATCTTTATACAGATGGCGATGTAGATATTTCCATGTTCATAGAGATGGCGGTGTAGATATTTCCATGTTTACAGAGATAGAGGTGTAGATATTTCCTTGTTTACAGAGATACCGGTGTAGATATTTCCATGTTTATACAGATGGCGGTGTAGATATTTCCATATCTACACAGATGGCGGTGTACATGTTTCCAAGTTCATACAGATGGCGGTGTAGATATTTCCATGTTTTTAGACATGGAGGTGTAGATATTTCCATGTTTTTACAGATAGCGGTGTAGATATTTCCATGTTTATACAGTTAGCTGTGTAGACATTTCCATCGTTATACAGATGGCGGTGAAGATATTTCCATGTTCATACAGATGGCAGTGTAGATATTTCCATGTTTATACAGATGGCGGTGTAGATATTTCCATGTTTATAGAGATGGCCGTGTAGATATTTCCATGTTTAAAGAGATGACAGTGTAGATATTTGCATGTTTATAGAGATAGCGGTGTAGTTATTTCCATGTAAATAGGCATAGCGGTGTAGATATTTCCTTGTTTATAGAGATAGAGGTGTAGATATTTCCTAGTTTAAACAGATAGCGGTATAGATATTTCCATGTTTATAGAGATCGCGGTGTAGACATTTCCACGTTTATACAGTAAGCGGTGTAGATATTTCCATGTTCATACAGATCGCAGTGTAGATATTTCCATCCTTATACAGATAGCGGTGTAGATATTTCCATGTCTCTACAGATGGCTGTATAGATATTTCCATGTTTATGGAGATGGCGGTGTAGATATTTCCATGTTTATAGAGACAGAGGTGTAGATGTTTCCTTGTTTATACAGATAGCGGTGTAGATATTTCCATGTTTATAGAGATAGCGGTGTAGCCATTTCCAAATTTATACAGATAGCGGTGTAGATACTTAAAGGTTCATACAGATGGTGGTGTAGATATTTCCATCCTTATACAGATAGCGGTGTACATATTTCCATGTTTATACAGATGGCAGTGTAGATATTTCCATCTTTATACAGACGGCGGTGTAGATATTTCCATGTTCGTAGAGATGGCGGTGTAGATATTTCCATGTTTACAGAGATAGAGGAATAGATATTTCCTTGTTTATAGAGATAGCGGTGTAGATATTTCCATGCTTATACAGATGGCGGTGTAGATATTTCCATATCTATACAGATAGTGGTGTACATATATCCAAGTTCATACAGATGGTGGTGTAGATATTTCCATGTTTTTAGACATGGCGGTGTAGATATTTCCATGTTTATACAGATAGCGGTGTAGGTATTTCCATGTTTATACAGTTAGCTGTGTAGACATTTCCATCGTTACACAGATGGCGGTGAAGATATTTCCATGTTCATACAGATGGCGGTTTAGATATTTCCATGTTTACACAGATGACGGTGTAGATATTTCCATGTTTATACAGAAGGCGGTGTAGATATTTCCATGTTTATAGAGATGGCGGTATAGATATTTCCATGTTTATACAGATAGCGGTTTAGATATTTCCATGTTTATACTGATAGCTGTGTAGATATTTACATCTTTATACAAATGGCGGTGTAGATATTTCCATGTTTATATAGATGGCGGTGTAGATATTTCCATCTTTATACAGATGGCGGTGTAGGTATTTCCATGTTTATAGAGATGGCGGTGTAGATACTTCCATGTTTATAGAGATAGCGGTGTAGTTATTTCCATGTTAATAGGCATAGTGGTGTAGATATTTCCATGTTTATAGAGATGGCGGTGTAGATATTTCCATGTTTATAGAGATAGAGGTGTAGATATTTCCTTGTGTATACAGATAGTGGTGTAGATATTTCCATGTTTATAGAGATAGCGGTGTAGACATTGCCACGTTTATACAGATAGCGGTGTAGATATTTCCATGTTTATAGAGATGGCGGTGTAGATATTTCCATGTTTATACAGATGGCTGTGTAGATATTTCCATCTTTATACAGATGGTGGTTTAGATATTTCCATGTTTACACAGATAGCGGTGTAGATATTTCCATGTTTATACAGGTGGCGGTGTAGATATTTCCATGTTTATGGAGATGGCGGTGTAGATATTTCCATGTTTATAGAGATAACGGTGTATTTATTTCCATGTTAATAGGCATAGCAGTGGAGATATTTCCATGTTTATAGAGACAGAGGTGTAGATGTTTCCTTGTTTATACAGATAGCGTTGTAGATATTTCCATGTTTATAGAGAAAGCGGTGTATACATTTTGACATTTATACAGATAGTGGGGTAGATATTTAAAGCTTCATACAGATGCTAGTGTAGATATTTCCATCCTTCTACAAATAGCGGTGTGGATATTTCCATGTTTGTACAGATGGCGATGTGGATATTTCCATCTTTATACAGATGGCGGTGTATATATTTCCATGTTCATAGAGATGGCGGTGTAGATATTTCCATGTTTATACAGATAGCAGTGTAGATATTTGCATGTTTATACAGATAGCTGTGTAGATATTTCCATCTTTATACAGATGGCGGTGTAGATATTTCCATGTTTATGCAGATGGCGGTGTAGATATTTCCATGTTTATAGAGATGGCCGTGTAGATATTTCCATGTTTAAAGAGATGATAGTGTAGATATTTCCATGTTTATAGAGATAGTGGTGTAGTTATTTCCATGTCAATAGGCATAGCAGTGTAGATGTTTCCATGTTTATAGATATAGAGGTGTAGATATTTCCTAGGTTAAACAGAAAGCGGTGTAGATATTTCCATGTGTATAGAGATAGCGGTGTAGACATTTCCACGTTTATACAGTAAGCGGTGTAGATATATCCATGTTCATAAAGATGGCGGTGTAGATGTTTCCATCCTTATACCGATAGCAGTGTAGATATTTCAATGTTTATACAGATGGCTGTGTAGATATTTCCATGTTTATGGAGATGGCGGTGTAGATATTTCCATGTTTATAGAGACAGAGGTGTAGATGTTTCCTTGTTTATAGAGATAGCGGTGTAGATATTTCCATGTTTATAGAGATAGCGGTGTAGCCGTTTCCAAATTTATACAGATGGCGGTGTAGATATTTAAAGGTTCATACAGATGGTGGTGTAGATATTTCCATCCTTATACAGATAGCACTGTAGATATTTCCATGTTTATACAGATGGCGGTGTAGGTATTTCCATCTTTATACAGATGGCGGTGTAGATATTTCCATGTTCATAGAGATGGCGGTGTAGATATTTCCATGTTTACAGAGATAGAGGTGTAGTTATTTCCCTGTTTATAGAGATAGCGGTGTAGATATTTACATGTTTATACAGATGGCGGTGTAGATATTTCCATCTCTATACAGAAGGCGGTGTACATATTTCCATGTTCATACAGATGGCGGTGTAGATAATTCCATGTTTTTAGACATGGCTGTGTAGATATTTCCATGTTTATACAGACAGCGGTGTAGATATTTCCATGTTTATACAGTTAGCTGTGTAGATATTTCCGTCGTTATACAGATGGCGGTGTAGATATTTCCAGGTTCATACAGATGGCGGTGTAGATATTTCCAAGTTTATGCAGATGACGGCGTAGACATTTCCATATTTATACAGAAGGCGGTGTAGATATTTCCATGTTTATAGAGATGGCAGTGTAGATATTTCCATGTTTATACAGATAGCGGTGTAGATATTTCCATGTTTATACAGATAGCTGTGTAGATATTTACATCTTTTACAAATGGCGGTGTAGATATTTCCATGTTTATATAGATGGCGGTGTATATATTTCCATCTTTATAGACATGGCCGTGTAGATATTTCCATCTTTAAATAGATGATAGTGTAGATATTTCCATGTTTATAGAGATAGCGGTGTAGTTATTTCCATATAAATAGGCATAGCGGTGTAGATATTTCCATGTTTATAGAGATAGAGGTGTAGATATTTCCTAGGTTAAACAGATAGCGGTGTAGATATTTCAATGTTTATACAGATGGCTGTGTAAATATTTCCATGTTTATGGAGATGGTGGTGTAGATATTTCCATGTTTATAGAAACAGAGGTGTAGATATTTCCTTGTTTATACAGACAGCGGTGTAGATATTTCCATGTTTATAGAGATAGCGGTGTAGCGATTTCCAAATTTATACAGATGGCGGTGTAGATATTTAAAGGTTCGTACAGATGGTGGTGTAGATATTTCCATCCTTATACAGATAGCGGTGTAGATATTTCCATGTATATACAGATGGCGGTGTAGATATATCCATCTTTATACAGATGGCGGTGTCGATATTTCCATGTTCATAGAGATGGCGGTGTAGATATTTCCATGTTTACAGAGATAGAGGTGTAGATATTTCCTTGTTTATAGAGATAGCGGTGTAGATATTTCCATGTTTATACAGATGGCGGTGTAGATATTTCCTTCTCTATACAGATGGCGGTGTACATATTTCCATGTTCATACAGATGGCGGTGTAGATATTTCCATGTTTTTAGACATGGCGGTGTAGATATTTCCATGTTTATACAGATAGCGGTGTAGATATTTCCATGTTTATACAGATGACGGTGTAGATATTTCCATGTTTATAGAGATGGGGGTGTAGATATTACCATATTTATAGAGATAGCGGTGTAGTTATTTCATGTAAATAGGCATAGCAGTGTAGATATTTCCATGTTTATAGAGACAGAGGTGTGGATGTTTCCTTGTTTATACAGATAGCGGTGTAGTTATTTCCATGTGTATAGAGATAGCAGTGTAGACATTTCCAAATTTATACAGATAGCGGTGTAGATATTTAAAGGTTCATACAGATGGTGGTGTAGATATTTCCATCCTTATACAGATAGCGGTGTAGATATTTCCATGTGTATACAAATGGCTGTGTAGATATTTCCATGATTATGGAGATGGCAGTGTAGATATTTCCATGTTTATAGAGATGGCGGTGTAGATTTTTCCTTGTTTATACAGATATCGGTGTAGATATTTCCATGTTTATAGAGATAGCGGTGTAGCCATTTCCAAATTTATACAGATGGCGGTGTAGATATTTAAAGGTTCATACAGATGGTGGTGTAGATATTTCCATCCTTATACAGATAGCACTGTAGATATTTCCATGTTTATACAGATGGCGGTGTAGGTATTTCCATCTTTATACAGATGGCGGTGTAGATATTTCCATGTTCATAGAGATGGCGGTGTAGATATTTCCATGTTTACAGAGATAGAGGTGTAGTTACTTCCCTGTTTATAGAGATAGCGGTGTAGATATTTACATGTTTATACAGATGGCGGTGTAGATATTTCCATCTCTATACAGAAGGCGGTGTACATATTTCCATGTTCATACAGATGGCGGTGTAGATAATTCCATGTTTTTAGACATGGCTGTGTAGATATTTCCATGTTTATACAGACAGCGGTGTAGATATTTCCATGTTTATACAGTTAGCTGTGTAGATATTTCCGTCGTTATACAGATGGCGGTGTAGATATTTCCAGGTTCATACAGATGGCGGTGTAGATATTTCCAAGTTTATGCAGATGACGGCGTAGACATTTCCATATTTATACAGAAGGCGGTGTAGATATTTCCATGTTTATAGAGATGGCAGTGTAGATATTTCCATGTTTATACAGATAGCGGTGTAGATATTTCCATGTTTATACAGATAGCTGTGTAGATATTTACATCTTTTACAAATGGCGGTGTAGATATTTCCATGTTTATATAGATGGCGGTGTATATATTTCCATCTTTATAGACATGGCCGTGTAGATATTTCCATCTTTAAATAGATGATAGTGTAGATATTTCCATGTTTATAGAGATAGCGGTGTAGTTATTTCCATATAAATAGGCATAGCGGTGTAGATATTTCCATGTTTATAGAGATAGAGGTGTAGATATTTCCTAGGTTAAACAGATAGCGGTGTAGATATTTCAATGTTTATACAGATGGCTGTGTAAATATTTCCATGTTTATGGAGATGGTGGTGTAGATATTTCCATGTTTATAGAAACAGAGGTGTAGATATTTCCTTGTTTATACAGACAGCGGTGTAGATATTTCCATGTTTATAGAGATAGCGGTGTAGCGATTTCCAAATTTATACAGATGGCGGTGTAGATATTTAAAGGTTCGTACAGATGGTGGTGTAGATATTTCCATCCTTATACAGATAGCGGTGTAGATATTTCCATGTTTATACAGATGGCGGTGTAGATATATCCATCTTTATACAGATGGCGGTGTCGATATTTCCATGTTCATAGAGATGGCGGTGTAGATATTTCCATGTTTACAGAGATAGAGGTGTAGATATTTCCTTGTTTATAGAGATAGCGGTGTAGATATTTCCATGTTTATACAGATGGCGGTGTAGATATTTCCTTCTCTATACAGATGGCGGTGTACATATTTCCATGTTCATACAGATGGCGGTGTAGATATTTCCATGTTTTTAGACATGGCGGTGTAGATATTTCCATGTTTATGCAGATAGCGGTGTAGATATTTCCATGTTTATACAGATGACGGTGTAGATATTTCCATGTTTATACAGATTGCAGTGTAGGTATTTCCATGTTTATAGAGATGGGGGTGTAGATATTACCATATTTATAGAGATAGCGGTGTAGTTATTTCATGTAAATAGGCATAGCAGTGTAGATATTTCCATGTTTATAGAGACAGAGGTGTGGATGTTTCCTTGTTTATACAGATAGCGGTGTAGTTATTTCCATGTGTATAGAGATAGCAGTGTAGACATTTCCAAATTTATACAGATAGCGGTGTAGATATTTAAAGGTTCATACAGATGGTGGTGTAGATATTTCCATCCTTATACAGATAGCGGTGTAGATATTTCCATGTGTATACAAATGGCTGTGTAGATATTTCCATGATTATGGAGATGGCAGTGTATATATTTCCATGTTTATAGAGATGGCGGTGTAGATTTTTCCTTGTTTATACAGATATCGGTGTAGATATTTCCATGTTTATAGAGATAGCGGTGTAGCCATTTCCAAATTTATACAGATAGCGGTGTAGATATTTAAAGGTTCATACAGATGGTGGTGTAGATATTTCCATCCTTATACAGATAACGGTGTAGATATTTCCATCTTTATACAGATGGCGGTGTAGGTATTTCCATCTTTATACAGATGGTGGTGTAGATATTTCCATGTTCATAGAGATGGTGGTGTAGATATTTCCATGTTTACAGAGATAGAGGTGTAGATATTTCCATGTTTATAGAGATACCGTTGTAGATATTTCCATGTTTATACAGATGGCGGTGTAGATATTTCCATATCTCTACAGACGGCGGTGTACACATTTCCAAGTTCATACAGATGGCGGTGTAGATATTTCCATGTTTTTAGACATTGCGGTGTAGATATTTCCATGTTTATACAGATTGCGGTGTAGATATTTCCATGTTTATACAGTTAGCGGTGTAGATATTTCCATCGTTATACAGATGGCGGTGAAGATATTTCCATGTTCATACAGATGGCGGTGTAGATATTTCCATGTTTACACAGATGACGGTCCAGATATTTCCATGTTTATACAGAAGGCGGTGTAGATATTTCCATGTTTATACAGATGGCTGTGTAGATATTTACATCTTTATACAAATGGCGGTGTAGATATTTCCATGTTTATATAGATGGCGGTGTAGATATTTCCATCTTTATACAGATGGCGGTGTAGGTATTTCCATGTTTATAGAGATGGCGGTGTAGATACTTCCATGTTTATAGAGATAGCGGTGTAGTTATTTCCATGTTAATAGGCATAGCGGTGTAGATATTTCCATGTTTATAGAGATGGCGGTGTAGATATTTCCATGTTTATAGAGATAGAGGTGTAGATATTTCCTTGTGTATACAGATAGTGGTGTAGATATTTCCATGTTTATAGAGATAGCGGTGTAGACATTGCCACGTTTATACAGATAGCGGTGTAGATATTTCCATGTTTATAGAGATGGCGGTGTAGATATTTCCATGTTTATACAGATGGCTGTGTAGATATTTCCATCTTTATACAGATGGTGGTTTAGATATTTCCATGTTTACACAGATAGCGGTGTAGATATTTCCATGTTTATACAGGTGGCGGTGTAGATATTTCCATGTTTATGGAGATGGCGGTGTAGATATTTCCATGTTTATAGAGATAACGGTGTAGTTATTTCCATGTTAATAGGCATAGCAGTGGAGATATTTCCATGTTTATAGAGACAGAGGTGTAGATGTTTCCTTGTTTATACAGATAGCGTTGTAGATATTTCCATGTTTATAGAGAAAGCGGTGTATACATTTTGACATTTATACAGATAGTGGGGTAGATATTTAAAGCTTCATACAGATGCTAGTGTAGATATTTCCATCCTTCTACAAATAGCGGTGTGGATATTTCCATGTTTGTACAGATGGCGATGTGGATATTTCCATCTTTATACAGATGGCGGTGTATATATTTCCATGTTCATAGAGATGGCGGTGAAGATATTTCCATGTTTATACAGATAGCAGTGTAGATATTTGCATGTTTATACAGATAGCTGTGTAGATATTTCCATCTTTATACAGATGGCGGTGTAGATATTTCCATGTTTATGCAGATGGCGGTGTAGATATTTCCATGTTTATAGAGATGGCCGTGTAGATATTTCCATGTTTAAAGAGATGATAGTGTAGATATTTCCATGTTTATAGAGATAGTGGTGTAGTTATTTCCATGTCAATAGGCATAGCAGTGTAGATGTTTCCATGTTTATAGATATAGAGGTGTAGATATTTCCTAGGTTAAACAGAAAGCGGTGTAGATATTTCCATGTGTATAGAGATAGCGGTGTAGACATTTCCACGTTTATACAGTAAGCGGTGTAGATATATCCATGTTCATAAAGATGGCGGTGTAGATGTTTCCATCCTTATACCGATAGCAGTGTAGATATTTCAATGTTTATACAGATGGCTGTGTAGATATTTCCATGTTTATGGAGATGGCGGTGTAGATATTTCCATGTTTATAGAGACAGAGGTGTAGATGTTTCCTTGTTTATAGAGATAGCGGTGTAGATATTTCCATGTTTATAGAGATAGCGGTGTAGCCGTTTCCAAATTTATACAGATGGCGGTGTAGATATTTAAAGGTTCATACAGATGGTGGTGTAGATATTTCCATCCTTATACAGATAGCACTGTAGATATTTCCATGTTTATACAGATGGCGGTGTAGGTATTTCCATCTTTATACAGATGGCGGTGTAGATATTTCCATGTTCATAGAGATGGCGGTGTAGATATTTCCATGTTTACAGAGATAGAGGTGTAGTTATTTCCCTGTTTATAGAGATAGCGGTGTAGATATTTACATGTTTATACAGATGGCGGTGTAGATATTTCCATCTCTATACAGAAGGCGGTGTACATATTTCCATGTTCATACAGATGGCGGTGTAGATAATTCCATGTTTTTAGACATGGCTGTGTAGATATTTCCATGTTTATACAGACAGCGGTGTAGATATTTCCATGTTTATACAGTTAGCTGTGTAGATATTTCCGTCGTTATACAGATGGCGGTGTAGATATTTCCAGGTTCATAGAGATGGCGGTGTAGATATTTCCAAGTTTATGCAGATGACGGCGTAGACATTTCCATATTTATACAGAAGGCGGTGTAGATATTTCCATGTTTATAGAGATGGCAGTGTAGATATTTCCATGTTTATACAGATAGCGGTGTAGATATTTCCATGTTTATACAGATAGCTGTGTAGATATTTACATCTTTTACAAATGGCGGTGTAGATATTTCCATGTTTATATAGATGGCGGTGTATATATTTCCATCTTTATAGACATGGCCGTGTAGATATTTCCATCTTTAAATAGATGATAGTGTAGATATTTCCATGTTTATAGAGATAGCGGTGTAGTTATTTCCATATAAATAGGCATAGCGGTGTAGATATTTCCATGTTTATAGAGATAGAGGTGTAGATATTTCCTAGGTTAAACAGATAGCGGTGTAGATATTTCAATGTTTATACAGATGGCTGTGTAAATATTTCCATGTTTATGGAGATGGTGGTGTAGATATTTCCATGTTTATAGAAACAGAGGTGTAGATATTTCCTTGTTTATACAGACAGCGGTGTAGATATTTCCATGTTTATAGAGATAGCGGTGTAGCGATTTCCAAATTTATACAGATGGCGGTGTAGATATTTAAAGGTTCGTACAGATGGTGGTGTAGATATTTCCATCCTTATACAGATAGCGGTGTAGATATTTCCATGTTTATACAGATGGCGGTGTAGATATATCCATCTTTATACAGATGGCGGTGTCGATATTTCCATGTTCATAGAGATGGCGGTGTAGATATTTCCATGTTTACAGAGATAGAGGTGTAGATATTTCCTTGTTTATAGAGATAGCGGTGTAGATATTTCCATGTTTATACAGATGGCGGTGTAGATATTTCCTTCTCTATACAGATGGCGGTGTACATATTTCCATGTTCATACAGATGGCGGTGTAGATATTTCCATGTTTTTAGACATGGCGGTGTAGATATTTCCATGTTTATACAGATAGCGGTGTAGATATTTCCATGTTTATACAGATGACGGTGTCGATATTTCCATGTTTATAGAGATGGGGGTGTAGATATTACCATATTTATAGAGATAGCGGTGTAGTTATTTCATGTAAATAGGCATAGCAGTGTAGATATTTCCATGTTTACAGAGACAGAGGTGTGGATGTTTCCTTGTTTATACAGATAGCGGTGTAGTTATTTCCATGTGTATAGAGATAGCAGTGTAGACATTTCCAAATTTATACAGATAGCGGTGTAGATATTTAAAGGTTCATACAGATGGTGGTGTAGATATTTCCATCCTTATACAGATAGCGGTGTAGATATTTCCATGTGTATACAAATGGCTGTGTTGATATTTCCATGATTATGGAGATGGCAGTGTAGATATTTCCATGTTTATAGAGATGGCGGTGTAGATTTTTCCTTGTTTATACAGATATCGGTGTAGATATTTCCATGTTTATAGAGATAGCGGTGTAGCCATTTCCAAATTTATACAGATAGCGGTGTAGATATTTAAAGGTTCATACAGATGGTGGTGTAGATATTTCCATCCTTATACAGATAGCACTGTAGATATTTCCATGTTTATACAGATGGCGGTGTAGGTATTTCCATCTTTATACAGATGGCGGTGTAGATATTTCCATGTTCATAGAGATGGCGGTGTAGATATTTCCATGTTTACAGAGATAGAGGTGTAGTTACTTCCCTGTTTATAGAGATAGCGGTGTAGATATTTACATGTTTATACAGATGGCGGTGTAGATATTTCCATCTCTATACAGAAGGCGGTGTACATATTTCCATGTTCATACAGATGGCGGTGTAGATAATTCCATGTTTTTAGACATGGCTGTGTAGATATTTCCATGTTTATACAGACAGCGGTGTAGATATTTCCATGTTTATACAGTTAGCTGTGTAGATATTTCCGTCGTTATACAGATGGCGGTGTAGATATTTCCAGGTTCATACAGATGGCGGTGTAGATATTTCCAAGTTTATGCAGATGACGGCGTAGACATTTCCATATTTATACAGAAGGCGGTGTAGATATTTCCATGTTTATAGAGATGGCAGTGTAGATATTTCCATGTTTATACAGATAGCGGTGTAGATATTTCCATGTTTATACAGATAGCTGTGTAGATATTTACATCTTTTACAAATGGCGGTGTAGATATTTCCATGTTTATATAGATGGCGGTGTATATATTTCCATCTTTATAGACATGGCCGTGTAGATATTTCCATCTTTAAATAGATGATAGTGTAGATATTTCCATGTTTATAGAGATAGCGGTGTAGTTATTTCCATATAAATAGGCATAGCGGTGTAGATATTTCCATGTTTATAGAGATAGAGGTGTAGATATTTCCTAGGTTAAACAGATAGCGGTGTAGAAATTTCAATGTTTATACAGATGGCTGTGTAAATATTTCCATGTTTATGGAGATGGTGGTGTAGATATTTCCATGTTTATAGAAACAGAGGTGTAGATATTTCCTTGTTTATACAGACAGCGGTGTAGATATTTCCATGTTTATAGAGATAGCGGTGTAGCGATTTCCAAATTTATACAGATGGCGGTGTAGATATTTAAAGGTTCGTACAGATGGTGGTGTAGATATTTCCATCCTTATACAGATAGCGGTGTAGATATTTCCATGTTTATACAGATGGCGGTGTAGATATATCCATCTTTATACAGATGGCGGTGTCGATATTTCCATGTTCATAGAGATGGCGGTGTAGATATTTCCATGTTTACAGAGATAGAGGTGTAGATATTTCCTTGTTTATAGAGATAGCGGTGTAGATATTTCCATGTTTATACAGATGGCGGTGTAGATATTTCCTTCTCTATACAGATGGCGGTGTACATATTTCAATGTTCATACAGATGGCGGTGTAGATATTTCCATGTTTTTAGACATGGCGGTGTAGATATTTCCATGTTTATGCAGATAGCGGTGTAGATATTTCCATGTTTATACAGATGACGGTGTAGATATTTCCATGTTTATACAGATGGCAGTGTAGGTATTTCCATGTTTATAGAGATGGGGGTGTAGATATTACCATATTTATAGAGATAGCGGTGTAGTTATTTCATGTAAATAGGCATAGCAGTGTAGATATTTCCATGTTTATAGAGACAGAGGTGTGGATGTTTCCTTGTTTATACAGATAGCGGTGTAGTTATTTCCATGTGTATAGAGATAGCAGTGTAGACATTTCCAAATTTATACAGATAGCGGTGTAGATATTTAAAGGTTCATACAGATGGTGGTGTAGATATTTCCATCCTTATACAGATAGCGGTGTAGATATTTCCATGTGTATACAAATGGCTGTGTAGATATTTCAATGATTATGGAGATGGCAGTGTAGATATTTCCATGTTTATAGAGATGGCGGTGTAGATTTTTCCTTGTTTATACAGATATCGGTGTAGATATTTCCATGTTTATAGAGATAGCGGTGTAGCCATTTCCAAATTTATACAGATAGCGGTGTAGATATTTAAAGGTTCATACAGATGGTGGTGTAGATATTTCCATCCTTATACAGATAACGGTGTAGATATTTCCATCTTTATACAGATGGCGGTGTAGGTATTTCCATCTTTATACAGATGGTGGTGTAGATATTTCCATGTTCATAGAGATGGTGGTGTAGATATTTCCATGTTTACAGAGATAGAGGTGTAGATATTTCCATGTTTATAGAGATACCGTTGTAGATATTTCCATGTTTATACAGATGGCGGTGTAGATATTTCCATATCTCTACAGACGGCGGTGTACACATTTCCAAGTTCATACAGATGGCGGTGTAGATATTTCCATGTTTTTAGACATTGCGGTGTAGATATTTCCATGTTTATACAGATTGCGG
Source organism: Gorilla gorilla gorilla (assembly GCF_029281585.2). Lineage (NCBI taxonomy): Eukaryota > Metazoa > Chordata > Mammalia > Primates > Hominidae > Gorilla > Gorilla gorilla. Next base: position 196,043,788 of record NC_073229.2, read on the forward strand.
TGTAGATATTTCCATGTTTATACAGTTAGCGGTGTAGATATTTCCATCGTTATACAGATGGCGGTGAAGATATTTCCATGTTCATACAGATGGCGGTGTAGATATTTCCATGTTTACACAGATGACGGTCCAGATATTTCCATGTTTATACAGAAGGCGGTGTAGATATTTCCATGTTTATACAGATGGCTGTGTAGATATTTACATCTTTATACAAATGGCGGTGTAGATATTTCCATGTTTATATAGATGGCGGTGTAGATATTTCCATCTTTATACAGATGGCGGTGTAGGTATTTCCATGTTTATAGAGATGTCGGTGTAGATATTTCCATGTTTATAGAGATAGCGGTGTAGTTATTTCCATGTAAATAGGCATAGCGGTGAAGATATTTCCATGTTTATTGAGATAGCGGTGTAGACATTTCCACATTTATACAGTAAGCGGTGTAGATATATCCATGTTCATACAGATGGCGGTGTAGATGTTTCCATCCTTATACCGATAGCAGTGTAGATATTTCAATGTTTATACAGATAGCTGTGTAGATATTTCCATGTTTATGGAGATGGCGGTGTAGATATTTCCATCTTTATACAGATGGCGGTGTTGTTATTTCCATGTTTATAGAGATGGCGTTGTAGATATTTCCATGTTTATAGAGATAGCGGTGTAGTTATTTCCATGTTAATAGGCATAGCATTGTAGATATTTCCATGTTTATGGAGATGGCGGTGTAGATATTTCCATGTTTATAGAGATAGCTTTGTAGATATTTCCTTGTTTATACAGATAGCGGTGTAGATATTTCCATGTTTATAGAGATAGCGGTGTAGACATTGCCACATTTATAGAGATAGCGGTGTAGATATTTCCATGTTTATAGAGATGGCGGTGTAGATATTTCCATGTTTATACAAATGGCTGTGTAGATATTTCCATCTTTATACAGATGGTGGTGTAGATATTTCTATACTTATACAGATAGCGGTGTAGATATTTCCATGTTTATACGGATGGCGGTGTAGATATTTCCAAGTTTATAGAGATGGCGGTGTAGATATTTCCATGTTTATAGAGATAACGATGTAGTTATTTCCATGTTAATAGGCATAGCGGTGTAGATATTTCCATGTTTATAGAGACAGAGGTGTAGATATTTCCTTGTTTATACAGATAGCGTTGTAGATATTTCCATGTTTATAGAGATAGCGGTGTAGATATTTCCATGTTTATACAGATAGCAGTGTAGATATTTAAAGGTTCATACAGATGGTGGTGTAGATATTTCCATCCTTATACAGATAGCCGTGTAGATATTTCCATGTTTATACAGATGGCTGTGTAGACATTTCCATGATTATGGAGACGGCGTTGTAGATATTTCCATGTTTATAGAGATGGCGGTGTAGATGTTTCCTTGTTTATACAGATAGCGGTGTAGATATTTCCATGTTTATAGAGATACCGGTGTAGCCATTTCCAAATGTATACAGATAGCGGTGTAGATATTTAAAGGTTCATACAGATGGTGGGGTAGATATTTCCATCCTTATACAGATAGCGGTGTAGATATTTCCATGTTCATAGAGATGGCAGTGTAGATATTTCCATGTTTACGTAGATAGAGGTGTAGATATTTCCTTGTTTATAGAGATACCGGTGTAGATATTTCCATGTTTATACAGATGGAGGTGTAGATATTTCCATATATTTACAGACGGCGGTGTACATATTTCCAAGTTCATACAGATGGCGGTGTAGATATTTCCATGTTTTTAGACATGGCGGTGTAGCTATTTCCATGTTTATACAGATAGCGGTGTAGATATTTCCATATTTATACAGTTAGCTGTGTAGATATTTCCATCGTTATACAGATGGCGTTGAAGATATTTCCATACTCATACAGATGGCAGTGTAGATATTTCCATGTTTACACAGATGACAGTGTAGATATTTCCATGTTTATACAGAAGGCGGTGTAGATATTTCCATCTTTATAGAGATGGCGGTATAGATATTTCCATGTTTATACAGATAGCTGTGTAGATATTTCCATGTTTATACTGATAGCTGTGTAGATATTTACATCTTTATACAAATGGTGGTGTAGATATTTCCATGTTTATATAGATGGCAGTGTAGATATTTCCATCTTTATACAGATGGCGGTGTAGATATTTCCATGTTCATAGAGATGGCGGTGTAGATATTTCCATGTTTATACAGATAGCAGTGTAGATATTTGCTTGTTTATAGAGAGAGCGGTGTAGATATTTCCATGTCAATAGGCATAGCAGTGTAGATGTTTCCATGTTTATAGAGATAGAGGTATAGATATTTCCTAGGTTAAAGAGATAGCGGTGTAGATATTTCCATGTTTATAGAGATAGCGGTGTAGACATTTCCACGTTTATACAGTAAGCGGTGTAGATATATCCATGTTCATACAGATGGCGGTGTAGATGTTTCCATCCTTATACAGATAGCGGTGTAGATATTTCAATGTTTATACAGATGGCTGTGTAGATATTTCCATGTTTATGGGGATGGCGGTGTAGATATTTCCATGTTTATAGAGACAGAGGTGTAGATGTTTCCTTGTTTATACAGATAGCGGTGTAGATATTTCCATGTTTATAGAGATAGCGGTGTAGCCATTTCCAAATTTATACAGATGGCGGTGTAGATATTTAAAGGTTCATACAGATGGTGATGTAGATATTTCCATCCTTATACAGATAGCAGTGTAGATATTTCCATGTATATACAGATGGCGGTGTAGATATTTCCATCTTTATACAGATGGCGGTGTAGATATTTCCATGTTCATAGAGATGGCGGTGTAGATATTTCCATGTTTACAGAGATAGAGGTGTAGATATTTCCTTGTTTATAGAGATAGCGGTGTAGATATTTACATGTTTATACAGATGGCGGTGTAGATATTTCCATCTCTATACAGATTTCGGTGTACATATTTCCATGTTCATACAGATGGCGGTGTAGATATTTCCATGTTTATACAGACAGCGGTGTAGATATTTCCATGTTTATACAGTTAGCTGTGTAGATATTTAAATCGTTATACAGATGGCGGTGTAGATATTTCCAGGTTCATACAGATGGCGGTGTAGATATTTCCAAGTTTATGCAGATGACGGTGTAGACATTTCCATGTTTATACAGAAGGCGGTGTAGATACTTCCATGTTTATACAGATAGCTGTGTAGATATTTACATCTTTTACAAATGGCGGTGTAGATATTTCCATGTTTATATAGATGGCGGTGTATATATTTCCATCTTTATACAGATGGCGGTGTAGGTATTTCCATGTTTATAGAGATGGCGTTGTAGATATTTCCATGTTTATAGAGATAGCAGTGTAGTTATTTCCATGTTAATAGGCATAGCCGTGTAGATATTTCCATGTTTATAGAGATACCGGTGTAGATATTTCCATGTTTATAGAGATAGCGGTGTAGATATTTCCTTGTTTATACAGATAGCGGTGTAGATATTTCCATGTTTATAGAGATAGCGGTGTAGACATTGCCACGTTTATAGAGATGGCTGTGTAGATATTTCCATGTTTATAGAGATGGCGGTGTAGATATTTCCATGTTTATGCAGATGGTTGTGTAGATATTTCCATCTTTATACAGATGGTGCTGTAGATATTTCCATCCTTATACAGATAGCGGTGTAGATATTTCCATGTTTATACAGATGGCGGTGTAGACATTTCCATGATTATGGAGACGGCGTTGTAGATATTTCCATGTTTATAGAGATGGCGGTGTAGATGTTTCCTTGTTTATACAGATAGCGGTGTAGATATTTCCATGTTTATAGAGATACCGGTGTAGCCATTTCCAAATTTATACAGATAGCGGTGTAGATATTTAAAGGTTCATACAGATGGTGGGGTACATATTTCCATCCTCATACAGATAGCGGTGTAGATATTTCCATGTTTTTACAGATGGCGGTGTAGATATTTCCATCTTTATAGAGATGTTGGTGTAGATATTTCCATGTTCATAGAGATAGCAGTGTAGATATTTCCATGTTTACGGAGATAGAGGTGTAGATATTTCCTTGTTTATAGAGATAGCGGTGTAGATATTTCCATGTTTAGACACATGGAGGTGTAGATATTTCCATATATCTACAGACGGCGGTGTACATATTTCCAAATTCATACAGATGGCGGTGTAGATATTTCCATGTTTTTAGACATGGCGGTGTAGATATTTCCATGTTTATACAGATAGCGGTGTAGATATTTCCATGTTTATACAGTTAGCTGTGTAGATATTTCCATCGTTATACAGATGGCGGTGAAGATATTTCCATGCTCATACAGATGGCAGTGTAGATATTTCCATGTTTACACAGATGACAGTGTAGATATTTCCATGTTTATACAGAAGGCGGTGTAGATATTTCCATCTTTATAGAGATGGCGGTATAGATATTTCCATGTTTATACAGATAGCTGTGTAGATATTTCCATGTTTATACTGATAGCTGTGTAGATATTTACATCTTTATACAAATGGCGGTGTAGATATTTCCATGTTTATATAGATGGCAGTGTAGATATTTCCATCTTTATACAGATGGCGGTGTAGATATTTCCATGTTCATAGAGATGGCGGTGTAGATATTTCCATGTTTATACAGATAGCAGTGTAGATATTTGCATGTTTATACAGATAGCTGTGTAGATATTTCCATCTTTATACAGATGGCGGTGTAGATATTTCCATGTTTATGCAGATGGCGGTGTAGATATTTCCATGTTTATAGAGATGGCCGTGTAGATATTTCCATGTTTAAAGAGATGATAGTGTAGATATTTCCATGTTTATAGAGAGAGCGGTGTAGTTATTTCCATGTCAATAGGCATAGCAGTGTAGATGTTTCCATGTTTATAGAGATAGAGGTATAGATATTTCCTAGGTTAAACAGATAGCGGTGTAGATATTTCCATGTTTATAGAGATAGCGGTGTAGACATTTCCACGTTTATACAGTAAGCGGTGTAGATATATCCATGTTCATACAGATGGCGGTGTAGTTGTTTCCATCCTTATACAGATAGCGGTGTAGATATTTCAATGTTTATACAGAAGGCTGTGTAGATATTTCCATGGTTATGGGGATGGCGGTGTAGATATTTCCATGTTTATAGAGACAGAGGTGTAGATATTTCCATGTTTATAGAGATGGCCGTGTAGATATTTCCATGTTTAAAGAGATGATAGTGTAGATATTTCCATGTTTATAGAGAGAGCGGTGTAGTTATTTCCATGTCAATAGGCTTAGCAGTGTAGATGTTTCCATGTTTATAGAGATAGAGGTATAGATATTTCCTAGGTTAAACAGATAGCGGTGTAGATATTTCCATGTTTATAGAGATACCGGTGTAGCCATTTCCAAATTTATACAGATAGCGGTGTAGATATTTAAAGGTTCATACAGATGGTGGGGTAGATATTTCCATCCTCATACAGATAGCGGTGTAGATATTTCCATGTTTTTACAGATGGCGGTGTAGATATTTCCATCTTTATAGAGATGTTGGTGTAGATATTTCCATGTTCATAGAGACAGAGGTGTAGATGTTTCCTTGTTTATACAGATAGCGGTGTAGATATTTCCATGTTTATAGAGATAGCGGTGTAGCCATTTCCAAATTTATGCGGATGGCGGTGTAGATATTTAAAGGTTCATACAGATGGTGGTGTAGATATTTCCATCCTTATACAGATAGCAGTGTAGATATTTCCATGTATATACAGATGGCGGTGTAGATATTTCCATCTTTTTACAGATGGCGGTGTAGATATTTCCATGTTCATAGAGATGGCGGTGTAGATATTTCCATGTTTACAGAGATAGAGGTGTAGATATTTTCTTGTTTATAGAGATACCGGTGTAGAAATCTGCATGTTTATACAGATGTCTGTGTAGATATTTCCATCTTTATACAGATGGTGGTGTAGGTATTTCCATGTTTACACAGATAGCGGTGTAGATATTTCCATGTTTATACTGATAGCGGTGCAGATATTTCCATGTTTATAGAGATGGCGGTGTAGATATTTCCATGTTTATAGAGACAGAGGTGTAGATATTTCCTTGTTTATACAGATAGCGTTGCAGATATTTCCATGCTTATAGAGATAGCAGTGTAGACATTTCCACATTTATACAGATAGTGGTGTAGATATTTAAAGCTTCATACAGATGCTGGGGTAGATATTTCCATCCTTATACAGATAGCGGTGTAGATATTTCCATGTTTGTACAGATGGCGGTGTCGATATTTCCATCTTTATACAGATGGCGGTGTAGATATTTCCATGTTCATAGAGATGGCGGTGTAGATATTTCCATGTTTATACAGATAGCGGTGTAGATATTTCCATGTTTATACAGATAGCTGTGTAGATATTTCCATCTTTATACAGATGGCGGTGTAGATATTTCCATGTTTATACAGATAGCAGTGTAGATATTTCCATGTTTATAGAGATGGCCGTGTAGATATTTCCATGTTTATAGAGATAGAGGTGTAGATATTTCCTAGTTTAAATAGATAGCGGTGTAGATATTTCCATGTTTATAGAGATAGCTGTGTAGATATTTACATCTTTATACAAATGGCGGTGTAGACCTTTTCTCGTTTATACAGTAAGCGGTGTAGATATATCCATGTTCATACAGATGGCGTTGTAGATATTTCCATCCTTATACAGATAGCAGTGTAGATATTTCCATGTTTATACAGATGGCCGTGTAGATATTTCCATCTTTATACAGATGGCGGTGTAGATATTTCCATGTTCATAGAGATGTCGGTGTAGATATTTCCGTGTTTACAGAGATAGAGGTGTAGATATTTCCTTGTTTATAGAGATAGCGGTGTAGATATTTCCATGTTTATACAGATGGCGGTGTAGATATTTCCATCTCTATACAGATGGCGGTGTACATTTTTCCATGTCCATGCAGAAGGCAGTGTAGATATTTCGATGTTTATAGAGATGGCAGTGTAGATATTTCCATGTTTATACAGAAAGCGGAGTAGGTTTTTCCATGTTTATACAGATAGCTGTGTAGATATTTACATCTTTATACAAATGGCGGTGTAGATATTTCCATGTTTATATAGATGGCGGTGTAGATATTTCCATCTTTATACAGATGTCCTTGTAGGTATTTCCATGTTTATAGAGATGGCGGTGTAGATATTTCCATGTTTATAGAGATAGCGGTGTAGTTATTTCCATGTTAATAGGCATAGCGGTGTAGATATTTCCATGTTTATAGAGATGGCGGTGTTGATATTTCCATGTTTATAGAGATAGAGGTGTAGATATTTCCTTGTTTATACAGATAGCGTTGTAGATATTTCCATGATTATAGAGATAGCGGTGTAGACATTTCCACGTTTATACAGATAACGGTGTAGATATTTCCATGTTTATAGAGATGGCGGTGTAGATATTTCCATGTTTATACAGATGTCTGTGTAGATATTTCCATCCTTATACAGATGGTGGTGTAGGTATTTCCATGTTTACACAGATAGCGGTGTAGATATTTCCATGTTTATACAGATAGCGGTGCAGATATTTCCATGTTTATAGAGATGGCGGTGTAGATATTTCCATGTTTATAGGGATAACGGTGTAGTTATTTCCATGTTAATAGGCATAGCGGTGTAGATATTTCCATGTTTATAGAGACAGAGGTGTAGATATTTCCTTGTTTATACAGATAGCGTTGCAGATATTTCCATGTTTATAGAGATAGCGGTGTAGACATTGCCACGTTTATACTGATAGCGGTGTAGATATTTCCAAGTTTATAGAGATTGCGGTGTGGATATTTCCATGTTTATAGAGATGGCTGTGTAGATATTTCCCTCTTTATACAGATGGTGGTGTAGATATTTCCATCCTTATACAGATAGCGGTGTAGATATTTCCATGTTTATACAGATGGCGGTGTAGATATTTCCATGTTTATAGAGATATCGGTGTAGACATTTCCACATTTATACAGATAGTGGTGTAGATATTTAAATGTTCATACAGATGCTGGCGTAGATATTTCCATCCTTATACAGATAGCGGTGTAGATATTTCCATGTTTGTACAGATGGCGGTGTAGATAATTCCATCTTTATACAAATGGCGGTGTAGGTATTTCCATGTTCATAGAGATGGCAGTGTAGATATTTCCATGTTTATACAGATAGCGGTGTAGATATTTCCATATTTATACAGATGGCGGTGTAGATATTTCCATGTTTATAGAGATGGCCGTGTAGATATTTCCATGTTTAAAGAGATGACAGTGTAGGTATTTCCATGTTTATAGAGATAGCGGAGTATTTATTTCCATGTAAATAGGCAGAGCGGTGTAGATATTTCCTTGTTTATAGAGATAGAAGTGTAGATATTTCCTAGTATAAACAGATAGCGGTGTAGATATTTCCATGTTTATAGAGATCGCTGTGTAGACATTTCCAAGTTTATACAGTAAACGGTGTAGATATATCCATGTTCATACAGATGGCGGTGTAGATATTTCCATCCTTATACAGATAGCGGTGTAGATATTTCCATGTTTATACAGATAGCTGTGTAGATTTTTACATCTTTATACAAATGTCAGTGTAGATATTTCCATGTTTATATAGATGGCGGTGTAGATATTTCCATCTTTATACAGATGTCCGTGTAGGTATTTCCATGTTTATAGAGATGGCGGTGTAGATATTTCCATGTTTATAGAGATAGCGGTGTAGTTATTTCCATGTTAATAGGCATAGCGGTGTAGATATTTCCATGTTTATGGAGATGGCGGTGTAGATATTTCCATGTTTATAGAGATAGCGGTGTAGATATTTCCTTGTTTATACAGATAGCGGTGTAGATATTTCCATGTTTATAGAGATGGTGGTGTAGATATTTCCATGTTTTTACATATGGCTGTGTAGATATTTCCAAGTTTATAGAGATAGTGGTGTAGTTATTTCCATGTTTATACAGATGGCTGTGTAGATATTTCCATCTTTATACAGATGGTGGTGTAGATATTTCCATCCTTATACAGATAGCGGTGTAGATATTTCCATGTTTATACAGATAGCTGTGTACATATTTCCATCTTAATACATATGGCGGTGTAGATATTTCCATGTTTATACAGATGGCTGTGTAGATATTTCCATTTTTATAGATATGGCCGTGTAGATATTTCCATGTTTAAAGAGATGACAGTGTAGATATTTCCATGTTTATACAGATAGCAGTGTAGATATTTCCATGTTTGTACAGATGGCGGTGTAGATATTTCCATCTTTATACAGATGGCGGTGTTGATATTTAAATGTTCATAGAGATGGCGGTGTAGATATTTCCATCTTTATACAGATGGTGGTGTAGATATTTCCATGCTTATACAGATAGCAGTGTAGATATTTCCATGTTTATACAGATGGCGTTGTAGATATTTCCATGTTTATAGAGATGGCGGTGTAGATATTTCCATGTTTATAGAGATAACGGTGTAGTTATTTCAATGTTAATAGGCATAGTGGTGTAGATATTTCCATGTTTATAGAGACAGAGTAGTAGATATTTCCTTGTTTACACAGATAGCGGTGTAGATATTTCCATGTTTATAGAGATAGCGGTGTAGACATTTCCACATTTATACAGATAGTGGTGTAGATATTTAAATGTTCATACAGATGGTGGTGTGGATATATCCATCCTTATACAGATAGCCGTGTAGATATTTCCATGTTTGTACAGATGGCGGTGTAGATATTTCCATCTTTATACAGATGGCGGTGTAGGTATTTCCATGTTCATAGAGATGGCAGTGTAGATATTTCCATGTTTATACAGATAGCGGTGTTGATATTTCCATATTTATACAGATGGCAGTGTAGATATTTCCATGTTTATAGAGATGGCCGTGTAGATATTTCCATGTTTAAAGAGATGACAATGTAGATATTTCCATGTTTATAGAGATAGCGGAGTAGTTATTTTCATGTAAATAGGCATAGCGTTGTAGATATTTCCTTGTTTATAGAGATAGAGGTGTAGATATTTCCTAGTTTAAACAGATAGCGGTGTAGATATTTCCATGTTTATAGAGATCGCTGTGTAGACATTTCCACGTTTATACAGTAAGCGGTGTAGATATATCCATGTTCATACAGATGGCGGTGGAGATATTTCCATCCTTATACAGATAGCGGTGTACATATTTCCATATTTATACAGATGGCTGTGTAGATATTTCCATGTTTATGGAGATGGCGGTGTAGATATTTTCATGTTTTTAGACATGGCGGTGTAGATATTTCCATGTTTATACAGATAGCGGTGTACATATTTCCATGTTTATACAGTTAACTGTGTAGATATTTCCATCGTTATACAGATGGCGGTGAAGATATTTCCATGTTCATACAGATGGCGGTGTAGATATTTCCATGTTTATACAGATGGCGGTGTAGATATTTCCATGTTTATAGAGATGGCCGTGTAGATATTTCCATGTTTAAAGAGATGACAGTGTAGATATTTCCATGTTTATAGAGATTGCGGTGTAGTTATTTCCATGTAAATAGGCATAGCGGTGTAGATATTTCCTTGTTTATAGAGATAGAGGTGTAGATATTTCCTAGTTCAAACAGATAGCAGTGTAGAAATTTCCTTGTTTATAGAGATAGCGGTGTAGACATTTCCACGTTTATACAGATAGCGGTGTAGATATTTCCATGTTTATAGAGATGGCGGTGTAGGTATTTCCATGTTTCTACAGATGGCTGTGTAGATATTTCCATCTTTATACAGATGGTGGTGTAGATATTTCCATGTTTACACAGATAGCGGTGTAGATATTTCCATGTGTATGCAGATGGCGGTGTAGTAATTTCCATGTTTATAGAGATGGCGGTGTAGATATTTCCATGTTTATAGAGATAGCGGTGTAGTTATTTCCATGTAAATAGGCTTAGCGGTGTAGATATTTCCATGTTTATAGAGATAGAGGTGTAGATATTTCCTAGTTTAAACACATAGCGGTGTAGATATTTCCATGTTTATAGAGATAGCGGTGTAGACATTTCCACGTTTATACAGTAAGCGGTGTAGATATATCCATGTTCATACAGATGGTGGTGTAGATATTTCCACCCTTATACAGATAGCAGTGTAGATATTTTCATGTTTATACAGTTAGCTGTGTAGATATTTCCATCGTTATACAGATGGCGGTGTAGATATTTCCAAGTTTATACAGATAGTTGTGTAGATATTTCCATGTTTATACAGATAGCTGTGTATATGTTTACATCTTTATACAAATGGCAGTGTAGATATTTCCATGTTTATACAGATGGCGGTGTAGATATTTCCATCTTTATACAGATGGCGGTGTAGGTATTTCCATGTTTATAGAGATGGCGTTGTAGATATTTCCATGTTTATAGAGATATCGGTGTAGTTATTTCAATGTTAATAGGCATAGCGGTGTAGATATATCCTTGTTAAGGGAGATAAAGGTGTAGATATTTCCATGTTTATACAGTTAGCTGTGTAGATATTTCCATCTTTATACAGATGGTGGTGTAGATATTTCCATGTTTACACAGATAGCGGTGTAGATATTTCCATGTTTATACTGATGGCGGTGTAGATATTTCCATGTTTATGGAGATGGCGGTGTAGATATTTCCATGTTTATAGAGATAACGGTGTAGTTATTTCCATGTAAATAGGCATACCGGTGTAGATATTTCCATGTTTATAGAGACAGAGGTGTAAATGTTTCCTTGTTTATACAGATAGCGTTGTAGATATTTCCATGTTTATAGAGAAACCGGTGTAGACATTTCCACATTTATACAGATAGTGGTGTAGATATTTAAAGCTTCATACAGATGCTGGTGTTGATATTTCCATCCTTCTACAGATAGCGGTGTAGATATTTCCATGTTTGTACAGATGGCGGTGTGGATATTTCCATCTTTATACAGATTGTGGTGTATATATTTCCATGTTTATAGAGATGACTGTGTAGATATTTCCATGTTTATGGAGATGGCGGTGTAGATATTTCCATGTTTATAGAGATAACGGTGTAGTTATTTCAATGTTAATAGGCATAGCGGTGTAGATATTTCCATGTTTATAGAGACAGAGGTGTAGATATTTCCTTGTTTATACAGATAGCGGTGTAGATATTTCCTTGTTTATAGAGATAGTGGTGTAGACATTTCCACATTTATACAGATAGTGGTGTAGATATTGAAAGGTTCATGCAGATGGTGGTGTAGATATTTCCATTCCTATACAGATAGCGGTGTACATATTTCCATGTTTATACAGATGGTGGTGTAGATATTTCCATCTTTTTACAGATGGCGGTGTAGATATTTCCATGATCATAGAGATGGCGGTGTAGATATTTCCATGTTTACAGAGATAGAGGAGTAGATATTTCCTTGTTTATAGAGATACCGGTGTAGACATTTCCATGTTTATACAGATGGACAGATGGCGGTGTAGATATTTCCATATCTACACAGATGGCGGTGTACATATTTCCAAGTTCATACAGATGGCGGTGTAGATATTTAAATGTTTTTAGACATGGCGGTGTAGTTATTTTCATGTTTATACAGATAGCGGTGTAGATATTTCCATGTTTATAGAGATGGCGGTGTAGATATTTCCATGTTTACAGAGATAGAGGTGTAGATATTTCCTTGTTTATACAGATACCGGTGTACACATTTCCATGTTTATACAGATGGACAGATGGCGGTGTAGATATTTCCATATCTACACAGATGGCGGTGTACATATTTCCAAGTTCATACAGATGGCGGTGTAGATATTTAAATGTTTTTAGACATGGCGGTGTAGTTATTTTCATGTTTATACAGATAGCGGTGTAGATATTTCCATGTTTATAGGGATGGCGGTGTAGATATTTCCTTCTTAATACAGATGGTGGTGTAGATATTTGCATTCTTATACAGATAGTGGTGTAGATATTTCCATGTTTGAAGAGATGACAGTGTAGATATTTCCATGTTTATAGAGATAGCTGTGTAGTTATTTCCATGTAAATAGGCATAGTGGTGTAGATATTTCCTTGTTTATCGAGATAGAGGTGTAAAAGTTTCCTAGTGTAAACAGATAGCGGTGTAGGTATTTCCATGTTTATAGAGATTGCGGTGTAGACATTTCCACGTTTATACAGTAAGTGGTGTAGATATATCCATGTTCATAGAGATGGCGGTGTAGATATTTCCATTCTTATACAGATAGCGGTGTAGATATTTCCATGTTTGTACAGATGGCTGTGTAGATATTTCCATGTTTATGGAGATGGCCGTGTAGATATTTCCAAGTTTATAGAGACAGAGGTGTAGATGTTTCCTTGTTTATACAGATAGCGGTGTAGATATTTCCATGTTTATAGAGATAGCGGTGTAGCCATTTCCAAATTTATACAGATAGCGGTGTAGATAATTAAAGGTTCATACAGATGGTGGTGTAGATCTTTCCATCCTTATACAGATAGCAGTGTAGATATTTCCATGTTTATAGAGATAGCGGTGTAGCCATTTCCAAATTTATACAGATAGCGGTGTAGACAATTAAAAGTTCATACAGATGGTGGTGTAGATCTTTCCATCCTTATACAGATAGCGGTGTAGATATTTCCATGTTTATACAGATGGCGTTGTAGATATTTCCATCTTTATACAGATGGCGATGTAGATATTTCCATGTTCATAGAGATGGCGGTGTAGATATTTCCATGTTTACAGAGATAGAGGTGTAGATATTTCCTTGTTTACAGAGATACCGGTGTAGATATTTCCATGTTTATACAGATGGCGGTGTAGATATTTCCATATCTACACAGATGGCGGTGTACATGTTTCCAAGTTCATACAGATGGCGGTGTAGATATTTCCATGTTTTTAGACATGGAGGTGTAGATATTTCCATGTTTTTACAGATAGTGGTGTAGATATTTCCATGTTTATACAGTTAGCTGTGTAGACATTTCCATCGTTATACAGATGGCGGTGAAGATATTTCCATGTTCATACAGATGGCAGTGTAGATATTCCCATGTTTATACAGATGGCGGTGAAGATATTTCCATGTTCATACAGATGGCAGTGTAGATATTTCCATGTTTATACAGATGGCGGTGTAGATATTTCCATGTTTATAGAGATGGCCGTGTAGATATTTCCATGTTTAAAGAGATGACAGTGTAGATATTTGCATGTTTATAGAGATAGCGGTGTAGTTATTTCCATGTAAATAGGCATAGCGGTGTAGATATTTCCTTGTTTATAGAGATAGAGGTGTAGATATTTCCTAGTTTAAACAGATAGCGGTATAGATATTTCCATGTTTATAGAGATCGCGGTGTAGACATTTCCACGTTTATACAGTAAGCGGTGTAGATATTTCCATGTTCATACAGATCGCAGTGTAGATATTTCCATCCTTATACAGATAGCGGTGTAGATATTTCCATGTTTATAGAGATAGCGGTGTAGCCATTTCCAAATTTATACAGATAGCGGTGTAGATACTTAAAGGTTCATACAGATGGTGGTGTAGATATTTCCATCCTTATACAGATAGCGGTGTACATATTTCCATGTTTATACAGATGGCAGTGTAGATATTTCCATCTTTATACAGACGGCGGTGTAGATATTTCCATGTTCGTAGAGATGGCGGTGTAGATATTTCCATGTTTACAGAGATACAGGAATAGATATTTCCTTGTTTATAGAGATAGCGGTGTAGATATTTCCATGCTTATACAGATGGCGGTGTAGATATTTCCATATCTATACAGATAGTGGTGTACATATATCCAAGTTCATACAGATGGTGGTGTAGATATTTCCATGTTTTTAGACATGGCGGTGTAGATATTTCCATGTTTATACAGATAGCGGTGTAGGTATTTCCATGTTTATACAGTTAGCTGTGTAGACATTTCCATCGTTACACAGATGGCGGTGAAGATATTTCCATGTTCATACAGATGGCGGTTTAGATATTTCCATGTTTACACAGATGACGGTGTAGATATTTCCATGTTTATACAGAAGGTGGTGTAGATATTTCCATGTTTATAGAGATGGCGGTATAGATATTTCCATGTTTATACAGATAGCGGTTTAGATATTTCCATGTTTATACTGATAGCTGTGTAGATATTTACATCTTTATACAAATGGCGGTGTAGATATTTCCATGTTTATATAGATGGCGGTGTAGATATTTCCATCTTTATACAGATGGCGGTGTAGGTATTTCCATGTTTATAGAGATGGCGGTGTAGATACTTCCATGTTTATAGAGATAGCGGTGTAGTTATTTCCATGTTAATAGGCATAGCGGTGTAGATATTTCCATGTTTATAGAGATGGCGGTGTAGATATTTCCATGTTTATAGAGATAGAGGTGTAGATATTTCCTTGTGTATACAGATAGTGGTGTAGATATTTCCATGTTTATAGAGATAGCGGTGTAGACATTGCCACGTTTATACAGATAGCGGTGTAGATATTTCCATGTTTATAGAGATGGCGGTGTAGATATTTCCATGTTTATACAGATGGCTGTGTAGATATTTCCATCTTTATACAGATGGTGGTTTAGATATTTCCATGTTTACACAGATAGCGGTGTAGATATTTCCATGTTTATACAGGTGGCGGTGTAGATATTTCCATGTTTATGGAGATGGCGGTGTAGATATTTCCATGTTTATAGAGATAACGGTGTAGTTATTTCCATGTTAATAGGCATAGCAGTGGAGATATTTCCATGTTTATAGAGACAGAGGTGTAGATGTTTCCTTGTTTATACAGATAGCGTTGTAGATATTTCCATGTTTATAGAGAAAGCGGTGTATACATTTTGACATTTATACAGATAGTGGGGTAGATATTTAAAGCTTCATACAGATGCTAGTGTAGATATTTCCATCCTTCTACAAATAGCGGTGTAGATATTTCCATGTTTGTACAGATGGCGATGTGGATATTTCCATCTTTATACAGATGGCGGTGTATATATTTCCATGTTCATAGAGATGGCGGTGTAGATATTTCCATGTTTATACAGATAGCAGTGTAGATATTTGCATGTTTATACAGATAGCTGTGAAGATATTTCCATCTTTATACAGATGGCGGTGTAGATATTTCCATGTTTATGCAGATGGCGGTGTAGATATTTCCATGTTTATAGAGATGGCCGTGTAGATATTTCCATGTTTAAAGAGATGATAGTGTAGATATTTCCATGTTTATAGAGATAGTGGTGTAGTTATTTCCATGTCAATAGGCATAGCAGTGTAGATATTTCCATGTTTATAGATATAGAGGTGTAGATATTTCCTAGGTTAAACAGAAAGCGGTGTAGATATTTCCATGTGTATAGAGATAGCGGTGTAGACATTTCCACGTTTATACAGTAAGCGGTGTAGATATATCCATGTTCATAAAGATGGCGGTGTAGATGTTTCCATCCTTATACCGATAGCAGTGTAGATATTTCAATGTTTATACAGATGGCTGTGTAGATATTTCCATGTTTATGGAGATGGCGGTGTAGATATTTCCATGTTTATAGAGACAGAGGTGTAGATGTTTCCTTGTTTATAGAGATAGCGGTGTAGATATTTCCATGTTTATAGAGATAGCAGTGTAGCCGTTTCCAAATTTATACAGATGGCGGTGTAGATATTTAAAGGTTCATACAGATGGTGGTGTAGATATTTCCATCCTTATACAGATAGCACTGTAGATATTTCATGTTTATACAGATGGCGGTGTAGGTATTTCCATCTTTATACAGATGGCGGTGTAGATATTTCCATGTTCATAGAGATGGCGGTGTAGATATTTCCATGTTTACAGAGATAGAGGTGTAGTTATTTCCCTGTTTATAGAGATAGCGGTGTAGATATTTACATGTTTATACAGATGGCGGTGTAGATATTTCCATCTCTATACAGAAGGCGGTGTACATATTTCCATGTTCATACAGATGGCGGTGTAGATAATTCCATGTTTTTAGACATGGCTGTGTAGATATTTCCATGTTTATACAGACAGCGGTGTAGATATTTCCATGTTTATACAGTTAGCTGTGTAGATATTTCTGTCGTTATACAGATGGCGGTGTAGATATTTCCAGGTTCATACAGATGGCGGTGTAGATATTTCCAAGTTTATGCAGATGACGGCGTAGACATTTCCATATTTATACAGAAGGCGGTGTAGATATTTCCATGTTTATAGAGATGGCAGTGTAGATATTTCCATGTTTATACAGATAGCGGTGTACATATTTCCATGTTTATACAGATAGCTGTGTAGATATTTACATCTTTTACAAATGGCGGTGTAGATATTTCCATGTTTATATAGATGGCGGTGTATATATTTCCATCTTTATAGACATGGCCGTGTAGATATTTCCATCTTTAAATAGATGATAGTGTAGATATTTCCATGTTTATAGAGATAGCGGTGTAGTTATTTCCATATAAATAGGCATAGCGGTGTAGATATTTCCATGTTTATAGAGATAGAGGTGTAGATATTTCCTAGGTTAAACAGATAGCGGTGTAGATATTTCAATGTTTATACAGATGGCTGTGTAAATATTTCCATGTTTATGGAGATGGTGGTGTAGATATTTCCATGTTTATAGAAACAGAGGTGTAGATATTTCCTTGTTTATACAGACAGCGGTGTAGATATTTCCATGTTTATAGAGATAGCGGTGTAGCGATTTCCAAATTTATACAGATGGCGGTGTATATATTTAAAGGTTCGTACAGATGGTGGTGTAGATATTTCCATCCTTATACAGATAGCGGTGTAGATATTTCCATGTTTATACAGATGGCGGTGTAGATATATCCATCTTTATACAGATGGCGGTGTCGATATTTCCATGTTCATAGAGATGGCGGTGTAGATATTTCCATGTTTACAGAGATAGAGGTGTAGATATTTCCTTGTTTATAGAGATAGCGGTGTAGATATTTCCATGTTTATACAGATGGCGGTGTAGATATTTCCTTCTCTATACAGATGGCGGTGTACATATTTCCATGTTCATACAGATGGCGGTGTAGATATTTCCATGTTTTTAGACATGGCGGTGTAGATATTTCCATGTTTATACAGATAGCGGTGTAGATATTTCCATGTTTATACAGATGACGGTGTAGATATTTCCATGTTTATAGAGATGGGGGTGTAGATATTACCATATTTATAGAGATAGCGGTGTAGTTATTTCATGTAAATAGGCATAGCAGTGTAGATATTTCCATGTTTATAGAGACAGAGGTGTGGATGTTTCCTTGTTTATACAGATAGCGGTGTAGTTATTTCCATGTGTATAGAGATAGCAGTGTAGACATTTCCAAATTTATACAGATAGCGGTGTAGATATTTAAAGGTTCATACAGATGGTGGTGTAGATATTTCCATCCTTATACAGATAGCGGTGTAGATATTTCCATGTGTATACAAATGGCTGTGTAGATATTTCCATGATTATGGAGATGGCAGTGTAGATATTTCCATGTTTATAGAGATGGCGGTGTAGATTTTTCCTTGTTTATACAGATATCGGTGTAGATATTTCCATGTTTATAGAGATAGCGGTGTAGCCATTTCCAAATTTATACAGATGGCGGTGTAGATATTTAAAGGTTCATACAGATGGTGGTGTAGATATTTCCATCCTTATACAGATAGCACTGTAGATATTTCCATGTTTATACAGATGGCGGTGTAGGTATTTCCATCTTTATACAGATGGCGGTGTAGATATTTCCATGTTCATAGAGATGGCGGTGTAGATATTTCCATGTTTACAGAGATAGAGGTGTAGTTATTTCCCTGTTTATAGAGATAGCGGTGTAGATATTTACATGTTTATACAGATGGCGGTGTAGATATTTCCATCTCTATACAGAAGGCGGTGTACATATTTCCATGTTCATACAGATGGCGGTGTAGATAATTCCATGTTTTTAGACATGGCTGTGTAGATATTTCCATGTTTATACAGACAGCGGTGTAGATATTTCCATGTTGATACAGTTAGCTGTGTAGATATTTCCGTCGTTATACAGATGGCGGTGTAGATATTTCCAGGTTCATACAGATGGCGGTGTAGATATTTCCAAGTTTATGCAGATGACGGCGTAGACATTTCCATATTTATACAGAAGGCGGTGTAGATATTTCCATGTTTATAGAGATGGCAGTGTAGATATTTCCATGTTTATACAGATAGCGGTGTAAATATTTCCATGTTTATACAGATAGCTGTGTAGATATTTACATCTTTTACAAATGGCGGTGTAGATATTTCCATGTTTATATAGATGGCGGTGTATATATTTCCATCTTTATAGACATGGCCGTGTAGATATTTCCATCTTTAAATAGATGATAGTGTAGATATTTCCATGTTTATAGAGATAGCGGTGTAGTTATTTCCATATAAATAGGCATAGCGGTGTAGATATTTCCATGTTTATAGAGATAGAGGTGTAGATATTTCCTAGGTTAAACAGATAGCGGTGTAGATATTTCAATGTTTATACAGATGGCTGTGTAAATATTTCCATGTTTATGGAGATGGTGGTGTAGATATTTCCATGTTTATAGAAACAGAGGTGTAGATATTTCCTTGTTTATACAGACAGCGGTGTAGATATTTCCATGTTTATAGAGATAGCGGTGTAGCGATTTCCAAATTTATACAGATGGCGTTGTAGATATTTAAAGGTTCGTACAGATGGTGGTGTAGATATTTCCATCCTTATACAGATAGCGGTGTAGATATTTCCATGTTTATACAGATGGCGGTGTAGATATATCCATCTTTATACAGATGGCGGTGTCGATATTTCCATGTTCATAGAGATGGCGGTGTAGATATTTCCATGTTTACAGAGATAGAGGTGTAGATATTTCCTTGTTTATAGATATAGCGGTGTAGATATTTCCATGTTTATACAGATGGCGGTGTAGATATTTCCTTCTCTTTACAGATGGCGGTGTACATATTTCCATGTTCATACAGATGGCGGTGTAGATATTTCCATGTTTTTAGACATGGCGGTGTAGATATTTCCATGTTTATGCAGATAGCGGTGTAGATATTTCCATGTTTATACAGATGACGGTGTAGATATTTCCATGTTTATACAGATGGCAGTGTAGGTATTTCCATGTTTATAGAGATGGGGGTGTAGATATTACCATATTTATAGAGATAGCGGTGTAGTTATTTCATGTAAATAGGCATAGCAGTGTAGATATTTCCATGTTTATAGAGACAGAGGTGTGGATGTTTCCTTGTTTATACAGATAGCGGTGTAGTTATTTCCATGTGTATAGAGATAGCAGTGTAGACATTTCCAAATTTATACAGATAGCGGTGTAGATATTTAAAGGTTCATACAGATGGTGGTGTAGATATTTCCATCCTTATACAGATAGCGGTGTAGATATTTCCATGTGTATACAAATGGCTGTGTAGATATTTCCATGATTATGGAGATGGCAGTGTAGATATTTCCATGTTTATAGAGATGGCGGTGTAGATTTTTCCTTGTTTATACAGATATCGGTGTAGATATTTCCATGTTTATAGAGATAGCGGTGTAGCCATTTCCAAATTTATACAGATAGCGGTGTAGATATTTAAAGGTTCATAGAGATGGTGGTGTAGATATTTCCATCCTTATACAGATAACGGTGTAGATATTTCCATCTTTATACAGATGGCGGTGTAGGTATTTCCATCTTTATACAGATGGTGGTGTAGATATTTCCATGTTCATAGAGATGGTGGTGTAGATATTTCCATGTTTACAGAGATAGAGGTGTAGATATTTCCATGTTTATAGAGATACCGTTGTAGATATTTCCATGTTTATACAGATGGCGGTGTAGATATTTCCATATCTCTACAGACGGCGGTGTACACATTTCCAAGTTCATACAGATGGCGGTGTAGATATTTCCATGTTTTTAGACATTGCGGTGTAGATATTTCCATGTTTATACAGATTGCGGTGTAGATATTTCCATGTTTATACAGTTAGCGGTGTAGATATTTCCATCGTTATACAGATGGCGGTGAAGATATTTCCATGTTCATACAGATGGCGGTGTAGATATTTCCATGTTTACACAGATGACGGTCCAGATATTTCCATGTTTATACAGAAGGCGGTGTAGATATTTCCATGTTTATACAGATGGCTGTGTAGATATTTACATCTTTATACAAATGGCGGTGTAGATATTTCCATGTTTATATAGATGGCGGTGTAGATATTTCCATCTTTATACAGATGGCGGTGTAGGTATTTCCATGTTTATAGAGATGTCGGTGTAGATATTTCCATGTTTATAGAGATAGCGGTGTAGTTATTTCCATGTAAATAGGCATAGCGGTGAAGATATTTCCATGTTTATTGAGATAGCGGTGTAGACATTTCCACATTTATACAGTAAGCGGTGTAGATATATCCATGTTCATACAGATGGCGGTGTAGATGTTTCCATCCTTATACCGATAGCAGTGTAGATATTTCAATGTTTATACAGATAGCTGTGTAGATATTTCCATGTTTATGGAGATGGCGGTGTAGATATTTCCATCTTTATACAGATGGCGGTGTTGTTATTTCCATGTTTATAGAGATGGCGTTGTAGATATTTCCATGTTTATAGAGATAGCGGTGTAGTTATTTCCATGTTAATAGGCATAGCATTGTAGATATTTCCATGTTTATGGAGATGGCGGTGTAGATATTTCCATGTTTATAGAGATAGCTTTGTAGATATTTCCTTGTTTATACAGATAGCGGTGTAGATATTTCCATGTTTATAGAGATAGCGGTGTAGACATTGCCACATTTATAGAGATAGCGGTGTAGATATTTCCATGTTTATAGAGATGGCGGTGTAGATATTTCCATGTTTATACAAATGGCTGTGTAGATATTTCCATCTTTATACAGATGGTGGTGTAGATATTTCTATACTTATACAGATAGCGGTGTAGATATTTCCATGTTTATACGGATGGCGGTGTAGATATTTCCAAGTTTATAGAGATGGCGGTGTAGATATTTCCATGTTTATAGAGATAACGATGTAGTTATTTCCATGTTAATAGGCATAGCGGTGTAGATATTTCCATGTTTATAGAGACAGAGGTGTAGATATTTCCTTGTTTATACAGATAGCGTTGTAGATATTTCCATGTTTATAGAGATAGCGGTGTAGATATTTCCATGTTTATACAGATAGCAGTGTAGATATTTAAAGGTTCATACAGATGGTGGTGTAGATATTTCCATCCTTATACAGATAGCCGTGTAGATATTTCCATGTTTATACAGATGGCTGTGTAGACATTTCCATGATTATGGAGACGGCGTTGTAGATATTTCCATGTTTATAGAGATGGCGGTGTAGATGTTTCCTTGTTTATACAGATAGCGGTGTAGATATTTCCATGTTTATAGAGATACCGGTGTAGCCATTTCCAAATGTATACAGATAGCGGTGTAGATATTTAAAGGTTCATACAGATGGTGGGGTAGATATTTCCATCCTTATACAGATAGCGGTGTAGATATTTCCATGTTCATAGAGATGGCAGTGTAGATATTTCCATGTTTACGGAGATAGAGGTGTAGATATTTCCTTGTTTATAGAGATACCGGTGTAGATATTTCCATGTTTATACAGATGGAGGTGTTGATATTTCCATATATTTACAGACGGCGGTGTACATATTTCCAAGTTCATACAGATGGCGGTGTAGATATTTCCATGTTTTTAGACATGGCGGTGTAGCTATTTCCATGTTTATACAGATAGCGGTGTAGATATTTCCATGTTTATACAGTAAGCTGTGTAGATATTTCCATCGTTATACAGATGGCGTTGAAGATATTTCCATACTCATACAGATGGCAGTGTAGATATTTCCATGTTTACACAGATGACAGTGTAGATATTTCCATGTTTATACAGAAGGCGGTGTAGATATTTCCATCTTTATAGAGATGGCGGTATAGATATTTCCATGTTTATACAGATAGCTGTGTAG
Organism: Gorilla gorilla gorilla; assembly: GCF_029281585.2. Taxonomy (NCBI): domain Eukaryota; kingdom Metazoa; phylum Chordata; class Mammalia; order Primates; family Hominidae; genus Gorilla; species Gorilla gorilla. Next base: position 196,067,067 of record NC_073229.2, read on the forward strand.
ATATTTCCATGTTTATACTGATAGCTGTGTAGATATTTACATCTTTATACAAATGGCGGTGTAGATATTTCCATGTTTATATAGATGGCAGTGTAGATATTTCCATCTTTATACAGATGGCGGTGAAGATATTTCCATGTTCATAGAGATGGCGGTGTAGATATTTCCATGTTTATACAGATAGCAGTGTAGATATTTGCTTGTTTATAGAGAGAGCGGTGTAGTTATTTCCATGTCAATAGGCATAGCAGTGTAGATGTTTCCATGTTTATAGAGATAGAGGTATAGATATTTCCTAGGTTAAAGAGATAGCGGTGTAGATATTTCCATGTTTATAGAGATAGCGGTGTAGACATTTCCACGTTTATACAGTAAGCGGTGTAGATATATCCATGTTCATACAGATGGCGGTGTAGATGTTTCCATCCTTATACAGATAGCGGTGTAGATATTTCAATGTTTATACAGATGGCTGTGTAGATATTTCCATGTTTATGGGGATGGCGGTGTAGATATTTCCATGTTTATAGAGACAGAGGTGTAGATGTTTCCTTGTTTATACAGATAGCGGTGTAGATATTTCCATGTTTATAGAGATAGCGGTGTAGCCATTTCCAAATTTATACAGATGGCGGTGTAGATATTTAAAGGTTCATACAGATGGTGATGTAGATATTTCCATCCTTATACAGATAGCAGTGTAGATATTTCCATGTATATACAGATGGCGGTGTAGATATTTCCATCTTTATACAGATGGCGGTGTAGATATTTCCATGTTCATAGAGATGGCGGTGTAGATATTTCCATGTTTACAGAGATAGAGGTGTAGATATTTCCTTGTTTATAGAGATAGCGGTGTAGATATTTACATGTTTATACAGATGGCGGTGTAGATATTTCCATCTCTATACAGATGGCGGTGTACATATTTCCATGTTCATACAGATGGCGGTGTAGATATTTCCATGTTTATACAGACAGCGGTGTAGATATTTCCATGTTTATACAGTTAGCTGTGTAGATATTTAAATCGTTATACAGATGGCGGTGTAGATATTTCCAGGTTCATACAGATGGCGGTGTAGATATTTCCAAGTTTATGCAGATGACGGTGTAGACATTTCCATGTTTATACAGAAGGCGGTGTAGATACTTCCATGTTTATACAGATAGCTGTGTAGATATTTACATCTTTTACAAATGGCGGTGTAGATATTTCCATGTTTATATAGATGGCGGTGTATATATTTCCATCTTTATACAGATGGCGGTGTAGGTATTTCCATGTTTATAGAGATGGCGTTGTAGATATTTCCATGTTTATAGAGATAGCAGTGTAGTTATTTCCATGTTAATAGGCATAGCCGTGTAGATATTTCCATGTTTATAGAGATACCGGTGTAGATATTTCCATGTTTATAGAGATAGCGGTGTAGATATTTCCTTGTTTATACAGATAGCGGTGTAGATATTTCCATGTTTATAGAGATAGCGGTGTAGACATTGCCACGTTTATACAGATAGCGGTGTAGATATTTCCATGTTTATAGAGATGGCGGTGTAGATATTTCCATGTTTATACAGATGGTTGTGTAGATATTTCCATCTTTATACAGATGGTGCTGTAGATATTTCCATCCTTATACAGATAGCGGTGTAGATATTTCCATGTTTATACAGATGGCGGTGTAGACATTTCCATGATTATGGAGACGGCGTTGTAGATATTTCCATGTTTATAGAGATGGCGGTGTAGATGTTTCCTTGTTTATACAGATAGCGGTGTAGATATTTCCATGTTTATAGAGATACCGGTGTAGCCATTTCCAAATTTATACAGATAGCGGTGTAGATATTTAAAGGTTCATACAGATGGTGGGGTAGATATTTCCATCCTCATACAGATAGCGGTGTAGATATTTCCATGTTTTTACAGATGGCGGTGTAGATATTTCCATCTTTATAGAGATGTTGGTGTAGATATTTCCATGTTCATAGAGATAGCAGTGTAGATATTTCCATGTTTACGGAGATAGAGGTGTAGATATTTCCTTGTTTATAGAGATACCGGTGTAGATATTTCCATGTTTAGACACATGGAGGTGTAGATATTTCCATATATCTACAGACGGCGGTGTACATATTTCCAAATTCATACAGATGGCGGTGTAGATATTTCCATGTTTTTAGACATGGCGGTGTAGATATTTCCATGTTTATACAGATAGCGGTGTAGATATTTCCATGTTTATACAGTTAGCTGTGTAGATATTTCCATCGTTATACAGATGGCGGTGAAGATATTTCCATGCTCATACAGATGGCAGTGTAGATATTTCCATGTTTACACAGATGACAGTGTAGATATTTCCATGTTTATAGAGAAGGCGGTGTAGATATTTCCATCTTTATAGAGATGGCGGTATAGATATTTCCATGTTTATACAGATAGCTGTGTAGATATTTCCATGTTTATACTGATAGCTGTGTAGATATTTACATCTTTATACAAATGGCGGTGTAGATATTTCCATGTTTATATAGATGGCAGTGTAGATATTTCCATCTTTATACAGATGGCGGTGTAGATATTTCCATGTTCATAGAGATGGCGGTGTAGATATTTCCATGTTTATACAGATAGCAGTGTAGATATTTGCATGTTTATACAGATAGCTGTGTAGATATTTCCATCTTTATACAGATGGCGGTGTAGATATTTCCATGTTTATGCAGATGGCGGTGTAGATATTTCCATGTTTATAGAGATGGCCGTGTAGATATTTCCATGTTTAAAGAGATGATAGTGTAGATATTTCCATGTTTATAGAGAGAGCGGTGTAGTTATTTCCATGTCAATAGGCATAGCAGTGTAGATGTTTCCATGCTTATAGAGATAGAGGTATAGATATTTCCTAGGTTAAACAGATAGCGGTGTAGATATTTCCATGTTTATAGAGATAGCGGTGTAGACATTTCCACGTTTATACAGTAAGCGGTGTAGATATATCCATGTTCATACAGATGGCGGTGTAGTTGTTTCCATCCTTATACAGATAGCGGTGTAGATATTTCAATGTTTATACAGATGGCTGTGTAGATATTTCCATGGTTATGGGGATGGCGGTGTAGATATTTCCATGTTTATAGAGACAGAGGTGTAGATATTTCCATGTTTATAGAGATGGCCGTGTAGATATTTCCATGTTTAAAGAGATGATAGTGTAGATATTTCCATGTTTATAGAGAGAGCGGTGTAGTTATTTCCATGTCAATAGGCTTAGCAGTGTAGATGTTTCCATGTTTATAGAGATAGAGGTATAGATATTTCCTAGGTTAAACAGATAGCGGTGTAGATATTTCCATGTTTATAGAGATACCGGTGTAGCCATTTCCAAATTTATACAGATAGCGGTGTAGATATTTAAAGGTTCATACAGATGGTGGGGTAGATATTTCCATCCTCATACAGATAGCGGTGTAGATATTTCCATGTTTTTACAGATGGCGGTGTAGATATTTCCATCTTTATAGAGATGTTGGTGTAGATATTTCCATGTTCATAGAGATAGCAGTGTAGATATTTCCATGTTTACGGAGATAGAGGTGTAGATATTTCCTTGTTTATAGAGATACCGGTGTAGATATTTCCATGTTTAGACAGATGGAGGTGTAGATATTTCCATATATCTACAGACGGCGGTGTACATATTTCCAAGTTCATACAGATGGCGGTGTAGATATTTCCATGTTTTTAGACATGGCGGTGTAGATATTTCCAAGTTTATACAGATAGCGGTGTAGATATTTCCATTCTTATACAGTTAGCTGTGTAGATATTTCCATCGTTATACAGATGGCGGTGAAGATATTTCCATGCTCATACAGATGGCAGTGTAGATATTTCCATGTTTACACAGATGACAGTGTAGATATTTCCATGTTTATACAGAAGGCGGTGTAGATATTTCCATCTTTATAGAGATGGCGGTATAGATATTTCCATGTTTATACAGATAGCTGTGTAGATATTTCCATGTTTATACTGATAGCTGTGTAGATATTTACATCTTTATACAAATGGCGGTGTAGATATTTCCATGTTTATATAGATGGCAGTGTAGATATTTCCATCTTTATACAGATGGCGGTGTAGATATTTCCATGTTCATAGAGATGGCGGTGTAGATATTTCCATGTTTATACAGATAGCAGTGTAGATATTTGCATGTTTATACAGATAGCTGTGTAGATATTTCCATCTTTATACAGATGGCGGTGTAGATATTTCCATGTTTATGCAGATGGCGGTGTAGATATTTCCATGTTTATAGAGATGGCCGTGTAGATATTTCCATGTTTAAAGAGATGATAGTGTAGATATTTCCATGTTTATAGAGAGAGCGGTGTAGTTATTTCCATGTCAATAGGCATAGCAGTGTAGATGTTTCCATGCTTATAGAGATAGAGGTATAGATATTTCCTAGGTTAAACAGATAGCGGTGTAGATATTTCCATGTTTATAGAGATAGCGGTGTAGACATTTCCACGTTTATACAGTAAGCGGTGTAGATATATCCATGTTCATACAGATGGCGGTGTAGTTGTTTCCATCCTTATACAGATAGCGGTGTAGATATTTCAATGTTTATACAGATGGCTGTGTAGATATTTCCATGGTTATGGGGATGGCGGTGTAGATATTTCCATGTTTATAGAGACAGAGGTGTAGATGTTTCCTTGTTTATACAGATAGCGGTGTAGATATTTCCATGTTTATAGAGATAGCGGTGTAGCCATTTCCAAATTTATGCGGATGGCGGTGTAGATATTTAAAGGTTCATACAGATGGTGGTGTAGATATTTCCATCCTTATACAGATAGCAGTGTAGATATTTCCATGTATATACAGATGGCGGTGTAGATATTTAAATCTTTTTACAGATGGCGGTGTAGATATTTCCATGTTCATAGAGATGGCGGTGTAGATATTTCCATGTTTACAGAGATAGAGGTGTAGATATTTTCTTGTTTATAGAGATACCGGTGTAGAAATCTCCATGTTTATACAGATGTCTGTGTAGATATTTCCATCTTTATACAGATGGTGGTGTAGGTATTTCCATGTTTACACAGATAGCGGTGTAGATATTTCCATGTTTATACTGATAGCGGTGCAGATATTTCCATGTTTATAGAGATGGCGGTGTAGATATTTCCATGTTTATAGAGACAGAGGTGTAGATATTTCCTTGTTTATACAGATAGCGTTGCAGATATTTCCATGCTTATAGAGATAGCAGTGTAGACATTTCCACATTTATACAGATAGTGGTGTAGATATTTAAAGCTTCATACAGATGCTGGGGTAGATATTTCCATCCTTATACAGATAGCGGTGTAGATATTTCCATGTTTGTACAGATGGCGGTGTCGATATTTCCATCTTTATACAGATGGCGGTGTAGATATTTCCATGTTCATAGAGATGGCGGTGTAGATATTTCCATGTTTATACAGATAGCGGTGTAGATATTTCCATGTTTATACAGATAGCTGTGTAGATATTTCCATCTTTATACAGATGGCGGTGTAGATATTTCCATGTTTATACAGATAGCAGTGTAGATATTTCCATGTTTATAGAGATGGCCGTGTAGATATTTCCATGTTTATAGAGATAGAGGTGTAGATATTTCCTAGTTTAAATAGATAGCGGTGTAGATATTTCCATGTTTATAGAGATAGCTGTGTAGATATTTACATCTTTATACAAATGGCGGTGTAGACCTTTTCTCGTTTATACAGTAAGCGGTGTAGATATATCCATGTTCATACAGATGGCGTTGTAGATATTTCCATCCTTATACAGATAGCAGTGTAGATATTTCCATGTTTATACAGATGGCCGTGTAGATATTTCCATCTTTATACAGATGGCGGTGTAGATATTTCCATGTTCATAGAGATGTCGGTGTAGATATTTCCGTGTTTACAGAGATAGAGGTGTAGATATTTCCTTGTTTATAGAGATAGCGGTGTAGATATTTCCATGTTTATACAGATGGCGGTGTAGATATTTCCATCTCTATACAGATGGCGGTGTACATTTTTCCATGTCCATGCAGAAGGCAGTGTAGATATTTCGATGTTTATAGAGATGGCAGTGTAGATATTTCCATGTTTATACAGAAAGCGGAGTAGGTTTTTCCATGTTTATACAGATAGCTGTGTAGATATTTACATCTTTATACAAATGGCGGTGTAGATATTTCCATGTTTATATAAATGGCGGTGTAGATATTTCCATCTTTATACAGATGTCCTTGTAGGTATTTCCATGTTTATAGAGATGGCGGTGTAGATATTTCCATGTTTATAGAGATAGCGGTGTAGTTATTTCCATGTTAATAGGCATAGCGGTGTAGATATTTCCATGTTTATAGAGATGGCGGTGTTGATATTTCCATGTTTATAGAGATAGAGGTGTAGATATTTCCTTGTTTATACAGATAGCGTTGTAGATATTTCCATGATTATAGAGATAGCGGTGTAGACATTTCCACGTTTATACAGATAACGGTGTAGATATTTCCATGTTTATAGAGATGGCGGTGTAGATATTTCCATGTTTATACAGATGTCTGTGTAGATATTTCCATCCTTATACAGATGGTGGTGTAGGTATTTCCATGTTTACACAGATAGCGGTGTAGATATTTCCATGTTTATACAGATAGCGGTGCAGATATTTCCATGTTTATAGAGATGGCGGTGTAGATATTTCCATGTTTATAGGGATAACGGTGTAGTTATTTCCATGTTAATAGGCATAGCGGTGTAGATATTTCCATGTTTATAGAGACAGAGGTGTAGATATTTCCTTGTTTATACAGATAGCGTTGCAGATATTTCCATGTTTATAGAGATAGCAGTGTAGACATTTCCACATTTATACAGATAGTGGTGTAGATATATAAGGCTTCATACAGTTGCTGGGGTAGATATTTCCATCCTTATACAGATAGCGGTGTAGATATTTCCATGTTTGTACAGATGGCGGTGTAGATATTTCCATCTTTATACAGATGGCGGTGTAGATATTTCCATGTTCATAGAGATGGCGGTGTAGATATTTCCATGTTCATAGAGATGGCGGTGTAGATATTTCCATGTTTATACAGATAGCAGTGTAGATATTTGCTTGTTTATACAGATAGCTGTGTAGATATTTCCATCTTTATACAGATGGCGGTGTAGATATTTCCATCTTTATGCAGATGGCGGTGTAGATATTTCCATGTTTATAGAGATGGCGGTGTAGATGTTTCCTTGTTTATACAGATAGCGGTGTAGATATTTCCATGTTTATAGAGATACCGGTGTAGCCATTTCCAAATTTATACAGATAGCGGTGTAGATATTTAAAGGTTCATACAGATGGTGGGGTAGATATTTCCATCCTCATACAGATAGCGGTGTAGATATTTCCATGTTTTTACAGATGGCGGTGTAGATATTTCCATCTTTATAGAGATGTTGTTGTAGATATTTCCATGTTCATAGAGATAGCAGTGTAGATATTTCCATGTTTACGGAGATAGAGGTGTAGATGTTTCCTTGTTTATAGAGATACCGGTGTAGATATTTCCATGTTTAGACACATGGAGGTGTAGATATTTCCATATATCTACAGACGGCGGTGTACATATTTCCAAGTTCATACAGATGGCGGTGTAGATATTTCCATGTTTTTAGACATGGCGGTGTAGATATTTCCATGTTTATACAGATAGCGGTGTAGATATTTCCATGTTTATACAGTTAGCTGTGTAGATATTTCCATCGTTATACAGATGGCGGTGAAGATATTTCCATGCTCATACAGATGGCAGTGTAGATATTTCCATGTTTACACAGATGACAGTGTAGATATTTCCATGTTTATACAGAAGGCGGTGTAGATATTTCCATCTTTATAGAGATGGCGGTATAGATATTTCCATGTTTATACAGATAGCTGTGTAGATATTTCCATGTTTATACTGATAGCTGTGTAGATATTTACATCTTTATACAAATGGCGGTGTAGATATTTCCATGTTTATATAGATGGCAGTGTAGATATTTCCATCTTTATACAGATGGCGGTGTAGATATTTCCATGTTCATAGAGATGGCGGTGTAGATATTTCCATGTTTATACAGATAGCAGTGTAGATATTTGCATGTTTATACAGATAGCTGTGTAGATATTTCCATCTTTATACAGATGGCGGTGTAGATATTTCCATGTTTATGCAGATGGCGGTGTAGATATTTCCATGTTTATAGAGATGGCCGTGTAGATATTTCCATGTTTAAAGAGATGATAGTGTAGATATTTCCATGTTTATAGAGAGAGCGGTGTAGTTATTTCCATGTCAATAGGCATAGCAGTGTAGATGTTTCCATGTTTATAGAGATAGAGGTATAGATATTTCCTAGGTTAAACAGATAGCGGTGTAGATATTTCCATGTTTATAGAGATAGCGGTGTAGACATTTCCACGTTTATACAGTAAGCGGTGTAGATATATCCATGTTCATACAGAAGGCGGTGTAGTTGTTTCCATCCTTATACAGATAGCGGTGTAGATATTTCAATGTTTATACAGATGGCTGTGTAGATATTTCCATGGTTATGGGGATGGCGGTGTAGATATTTCCATGTTTATAGTGACAGAGGTGTAGATATTTCCATGTTTAAAGAGATGATAGTGTAGATATTTCCATGTTTATAGAGAGAGCGGTGTAGTTATTTCCATGTCAATAGGCATAGCAGTGTAGATGTTTCCATGTTTATAGAGATAGAGGTATAGATATTTCCTAGGTTAAACAGATAGCGGTGTAGATATTTCCATGTTTAAAGAGATACCGGTGTAGCCATTTCCAAATTTATACAGATAGCGGTGTAGATATTTAAAGGTTCATACAGATGGTGGGGTAGATATTTCCATCCTCATACAGATAGCGGTGTAGATATTTCCATGTTTTTACTGATGGCGGTGTAGATATTTCCATCTTTATAGAGATGTTGGTGTAGATATTTCCATGTTCATAGAGATAGCAGTGTAGATATTTCCATGTTTACGGAGATAGAGGTGTAGATATTTCCTTGTTTATAGAGATACCGGTGTAGATATTTCCATGTTTATACAGATGGAGGTGTAGATATTTCCATATATTTACAGACGGCGGTGTACATATTTCCAAGTTCATACAGATGGCGGTGTAGATATTTCCATGTTTTTAGACATGGCGGTGTAGCTATTTCCATGTTTATACAGATAGCGGTGTAGATATTTCCATGTTTATACAGTTAGCTGTGTAGATATTTCCATCGTTATACAGATGGCGTTGAAGATATTTCCATACTCATACAGATGGCAGTGTAGATATTTCCATGTTTACACAGATGACAGTGTAGATATTTCCATGTTTATACAGAAGGCGGTGTAGATATTTCCATCTTTATAGAGATGGCGGTATAGATATTTCCATGTTTATACAGATAGCTGTGTAGATATTTCCATGTTTATACTGATAGCTGTGTAGATATTTACATCTTTATACAAATGGCGGTGTAGATATTTCCATGTTTATATAGATGGCAGTGTAGATATTTCCATCTTTATACAGATGGCGGTGAAGATATTTCCATGTTCATAGAGATGGCGGTGTAGATATTTCCATGTTTATACAGATAGCAGTGTAGATATTTGCTTGTTTATAGAGAGAGCGGTGTAGTTATTTCCATGTCAATAGGCATAGCAGTGTAGATGTTTCCATGTTTATAGAGATAGAGGTATAGATATTTCCTAGGTTAAAGAGATAGCGGTGTAGATATTTCCATGTTTATAGAGATAGCGGTGTAGACATTTCCACGTTTATACAGTAAGCGGTGTAGATATATCCATGTTCATACAGATGGCGGTGTAGATGTTTCCATCCTTATACAGATAGCGGTGTAGATATTTCAATGTTTATACAGATGGCTGTGTAGATATTTCCATGTTTATGGGGATGGCGGTGTAGATATTTCCATGTTTATAGAGACAGAGGTGTAGATGTTTCCTTGTTTATACAGATAGCGGTGTAGATATTTCCATGTTTATAGAGATAGCGGTGTAGCCATTTCCAAATTTATACAGATGGCGGTGTAGATATTTAAAGGTTCATACAGATGGTGATGTAGATATTTCCATCCTTATACAGATAGCAGTGTAGATATTTCCATGTATATACAGATGGCGGTGTAGATATTTCCATCTTTATACAGATGGCGGTGTAGATATTTCCATGTTCATAGAGATGGCGGTGTAGATATTTCCATGTTTACAGAGATAGAGGTGTAGATATTTCCTTGTTTATAGAGATAGCGGTGTAGATATTTACATGTTTATACAGATGGCGGTGTAGATATTTCCATCTCTATACAGATGGCGGTGTACATATTTCCATGTTCATACAGATGGCGGTGTAGATATTTCCATGTTTATACAGACAGCGGTGTAGATATTTCCATGTTTATACAGTTAGCTGTGTAGATATTTAAATCGTTATACAGATGGCGGTGTAGATATTTCCAGGTTCATACAGATGGCGGTGTAGATATTTCCAAGTTTATGCAGATGACGGTGTAGACATTTCCATGTTTATACAGAAGGCGGTGTAGATACTTCCATGTTTATACAGATAGCTGTGTAGATATTTACATCTTTTACAAATGGCGGTGTAGATATTTCCATGTTTATATAGATGGCGGTGTATATATTTCCATCTTTATACAGATGGCGGTGTAGGTATTTCCATGTTTATAGAGATGGCGTTGTAGATATTTCCATGTTTATAGAGATAGCAGTGTAGTTATTTCCATGTTAATAGGCATAGCCGTGTAGATATTTCCATGTTTATAGAGATACCGGTGTAGATATTTCCATGTTTATAGAGATAGCGGTGTAGATATTTCCTTGTTTATACAGATAGCGGTGTAGATATTTCCATGTTTATAGAGATAGCGGTGTAGACATTGCCACGTTTATACAGATAGCGGTGTAGATATTTCCATGTTTATAGAGATGGCGGTGTAGATATTTCCATGTTTATACAGATGGTTGTGTAGATATTTCCATCTTTATACAGATGGTGCTGTAGATATTTCCATCCTTATACAGATAGCGGTGTAGATATTTCCATGTTTATACAGATGGCGGTGTAGACATTTCCATGATTATGGAGACGGCGTTGTAGATATTTCCATGTTTATAGAGATGGCGGTGTAGATGTTTCCTTGTTTATACAGATAGCGGTGTAGATATTTCCATGTTTATAGAGATACCGGTGTAGCCATTTCCAAATTTATACAGATAGCGGTGTAGATATTTAAAGGTTCATACAGATGGTGGGGTAGATATTTCCATCCTCATACAGATAGCGGTGTAGATATTTCCATGTTTTTACAGATGGCGGTGTAGATATTTCCATCTTTATAGAGATGTTGGTGTAGATATTTCCATGTTCATAGAGATAGCAGTGTAGATATTTCCATGTTTACGGAGATAGAGGTGTAGATATTTCCTTGTTTATAGAGATACCGGTGTAGATATTTCCATGTTTAGACACATGGAGGTGTAGATATTTCCATATATCTACAGACGGCGGTGTACATATTTCCAAATTCATACAGATGGCGGTGTAGATATTTCCATGTTTTTAGACATGGCGGTGTAGATATTTCCATGTTTATACAGATAGCGGTGTAGATATTTCCATGTTTATACAGTTAGCTGTGTAGATATTTCCATCGTTATACAGATGGCGGTGAAGATATTTCCATGCTCATACAGATGGCAGTGTAGATATTTCCATGTTTACACAGATGACAGTGTAGATATTTCCATGTTTATACAGAAGGCGGTGTAGATATTTCCATCTTTATAGAGATGGCGGTATAGATATTTCCATGTTTATACAGATAGCTGTGTAGATATTTCCATGTTTATACTGATAGCTGTGTAGATATTTACATCTTTATACAAATGGCGGTGTAGATATTTCCATGTTTATATAGATGGCAGTGTAGATATTTCCATCTTTATACAGATGGCGGTGTAGATATTTCCATGTTCATAGAGATGGCGGTGTAGATATTTCCATGTTTATACAGATAGCAGTGTAGATATTTGCATGTTTATACAGATAGCTGTGTAGATATTTCCATCTTTATACAGATGGCGGTGTAGATATTTCCATGTTTATGCAGATGGCGGTGTAGATATTTCCATGTTTATAGAGATGGCCGTGTAGATATTTCCATGTTTAAAGAGATGATAGTGTAGATATTTCCATGTTTATAGAGAGAGCGGTGTAGTTATTTCCATGTCAATAGGCATAGCAGTGTAGATGTTTCCATGTTTATAGAGATAGAGGTATAGATATTTCCTAGGTTAAACAGATAGCGGTGTAGATATTTCCATGTTTATAGAGATAGCGGTGTAGACATTTCCACGTTTATACAGTAAGCGGTGTAGATATATCCATGTTCATACAGATGGCGGTGTAGTTGTTTCCATCCTTATACAGATAGCGGTGTAGATATTTCAATGTTTATACAGATGGCTGTGTAGATATTTCCATGGTTATGGGGATGGCGGTGTAGATATTTCCATGTTTATAGAGACAGAGGTGTAGATATTTCCATGTTTATAGAGATGGCCGTGTAGATATTTCCATGTTTAAAGAGATGATAGTGTAGATATTTCCATGTTTATAGAGAGAGCGGTGTAGTTATTTCCATGTCAATAGGCTTAGCAGTGTAGATGTTTCCATGTTCATAGAGATAGAGGTATAGATATTTCCTAGGTTAAACAGATAGCGGTGTAGATATTTCCATGTTTATAGAGATACCGGTGTAGCCATTTCCAAATTTATACAGATAGCGGTGCAGATATTTAAAGGTTCATACAGATGGTGGGGTAGATATTTCCATCCTCATACAGATAGCGGTGTAGATATTTCCATGTTTTTACAGATGGCGGTGTAGATATTTCCATCTTTATAGAGATGTTGGTGTAGATATTTCCATGTTCATAGAGATAGCAGTGTAGATATTTCCATGTTTACGGAGATAGAGGTGTAGATATTTCCTTGTTTATAGAGATACCGGTGTAGATATTTCCATGTTTAGACAGATGGAGGTGTAGATATTTCCATATATCTACAGACGGCGGTGTACATATTTCCAAGTTCATACAGATGGCGGTGTAGATAATTCCATGTTTTTAGACATGGCTGTGTAGATATTTCCATGTTTATACAGACAGCGGTGTAGATATTTCCATGTTGATACAGTTAGCTGTGTAGATATTTCCGTCGTTATACAGATGGCGGTGTAGATATTTCCAGGTTCATACAGATGGCGGTGTAGATATTTCCAAGTTTATGCAGATGACGGCGTAGACATTTCCATATTTATACAGAAGGCGGTGTAGATATTTCCATGTTTATAGAGATGGCAGTGTAGATATTTCCATGTTTATACAGATAGCGGTGTAGATATTTCCATGTTTATACAGATAGCTGTGTAGATATTTACATCTTTTACAAATGGCGGTGTAGATATTTCCATGTTTATATAGATGGCGGTGTATATATTTCCATCTTTATAGACATGGCCGTGTAGATATTTCCATCTTTAAATAGATGATAGTGTAGATATTTCCATGTTTATAGAGATAGCGGTGTAGTTATTTCCATATAAATAGGCATAGCGGTGTAGATATTTCCATGTTTATAGAGATAGAGGTGTAGATATTTCCTAGGTTAAACAGATAGCGGTGTAGATATTTCAATGTTTATACAGATGGCTGTGTAAATATTTCCATGTTTATGGAGATGGTGGTGTAGATATTTCCATGTTTATAGAAACAGAGGTGTAGATATTTCCTTGTTTATACAGACAGCGGTGTAGATATTTCCATGTTTATAGAGATAGCGGTGTAGCGATTTCCAAATTTATACAGATGGCGTTGTAGATATTTAAAGGTTCGTACAGATGGTGGTGTAGATATTTCCATCCTTATACAGATAGCGGTGTAGATATTTCCATGTTTATACAGATGGCGGTGTAGATATATCCATCTTTATACAGATGGCGGTGTCGATATTTCCATGTTCATAGAGATGGCGGTGTAGATATTTCCATGTTTACAGAGATAGAGGTGTAGATATTTCCTTGTTTATAGATATAGCGGTGTAGATATTTCCATGTTTATACAGATGGCGGTGTAGATATTTCCTTCTCTATACAGATGGCGGTGTACATATTTCCATGTTCATACAGATGGCGGTGTAGATATTTCCATGTTTTTAGACATGGCGGTGTAGATATTTCCATGTTTATGCAGATAGCGGTGTAGATATTTCCATGTTTATACAGATGACGGTGTAGATATTTCCATGTTTATACAGATGGCAGTGTAGGTATTTCCATGTTTATAGAGATGGGGGTGTAGATATTACCATATTTATAGAGATAGCGGTGTAGTTATTTCATGTAAATAGGCATAGCAGTGTAGATATTTCCATGTTTATAGAGACAGAGGTGTGGATGTTTCCTTGTTTATACAGATAGCGGTGTAGTTATTTCCATGTGTATAGAGATAGCAGTGTAGACATTTCCAAATTTATACAGATAGCGGTGTAGATATTTAAAGGTTCATACAGATGGTGGTGTAGATATTTCCATCCTTATACAGATAGCGGTGTAGATATTTCCATGTGTATACAAATGGCTGTGTAGATATTTCCATGATTATGGAGATGGCAGTGTAGATATTTCCATGTTTATAGAGATGGCGGTGTAGATTTTTCCTTGTTTATACAGATATCGGTGTAGATATTTCCATGTTTATAGAGATAGCGGTGTAGCCATTTCCAAATTTATACAGATAGCGGTGTAGATATTTAAAGGTTCATAGAGATGGTGGTGTAGATATTTCCATCCTTATACAGATAACGGTGTAGATATTTCCATCTTTATACAGATGGCGGTGTAGGTATTTCCATCTTTATACAGATGGTGGTGTAGATATTTCCATGTTCATAGAGATGGTGGTGTAGATATTTCCATGTTTACAGAGATAGAGGTGTAGATATTTCCATGTTTATAGAGATACCGTTGTAGATATTTCCATGTTTATACAGATGGCGGTGTAGATATTTCCATATCTCTACAGACGGCGGTGTACACATTTCCAAGTTCATACAGATGGCGGTGTAGATATTTCCATGTTTTTAGACATTGCGGTGTAGATATTTCCATGTTTATACAGATTGCGGTGTAGATATTTCCATGTTTATACAGTTAGCGGTGTAGATATTTCCATCGTTATACAGATGGCGGTGAAGATATTTCCATGTTCATACAGACGGCGGTGTAGATATTTCCATGTTTACACAGATGACGGTCCAGATATTTCCATGTTTATACAGAAGGCGGTGTAGATATTTCCATGTTTATACAGATGGCTGTGTAGATATTTACATCTTTATACAAATGGCGGTGTAGATATTTACATGTTTATACAGATGGCGGTGTAGATATTTCCATCTCTATACAGATGGCGGTGTACATATTTCCATGTTCATACAGATGGCGGTGTAGATATTTCCATGTTTATACAGACAGCGGTGTAGATATTTCCATGTTTATACAGTTAGCTGTGTAGATATTTAAATCGTTATACAGATGGCGGTGTAGATATTTCCAGGTTCATACAGATGGCGGTGTAGATATTTCCAAGTTTATGCAGATGACGGTGTATACATTTCCATGTTTATACAGAAGGCGGTGTAGATACTTCCATGTTTATACAGATAGCTGTGTAGATATTTACATCTTTTACAAATGGCGGTGTAGATATTTCCATGTTTATATAGATGGCGGTGTATATATTTCCATCTTTATACAGATGGCGGTGTAGGTATTTCCATGTTTATAGAGATGGCGTTGTAGATATTTCCATGTTTATAGAGATAGCAGTGTAGTTATTTCCATGTTAATAGGCATAGCCGTGTAGATATTTCCATGTTTATAGAGATACCGGTGTAGATATTTCCATGTTTATAGAGATAGCGGTGTAGATATTTCCTTGTTTATACAGATAGCGGTGTAGATATTTCCATGTTTATAGAGATAGCGGTGTAGACATTGCCACGTTTATACAGATAGCGGTGTAGATATTTCCATGTTTATAGAGATGGCGGTGTAGATATTTCCATGTTTATACAGATGGTTGTGTAGATATTTCCATCTTTATACAGATGGTGCTGTAGATATTTCCATCCTTATACAGATAGCGGTGTAGATATTTCCATGTTTATACAGATGGCGGTGTAGACATTTCCATGATTATGGAGACGGCGTTGTAGATATTTCCATGTTTATAGAGATGGCGGTGTAGATGTTTCCTTGTTTATACAGATAGCGGTGTAGATATTTCCATGTTTATAGAGATACCGGTGTAGCCATTTCCAAATTTATACAGATAGCGGTGTAGATATTTAAAGGTTCATACAGATGGTGGGGTAGATATTTCCATCCTCATACAGATAGCGGTGTAGATATTTCCATGTTTTTACAGATGGCGGTGTAGATATTTCCATCTTTATAGAGATGTTGGTGTAGATATTTCCATGTTCATAGAGATAGCAGTGTAGATATTTCCATGTTTACGGAGATAGAGGTGTAGATATTTCCTTGTTTATAGAGATACCGGTGTAGATATTTCCATGTTTAGACACATGGAGGTGTAGATATTTCCATATATCTACAGACGGCGGTGTACATATTTCCAAATTCATACAGATGGCGGTGTAGATATTTCCATGTTTTTAGACATGGCGGTGTAGATATTTCCATGTTTATACAGATAGCGGTGTAGATATTTCCATGTTTATACAGTTAGCTGTGTAGATATTTCCATCGTTATACAGATGGCGGTGAAGATATTTCCATGCTCATACAGATGGCAGTGTAGATATTTCCATGTTTACACAGATGACAGTGTAGATATTTCCATGTTTATACAGAAGGCGGTGTAGATATTTCCATCTTTATAGAGATGGCGGTGTAGATATTTCCATGTTTATATAGATGGCAGTGTAGATATTTCCATCTTTATACAGATGGCGGTGTAGATATTTCCATGTTCATAGAGATGGCGGTGTAGATATTTCCATGTTTATACAGATAGCAGTGTAGATATTTGCATGTTTATACAGATAGCTGTGTAGATATTTCCATCTTTATACAGATGGCGGTGTAGATATTTCCATGTTTATGCAGATGGCGGTGTAGATATTTCCATGTTTATAGAGATGGCCGTGTAGATATTTCCATGTTTAAAGAGATGATAGTGTAGATATTTCCATGTTTATAGAGAGAGCGGTGTAGTTATTTCCATGTCAATAGGCATAGCAGTGTAGATGTTTCCATGCTTATAGAGATAGAGGTATAGATATTTCCTAGGTTAAACAGATAGCGGTGTAGATATTTCCATGTTTATAGAGATAGCGGTGTAGACATTTCCACGTTTATACAGTAAGCGGTGTAGATATATCCATGTTCATACAGATGGCGGTGTAGTTGTTTCCATCCTTATACAGATAGCGGTGTAGATATTTCAATGTTTATGCAGATGGCTGTGTAGATATTTCCATGGTTATGGGGATGGCGGTGTAGATATTTCCATGTTTATAGAGACAGAGGTGTAGATATTTCCATGTTTATAGAGATGGCCGTGTAGATATTTCCATGTTTAAAGAGATGATAGTGTAGATATTTCCATGTTTATAGAGAGAGCGGTGTAGTTATTTCCATGTCAATAGGCTTAGCAGTGTAGATGTTTCCATGTTTATAGAGACAGAGGTGTAGATGTTTCCTTGTTTATACAGATAGCGGTGTAGATATTTCCATGTTTATAGAGATAGCGGTGTAGCCATTTCCAAATTTATGCGGATGGCGGTGTAGATATTTAAAGGTTCATACAGATGGTGGTGTAGATATTTCCATCCTTATACAGATAGCAGTGTAGATATTTCCATGTATATACAGATGGCGGTGTAGATATTTCCATCTTTTTACAGATGGCGGTGTAGATATTTCCATGTTCATAGAGATGGCGGTGTAGATATTTCCATGTTTACAGAGATAGAGGTGTAGATATTTTCTTGTTTATAGAGATACCGGTGTAGAAATCTCCATGTTTATACAGATGTCTGTGTAGATATTTCCATCTTTATACAGATGGTGGTGTAGGTATTTCCATGTTTACACTGATAGCGGTGTAGATATTTCCATGTTTATACTGATAGCGGTGCAGATATTTCCATGTTTATAGAGATGGCGGTGTAGATATTTCCATGTTTATAGAGACAGAGGTGTAGATATTTCCTTGTTTATACAGATAGCGTTGCAGATATTTCCATGCTTATAGAGATAGCAGTGTAGACATTTCCACATTTATACAGATAGTGGTGTAGATATTTAAAGCTTCATACAGATGCTGGGGTAGATATTTCCATCCTTATACAGATAGCGGTGTAGATATTTCCATGTTTGTACAGATGGCGGTGTCTATATTTCCATCTTTATACAGATGGCGGTGTAGATATTTCCATGTTCATAGAGATGGCGGTGTAGATATTTCCATGTTTATACAGATAGCGGTGTAGATATTTCCATGTTTATACAGATAGCTGTGTAGATATTTCCATCTTTATACAGATGGCGGTGTAGATATTTCCATGTTTATACAGATAGCAGTGTAGATATTTCCATGTTTATAGAGATGGCCGTGTAGATATTTCCATGTTTATAGAGATAGAGGTGTAGATATTTCCTAGTTTAAATAGATAGCGGTGTAGATATTTCCATGTTTATAGAGATAGCTGTGTAGATATTTACATCTTTATACAAATGGCGGTGTAGACCTTTTCTCGTTTATACAGTAAGCGGTGTAGATATATCCATGTTCATACAGATGGCGTTGTAGATATTTCCATCCTTATACAGATAGCAGTGTAGATATTTCCATGTTTATACAGATGGCCGTGTAGATATTTCCATCTTTATACAGATGGCGGTGTAGATATTTCCATGTTCATAGAGATGTCGGTGTAGATATTTCCGTGTTTACAGAGATAGAGGTGTAGATATTTCCTTGTTTATAGAGATAGCGGTGTAGATATTTCCATGTTTATACAGATGGCGGTGTAGATATTTCCATCTCTATACAGATGGCGGTGTACATTTTTCCATGTCCATGCAGAAGGCAGTGTAGATATTTCGATGTTTATAGAGATGGCAGTGTAGATATTTCCATGTTTATACAGAAAGCGGAGTAGGTTTTTCCATGTTTATACAGATAGCTGTGTAGATATTTACATCTTTATACAAATGGCGGTGTAGATATTTCCATGTTTATATAGATGGCGGTGTAGATATTTCCATCTTTATACAGATGTCCTTGTAGGTATTTCCATGTTTATAGAGATGGCGGTGTAGATATTTCCATGTTTATAGAGATAGCGGTGTAGTTATTTCCATGTTAATAGGCATAGCGGTGTAGATATTTCCATGTTTATAGAGATGGCGGTGTTGATATTTCCATGTTTATAGAGATAGAGGTGTAGATATTTCCTTGTTTATACAGATAGCGTTGTAGATATTTCCATGATTATAGAGATAGCGGTGTAGACATTTCCACGTTTATACAGATAACGGTGTAGATATTTCCATGTTTATAGAGATGGCGGTGTAGATATTTCCATGTTTATACAGATGTCTGTGTAGATATTTCCATCCTTATACAGATGGTGGTGTAGGTATTTCCATGTTTACACAGATAGCGGTGTAGATATTTCCATGTTTATACAGATAGCCGTGCAGATATTTCCATGTTTATAGAGATGGCGGTGTAGATATTTCCATGTTTATAGGGATAACGGTGTAGTTATTTCCATGTTAATAGGCATAGCGGTGTAGATATTTCCATGTTTATAGAGACAGAGGTGTAGATATTTCCTTGTTTATACAGATAGCGTTGCAGATATTTCCATGTTTATAGAGATAGCAGTGTAGACATTTCCACATTTATACAGATAGTGGTGTAGATATATAAGGCTTCATACAGTTGCTGGGGTAGATATTTCCATCCTTATACAGATAGCGGTGTAGATATTTCCATGTTTGTACAGATGGCGGTGTAGATATTTCCATCTTTATACAGATGGCGGTGTAGATATTTCCATGTTCATAGAGATGGCGGTGTAGATATTTCCATGTTCATAGAGATGGCGGTGTAGATATTTCCATGTTTATACAGATAGCAGTGTAGATATTTGCTTGTTTATACAGATAGCTGTGTAGATATTTCCATCTTTATACAGATGGCGGTGTAGATATTTCCATCTTTATGCAGATGGCGGTGTAGATATTTCCATGTTTATAGAGATGGCGGTGTAGATGTTTCCTTGTTTATACAGATAGCGGTGTAGATATTTCCATGTTTATAGAGATACCGGTGTAGCCATTTCCAAATTTATACAGATAGCGGTGTAGATATTTAAAGGTTCATACAGATGGTGGGGTAGATATTTCCATCCTCATACAGATAGCGGTGTAGATATTTCCATGTTTTTACAGATGGCGGTGTAGATATTTCCATCTTTATAGAGATGTTGTTGTAGATATTTCCATGTTCATAGAGATAGCAGTGTAGATATTTCCATGTTTACGGAGATAGAGGTGTAGATATTTCCTTGTTTATAGAGATACCGGTGTAGATATTTCCATGTTTAGACACATGGAGGTGTAGATATTTCCATATATCTACAGACGGCGGTGTACATATTTCCAAGTTCATACAGATGGCGGTGTAGATATTTCCATGTTTTTAGACATGGCGGTGTAGATATTTCCATGTTTATACAGATAGCGGTGTAGATATTTCCATGTTTATACAGTTAGCTGTGTAGATATTTCCATCGTTATACAGATGGCGGTGAAGATATTTCCATGCTCATACAGATGGCAGTGTAGATATTTCCATGTTTACACAGATGACAGTGTAGATATTTCCATGTTTATACAGAAGGCGGTGTAGATATTTCCATCTTTATAGAGATGGCGGTATAGATATTTCCATGTTTATACAGATAGCTGTGTAGATATTTCCATGTTTATACTGATAGCTGTGTAGATATTTACATCTTTATACAAATGGCGGTGTAGATATTTCCATGTTTATATAGATGGCAGTGTAGATATTTCCATCTTTATACAGATGGCGGTGTAGATATTTCCATGTTCATAGAGATGGCGGTGTAGATATTTCCATGTTTATACAGATAGCAGTGTAGATATTTGCATGTTTATACAGATAGCTGTGTAGATATTTCCATCTTTATACAGATGGCGGTGTAGATATTTCCATGTTTATGCAGATGGCGGTGTAGATATTTCCATGTTTATAGAGATGGCCGTGTAGATATTTCCATGTTTAAAGAGATGATAGTGTAGATATTTCCATGTTTATAGAGAGAGCGGTGTAGTTATTTCCATGTCAATAGGCATAGCAGTGTAGATGTTTCCATGTTTATAGAGATAGAGGTATAGATATTTCCTAGGTTAAACAGATAGCGGTGTAGATATTTCCATGTTTATAGAGATAGCGGTGTAGACATTTCCACGTTTATACAGTAAGCGGTGTAGATATATCCATGTTCATACAGATGGCGGTGTAGTTGTTTCCATCCTTATACAGATAGCGGTGTAGATATTTCAATGTTTATACAGATGGCTGTGTAGATATTTCCATGGTTATGGGGATGGCGGTGTAGATATTTCCATGTTTATAGAGATGGCCGTGTAGATATTTCCATGTTTAAAGAGATGATAGTGTAGATATTTCCATGTTTATAGAGAGAGCGGTGTAGTTATTTCCATGTCAATAGGCATAGCAGTGTAGATGTTTCCATGCTTATAGAGATAGAGGTATAGATATTTCCTAGGTTAAACAGATAGCGGTGTAGATATTTCCATGTTTATAGAGATAGCGGTGTAGACATTTCCACGTTTATACAGTAAGCGGTGTAGATATATCCATGTTCATACAGATGGCGGTGTAGTTGTTTCCATCCTTATACAGATAGCGGTGTAGATATTTCAATGTTTATACAGATGGCTGTGTAGATATTTCCATGGTTATGGGGATGGCGGTGTAGATATTTCCATGTTTATAGAGACAGAGGTGTAGATGTTTCCTTGTTTATACAGATAGCGGTGTAGATATTTCCATGTTTATAGAGATAGCGGTGTAGCCATTTCCAAATTTATGCGGATGGCGGTGTAGATATTTAAAGGTTCATACAGATGGTGGTGTAGATATTTCCATCCTTATACAGATAGCAGTGTAGATATTTCCATGTATATACAGATGGCGGTGTAGATATTTCCATCTTTTTACAGATGGCGGTGTAGATATTTCCATGTTCATAGAGATGGCGGTGTAGATATTTCCATGTTTACAGAGATAGAGGTGTAGATATTTTCTTGTTTATAGAGATACCGGTGTAGAAATCTCCATGTTTATACAGATGTCTGTGTAGATATTTCCATCTTTATACAGATGGTGGTGTAGGTATTTCCATGTTTACACAGATAGCGGTGTAGATATTTCCATGTTTATACTGATAGCGGTGCAGATATTTCCATGTTTATAGAGATGGCGGTGTAGATATTTCCATGTTTATAGAGACAGAGGTGTAGATATTTCCTTGTTTATACAGATAGCGTTGCAGATATTTCCATGCTTATAGAGATAGCAGTGTAGACATTTCCACATTTATACAGATAGTGGTGTAGATATTTAAAGCTTCATACAGATGCTGGGGTAGATATTTCCATCCTTATACAGATAGCGGTGTAGATATTTCCATGTTTGTACAGATGGCGGTGTCGATATTTCCATCTTTATACAGATGGCGGTGTAGATATTTCCATGTTCATAGAGATGGCGGTGTAGATATTTCCATGTTTATACAGATAGCGGTGTAGATATTTCCATGTTTATACAGATAGCTGTGTAGATATTTCCATCTTTATACAGATGGCGGTGTAGATATTTCCATGTTTATACAGATAGCAGTGTAGATATTTCCATGTTTATAGAGATGGCCGTGTAGATATTTCCATGTTTATAGAGATAGAGGTGTAGATATTTCCTAGTTTAAATAGATAGCGGTGTAGATATTTCCATGTTTATAGAGATAGCTGTGTAGATATTTACATCTTTATACAAATGGCGGTGTAGACCTTTTCTCGTTTATACAGTAAGCGGTGTAGATATATCCATGTTCATACAGATGGCGTTGTAGATATTTCCATCCTTATACAGATAGCAGTGTAGATATTTCCATGTTTATACAGATGGCCGTGTAGATATTTCCATCTTTATACAGATGGCGGTGTAGATATTTCCATGTTCATAGAGATGTCGGTGTAGATATTTCCGTGTTTACAGAGATAGAGGTGTAGATATTTCCTTGTTTATAGAGATAGCGGTGTAGATATTTCCATGTTTATACAGATGGCGGTGTAGATATTTCCATCTCTATACAGATGGCGGTGTACATTTTTCCATGTCCATGCAGAAGGCAGTGTAGATATTTCGATGTTTATAGAGATGGCAGTGTAGATATTTCCATGTTTATACAGAAAGCGGAGTAGGTTTTTCCATGTTTATACAGATAGCTGTGTAGATATTTACATCTTTATACAAATGGCGGTGTAGATATTTCCATGTTTATATAGATGGCGGTGTAGATATTTCCATCTTTATACAGATGTCCTTGTAGGTATTTCCATGTTTATAGAGATGGCGGTGTAGATATTTCCATGTTTATAGAGATAGCGGTGTAGTTATTTCCATGTTAATAGGCATAGCGGTGTAGATATTTCCATGTTTATAGAGATGGCGGTGTTGATATTTCCATGTTTATAGAGATAGAGGTGTAGATATTTCCTTGTTTATACAGATAGCGTTGTAGATATTTCCATGATTATAGAGATAGCGGTGTAGACATTTCCACGTTTATACAGATAACGGTGTAGATATTTCCATGTTTATAGAGATGGCGGTGTAGATATTTCCATGTTTATACAGATGTCTGTGTAGATATTTCCATCCTTATACAGATGGTGGTGTAGGTATTTCCATGTTTACACAGATAGCGGTGTAGATATTTCCATGTTTATACAGATAGCCGTGCAGATATTTCCATGTTTATAGAGATGGCGGTGTAGATATTTCCATGTTTATAGGGATAACGGTGTAGTTATTTCCATGTTAATAGGCATAGCGGTGTAGATATTTCCATGTTTATAGAGACAGAGGTGTAGATATTTCCTTGTTTATACAGATAGCGTTGCAGATATTTCCATGTTTATAGAGATAGCAGTGTAGACATTTCCACATTTATACAGATAGTGGTGTAGATATATAAGGCTTCATACAGTTGCTGGGGTAGATATTTCCATCCTTATACAGATAGCGGTGTAGATATTTCCATGTTTGTACAGATGGCGGTGTAGATATTTCCATCTTTATACAGATGGCGGTGTAGATATTTCCATGTTCATAGAGATGGCGGTGTAGATATTTCCATGTTCATAGAGATGGCGGTGTAGATATTTCCATGTTTATACAGATAGCAGTGTAGATATTTGCTTGTTTACAGATAGCTGTGTAGATATTTCCATCTTTATACAGATGGCGGTGTAGATATTTCCATCTTTATGCAGATGGCGGTGTAGATATTTCCATGTTTATAGAGATGGCGGTGTAGATGTTTCCTTGTTTATACAGATAGCGGTGTAGATATTTCCATGTTTATAGAGATACCGGTGTAGCCATTTCCAAATTTATACAGATAGCGGTGTAGATATTTAAAGGTTCATACAGATGGTGGGGTAGATATTTCCATCCTCATACAGATAGCGGTGTAGATATTTCCATGTTTTTACAGATGGCGGTGTAGATATTTCCATCTTTATAGAGATGTTGTTGTAGATATTTCCATGTTCATAGAGATAGCAGTGTAGATATTTCCATGTTTACGGAGATAGAGGTGTAGATATTTCCTTGTTTATAGAGATACCGGTGTAGATATTTCCATGTTTAGACACATGTTGGTGTAGATATTTCCATATATCTACAGACGGCGGTGTACATATTTCCAAGTTCATACAGATGGCGGTGTAGATATTTCCATGTTTTTAGACATGGCGGTGTAGATATTTCCATGTTTATACAGATAGCGGTGTAGATATTTCCATGTTTATACAGTTAGCTGTGTAGATATTTCCATCGTTATACAGATGGCGGTGAAGATATTTCCATGCTCATACAGATGGCAGTGTAGATATTTCCATGTTTACACAGATGACAGTGTAGATATTTCCATGTTTATACAGAAGGCGGTGTACATATTTCCATCTTTATAGAGATGGCGGTATAGATATTTCCATGTTTATACAGATAGCTGTGTAGATATTTCCATGTTTATACTGATAGCTGTGTAGATATTTACATCTTTATACAAATGGCGGTGTAGATATTTCCATGTTTATATAGATGGCAGTGTAGATATTTCCATCTTTATACAGATGGCGGTGTAGATATTTCCATGTTCATAGAGATGGCGGTGTAGATATTTCCATGTTTATACAGATAGCAGTGTAGATATTTGCATGTTTATACAGATAGCTGTGTAGATATTTCCATCTTTATACAGATGGCGGTGTAGATATTTCCATGTTTATGCAGATGGCGGTGTAGATATTTCCATGTTTATAGAGATGGCCGTGTAGATATTTCCATGTTTAAAGAGATGATAGTGTAGATATTTCCATGTTTATAGAGAGAGCGGTGTAGTTATTTCCATGTCAATAGGCATAGCAGTGTAGATGTTTCCATGTTTATAGAGATAGAGGTATAGATATTTCCTAGGTTAAACAGATAGCGGTGTAGATATTTCCATGTTTATAGAGATAGCGGTGTAGACATTTCCACGTTTATACAGTAAGCGGTGTAGATATATCCATGTTCATACAGATGGCGGTGTAGTTGTTTCCATCCTTATACAGATAGCGGTGTAGATATTTCAATGTTTATACAGATGGCTGTGTAGATATTTCCATGGTTATGGGGATGGCGGTGTAGATATTTCCATGTTTATAGTGACAGAGGTGTAGATATTTCCATGTTTAAAGAGATGATAGTGTAGATATTTCCATGTTTATAGAGAGAGCGGTGTAGTTATTTCCATGTCAATAGGCATAGCAGTGTAGATGTTTCCATGTTTATAGAGATAGAGGTATAGATATTTCCTAGGTTAAACAGATAGCGGTGTAGATATTTCCATGTTTAAAGAGATACCGGTGTAGCCATTTCCAAATTTATACAGATAGCGGTGTAGATATTTAAAGGTTCATACAGATGGTGGGGTAGATATTTCCATCCTCATACAGATAGCGGTGTAGATATTTCCATGTTTTTACTGATGGCGGTGTAGATATTTCCATCTTTATAGAGATGTTGGTGTAGATATTTCCATGTTCATAGAGATAGCAGTGTAGATATTTCCATGTTTATGGAGATAGAGGTGTAGATATTTCCTTGTTTATAGAGATACCGGTGTAGATATTTCCATGTTTAGACAGATGGAGGTGTAGATATTTCCATATATCTACAGACGGCGGTGTACATATTTCCAAGTTCATACAGATGGCGGTGTAGATATTTCCATGTTTTTAGACATGGCGGTGTAGATATTTCCATGTTTATACAGATAGCGGTGTAGATATTTCCATGTTTATACAGTTAGCTGTGTAGATATTTCCATCGTTATACAGATGGCGGTGAAGATATTTCCATGCTCATACAGATGGCAGTGTAGATATTTCCATGTTTACACAGATGACAGTGTAGATATTTCCATGTTTATACAGAAGGCGGTGTAGATATTTCCATCTCTATACAGATGGCGGTGTAGATATTTCCATGTTTATGCAGATGGCGGTGTAGATATTTCCATGTTTATAGAGATGGCCGTGTAGATATTTCCATGTTTAAAGAGATGATAGTGTAGATATTTCCATGTTTATAGAGAGAGCGGTGTAGTTATTTCCATGTCAATAGGCATAGCAGTGTAGATGTTTCCATGTTTATAGAGATAGAGGTATAGATATTTCCTAGGTTAAACAGATAGCGGTGTAGATATTTCCATGTTTATAGAGATAGCGGTGTAGACATTTCCACGTTTATACAGTAAGCGGTGTAGATATATCCATGTTCATACAGATGGCGGTGTAGTTGTTTCCATCCTTATACAGATAGCGGTGTAGATATTTCAATGTTTATACAGATGGCTGTGTAGATATTTCCATGGTTATGGGGATGGCGGTGTAGATATTTCCATGTTTATAGAGACAGAGGTGTAGATGTTTCCTTGTTTATACAGATAGCGGTGTAGATATTTCCATGTTTATAGAGATAGCGGTGTAGCCATTTCCAAATTTATACAGATGGCGGTGTAGATATTTAAAAGTTCATACAGATGGTGGTGTAGATATTTCCATCCTTGTACAGATAGCAGTGTAGATATTTCCATGTATATACAGATGGCGGTGTAGATATTTCCATCTTTTTACAGATGGCGGTGTAGATATTTCCATGTTCATAGAGATGGCGGTGTAGATATTTCCATGTTTACAGAGATAGAGGTGTAGATATTTCCTTGTTTATAGAGATACCGGTGTAGATATCTCCATGTTTATACAGATGTCTGTGTAGATATTTCCATCTTTATACAGATGGTGGTGTAGGTATTTCCATGTTTACACAGATAGCGGTGTAGATATTTCCATGTTTATACAGATAGCGGTGCAGATATTTCCATGTTTATAGAGATGGCGGTGTAGATATTTCCATGTTTATAGGGATAACGGTGTAGTTATTTCCATGTTAATAGGCATAGCGGTGTAGATATTTCCATGTTTATAGAGACAGAGGTGTAGATATTTCCTTGTTTATACAGATAGCGTTGCAGATATTTCCATGTTTATAGAGATAGAGGTGTAGATATTTCCTTGGTAATACAGATAGCGGTGTAGATATTTACATGTTTATAGAGATAGCGGTGTAGACACTGCCACGTTTATACACACAGCGGTGTAGATATTTCCATGTTTATAGAGATGGCAGTGTAGATATTTCCATCTTTATACAGATGGCTGTGTAGATATTTCCATCTTTATACAGATGGTGGTGTAGATATTTCCATCCTTATACAGATAGCGGTGTAGATATTTCCATGTGTATACAGATGGCACTGTAGATATTTCCATGTTTATAGACATAAAGGTGTAGTTATTTCCATGTTAATAGGCATAGCGGTGTAGATATTTCCATGTTTATAGAGACAGAGGTGTAGATATTTCCTTGTTTATACAGATAGCGTTGTAGATATTTCCATGTTTATAGAGATAGCGGTGTACGCATTTCCACTTTTATACAGATAGTGGTGTAGATATTTAAAGGTTCATACAGATGCTGTTGTAGATATTTCCATTCTTATATAGAGAGCGATGTAGATATTTCCATGTTTGTACAGATCACGGTGTAGATATTTCCATCTTTATACAGATGTCGGTGTAGATAATTCGATGTTCATAGAGATGGCAGTGTAGATATTTCCATGTTTATAGAGATAGCGGTGTAGATATTTGCATGCTAATAGGCATAGCGGTGTAGATATTTCCATGTTTATAGAGATAGAGGTGTAGATATTTCCTTGTTGATACAGATAGCGTTGTACATATTACCATGTTTATAGTGATAGCGGTGTAGACATTGTCACGTTTATACAGATAGCGGTGTAGATATTTCTATGTTTATAGAGATGGCAGTGTAGATATTTCCATGTTTATACAGATAGCTCTGTAGATATTTCCATCTTTATACAGATGGTGGTGTAGATATTTCCATCCTTATACAGATAGCGGTGTAGATTTTTCCATGTTTATACAGATGGCGGTGTAGATATTTCCATGTTTATATAGATGGCGGTGTAGATATTTCCACGTTTATAGAGATAACGGTGTAGTTATTTCCATATTAATAGGCATAGCGGTGTAGATATTTCCATGTTTATAGAGACAGATGTGTAGATATTTCCTTGTTTCTACAGATAGCGGTGTAGATAATTCCATGTTTATAGAGATAGCGGTGAAGACATTTCCACGTTTATACAGACAGTGGTGTAGATATTTAAAGGTTCATACAGATGGTGGTGTAGATATTTCCATCCTTATACATATAGCGGTGTAGATATTTACATGTTTATAGAGATAGTTTTGTAGACATTGACACGTTTATACAGATAGCGGTGTAGATATTTCCATGTTCATAGAGATGGCGGTGTAGATATTTCCATGTTTATACAGATGGCTGTGTAGATATTTCCATCTTTATACAGAAGGTGGTGTAGATATTTCCATCCTTATACAGATAGCGGTGTAGATATTTCCATGTTCATAGAGATGGCGGTATAGATATTTCCATGTTTGTACAGATAGCTGTGTAGATATTTCCATGTTTATACAGATGGTGGTGTAGATATTTCCATTTTTATAGAGATGGCCGTGTAGATATTTCCATTTTTAAAGAGACGACAGTGTAGATATTTCAATGTTTATAGAGATAGCAGTGTAGTTATTTCCATGTAAATTGGCATAGTGGTGTAGATATTACCTTGTTTATAGAGATAGAGGTGTAGATATTTCCTAGTTTAAACAGATAGCGGTGTAGATATTTTCATGTTTATAGAAATCGCGGTTTAGACTTTTCCACGTTTATACAGTAAGCGGTGTAGATATATCCATGTTCATACAGATGGCGGTGTAGATATTTCCGTCCTTATACAGATAGCGGTGTAGATATTTCCATGTTTCTACAGATGGCTGTGTGGATATTTCCATGTTTATGGAGATGGCGGTGTAGTTTTTTTCATGTTTATAGAGACAGAGGTATAGATATTTCCTTGTTTATACAGATAGCGGTGTAGATATTTCCATGTTTATAGAGATAGCGGTGTAGCCATTTCCAAGTTTATACCGAGAGCGGTGTAGATATTTAAAGGTTCATACAGACGGTGGTGTAGATATTTCCATTCTTATACAGATAGCGGTGTAGATATTTCCATGTTTATACAGATGGCGGTGTAGATATTTCCATCTTTATACAGATGGCGGTGTAGATATTTCCATGTTCATAGAGATGGCGGTGTAGATATTTCCATGTTTACAGAGATAGAGGTGTAGATATTTCCTTGTTTATAGAGATAGCGGTGTAGATATTTTCATGTTTATACAGATGGACAGATGACGGTGTAGATATTTCCATATCTACACAGATGGCGGTGTACATATTTCCAAGTTCATACAGATGGCGGTGTAGATATTTCCATGTTTTTAGACATGGCGGTGTAGATATTTCCATGTTTTTAGACATGGCAGTGTAGTTATTTTCATGTTTATACAGATAGCGGTGTAGATATTTCCATGTTTATACAGTTAGCTGTGTGGATATTTCCATCGTTATACAGATGGCGGTGAAGATATTTCCATGTTCATACAGATGGCGGTGTAGATATTTCCATGTTTATACAGAAGGCGGTGTAGATATTTCCATGTTTATAGAGATGGCCGTGTAGATATTTACATGTTTAAAGAGATGACAGTGTAGATATTTCCATGTTTAGAGATAGCGGTGTAGTTATTTCCATGTAAATAGGCATAGCGGTGTAGATATTTCCTTGTTTATAGAGATAGATGTGTAGATATTTCCTAGTTTAAACAGATAGCGGTGTAGATATTTCCATGTTTATAGAGATAGCGGTGTAGACATTGCCACGTTTATACAGATGGACAGATGGCGGTGTAGATATTTCCATATCTACACAGATGGCGGTGTACATATTTCCAAGTTCATACAGATGGCGGTGTAGATATTTCCATGTTTTTAGACATGGCGGTGTAGTTATTTTCATGTTTATATAGATAGCGGTGTAGATATTTCCATGTTTGAAGAGATGGCAGTTTAGATATTTCCATGTTTATTGAGAGAGCGGTGTAGTTTTTTCCATGCAAATAGGCATCGTGGTGTAGATATTTCCTTGTTTATCGAGATAGAGGTGTAGATATTTCCTAGTGTAAACAGATAGCGGAGTAGATATTTCCATGTTTATAGAGATAGCGGTGTAGACATTTCCAAGTTTATACAGTAAGCGTTGTAGATATATCCATGTTCATACAGATGGCGGTGTAGATATTTCCATTCTTATACAGATAGCGGTGCAGATATTTCCATGTTTCTACAGATGGCTGTGTAGATATTTCCATGTTTATGGAGATGGCCATGTAGATATTTCCATGTTTATAGAGACAGAGGTGTAGATGTTTCCTTGTTTATACAGATAGCGGTGTAGATATTTCCATGTTTATAGAGATAGCGGTGTAGCCATTTCTAAATTTATACAGATAGCAGTGTAGATATTTAAAGGTTCATACAGATGGTGGTGTAGATATTTCCATCCTTATACAGATAGCGGTGTAGATATTTCCATGTTTATACAGATGGCGTTGTAGGTATTTCCATCTTTATACAGATGGCGGTGTAGATATTTCCATGTTCATAGAGATGGCGGTGTAGATATTTCCATGCTTACAGTGATAGAGGTGTAGATATTTCCTTGTTTATAGAGATACCGGTGAAGATATTTCCATGTTTATACAGATGGCGGTGTAGATATTTCCATATCTACACAGATGGCGTTGTACATGTTTCCAAGTTCATACAGATGGCGGTGTAGATATTTCCATGTTTTTAGACATGGCGGTGTAGATATTTCCATGTTTATACAGATAGTGGTGTAGGTATTTCCATGTTTATACAGTTAGCTGTGTAGACATTTCCATCGTTAGACAGATGGCGGTGAAGATATTTTCATGTTCATACAGATGGCGGTGTAGATATTTCAATGTTTATAGAGACAGAGGTGTAGATGTTTCCTTGTTTATACAGATAGCGGTGTAGATATTTCCATGTTTATAGAGATAGCGGTGTAGCCATTTCCAAATTTATACAGATAGCGGTGTAGGTATTTAAAGGTTCATACTGATGGTGGTGTAGATATTTCCATCCTTATGCAGATAGCGGTGTATATATTTCCATGTTTATACAGATGGCGGTGTAGATATTTCCATATCTATACAGATGGCGGTGTACATATTTCCAAGTTCATAGAGATGGCGGTGTAGATATTTCCATGTTTTTAGACATGGCGGTGTAGATATTTCCATGTTTATACAGAGAGAGGTGTAGATATTTCCACGTTTACACAGTTAGCTGTGTAGATATTTCCATCGTTATACAGATGGCGGTGAAGATATTTCCATGTTCATACAGATGGCGGTGTAGATATTTCCATGTTTATACAGATGACGGTGTAGATATTTCCATGTTTATACAGAAGGCGGTGTAGGTATTTCAATGTTTATGGAGATGGCTGTATAGATATTTCCATGTTTATACAGATAGCGGTGTAGATATTTCCATGTTTATACAGATAGCTGTGTAGATATTTACATCTCTATACAAATGGCGGTGTAGATATTTCCATGTTTATACAGATGGCGGTTTAGATATTTCCATCTTTATACAGATGGCGGTGTAGGTATTTCCATGTTTATAGAGATGGCGGTGTAGATATTTCCAAGTTTATAGAGATAGCCGTGTAGTTATTTCCATGTTAATAGGCATAGCAGTGTAGATATTTCCATGTTTATAGAGATGGCGGTGTAGATAATTCCATGTTTATAGAGATAGCGGTGTAGATATTTCCTTGTTTACAGATAGCGGTGTAGATATTTCCATGTTAATAGAGATAGCTGTGTAGACATCGCCACGTATATAGATATAGCGGTGTAGATATTTCCATGTTTATAGAGATGTTGGTGTAGATATTTCCATGTTTATACAGATGGCTGTGTAGATATTTCCATCTTTATACTGATGGTGGTGTAGATATTTCCATCCTTATACAGATAGCGGTGTGGATATTTCCATGTTTATACAGATGGCGGTGTAGATATTTCCATGTTTATAGAGATGGCTGTGGAGATATTTCCATGTTTATGGAGATAACGGTGTAGATATTTCCATGTTAATAGGCATAGCCGTGTAGATATTTCCATGTTTATAGAGACAGAGGTGCAGATATTTCCTTGTTTATACAGATAGCGTTGTAGATATTTCCATGTTTATGGAGATAGCGGTGCAGACATTTCCACATTTATACAGATAGTGGTGTAGATATTTAAAGGTTCATACAGATGCTGGTGTAGGTATTTCCATCCTTATACAGATAGCGGTGTAGATATTTCCATGTTTGTACAGATGGCGGTGTTGATATTTCCATCTTTATACAGATGGCAGTGTAGATGTTTCCATGTTCATAGAGATGGCGGTGTTGATATTTCCATGTTTATACAGATAGCGGTGTAGATATATCCATGTTTATACAGATAGCTGTGTAGATATTTCCATCTTTATACATATGGAGGTGTAGATATTTCCGTATATATACAGATGGCGTTGTAGATATTTCCATGTTTATAGAGATGGCCGTGTAGATATTTCCATGTTTAAAGAGATGACAGTGTAGATATTTCCATGTTTATAGAGATAGCGGTGTAGTTATTTCCATGTAAATAGGCATAGCGGTGTAGATATTTCCTTGTTTATAGAGATAGAGGTGTAGATATTTCCTAGTTTAAACGGATAGCGGTGTAGATATTTCCATGATTATAGAGATCGCGGTGTAGACATTTCCACGTTTATACAGTAAGCGGTGTAGATATATCCTTGTTCATACAGATGGCAGTGTAGATATTTCCATCCTTATACAGAGATCATTGTGGATATTTCCATGTTTATACAGATGGCTGTGTAGATATTTCCATGTTTATGGAGATGGCGGTGTAGATATTTCCATGTTTATAGAGACAGAGGTGTAGATGTTTCCTTGTTTATACAAATAGCGGTGTAGATATTTCCATGTTTATAGAGATAGCGGTGTAGCCATTTCCAAATTTATACAGATAGCGGTGTAGATATTTAAAGGTTCATACAGATGGTGTTGTAGATATTTCCATCATTATACAGATAGCGGTGTAGATATTTCCATGATTATACAGATGGCGGTGTAGATATTTCCATCTTTATACAGATGGTGGTGTAGATATTTCCATGTTCATAGAGATGGCGGTGTAGATATTTCTATGGTTACAGTGATAGATGTGTAGATATTTCCATGTGTATAGAGATACCGGTGTAGATATTTCCATCTTTATACAGATGGCGGGGTAGATATTTCCATATCTATACAGACGGCGGTATACATATTTCCAAGTTCATACAGATGGCGGTGTAGATATTTCCATGTTTTTAGACATGGCGGTGTAGATATTTCCATGTTTATACTGATAGCGGTGTAGATATTTCCATGTTTATACAGTTAGCTGGGTAGATATTTCCATCGTTATACAGATGGCGGTGAAGATATTTCCATGTTCATACACATGGTGGTGTAGATATTTCCATGTTTACACAGATGACGGTGTAGATATTTCCATGTTTATACAGAAGGCGGTGTTGATATTTCCATGTTTATAGAGATGGCGGCATAGATATTTCCATGTTTATACAGATAGCGGTGTAGATATTTCCATGTTTATACAGATAGCTGTGTAGATATTTACATCTTTATACAAATGGCGGTGTAGATATTTCCATGTTTATATAGATGGCGGTGTAGATATTTCCATCTTTATACAGATGGCG
The DNA here is from genome assembly GCF_029281585.2 of Gorilla gorilla gorilla. Taxonomy (NCBI): domain Eukaryota; kingdom Metazoa; phylum Chordata; class Mammalia; order Primates; family Hominidae; genus Gorilla; species Gorilla gorilla. Next base: position 196,102,138 of record NC_073229.2, read on the forward strand.
GTGAAGTTATTTCCATGTTTATAGAGATGGCATTGTAGATATTTCCGTGTTTGTAGAGATAGCGGTGTAGATATTTCCATGTTAATAGGCATAGCGGTGTAGATATTTCCATGTTTATAGAGATGGCGGTGTAGACATTGCCACGTTTATACAGATAGCGGTGTAGATATTTCCGTGTTTATAGAGATAGCGGTGTAGACATTGCCACGTTTATACAGATAGCGGTGTAGATATTTCCATGTTTATAGAGATGGCGGTGTAGATATTTCCATGTTTATACAGATGGCTGTGTAGATATTTCCATCTTTATACATATGGGGGTGTAGATATTTCCATGTGTACACAGATAGTGGTGTAGATATTTCCATGTTTATACAGATGGCGGTGTAGATATTTCCATGTTTTTAGACATGGCGGTGTAGATATTTCCATGTTTATACAGATAGCGGTGTAGTTATTTCCATGTTAATTGGCATAGCGGTGTAGATATTTCCATGTTTATAGAGACAGAGGTGTAGATATTTCCCTGTTTATACAGATAGCGTTGTAGATATTTCCATGTTTATAGAGATAGCGGTGTAGACATTTCAACATTTATACAGATAGTGGTGTAGATATTTAAAGCTTCATACAGATGCTGGTGTAGATATTTCCATCCTTATACAGATAGCGGTGTAGATATTTCCATGTTTGTACAGATGGTGGTGTAGGTATTTCCATCTTTATACAGATGGCGGTGTAGGTATTTCCATGTTCATAGAGATGGCGGTGTAGATATTTCCATGTTTATACAGATAGCGGTGTAGATATGTGCATGTTTATACAGATAGCTGTGTAGATATTTCCATCTTTATACAGATGGCGGTGTAGATATTTCCATGATTATACAGATGGCGGTGTAGATATTTCCATCTTTATACAGATGGCGGTGTAGATATTTCCATGTTCATAGAGATGGCGGTGTAGATATTTCCATGTTTACAGTGATAGATGTGTAGATATTTCCATGTGTATAGAGATACCGGTGAAGATATTTCCATGTTTATACAGATGGCGGGGTAGATATTTCCATATCTATACAGACGGCGGTATACATATTTCCAAGTTCATACAGATGGCGGTGTAGATATTTCCATGTTTTTTGACATGGCGGTGTAGATATTTCCATGTTTATACAGATAGCAGTGTTGATATTTCCATGTTCATACAGTTATCTGGGTAGATATTTCCATCGGTATACAGATGGCGGTGAAGTTATTTCCATGTTCATACAGATGGTGGTGTAGATATTTCCATGTTTACACAGATGACGGTGTAAATATTTCCATGTTTATACGGAAGGCGGAGTAGATATTTCCATGTTTATAGAGATGGCGGTATAGATATTTCCATGTTTATACAGATAGCGGTGTAGATATTTCCATGTTTATACAGATAGCTGTGTAGATATTTACATCGTTATACAAATGGCGGTGTAGATATTTCCATGTTTATATAGATGGGGGTGTAGATATTTCCATCTTTATATAGATGGCGGTGTACGTATTTCCATGTTTATAGAGATGGTGGTGTAGATATTTCCGTGTTTATAGAGATAGTGGTGTAGATATTTCCATGTTAATAGGCATAGCGGTGTAGATATTTCCATGTTTATAGAGATGGCGGTGTAGACATTGCCACGTTTATACAGATAGCGGCGTAGATATTTCCATGTTTATAGAGATAGCGGTGTAGACATTGCCACATTTATACAGATAGCGGTGTAGATATTTCCATGTTTATAGAGATGGCGGTGTAGATATTTCCATGTTTATACAGATGGCTGTGTAGATATTTCCATCCTTATACAGATAGTGGTGTAGATATTTCCCTGTTTATACGGATGGCGGTGTAGATATTTCCATGTATTTAGTCATGGCGGTGTAGATATTTCCATGTTTATAGAGACAGAGGTGTAGATATTTCCTTGTTTATACAGATAGCGTTGTAGATATTTCCATGTTTATAGAGATAGCGGTGTAGACATTTCGACATTTATACATATAGTGGTGCAGATATTTAAAGCTTCATACAGATGCTGGTGTAGATATTTCCATCCTTATTCAGATAGCGGTGTAGATATTTCCATGTTTGTACAGATTTTGGTGTAGGTATTTCCATCTTTATACAGATGGCGGTGTAGGTATTTCCATGTTCATAGAGATGGTGGTGTAGATATTTCCATGTTTATAGAGATAGCGGTGTAGATATTTGCATGTTTATACAGATAGCTATGTAGATATTTCCATCTTTATACAGATGGCGGTGTAGATATTTCCATGTTTATACAGATGGGGGTGTAGATATTTCCATGTTTAAAGAGATGACAGTGTAGATGTTTCCATGTTTATAGAGATAGCGGTGTAGTTATTTCCATGTAAATAGGCATAGCCGTGTGGATATTTCCTTCTTTATAGAGATAGAGGTTCAGATATTTCCTAGTTTAAACAGATAGCGGTGTAGATATTTCCATGTTTATAGAGATCACGGTGTAGACATTTCCACGTTTATACAGTAATTGGTGTAGATATATCCATGTACATACAGATGGCGGTGTAGATATTTCCATCCTTATACAGATAGCGGTGTAGATATTTCCATGTTTGTACAGATGGTGTTGTAGGTATTTCCATCTTTATACAGATGGCGGTGTAGATATTTCCATGTTCATAGAGATGGAGGTGTAGATATTTCCATGTTTATACAGATAGCGGTGTAGATATTTGCATGTTTATACAGATAGCTGTGTAAATATTTCCATCTTTATACAGATGGCGGTGTAGACATTTCCATGTTTATACAGATGGCGGTGTAGATATTTCCATCTTTATACAGATGGCGGTGTAGATATTTCCATGTTCATAGAGATGGCGGTGTAGATATTTCCATGGTTACAGTGATAGATGTGTAGATATTTCCATGAGTATAGAGATACCGGTGTAGATATTTCCATCTTTATACAGATGGCGGGGTAGATATTTCCATATCTATACAGACGGCGGTATACATATTTCCAAGTTCATACAGATGGCGGTGTAGATATTTCCATGTTTTTAGACATGGCGGTGTAGATATTTCCATGTTTATACTGATAGCGGTGTAGATATTTCCATGTTTATACAGTTAGCTGGGTAGATATTTCCATCGTTATACAGATGGCGGTGAAGATATTTCCATGTTCATACAGATTGCGGTGTAGATATTTCCATGTTTACACAGATGACGGTGTAGATATTTCCATGTTTATACAGAAGGAGGTGTTGATATTTCCATGTTTATAGAGATGGCGGCATAGATATTTCCATGTTTATACAGATAGCGGTGTAGATATTTCCATGTTTATACAGATAGCTGTGTAGATATTTACATCTTTATACAAATGGCGGTGTAGATATTTCCATGTTTATATAGATGGCGGTGTAGATATTTCCATCTTTATACAGATGGCGGTGAAGTTATTTCCATGTTTATAGAGATGGCGTTGTAGATATTTCCGTGTTTGTAGAGATAGCGGTGTAGATATTTCCATGTTAATAGGCATAGCGGTGTAGATATTTCCATGTTTATAGAGATGGCGGTGTAGACATTGCCACGTTTATACAGATAGCGGTGTAGATATTTCCGTGTTTATAGAGATAGCGGTGTAGACATTGCCACGTTTATACAGATAGCGGTGTAGATATTTCCATGTTTATAGAGATGGCGGTGTAGATATTTCCATGTTTATACAGATGGCTGTGTAGATATTTCCATCTTTATACAGATGGGGGTTTAGATATTTCCATGTGTACACAGTTAGTGGTGTAGATATTTCCATGTTTATACAGATGGCGGTGTAGATATTTCCATGTTTTTAGACATGGCGGTGTAGATATTTCCATGTTTATACAGATAGCGGTGTAGTTATTTCCATGTTAATAGGCATAGCGGTGTAGATATTTCCATGTTTATAGAGACAGAGGTGTAGATATTTCCCTGTTTATACAGATAGCGTTGTAGATATTTCCATGTTTATAGAGATAGCGGTGTAGACATTTCAACATTTATACAGATAGTGGTGTAGATATTTAAAGCTTCATACAGATGCTGGTGTAGATATTTCCATCCTTATACAGAGAGCGGTGTAGATATTTCCATGTTTGTACAGATGGTGGTGTAGGTATTTCCATCTTTATACAGATGGCGGTGTAGGTATTTCCATGTTCATAGAGATGGCGGTGTAGATATTTCCATGTTTATACAGATAGCGGTGTAGATATGTGCATGTTTATACAGATAGCTGTGTAGATATTTCCATCTTTATACAGATGGCGGTGTAGATATTTCCATGATTATACAGATGGCGGTGTAGATATTTCCATCTTTATACAGATGGCGGTGTAGATATTTCCATGTTCATAGAGATGGCGGTGTAGATATTTCCATGTTTACAGTGATAGATGTGTAGATATTTCCATGTGTATAGAGATACCGGTGAAGATATTTCCATGTTTATACAGATGGCGGGGTAGATATTTCCATATCTATACAGACGGCGGTATACATATTTCCAAGTTCATACAGATGGCGGTGTAGATATTTCCATGTTTTTTGACATGTCGGTGTAGATATTTCCATGTTTATACAGATAGCAGTGTTGATATTTCCATGTTCATACAGTTATCTGGGTAGATATTTCCATCGGTATACAGATGGCGGTGAAGTTATTTCCATGTTCATACAGATGGTGGTGTAGATATTTCCATGTTTACACAGATGACGGTGTAAATATTTCCATGTTTATACAGAAGGCGGAGTAGATATTTCCATGTTTATAGAGATGGCGGTATAGATATTTCCATGTTTATACAGATAGCGGTGTAGATATTTCCATGTTTATACAGATAGCTGTGTAGATATTTACATCGTTATACAAATGGCGGTGTAGATATTTCCATGTTTATATAGATGGGGGTGTAGATATTTCCATCTTTATACAGATGGCGGTGTACGTATTTCCATGTTTATAGAGATGGCGGTGTAGATATTTCCGTGTTTAAAGAGATAGTGGTGTAGATATTTCCATGTTAATAGGCATAGCGGTGTAGATATTTCCATGTTTATAGAGATGGCGGTGTAGACATTGCCACGTTTATACAGATAGCGGCGTAGATATTTCCATGTTTATAGAGATAGCGGTGTAGACATTGCCACGTTTATACAGATAGCGGTGTAGATATTTCCATGTTTATAGAGATGGCGGTGTAGATATTTCCATGTTTATACAGATGGCTGTGTAGATATTTCCATCCTTATACAGATAGTGGTGTAGATATTTCCATGTTTATACAGGTGGCGGTGTAGATATTTCCATGTATTTAGTCATGGCGGTGTAGATATTTCCATGTTTATAGAGACAGAGGTGTAGATATTTCCTTGTTTATACAGATAGCGTTGTAGATATTTCCATGTTTATAGAGATAGCGGTGTAGACATTTCGACATTTATACATATAGTGGTGCAGATATTTAAAGCTTCATACAGATGCTGGTGTAGATATTTCCATCCTTATTCAGATAGCGGTGTAGATATTTCCATGTTTGTACAGATTTTGGTGTAGGTATTTCAATCTTTATACAGATGGCGGTGTAGGTATTTCCATGTTCATAGATGTGGTGGTGTAGATATTTCCATGTTTATAGAGATAGCGGTGTAGATATTTGCATGTTTATACAGATAGCTATGTAGATATTTCCATCTTTATACAGATGGCGGTGTAGATATTTCCATGTTTATACAGATGGGGGTGTAGATATTTCCATGTTTAAAGAGATGACAGTGTAGATGTTTCCATGTTTATAGAGATAGCGGTGTAGTTATTTCCATGTAAATAGGCATAGCCGTGTGGATATTTCCTTCTTTATAGAGATAGAGGTTCAGATATTTCCTAGTTTAAACAGATAGCGGTGTAGATATTTCCATGTTTATAGAGATCACGGTGTAGACATTTCCACGTTTATACAGTAATTGGTGTAGATATATCCATGTACATTCAGATGGCGGTGTAGATATTTCCATCCTTATACAGATAGCGGTGTAGATATTTCCATGTTTGTACAGTTAGCTGGGTAGATATTTCCATCGTTATACAGATGGCGGTGAAGATATTTCCATGTTCATACAGATGGCGGAGTAGATATTTCCATGTTTACACGGATGACGGTGTAGATATTTCCATGTTTATACAGAAGGCGGTGTAGATATTTCCACGTTTATAGAGATGGCGGTATAGATATTTCCATGTTTATACAGATATCGGTGTAGGTATTTCCATGTTTATACAGATAGCTGTGTAGATATTTACATCTTTATACAAATGGCGGTGTAGATATTTCCATGTTTATATAGATGGCGGTGTAGATATTTCCATCTTTATACAGATGGCGGTGTAGATATTTCCATGTTTATAGAGATGGCAGTGTAGATATTTCCATGTTTATAGAGATAGCGGTGTAGGTATTTCCATGTTAATAGGCATAGCGGTGTAGATATTTCCATGTTTATAGAGATGGCGGTGTAGACATTGCCACGTTTATACAGATAGCGGTGCAGATATTTCCATGTTTATAGAGATAGCGGTATAGACATTGCCACGTTTATACAGATAGCGGTGTAGATATTTCCACGTTTGTAGAGATGTCAGTGTAGATATTTCCATCTTTATACAGATGGTGGTGTAGATATTTCCATATTTACACAGATAGTGGTGTAGATATTTCCATGTTTATACAGATGGCTGTGTAGATATTTCCATGTTTATACAGATAGCGGTGTAGTTTTCCATGTTAATAGGCAAAGCGGTGTAGATATTTCCATGTTTATAGAGACAGAGGTGTAGATATTTCCTTGTTAATACAGATAGCGTTGTAGATATTTCCATGTTTATAGAGATAGCGGTGTAGACATTTTGACATTTATACAGATAGTGGTGTAGATATTTAAAGCTTCATACAGATGCTGGTGTAGATATTTCCATCCTTATACAGATAGCCGTGTAGATATTTCCATGTTTGTACAGATGGTGGTGTAGGTATTTCCATCTTTATGCAGATGGCGGTGTAGTTATTTCCATGTTCTTAGAGGTGGCGGTGTAGATATTTCCATGTTTATACAGATAGCTGTGTAGATATTTGCATGTTTATACAGATAGCTGTGTAGATATTTCCATCTTTATACAGATGGCGGTGTAGATATTTCCAAGTTTATACAGATGGCGGTGTAGATATTTCCATGTTTAAAGAGATGACAGTGTAGACATTTCCATGTTTATAGAGGTAGCGGTGTAGTTATTTCCATGTATATAGGCATAGCCGTGTAGATATTTCCTTCTTTATAGAGATAGAGGTTCAGATATTTCCTAGTTTAAACAGATAGCGGTGTAGATATTTCCATGTTTATAGAGATCATGGTGTAGACATTTCCACGTTTATACAGTAAGCGATGTAGATATATCCATGTTCATACAGATGGAGGTGTAGATATTTCCATCCTTATACAGATAGCGGTGTAGTTACTTCCATGTTTCTACAGATGGCTGTATAGATATTTCCATGTTTATTGAGATTTCGGTGTAGATATTTCCATGTTTATAGAGACAGAGGTGTAGATGTTTCCTTGTTTATACAGATAGCGGTGTAGATATTTCCATGTTTATAGAGATGGTGGTGTACATATTTCCATGTTTATAGAGATAGCGTTGTAGTTATTTCCATGTAAATAGGCATAGTGGAATAGATATTTCCTTGTTTATAGAGATAGAGGTGTAGATATTTGCTAGTTTAAACAGATAGCGGTGTAGATATTTCCATGTTTATAGAGATCGCGGTGTAGACATTTCCACGTTTATACAGTAAGCGGGTGTAGATATATCCATGTTCATAGAGATGGCGGTGTAGATATTTCCATCCTTATACAGATAGCAGTGTAGATATTTCCATGTTTCTACAGATGGCTGTGTAGATATTTCCATGTTTATGGAGATGGCGGTGTAGATATTTCCATGTTTATAGAGACAGAGGTGTAGATGTTTCCTTGTTTATACAGATAGTGGTGTAGATATTTCCATGTTTATAGAGATAGCCGTGTAGCCATATCCAAATTTATACAGATAGCGGTGTAGATATTTAAAGGTTCATACCGATGGTGGTGTAGTTATTTCCATCGTTATACAGATGGCAGTGAAGATATTTCCATGTTCATACAGATGGCGGTGTAGATATTTCCATGTTTATACAGATGACGGTGTAGATATTTCCATGTTTATACAGAAGGCGGTGTACACATTTCCATGTTTATAGAGATGGCGGTGTAGATATTTCCATGTTTATAGAGATAGCGGTGTAGATATTTCCTTGTTTATACAGATAGCGGTGTAGATATTTCCATGTTAATATAGATAGCTGTGTAGACATTGCCACGTTTATAGAGATAGCGGTGTAGATATTTCCATGTTTATAGAGATGTCTGTGTAGATATTTCCATGTTTATACAGATGGCTGTGTAGATATTTTCATCTTTATACAGATGGTGGTGTAGATATTTCCATCCTTATACAGATAGCGGTGTAGATATTTCCATGTTTATAGAGATGGCGGTGTAGATATTTCCATGTTTATGGAGATAATGGTGTAGTTATTTCCATGTTAATAGGCATAGCGGTGTATATAATTCCATGTTTATAGAGACAGAGGTGTAGGTATTTCCTTGTTTATACAGATAGCGTTGTAGATATTTCCATGTTTATGGAGAAAGCGGTGCAGACATTTCCACATTTATACAGATAGTGGTGTAGATATTTAAAGGTTCATACAAACGCTGGTGTAGATATTTCCATCCTTATACAGATAGCGGTGTAGATATTTCCATGTTTGTACAGATGGCAGTGTCGATATTTCCATCTTTATACAGATGGCAGTGTAGATATTTCCAAGTTCATAGAGATGGCGGTGTAGATATTTCCATGTTTATACAGATAGCGGTGTAGATATTTCAATGTTTATACAGATAGCTGTGTAGATATTTCCATCTTTATACATATGGAGGTGTAGTTATTTCCATGTTTATACAGATGGCTTTGTAGATATTTCCATGTTTATAGAGATGGCCGTGTAGATATTTCCATGTTTAAAGAGATGACAGTGTAGATATTTCCATTTTTATAGAGATAGCGGTGTAGTTATTTCCATGTAAATAGGCATAGCGGTGTAGATATTTCCTTGTTTATAGAGATAGAGGTGTAGATATTTCCATGTGTATAGAGTTACCGGTGGAGATATTTCCATGTTTATACAGATGGCGGTGTAGATATTTCCATATCTATACAGACGGCGGTATACATATTTCCAAGTTCATACAGATCGTGGTGTAGATATTTCCATGTTTTTAGACATTGCGGAGTAGATATTTCCATGTTTATACAGATAGCGGTGTAGATATTTCCATGTTTATACAGTTAGCTGTGTAGACATTTCCATCGTTATACAGATGGCGGTGAAGATATTTCCATGTTCATACAGATGGTGGTGTAGGTATTTCCATGTTTACACAGATGACGGTGTAGATATTTCCATGTTTATACAGAAGGCGGTTTAGATATTTCCATGTTTATAGAGATGGCGGTATAGATATTTCCATGTTTATACAGACAGCGGTGTAGATATTTCCATCTTTATACAGATAGCTGTGTAGATATTTACATCTTTATACAAATGGCGGTGTAGATATTTCCATGTTTATACAGATGGCGGTGTAGGTATTTCCATGTTTATAGAGATAGCGGTGTAGATATTTCCTTGTTTATACAGATAGCGGTGTAGATATTTCCATGTTAATAGAGATAGCTGTGTAGACATTGCCACGTTTATAGAGATAGCGGTGTAGATATTTCCATGTTTATTGAGATGTCGGTGTAGATATTTCCATGTTTATACAGATGGCTGTGTAGATATTTTCATCTTTATACAGATGGTGGTGTAGACATTTCCATCCTTATACAGATAGCGGTGTAGATATTTCCATGTTTATAGAGATGGCGGTGTAGATATTTCCATGTTTATGGAGATAACGGTGTAGTTATTTCCATGTTAATAGGCATAGCGGTGTAGATATTTCCATGTTTATAGAGACAGAGGTGTAGATATTTCCTTGTTTATACAGATAGCGTTGTAGATATTTCCATGTTTATGGAGATAGCGGTGCAGACATTTCCACATTTATACAGATAGTGGTGTACATATTTAAAGCTTCATACAGATGCTGGTGTAGATATTTCCATCCTTATACAGATAGCTGTGTAGATATTTCCATGTTTGTACAGATGGCAGTGTCGATATTTCTATCTTTATACAGATGGCAGTGTAGATATTTCCATGTTCATAGAGATGACGGTGTAGATATTTCCATGTTTATACAGATAGCGGTGTAGATATTTTTTATGTTTATACAGATAGCTGTGTAGATATTTCCATCTTTATACATATGGAGGTGTAGTTATTTCCATGTTTATACAGATGGCGTTGTAGATATTTCCATGTTTATAGAGATGGCCGTGTAGATATTTCCATGTTTAAAGAGATGACAGTGTAGATATTTCCATGTTTATAGAGATAGCGGTGTAGTTATTTCCATGTAAATAGGCATAGCGGTGTAGATATTTCCTTGTTTATAGAGATAGAGCTGTAGATATTTCCTAGTTTAAACAGATAGCAGTGTAGATATTTCCATGATTATAGAGATCGCGGTGTAGACATTTCCACGTTTATACAGCAAGCGGTGTAGATATATCCATGTTCATAGAGATGGCGGTGTAGATATTTTCATGTTTAGAGAGATAGAGGTGTAGATATTTCCATGTGTATAGAGATACCGGTGGAGATATTTCCATCTTTATACAGATGGCGGTGTAGATATTTCCATATCTATACAGACGGCGGTATACATATTTCCAAGTTCATACAGATGGTGGTGTAGATATTTCCATGTTTTTAGACATGGCGGTTTAGATATTTCCATGTTTATACAGATAGCGGTGTAGATATTTCCATGTTTACACAGTTAGCTGTGTAGACATTTCCATCGTTATACAGATGGCGGTGAAGATATTTCCATGTTCATACAGATGGCGGTGTAGGTATTTCCATGTTTACACAGATGACGGTGTAGATATTTCCATGTTTATACAGAAGGCGGTGTAGATATTTCCAGGTTTATAGAGATGGCGGTATAGATATTTCCCTGTTTATACAGACAGCGGTGTAGATATTTCCATCTTTATACAGATAGCTGTGTAGATATTTATATCTTTATACAAATGGCGGTGTAGATATTTCCATGTTTATACAGATGGCGGTGTAGGTATTTCCACGTTTATAGAGATGGCGGTGTAGATATTTCCATGTTTATAGATATAGCGGTGTAGTTATTTCCATGTTAATAGGAATAGCGGTGTAGATATTTCCATGTTTATAGAGACAGAGGTGTAGATATTTCCTTGTTTATACAGATAGCGTTGTAGATATTTCCATGTTTATAGAGATAGCGGTGTAGACATTTTGACATTTATACAGATAGTGGTGTAGATATTTAAAGCTTCATACAGATGGTGGTGTAGATATTTCCATCCTTATACAGATAGCGGTGTAGATATTTCCATGTTTGTACAGATGGCGGTGTAGATATTTCCATCTTTATACAGATGGCGGTGTAGATATTTCCATGTTCATAGAGATGGCGGTGTAGATATTTCCATGTTTATACAGATAGCAGTGTAGATATCTGCATGTTTATTCAGACAGCTGTGTAGATACTTCCATCTTTATACAGATGGCGGTGTAGATATTTCCATGTTTATACACATGGCAATGTAGATATTTCCATGTTTATAGAGATGGCCATGTAGATATTTCCATGTTTAAAGAGATGACAGTGTAGATATTTCCATGTTTATGGAGATAGCGGTGTAGTTATTTCCATGTAAATAGGCATAGCGGTGTAGATATTTCCATGTTTATAGAGATAGAGGTGTAGATATTTACTAGGTTAAACAGATAGCGGTGTAGATATTTCCATGTTTATAGAGATAGCGGTGTAGACATTTCCACGTTTATGCAGATAGCTGTGTAGATATATCCATGTTCATACAGATGGCGGTGTAGTTATTTCCATCCTTATAGAGATAGCGGTGTAGATATTTCCATGTTTCTACAGATGGCGTTGTAGATATTGCCATGTTTATGGAGATGGCGGTGTAGATTTTTCCATGTTTATAGAGATAACGGTGTAGTTATTTCAATGTTAATAGGCATATCGGTGTAGATACTTCCATGTTTATAGGGACAGAGGTGTAGATGTTTCCTTGTTTATACAGATAGCGGTGTAGATATTTCCATGTGTATAGAGATAGCGGTGTAGACATTTCCAAATTTATACAGATACCTGTGTAGATAATTAAAGGTTCATACCGATGGTGGTGTAGATATTTCCATCCTTCTACAGATTGCGGTGTAGATATTTCCATGTTTATACAGATGGCGGTGTGCATATTTCCAGCTTTATACATATGGCGGTGTAGATATTTCCATGTTCATAGAGATGGCGGTGTAGATATTTCCATGTTTACAGAGATAGAGATGTACATATTTCCTTGTTTATGGAGATAGCGGTGTAGATATTTCCATGTTTATACAGATGGCGGTGTAGATATTTCCATCTCTATACAGATGGAGGTTTAAATATTTCCATGTTCATACTGATGGCGGTGTAGATATTTCCATGTTTTTAAACATGGCGGTGTAGATATATCCATGTTTATACAGATAGCGGTGTAGATATTTCCATGTTTATACAGTTAGCTGTGTAGATATTTCCATGTTTATACAGATGACGGTGTAGATATTTCCATGTTTATACAGAAGGCGGTGTAGATATTTCCATGTTTATAGAGATGGCGGTGTAGATATTTCCATGTTTATACAGATAGCGGAGTAGATATTTCCATGTTTATACAGATAGCTGTGTACATATTTACATCTTTATACAAATGGCGGTGTAGATATTTCCATGTTTATACAGTTGGCGGTGTAGATATTTCCATCTTTATACAGACGGCGGTGTAGGTATTTCCATGTTTATAGTGATGGCGGTGTAGATATTTCCATGTTTATAGAGATAGCAGTGTAGTTATTTCCATGTTAATAGGCATAGCGGTGTAGCTATTTCCATGTTTATAGAGATAGCAGTGTAGTTATTTCCATGTTAATAGGCATAGCGGTGTAGATATTTCTATGTTTATAGAGATAGAGTTGTAGATATTTCCTTGTTTATACAGATAGCGGTGTAGATATTTCCATGTTTATAGAGATGGCGGTGTAGATATTTCCATGTTTATACAGATAGCTGTGTAGATATTACCATCTTTATACAGATGGTGGTGTAGATATTTACATGTTTATAGAGATGGCAGTGTAGATATTTCCATGTTTATACATGTGGCGGTGTAGATATTTCCATGTTTATACAGGTGGCGTTGTAGATATTTCCATGTTTATAGAGATAACGGTGTAGTTATTTCCATGTTAATAGGCATACCGGTGTAGATATTTCCATGTATATAGAGAGAGGGGTGTAGATGTTTCCTTGTTTATACAGATAGCAGTGTAGATATTTCCATGTTTATAGAGATAGCGGTGTAGACATTTCCACATTTATACAGAGAGTGGTGTAGGTATTTAAAAGATCATACAGATGGTGGTGTAGATATTTCCATCCTTATACAGATAGTGGTGTAGATATTTCCATGTTTGTTCAGATGGCGGTGTAGATATTTCCATCTTTATACAGATGGCGGTGTTGATATTTCCATGTTCAAAGAGATGGCGGTGTAGATATTTCCATGTTTACAGAGACAGACGTGTAGATATTTCCTTGTTTCTAGAGATAGCAGTGTAGATATTTCCATGTTTCTACAGATGGCTGTGTGGATATTTCCATGTTTTTGGAGATGGCGGTGTAGTTATTTCCATGTTTATAGAGAAAGAGGTGTAGATGTTTCCTTGTTTATACAGATAGCGGTGTAGATATTTCCATGTTTATAGAGATAGCGGTGTAGCCATTTCCAAGTTTATACCGAGAGCGGTGTAGATATTTAAAGGTTCATACAGACGGTGGTGTAGATATTTCCATTCTTATACAGATAGCGGTGTAGATATTTCCATGTTTATACAGATGGCGGTGTAGATATTTCCATCTTTATACAGATGGCGGTGTAGATATTTCCATGTTCATAGAGATGGCGGTGTAGATATTTCCATGTTTACAGAGATAGAGGTGTAGATATTTCCTTGTTTATAGAGATACCGGTGTAGATATTTTCATGTTTATACAGATGGACAGATGACGGTGTAGATATTTCCATATCTACACAGATGGCGGTGTACATATTTCCAAGTTCATACAGATGGCGGTGTAGATATTTCCATGTTTTTAGACATGGCGGTGTAGATATTTCCATGTTTTTAGACATGGCGGTGTAGTTATTTTCATGTTTATACAGTTAGCGGTGTAGATATTTCCATGTTTATACAGTTAGCTGTGTGGATATTTCCATCGTTATACAGATGGCGGTGAAGATATTTCCATATTCATACAGATGGCGGTGTAGATATTTCCATGTTTATACAGAAGGCGGTGTAGATATTTCCATGTTTATAGAGATGGCCGTGTAGATATTTACATGTTTAAAGAGATGACAGTGTAGATATTTCCATGTTTATAGAGATAGCGGTGTAGTTATTTCCATGTAAATAGGCATAGCGGTGTAGATATTTCCTTGTTTATAGAGATAGAGGTGTAGATATTTCCTAGTTTAAACAGATAGCGGTGTAGATATTTCCATGTTTATAGAGATAGCGGTGTAGACATTGCCACGTTTATACAGATGGACAGATTGCGGTGTAGATATTTCCATATCTACACAGATGGCGGTGTACATATTTCCAAGTTCATACAGATGGCGGTGTAGATATTTCCATGTTTTTAGACATGGCGGTGTAGTTATTTTCATGTTTATATAGATAGCGGTGTAGATATTTCCATGTTTATAGAGATGGCGATGTAGATATTTCCATGTTTATACAGATGGCTGTGTAGATATTTCCATCTTTATACAGATGGCAGTGTAGATATTTCCATGTTCATAGAGATGGCGTTGTAGATATTTCCATGTTTACAGAGATAGAGGTGTAGATAATTCCTTCTTTATAGAGATACCGGTGTAGATATTTCCATGTATATACAGATGGACAGATGGCGGTGTTGATATTTCCATATCTACACAGATGGCGGTTTACATATTTCCAAGTTCATACAGATGGCAGTGTAGATATTTCCATGTTTTTAGACATGGCGGTGTAGATATTTCCATGTTTTTAGACATGGCGGTGTAGTTATTTTCATGTTTATACAGATAGCGGTGTAGATATTTCCATGTTTATACAGTTAGCTGTGTAGATATTTCCATCGTTATACAGATGGCGGTGAAGATATTTCCATGTTCATACAGATGGCGGTGTAGATATTTCCATGTTTATACAGATGGCGGTGTATATATTTCCATGTTTATAGAGATGGCCGTGTAGATATTTCCATGTTTAAAGAGATGACAGTGTAGATATTTCCATGTTTATAGAGATAGCGGTGTAGTTATTTCCATGAAAACAGGCATAGCGGTGTAGATATTTCCATGTTTATAGAGATGGCGGTGTAGATATTTCCATGTTTATACAGATGGCTGTGTAGATATTTCCATCTTTATACAGATGGTGGTGTAGATATTTCCATCCTTATACAGAGAGCGGTGTAGATATTTCCATGTTTTTAGACATTGCGGAGTAGATATTTCCATGTTTATACAGATAGCGGTGTAGATATTTCCATGTTTATACAGTTAGCTGTGTAGACATTTCCATCGTTATACAGATGGCGGTGAAGATATTTCCATGTTCATACAGATGGCGGTGTAGGTATTTCCATGTTTACACAGATGACGGTGTAGATATTTCCATGTTTATACAGAAGGCGGTTTAGATATTTCCATGTTTATAGAGATGGCGGTATAGATATTTCCATGTTTATACAGACAGCGGTGTAGATATTTCCATCTTTATACAGATAGCTGTGTAGATATTTACATCTTTATACAAATGGCGGTGTAGATATTTCCATGTTTATACAGATGGCGGTGTAGGTATTTCCATGTTTATAGAGATAGCGGTGTAGATATTTCCTTGTTTATACAGATAGCGGTGTAGATATTTCCATGTTAATAGAGATAGCTGTGTAGACATTGCCACGTTTATAGAGATAGCCGTGTAGATATTTCCATGTTTATAGAGATGTCGGTGTAGATATTTCCATTTTTATACAGATGGCTGTGTAGATATTTTCATCTTTATACAGATGGTGGTGTAGACATTTCCATCCTTATACAGATAGCAGTGTAGATATTTCCATGTTTATAGAGATGGCGGTGTAGATATTTCCATGTTTATGGAGATAACGGTGTAGTTATTTCCATGTTAATAGGCATAGCGGTGTAGATATTTCCATGTTTATAGAGACAGAGGTGTAGATATTTCCTTGTTTATACAGATAGCGTTGTAGATATTTCCATGTTTATGGAGATAGCGGTGCAGACATTTCCACATTTATACAGATAGTGGTGTAGATATTTAAAGCTTCATACAGATGCTGGTGTAGATATTTCCATCCTTATACAGATAGCGGTGTAGATATTTCCATGTTTGTACAGATGGCAGTGTCGATATTTCTATCTTTATACAGATGGCAGTGTAGATATTTCCATGTTCATAGAGATGACGGTGTAGATATTTCCATGTTTATACAGATAGCGGTGTAGATATTTTTTATGTTTATACAGATAGCTGTGTAGATATTTCCATCTTTATACATATGGAGGTGTAGTTATTTCCATGTTTATACAGATGGCGTTGTAGATATTTCCATGTTTATAGAGATGGCCGTGTAGATATTTCCATGTTTAAAGAGATGACAGTGTAGATATTTCCATGTTTATAGAGATAGCGGTGTAGTTATTTCCATGTAAATAGGCATAGCGGTGTAGATATTTCCTTGTTTATAGAGATAGAGCTGTAGATATTTCCTAGTTTAAACAGATAGCAGTGTAGATATTTCCATGATTATAGAGATCGCGGTGTAGACATTTCCACGTTTATACAGCAAGCGGTGTAGATATATCCATGTTCATAGAGATGGCGGTGTAGATATTTTCATGTTTAGAGAGATAGAGGTGTAGATATTTCCATGTGTATAGAGATACCGGTGGAGATATTTCCATGTTTATACAGATGGCGGTGTAGATATTTCCATATCTATACAGACGGCGGTATACATATTTCCAAGTTCATACAGATGGTGGTGTAGATATTTCCATGTTTTTAGACATGGCGGTTTAGATATTTCCATCTTTATACAGATAGCGGTGTAGATATTTCCATGTTTACACAGTTAGCTGTGTAGACATTTCCATCGTTATACAGATGGCGGTGAAGATATTTCCATGTTCATACAGATGGCGGTGTAGGTATTTCCATGTTTACACAGATGACGGTGTAGATATTTCCATGTTTATACAGAAGGCGGTGTAGATATTTCCAGGTTTATAGAGATGGCGGTATAGATATTTCCCTGTTTATACAGACAGCGGTGTAGATATTTCCATCTTTATACAGATAGCTGTGTAGATATTTACATCTTTATACAAATGGCGGTGTAGATATTTCCATGTTTATACAGATGGCGGTGTAGGTATTTCCACGTTTATAGAGATGGCGGTGTAGATATTTCCATGTTTATAGATATAGCGGTGTAGTTATTTCCATGTTAATAGGAATAGCGGTGTAGATATTTCCATGTTTATAGAGACAGAGGTGTAGATATTTCCATGTTTATACACATGGCAGTGTAGATATTTCCATGTTTATAGAGATGGCCATGTAGATATTTCCATGTTTAAAGAGATGACAGTGTAGATATTTCCATGTTTATGGAGATAGCGGTGTAGTTATTTCCATGTAAATAGGCATAGCGGTGTAGATATTTCCATGTTTATAGAGATAGAGGTGTAGATATTTACTAGGTTAAACAGATAGCGGTGTAGATATTTCCATGTTTATAGAGATAGCGGTGTAGACATTTCCACGTTTATGCAGATAGCTGTGTAGATATATCCATGTTCATACAGATGGCGGTGTAGTTATTTCCATCCTTATAGAGATAGCGGTGTAGATATTTCCATGTTTCTACAGATGGCGTTGTAGATATTGCCATGTTTATGGAGATGGCGGTGTAGATTTTTCCATGTTTATAGAGATAACGGTGTAGTTATTTCAATGTTAATAGGCATATCGGTGTAGATATTTCCATGTTTATAGGGACAGAGGTGTAGATGTTTCCTTGTTTATACAGATAGCGGTGTAGATATTTCCATGTGTATAGAGATAGCGGTGTAGACATTTCCAAATTTATACAGATACCGGTGTGGATAATTAAAGGTTCATACCGATGGTGGTGTAGATATTTCCATCCTTCTACAGATTGCGGTGTAGATATTTCCATGTTTATACAGATGGCGGTGTGCATATTTCCAGCTTTATACATATGGCGGTGTAGATATTTCCATGTTCATAGAGATGACGGTGTAGATATTTCCATGTTTACAGAGATAGAGATGTACATATTTCCTTGTTTATGGAGATAGCGGTGTAGATATTTCCATGTTTATACAGATGGCGGTGTAGATATTTCCATCTCTATACAGATGGAGGTTTAAATATTTCCATGTTCATACTGATGGCGGTGTAGATATTTCCATGTTTTTAAACATGGCGGTGTAGATATATCCATGTTTATACAGATAGCGGTGTAGATATTTCCATGTTTATACAGTTAGCTGTGTAGATATTTCCATGTTTATACAGATGACGGTGTAGATATTTCCATGTTTATACAGAAGGCGGTGTAGATATTTCCATGTTTATAGAGATGGCGGTGTAGATATTTCCATGTTTATACAGATAGCGGAGTAGATATTTCCATGTTTATACAGATAGCTGTGTACATATTTACATCTTTATACAAATGGCGGTGTAGATATTTCCATGTTTATACAGTTGGCGGTGTAGATATTTCCGTCTTTATACAGACGGCGGTGTAGGTATTTCCATGTTTATAGTGATGGCGGTGTAGATATTTCCATGTTTATAGAGATAGCAGTGTAGTTATTTCCATGTTAATAGGCATAGCGGTGTAGCTATTTCCATGTTTATAGAGATAGCAGTGTAGTTATTTCCATGTTAATAGGCACAGCGGTGTAGATATTTCTATGTTTATAGAGATAGAGTTGTAGATATTTCCTTGTTTATACAGATAGCGGTGTAGATATTTCCATGTTTATAGAGATGGCGGTGTAGATATTTCCATGTTTATACAGATAGCTGTGTAGATATTACCATCTTTATACAGATGGTGGTGTAGATATTTACATGTTTATAGAGATGGCAGTGTAGATATTTCCATGTTTATACATGTGGCGGTGTAGATATTTCCATGTTTATACAGGTGGCGTTGTAGATATTTCCATGTTTATAGAGATAACGGTGTAGTTATTTCCATGTTAATAGGCATACCGGTGTAGATATTTCCATGTTTATAGAGAGAGGGGTGTAGATGTTTCCTTGTTTATACAGATAGCAGTGTAGATATTTCCATGTTTATAGAGATAGCAGTGTAGACATTTCCACATTTATACAGAGAGTGGTGTAGGTATTTAAAAGTTCATACAGATGGTGGTGTAGATATTTCCATCCTTATACAGATAGTGGTTTAGATATTTCCATGTTTGTTCAGATGGCGGTGTAGATATTTCCATCTTTATACAGATGGCGGTGTTGATATTTGATGTTCAAAGAGATGGCGGTGTAGATATTTCCATGTTTACAGAGACAGACGTGTAGATATTTCCTTGTTTCTAGAGATAGCAGTGTAGATATTTCCATGTTTCTACAGATGGCTGTGTGGATATTTCCATGTTTTTGGAGATGGCGGTGTAGTTATTTCCATGTTTATAGAGAAAGAGGTGTATATGTTTCCTTGTTTATACAGATAGCGGTGTAGATATTTCCATGTTTATAGAGATAGCGGTGTAGCCATTTCCAAGTTTATACCGAGAGCGGTGTAGATATTTAAAGGTTCATACAGACGGTGGTGTAGATATTTCCATTCTTATACAGATAGCGGTGTAGATATTTCCATGTTTATACAGATGGCGGTGTAGATATTTCCATCTTTATACAGATGGCAGTGTAGATATTTCCATGTTCATAGAGATGGCGGTGTAGATATTTCCATGTTTACAGAGATAGAGGTGTAGATATTTCCTTGTTTATAGAGATACCGGTGTAGATATTTTCATGTTTATACAGATGGACAGATGACGGTGTAGATATTTCCATATCTACACAGATGGCGGTGTACATATTTCCAAGTTCATACAGATGGCGGTGTAGATATTTCCATGTTTTTAGACATGGCGGTGTAGTTATTTTCATGTTTATATAGATAGCGGTGTAGATATTTCCATGTTTATAGAGATGGCGATGTAGATATTTCCATGTTTATACAGATGGCTGTGTAGATATTTCCATCTTTATACAGATGGCAGTGTAGATATTTCCATGTTCATAGAGATGGCGTTGTAGATATTTCCATGTTTACAGAGATAGAGGTGTAGATAATTCCTTCTTTATAGAGATACCGGTGTAGATATTTCCATGTATATACAGATGGACAGATGGCGGTGTTGATATTTCCATATCTACACAGATGGCGGTTTACATATTTCCAAGTTCATACAGATGGCAGTGTAGATATTTCCATGTTTTTAGACATGGCGGTGTAGATATTTCCATGTTTTTAGACATGGCGGTGTAGTTATTTTCATGTTTATACAGATAGCGGTGTAGATATTTCCATGTTTATACAGTTAGCTGTGTAGATATTTCCATCGTTATACAGATGGCGGTGAAGATATTTCCATGTTCATACAGATGGCGGTGTAGATATTTCCATGTTTATACAGATGGCGGTGTATATATTTCCATGTTTATAGAGATGGCCTTGTAGATATTTCCATGTTTAAAGAGATGACAGTGTAGATATTTCCATGTTTATAGAGATAGCGGTGTAGTTATTTCCATGAAAACAGGCATAGCGGTGTAGATATTTCCATGTTTATAGAGATGGCGGTGTAGATATTTCCATGTTTATACAGATGGCTGTGTAGATATTTCCATCTTTATACAGATGGTGGTGTAGATATTTCCATCCTTATACAGAGAGCGGTGTAGATATTTCCATGTTTTTAGACATTGCGGAGTAGATATTTCCATGTTTATACAGATAGCGGTGTAGATATTTCCATGTTTATACAGTTAGCTGTGTAGACATTTCCATCGTTATACAGATGGCGGTGAAGGTATTTCCATGTTCATACAGATGGCGGTGTAGGTATTTCCATGTTTACACAGATGACGGTGTAGATATTTCCATGTTTATACAGAAGGCGGTTTAGATATTTCCATGTTTATAGAGATGGCGGTATAGATATTTCCATGTTTATACAGACAGCGGTGTAGATATTTCCATCTTTATACAGATAGCTGTGTAGATATTTACATCTTTATACAAATGGCGGTGTAGATATTTCCATGTTTATACAGATGGCGGTGTAGGTATTTCCATGTTTATAGAGATAGCGGTGTAGATATTTCCTTGTTTATACAGATAGCGGTGTAGATATTTCCATGTTAATAGAGATAGCTGTGTAGACATTGCCACGTTTATAGAGATAGCCGTGTAGATATTTCCATGTTTATAGAGATGTCGGTGTAGATATTTCCATGTTTATACAGATGGCTGTGTAGATATTTTCATCTTTATACAGATGGTGGTGTAGACATTTCCATCCTTATACAGATAGCAGTGTAGATATTTCCATGTTTATAGAGATGGCGGTGTAGATATTTCCATGTTTATGGAGATAACGGTGTAGTTATTTCCATGTTAATAGGCATAGCGGTGTAGATATTTCCATGTTTATAGAGACAGAGGTGTAGATATTTCCTTGTTTATACAGATAGCGTTGTAGATATTTCCATGTTTATGGAGATAGCGGTGCAGACATTTCCACATTTATACAGATAGTGGTGTAGATATTTAAAGCTTCATACAGATGCTGGTGTAGATATTTCCATCCTTATACAGATAGCGGTGTAGATATTTCCATGTTTGTACAGATGGCAGTGTCGATATTTCTATCTTTATACAGATGGCAGTGTAGATATTTCCATGTTCATAGAGATGACGGTGTAGATATTTCCATGTTTATACAGATAGCGGTGTAGATATTTTTTATGTTTATACAGATAGCTGTGTAGATATTTCCATCTTTATACATATGGAGGTGTAGTTATTTCCATGTTTATACAGATGGCGTTGTAGATATTTCCATGTTTATAGAGATGGCCGTGTAGATATTTCCATGTTTAAAGAGATGACAGTGTAGATATTTCCATGTTTATAGAGATAGCGGTGTAGTTATTTCCATGTAAATAGGCATAGCGGTGTAGATATTTCCTTGTTTATAGAGATAGAGCTGTAGATATTTCCTAGTTTAAACAGATAGCAGTGTAGATATTTCCATGATTATAGAGATCGCGGTGTAGACATTTCCACGTTTATACAGCAAGCGGTGTAGATATATCCATGTTCATAGAGATGGCGGTGTAGATATTTTCATGTTTAGAGAGATAGAGGTGTAGATATTTCCATGTGTATAGAGATACCGGTGGAGATATTTCCATGTTTATACAGATGGCGGTGTAGATATTTCCATATCTATACAGACGGCGGTATACATATTTCCAAGTTCATACAGATGGTGGTGTAGATATTTCCATGTTTTTAGACATGGCGGTTTAGATATTTCCATCTTTATACAGATAGCGGTGTAGATATTTCCATGTTTACACAGTTAGCTGTGTAGACATTTCCATCGTTATACAGATGGCGGTGAAGATATTTCCATGTTCATACAGATGGCGGTGTAGGTATTTCCATGTTTACACAGATGACGGTGTAGATATTTCCATGTTTATACAGAAGGCGGTGTAGATATTTCCAGGTTTATAGAGATGGCGGTATAGATATTTCCCTGTTTATACAGACAGCGGTGTAGATATTTCCATCTTTATACAGATAGCTGTGTAGATATTTACATCTTTATACAAATGGCGGTGTAGATATTTCCATGTTTATACAGATGGCGGTGTAGGTATTTCCACGTTTATAGAGATGGCGGTGTAGATATTTCCATGTTTATAGATATAGCGGTGTAGTTATTTCCATGTTAATAGGAATAGCGGTGTAGATATTTCCATGTTTATAGAGACAGAGGTGTAGATATTTCCATGTTTATACACATGGCAGTGTAGATATTTCCATGTTTATAGAGATGGCCATGTAGATATTTCCATGTTTAAAGAGATGACAGTGTAGATATTTCCATGTTTATGGAGATAGCGGTGTAGTTATTTCCATGTAAATAGGCATAGCGGTGTAGATATTTCCATGTTTATAGAGATAGAGGTGTAGATATTTACTAGGTTAAACAGATAGCGGTGTAGATATTTCCATGTTTATAGAGATAGCGGTGTAGACATTTCCACGTTTATGCAGATAGCTGTGTAGATATATCCATGTTCATACAGATGGCGGTGTAGTTATTTCCATCCTTATAGAGATAGCGGTGTAGATATTTCCATGTTTCTACAGATGGCGTTGTAGATATTGCCATGTTTATGGAGATGGCGGTGTAGATTTTTCCATGTTTATAGAGATAACGGTGTAGTTATTTCAATGTTAATAGGCATATCGGTGTAGATATTTCCATGTTTATAGGGACAGAGGTGTAGATGTTTCCTTGTTTATACAGATAGCGGTGTAGATATTTCCATGTGTATAGAGATAGCGGTGTAGACATTTCCAAATTTATACAGATACCGGTGTGGA
This sequence comes from Gorilla gorilla gorilla, assembly GCF_029281585.2. Taxonomy (NCBI): domain Eukaryota; kingdom Metazoa; phylum Chordata; class Mammalia; order Primates; family Hominidae; genus Gorilla; species Gorilla gorilla. The sequence continues at coordinate 196,126,378 of NC_073229.2, forward strand.
TAATTAAAGGTTCATACCGATGGTGGTGTAGATATTTCCATCCTTCTACAGATTGCGGTGTAGATATTTCCATGTTTATACAGATGGCGGTGTGCATATTTCCAGCTTTATACATATGGCGGTGTAGATATTTCCATGTTCATAGAGATGACGGTGTAGATATTTCCATGTTTACAGAGATAGAGATGTACATATTTCCTTGTTTATGGAGATAGCGGTGTAGATATTTCCATGTTTATACAGATGGCGGTGTAGATATTTCCATCTCTATACAGATGGAGGTTTAAATATTTCCATGTTCATACTGATGGCGGTGTAGATATTTCCATGTTTTTAAACATGGCGGTGTAGATATATCCATGTTTATACAGATAGCGGTGTAGATATTTCCATGTTTATACAGTTAGCTGTGTAGATATTTCCATGTTTATACAGATGACGGTGTAGATATTTCCATGTTTATACAGAAGGCGGTGTAGATATTTCCATGTTTATAGAGATGGCGGTGTAGATATTTCCATGTTTATACAGATAGCGGAGTAGATATTTCCATGTTTATACAGATAGCTGTGTACATATTTACATCTTTATACAAATGGCGGTGTAGATATTTCCATGTTTATACAGTTGGCGGTGTAGATATTTCCATCTTTATACAGACGGCGGTGTAGGTATTTCCATGTTTATAGTGATGGCGGTGTAGATATTTCCATGTTTATAGAGATAGCAGTGTAGTTATTTCCATGTTAATAGGCATAGCGGTGTAGCTATTTCCATGTTTATAGAGATAGCAGTGTAGTTATTTCCATGTTAATAGGCACAGCGGTGTAGATATTTCTATGTTTATAGAGATAGAGTTGTAGATATTTCCTTGTTTATACAGATAGCGGTGTAGATATTTCCATGTTTATAGAGATGGCGGTGTAGATATTTCCATGTTTATACAGATAGCTGTGTAGATATTACCATCTTTATACAGATGGTGGTGTAGATATTTACATGTTTATAGAGATGGCAGTGTAGATATTTCCATGTTTATACATGTGGCGGTGTAGATATTTCCATGTTTATACAGGTGGCGTTGTAGATATTTCCATGTTTATAGAGATAACGGTGTAGTTATTTCCATGTTAATAGGCATACCGGTGTAGATATTTCCATGTTTATAGAGAGAGGGGTGTAGATGTTTCCTTGTTTATACAGATAGCAGTGTAGATATTTCCATGTTTATAGAGATAGCGGTGTAGACATTTCCACATTTATACAGAGAGTGGTGTAGGTATTTAAAAGTTCATACAGATGGTGGTGTAGATATTTCCATCCTTACACAGATAGTGGTTTAGATATTTCCATGTTTGTTCAGATGGCGGTGTAGATATTTCCATCTTTATACAGATGGCGGTGTTGATATTTGATGTTCAAAGAGATGGCGGTGTAGATATTTCCATGTTTACAGAGACAGACGTGTAGATATTTCCTTGTTTCTAGAGATAGCAGTGTAGATATTTCCATGTTTCTACAGATGGCTGTGTGGATATTTCCATGTTTTTGGAGATGGCGGTGTAGTTATTTCCATGTTTATAGAGAAAGAGGTGTAGATGTTTCCTTGTTTATACAGATAGCGGTGTAGATATTTCCATGTTTATAGAGATAGCGGTGTAGCCATTTCCAAGTTTATACCGAGAGCGGTGTAGATATTTAAAGGTTCATACAGACGGTGGTGTAGATATTTCCATTCTTATACAGATAGCGGTGTAGATATTTCCATGTTTATACAGATGGCGGTGTAGATATTTCCATCTTTATACAGATGGCGGTGTAGATATTTCCATGTTCATAGAGATGGCGGTGTAGATATTTCCATGTTTACAGAGATAGAGGTGTAGATATTTCCTTGTTTATAGAGATACCGGTGTAGATATTTTCATGTTTATACAGATGGACAGATGACGGTGTAGATATTTCCATATCTACACAGATGGCGGTGTACATATTTCCAAGTTCATACAGATGGCGGTGTAGATATTTCCATGTTTTTAGACATGGCGGTGTAGATATTTCCGTGTTTTTAGACATGGCGGTGTAGTTATTTTCATGTTTATACAGATAGCGGTCTAGATATTTCCATGTTTATACAGTTAGCTGTGTGGATATTTCCATCGTTATACAGATGGCGGTGAAGATATTTCCATGTTCATACAGATGGCGGTGTAGATATTTCCATGTTTATACAGAAGGCGGTGTAGATATTTCCATGTTTATAGAGATGGCCGTGTAGATATTTACATGTTTAAAGAGATGACAGTGTAGATATTTCCATGTTTATAGAGATAGCGGTGTAGTTATTTCCATGTAAATAGGCATAGCGGTGTAGATATTTCCTTGTTTATAGAGATAGAGGTGTAGATATTTCCTAGTTTAAACAGATAGCGGTGTAGATATTTCCATGTTTATAGAGATAGCGGTGTAGACATTGCCACGTTTTTACAGATGGACAGATTGCGGTGTAGATATTTCCATATCTACACAGATGGCGGTGTACATATTTCCAAGTTCATACAGATGGCGGTGTAGATATTTCCATGTTTTTAGACATGGCGGTGTAGTTATTTTCATGTTTATATAGATAGCGGTGTAGATATTTCCATGGTTATAGAGATGGCGATGTAGATATTTCCATGTTTATACAGATGGCTGTGTAGATATTTCCATCTTTATACAGATGGCAGTGTAGATATTTCCATGTTCATAGAGATGGCGTTGTAGATATTTCCATGTTTACAGAGATAGAGGTGTAGATATTTCCTTCTTTATAGAGATACCGGTGTAGATATTTCCATGTATATACAGATGGACAGATGGCGGTGTTGATATTTCCATATCTACACAGATGGCGGTTTACATATTTCCAAGTTCATACAGATGGCAGTGTAGATATTTCCATGTTTTTAGACATGGCGGTGTAGATATTTCCATGTTTTTAGACATGGCGGTGTAGTTATTTTCATGTTTATACAGATAGCGGTGTAGATATTTCCATGTTTATACAGTTAGCTGTGTAGATATTTCCATCGTTATACAGATGGCGGTGAAGATATTTCCATGTTCATACAGATGGCGGTGTAGATATTTCCATGTTTATACAGATGGCGGTGTATATATTTCCATGTTTATAGAGATGGCCGTGTAGATATTTCCATGTTTAAAGAGATGACAGTGTAGATATTTCCATGTTTATAGAGATAGCGGTGTAGTTATTTCCATGAAAACAGGCATAGCGGTGTAGATATTTCCATGTTTATAGAGATGGCGGTGTAGATATTTCCATGTTTATACAGATGGCTGTGTAGATATTTCCATCTTTATACAGATGGTGGTGTAGATATTTCCATCCTTATACAGATAGCGGTGTAGATATTTCCATGTTTGAAGAGATGACAGTGTAGATATTTCCATGTTTATAGAGAGAGCGGTGTAGTTTTTTCCATGCAAATAGGCATAGTGGTGTAGATATTTCCTTGTTTATCGAGATAGAGGTGTAGATATTTCCTAGTGTAAACAGATAGCGGTGTAGATATTTCCAGGTTTATAGAGATCGCGGTGTAGACATTTCCAAGTTTATACAGTAAGCGGTGTAGATATATCCATGTTCATACAGATGGCGGTGTAGATATTTCCATTCTTATACAGATAGCGGTGCAGATATTTCCATGTTTCTACAGATGGCTGTGTAGATATTTCCATGTTTATGGAGATGGCCATGTAGATATTTCCATGTTTATAGAGACAGAGGTGTAGATGTTTCCTTGTTTATACAGATAGCGGTGTAGATATTTCCATGTTTATAGAGATAGCGGTGTAGCCATTTCCAAATTTCTACAGATAGCGGTGTAGATATTTAAAGGTTCATACAGATGGTGGTGTAGATATTTCCATCCTTATACAGATAGCGGTGTAGATATTTCCATATCTACACAGATGGCGTTGTACATGTTTCCAAGTTCATACAGATGGCAGTGTAGATATTTCCATGTTTTTAGACATGGCGGTGTAGATATTTCTATGTTTTTACAGATAGCGGTGTAGATATTTCCATGTATATACAGTTAGCTGTGTAGACATTTCCATCGTTATACAGATGGCGGTGAAGATATTTCCATGTATATACAGATGGCGGTGTAGATATTTCCATGTTTATAGAGATGGCCGTGCAGATATTTCCATGTTTAAAGAGATGACAGTGCAGATATTTCCATGTTTATAGAGATAGCGGTGTAGTTATTTCCATGTAAATAGGCATAGCGGTGTAGACATTTCCTTGTTTATATAGATAGACGTGTAGATATTTCCTAGTTTAAACAGATAGCGGTGTAGATATTTCCATGTTTATAGAGATAGCGGTGTAGACATTGCCACGTTTGTACAGATAGCGGTGTAGATATTTCCATGTCTATAGAGATGGCGGTGTAGATATTTCCATGTTTATTCTGATGGCTCTGTAGATATTTCCATCTTTATACAGATGGCGGTGTAGATATTTCCATGTTCATAGAGATGGCGGTGTAGATATTTCCATGGTTACAGTGATAGATGTGTAGATATTTCCATGTGTATAGAGATACCGGTGTAGATATTTCCATCTTTATACAGATGGCGGGGTAGATATTTCCATATCTATACAGTCGGCGTTATACTTATTTCCAAGTTCATACAGATGGCGGTGTAGATATTTCCATGTTTTTAGACATGGCGGTGTAGATATTTCCATGTTTATACTGATAGCGGTGTAGATATTTCCATGTTTATATAGTTAACTGTGTTGATTTTTCCATCGTTATACAGATGGCGGTGAAGATATTTCCATGTTCATACAGATGGCGGTGTAGATATTTCCATGTTTACACAGATGACGGTGTAGATATTTCCATGTTTATACAGAAGGCGGTGTAGGTATTTCCATGTTTATAGAGATGGCGGCATAGATATTTCCATGTTTATACAGATAGCGGTGTAGATATTTCCATGTTTATACAGATAGCTGTGTAGATATTTACCTCTTTATACAAATGGCGGTGTAGATATTTCCGTGTTTATATAGATGGCGGTGTAGATATTTCCATCTTTATACAGATTGCGGTGAAGGTATTTCCATGTTTATAGAGATGGCGGTGTAGATATTTCCATGTTCATACAGTTATCTGGGTAGATATTTCCATCGTTATACAGATGGCGGTGAAGATATTTCCATGTTCATACAGATGGTGGTGTAGATATTTCCATGTTTACACAGATGACGGTGTAAATATTTCCATGTTTATACAGAAGGCGGAGTAGATATTTTCATGTTTATAGAGATGGCGGTATAGATATTTCCATGTTTATACAGATAGCGGTGTAGATATTTCCATGTTTATACAGATAGCTGTGTAGATATTTACATCTTTATACAAATGGCGGTGTGGAAATTTCCATGTTTATATAGATGGGGGTGTAGATATTTCCATCTTTATACAGATGGCGGTGTACGTATTTCCATGTTTATAGAGATGGCGGTGTACATATTTCCGTGTTTATAGAGATAGTGGTGTAGATATTTCCATGTTAATAGGCATAGCGGTGTAGATATTTCCATGTTTATAGAGATGGCGGTGTAGACATTGCCACGTGTATACAGATAGCGGCGTAGATATTTCCATGTTTATAGAGATAGCGGTGTAGACATTGCCACGTTTATACAGATAGCGGTGTAGATATTTCCATGTTTATAGAGATGGCGGTGTAGATATTTCCATGTTTATACAGATGGCTGTGTAGATATTTCCATCTTTATACAGATGGTGGTGTAGATATTTCCATGTGTACACAGATAGTGGTGTAGATATTTCCATGTTTATACAGATGGCGGTGTAGATATTTCCATGTTTTTAGTCATGGCGGTGTAGATATTTCCATGTTTATACAGATAGCGGTGTAGTTATTTCCATGTTAATAGGAATAGCGGTGTAGATATTTCCATGTTTATAGAGACAGAGGTGTAGATATTTCCTTGTTTATACAGATAGCGTTGTAGATATTTCCATGTTTATAGAGATAGCGGTGTAGACATTTCGACATTTATACATATAGTGGTGCAGATATTTAAAGCTTCATACAGATTCTGGTGTAAATATTTCCATCCTTATACAGATAGCGGTGTAGATATTTCCATGTTTGTACAGATGGTGGTGTAGCTATTTCCATCTTTATACAGATGGCGGTGTAGGTACTTCCATGTTCATAGAGATGGCGGTGTAGAGATTTCCATGTTTATAGAGATAGCGGTGTAGATATTTGCATGTTTATACAGATAGCTATGTAGATATTTCCATCTTTATACAGATGGCGGTGTAGATATTTCCATGTTTATACAGATGGCGGTGTAGATATTTCCATGTTTAAAGAGATGACAGTGTAGATATTTCCATGTTTATAGAGATAGCGGTGTAGTTATTTCCATGTAAATAGGCATAGCCGTGTAGATATTTCCTTCTTTATAGAGATAGAGGTTCAGATATTTCCTAGTTTAAACAGATAGCGGTGTAGATATTTCCATGTTTATAGAGATCACGGTGTAGACATTTCCACGTTTATACAGTAATTGGTGTAGATATATCCATGTACATGCAGATGGCGGTGTATATATTTCCATCCTTATACAGATAGCGGTGTAGATATTTCCATGTTTGTACAGATGGTGGTGTAGGTATTTCCATCTTTATACAGATGGCGGTGTAGATATTTCCATGTTCATAGAGATGGCGGTGTAGATATTTCCATGTTTATACAGAAAGCGGTGTAGATATTTGCATGTTTATACAGATAGCGGTGTAGATATTTCCATGTTCATACAGTTATCTGGGTAGATATTTCCATCGTTATACAGATGGCGGTGAAGATATTTCCATGTTCATACAGATGGTGGTGTAGATATTTCCATGTTTACAGTGATAGATGTGTAGATATTTCCATGTGTATAGAGATACCGGTGAAGATATTTCCATGTTTATACAGATGGCGGGGTAGATATTTCCATATCTATACAGACGGCGGTATACATATTTCCAAGTTCATACAGATGGCGGTGTAGATATTTCCATGTTTTTAGACATGGCGGTGTAGATATTTCCATGTTTATACAGATAGCGGTGTAGATATTTCCATGTTCATACAGTTATCTGGGTAGATATTTCCATCGTTATACAGATGGCGGTGAAGATATTTCCATGTTCATACAGATGGTGGTGTAGATATTTCCATGTTTACACAGATGACGGTGTAAATATTTCCATGTTTATACAGAAGGCGGAGTAGATATTTCCATGTTTATAGAGATGGCGGTATAGATATTTCCATGTTTATACAGATAGCGGTGTAGATATTTCCATGTTTATACAGATAGCTGTGTAGATATTTACAATTTTATACAAATGGCGGTGTAGATATTTCCATGTTTATATAGATGGGGGTGTAGATATTTCCATCTTTATACAGATGGCGGTGTACGTATTTCCATGTTTATAGAGATGGCGGTGTACATATTTCCGTGTTTTTAGAGATAGTGGTGTAGATATTTCCATGTTAATAGGCATAGCGGTGTAGATATTTCCATGTTTATAGAGATGGCGGTGTAGACATTGCCACGTGTATACAGATAACGGCGTAGATATTTCCATGTTTATAGAGATAGCGGTGTAGACATTGCCACGTTTATACAGATAGCGGTGTAGATATTTCCATGTTTATAGAGATGGCGGTGTAGATATTTCCATGTTTATACAGATGGCTGTGTAGATATTTCCATCTTTATACAGATGGTGGTGTAGATATTTCCATGTGTACACAGATAGTGGTGTAGATATTTCCATGTTTATACAGATGGCGGTGTAGATATTTCCATGTTTTTAGTCATGGCGGTGTAGATATTTCCATGTTTATACAGATAGCGGTGTAGTTATTTCCATGTTAATAGGATTAGCGGTGTAGATATTTCCATGTTTATAGAGACAGAGGTGTAGATATTTCCTTGTTTATACAGATAGCGTTGTGGATATTTCCATGTTTATAGAGATAGCGGTGTAGACATTTCGACATTTATACATATAGTGGTGCAGATATTTAAAGCTTCATACAGATTCTGGTGTAGATATTTCCATCCTTATACAGATAGCGGTGTAGATATTTCCATGTTTGTACAGATGGTGGTGTAGGTATTTCCATCTTTATACAGATGGCGGTGTAGGTATTTCCATGTTCATAGAGATGGCGGTGTAGATATTTCCATGTTTATAGAGATAGCGGTGTAGATATTTGCATGTTTATACAGATAGCTATGTAGATATTTCCATCTTTATACAGATGGCGGTGTAGATATTTCCATGTTTATACAGATGGCGGTGTAGATATTTCCATGTTTAAAGAGATGACAGTGTAGATATTTCCATGTTTATAGAGATAGCGGTGTAGTTATTTCCATGTAAATAGGCATAGCCGTGTAGATATTTCCTTCTTTATAGAGATAGAGGTTCAGATATTTCCTAGTTTAAACAGATAGCGGTGTAGATATTTCCATGTTTATAGAGATCACGGTGTAGACATTTCCACGTTTATACAGTAATTGGTGTAGATATATCCATGTACATACAGATGGCGGTGTATATATTTCCATCCTTATACAGATAGCGGTGTAGATATTTCCATGTTTGTACAGATGGTGGTGTAGGTATTTCCATCTTTATACAGATGGCGGTGTAGATATTTCCATGTTCATAGAGATGGCGGTGTAGATATTTCCATGTTTATACAGAAAGCGGTGTAGATATTTGCATTTTTATACAGATAGCGGTGTAGATATTTCCATGTTCATACAGTTATCTGGGTAGATATTTCCATCGTTATACAGATGGCGGTGAAGATATTTCCATGTTCATACAGATGGTGGTGTAGATATTTCCATGTTTACACAGATGACGGTGTAAATATTTCCATGTTTATACAGAAGGCGGAGTAGATATTTCCATGTTTATAGAGATGGCGGTATAGATATTTCCATGTTTATACAGATAGCGGTGTAGATATTTCCATGTTTATACAGAGAGCTGTGTAGATATTTACATCTTTATACAAATGGCAGTGTAGATATTTCCATGTTTATATAGATGGGGGTGTAGATATTTCCATCTTTATACAGATGGCGGTGTACGTATTTCCATGTTTATAGAGATGGCGGTGTACATATTTCCGTGTTTATAGAGATAGTGGTGTAGATATTTCCATGTTAATAGGCATAGCGGTGTAGATATTTCCATGTTTATAGAGATGGCGGTGTAGACATTGCCACGTGTATACAGATAGCGGCGTAGATATTTCCATGTTTATAGAGATAGCGGTGTAGACATTGCCACGTTTATACAGATAGCGGTGTAGATATTTCCATGTTTATAGAGATGGCGGTGTAGATATTTCCATGTTTATACAGATGGCTGTGTAGATATTTCCATCTTTATACAGATGGTGGTGTAGATATTTCCATGTGTACACAGATAGTGGTGTAGATATTTCCATGTTTATACAGATGGCGGTGTAGATATTTCCATGTTTTTAGTCATGGCGGTGTAGATATTTCCATGTTTATACAGATAGCGGTGTAGTTATTTCCATGTTAATAGGAATAGCGGTGTAGATATTTCCATGTTTATAGAGACAGAGGTGTAGATATTTCCTTGTTTATACAGATAGCGTTGTAGATATTTCCATGTTTATAGAGATAGCGGTGTAGACATTTTGACATTTATACATATAGTGGTGCAGATATTTAAAGCTTCATACAGATTCTGGTGTAGATATTTCCATCCTTATACAGATAGCGGTGTAGATATTTCCATGTTTGCACAGATGGTGGTGTAGGTATTTCCATCTTTATACAGATGGCGGTGTAGGTATTTCCATGTTCATAGAGATGGCGGTGTAGATATTTCCATGTTTATAGAGATAGCAGTGTAGATATTTGCATGTTTATACAAATAGCTATGTAGATATTTCCATCTTTATACAGATGGCGGTGTAGATATTTCCATGTTTATACAGATGGCGGTGTAGATATTTCCATGTTTAAAGAGATGACAGTGTAGATATTTCCATGTTTATAGAGATAGCGGTGTAGTTATTTCCATGTAAATTGGCATAGCCGTGTAGATATTTCCTTCTTTATAGAGATAGAGGTTAAGATATTTCCTAGTTTAAAGAGATAGTGGTGTAGATATTTCCATGTTTATAGAGATCACGGTGTAGACATTTCCACGTTTATACAGTAATTGGTGTAGATATATCCATGTACATAATGATGGCGGTGTATATATTTCCATCCTTATACAGATAGCGGTGTAGATATTTCCATGTTTGTACAGATGGTGGTGTAGGTATTTCCATCTTTATACAGATGGCGGTGTAGATATTTCCATGTTCATAGAGATGGCGGTGTAGTTATTTCCATGTTTATACAGAAAGCGGTGTAGATATTTGCATGTTTATACTGACAGCTGTGTAAATATTTCCATCTTTATACAGATGGCGGTGTAGATATTTCCATGTTTATACAGATGGCGGTGTAGATATTTCCATGTTTAAAGAGATGACAGTGTAGATATTTCCATGTTTATAGAGATAGCGGTGTACTTATTTCCATGTAAATAGGCATAGCCGTGTAGATATTTCCTTCTTTATAGAGATAGAGGTTCAGATATTTCCTAGTTTAAACAGATAGCGATGTAGATATTTCCATGTTTATAGAGATCACGGTGTAGACATTTCCACGTTTATACAGTAAGCGGTGTAGATATATCCAAGTTCATACAGATGGCGGTGTAGATATTTCCATGTTTATACAGATAGCTGTGTAGATATTTACATCTTTATACAAATGGCGGTGTAGATATTTCCATGTTTATACAGTTAGCTGGGTAGATATTTCCATCGTTATACAGATGGCGTGAAGATATTTCCATGTTCATACAGATGGCGGAGTAGATATTTCCATGTTTACACAGATGACGGTGTAGATATTTCCATGTTTATACAGAAGGCGGTGTAGATATTTCCATGTTTATAGAGATGGCGGTATAGATATTTCCATGTTTATACAGATATCGGTGTAGATATTTCCATGTTTATACAGATAGCTGTGTAGATATTTACATCTTTATACAAATGGCGGTGTAGATATTTCCATGTTTATATAGATGGCGGTGTAGATATTTCCATCTTTATACAGATGGCGGTGTAGGTATTTCCATGTTTATAGAGATGGCGGTATAGATATTTTCATGTTTATAGAGATAGAGGTGTAGATATTTCCATGTTAATAGGCATAGCGTTGTAGATATTTCCATGTTTATAGAGATGGCGGTGTAGACATTGCCACGTTTATACAGATAGCGGTGTAGATATTTCCATGTTTATAGAGATAGCGGTATAGACATTGCCACGTTTATACAGATAGCGGTGTAGATATTTCCACGTTTATAGAGATGGCAGTGTAGATATTTCCATGTTTATACAGATGGCTGTGTAGATATTTCCATCTTTATACAGATGGTGGTGTAGATATTTCCATATTTACACACATAGTGGTGTAGATATTTCCATGTTTATACAGATGGCGGTGTAGATATTTCCATGTTTATACAGATAGCGGTGTAGTTTTCCATGTTAATAGGGAAAGCGGTGTAGATATTTCCATGTTTATAGAGACAGAGGTGTAGATATTTCCTTGTTAATACAGATAGCGTTGTAGATATTTCCATGTTTATAGAGATAGCGGTGTAGACATTTCGACATTTATACAGATAGTGGTGTAGATATTTAAAGCTTCATACAGATGCTGGTGTAGATATTTCCATCCTTATGCAGATAGCGGTGTAGATATTTCCATGTTTGTACAGATGGTGGTGTAGGTATTTCCATCTTTATACAGATGGCGGTGTAGATATTTCCATGTTCTTAGAGATGGCGGTGTAGATATTTCCATGTTTATACCGATAGCGGTGTAGATATTTGCATGTTTATACAGATAGCTGTGTAGATATTTCCATCTTTATACAGATGGCGTTGTAGATATTTCCAAGTTTGTACAGATGGCGGTGTAGATAATTCCATGTTTAAAGAGATGACAGTGTAGACATTTCCATGTTTATAGAGATAGCGGTGTAGTTATTTCCATGTAAATAGGCATAGACGTGTAGATATTTCCTTCTTTATAGAGATAGAGGTTCAGATATTTCCTAGTTTAAACAGATAGCGGTGTAAATATTTCCATGTTTATAGAGATCACGGTGTAGACATTTCCACGTTTATACAGTAAGCGGTGTAGATATATCCATGTTCATACAGATGGCGGTGTAGATATTTCCATCCTTATACAGATAGCGGTGTAGTTACTTCCATGTTTCTACAGATGGCTGTATAGATATTTCCATGTTTATGGAGATTTCGGTGTAGATATTTCCATGTTTATAGAGACAGAGGTGTAGATGTTTCCTTGTTTATACAGATAGCGGTGTAGATATTTCCATGTTTATAGAGATGGCGGTGTAGATATTTCCATGTTTATAGAGATAGCGGTGTAGTTATTTCCATGTAAATAGGCATAGCGGTGTAGATATTTCCTTGTTTATAGAGACAGAGGTGTAGATATTTGCTAGTTTAAACAGATAGCGGTGTAGATATTTCCATGTTTATAGAGATCACGGTGTAGACATTTCCACGTTTATACAGTAAGCGATGTAGATATATCCATGTTCATACAGATGGCGGTGTAGATATTTCCATCCTTATACAGATAGCGGTGTAGATATTTCCATGTTTCTACAGATGGCTGTGTAGATATTTCCATGTTTATGGAGATTTCGGTGTAGATATTTCCATGTTTATAGAGACAGAGGTGTAGATGTTTCCTTGTTTATACGGATAGTGGTGTAGATATTTCCATGTTTATAGAGATAGCGGTGTAGCCATATCCAAATTTATACAGATAGCGGTGTAGATATTTAAAGGTTCATACCGATGGTGGTGTAGATATTTCCATCGTTATACAGATGGCAGTGAAGATATTTCCATGTTCATACAGATGGCGGTGTAGATATTTCCATGTTTATACAGATGACGGTGTAGATATTTCCATGTTTATAGAGACAGAGGTGTAGATGTTTCCTTGTTTATACAGATAGTGGTGTAGATATTTCCATGTTTATAGAGATAGCGGTGTAGCCATATCCAAATTTATACAGATAGCAGTGTAGATATTTAAAGGTTCATACCGATGGTGGTGTTGATATTTCCATCGTTATACAGATGGCAGTGAAGATATTTCCATGTTCATACAGATGGCGGTGTAGATATTTCCATGTTTATACAGATGACGGTGTAGATATTTCCATGTTTATACAGAAGGCGGTGTACACATTTCCATGTTTATAGAGATGGCGGTGTAGATATTTCCATGTTTATAGAGATAGCGGTGTAGATATTTCCTTGTTTATACAGATTGCGGTGTAGATATCTCCATGTTAATAGAGATAGCTGTGTAGACATTGCCACGTTCATAGAGATAGCGGTGTAGATATTTCCATGTTTATAGAGATGTCGGTGTAGATTTTTCCATTTTTATACAGATGGCTGTGTAGATATTTTCATCTTTATACAGATGGTGGTGTAGATACTTCCATCCTTATACAGATAGCGGTGTAGATATTTCCATGTTTATAGAAATGGCGGTGTAGATATTTCCATGTTTATGGAGATAACGGTGTAGTTATTTCCATGTTAATAGGCATAGCGGTGTAGATATTTCCATGTTTATAGAGACAGAGGTGTAGATATTTCCTTGTTTATACAGATAGCGTTGTAGATATTTCCATGTTTATGGAGATAGCGGTGCAGACATTTCCACATTTATACAGATAGTGGTGTAGATATTTTAAGGTTCATACAAACGCTGGTGTAGATATTTCCATCCTTATACAGATAGCGGTGTAGATATTTCCATGTCTGTACAGATGGCAGTGTCGATATTTCCATCTTTATACAGATGGCAGTGTAGATATTTCCAAGTTCATAGAGATGGCGGTGTAGATATTTCCATGTTTATACAGATAGCGGTGTAGATATTTCCATCTTTATACATATGGAGGTGTAGTTATTTCCATGTTTATACAGATGGCGTTGTAGATATTTCCATGTTTATAGAGATGGCCGTGTAGATATTTCCATGTTTAAAGAGATGACAGTGTAGATATTTCCATGTTTATAGAGATAGCGGTGTAGTTATTTCCATGTAAATAGGCATAGCGGTGTAGATATTTCCTTGTTTATAGAGATAGAGGTGTAGATATTTCCTAGTTTAAACAGATAGCAGTGTAGATATTTCCATGATTATAGAGATCGCGGTGTAGACATTTCCACGTTTATACAGTAAGCGGTGTAGATATATCCATGTTCATAGAGATGGCGGTGTAGATATTTCCATGTTTAGAGAGATAGAGATGTAGATATTTCCATGTGTATAGAGTTACCGGTGGAGATATTTCCATGTTTATACAGATGGCGGGGTAGATATTTCCATATCTATACAGACGGCGGTATACATATTTCCAAGTTCATACAGATGGTGGTGTAGATATTTTCATGTTTTTAGACATGGCGGTGTAGATATTTCCATGTTTATACAGATAGCGTTGTAGATATTTCCATGTTTATACAGTTAGCTGTGTAGACATTTCCATCGTTATACAGATGGCGGTGAAGATATTTCCATGTTCATACAGATGGCGGTGTAGGTATTTCCATGTTTACAAAGATGACGGTGTAGATATTTCCATGTTTATACAGAAGGCGGTGTAGATATTTCCATGTTTATAGAGATGCCGGTATAGATATTTCCATGTTTATACAGACAGCGGTGTAGATATTTCCATCTTTATACAGATAGCTGTGTAGATATTTACATCTTTATACAAATGGCGGTGTAGATATTTCCATGTTTATACAGATGGCGGTGTAGGTATTTCCATGTTTATAGGGATGGCGGTGTAGATATTTCCATGTTTATAGAAATAGCGGTGTAGATATTTCCATGTTAATAGGCATAGCGGTGTAGATATTTCCATGTTTATGGAGATGGCGGTGTAGATATTTCCATGTTTATAGAGATAGAGGTGTAGATATTTCGTTGTGTATACCGATAGCGGTGTAGATATTTCCATGTTTATAGAGATAGCGGTGTAGACATTGCCACGTTTATACAGATAGCAGTGTAGATATTTCCATGTTTATAGAGATGGCGATGTAGATATTTCCATGTTTATACAGATGGCTGTGTAGATATTTCCATCTTTATACAGATGGTGGTTTAGATATTTCCATGTTTACACAGATAGTGGTGTAGATATTTCTATGTTTATAGGGATGGCGGTTTAGATATTTCCGTGTTTAGACAGATAGCGGTGTAGATATTTCCATGTTTCTACAGAAAGCTGTGTATATATTTTCATCTTTATACAAATGGCGGTGTAGATATTTCCATGTTTATACACATGGCGGTGTAGATATTTCCATCTTTATACAGATGGCAGTGTAGGTATTTCCATGTATATAGAGATGGCGGTGTAGATATTTCCATGTTTATAGAGATTGCCGAGTAGTTATTTCCATGTTAATAGGCAAACCGGTGTAGATATTTCCATGTTTACAGAGACAGAGCTGTAGATATTTCCTTGTTTATACAGATAGCGGTGTAGATATTTCCATGTTTATAGAGATATCGGTGTAGACATTTCCACTTTTATACGGAGAGTGGTGTAGATATTTAAAGGTTCATACACACTGTGGTGTAGATATTTCCATCCTTATACAGATAGCAGTGTAAATATTTCCATGTTTGTACAGATGGCTGTATAGATATTTCCATCTTTTTACATATGGCGGTGTAGATATTTCCATGTTCATTGAGATGGCGGTGTAGATATTTCCATGTTTACAGAGATAGAGTTGTAGATATTTCCTTGTTTATAGAGATAGAGGTGTAGAGATTTCCATGTTTATGCAGATGGCCGTGTAGATTTTTCCATCTCTATACAGATGGCGGTGTACATATATCCATGTTCATACAGATGGCGGTGTAGGTATTTCCATGTTTTTAGACATGGCGGTGTTGATATTTCCATGTTTATACCGATAGCGGTGTAGATATTTCCATGTTTATACAGTTAGCTGTGTAGATATTTCCATTGTTATACAGAAAGCGGTGTAGATATTCCCATGTTCATACAGATTGCGGTGTAGATATTTCCATGTTTATACAGATGACGGTGTAGATATTTCCATGTTTATACAGAAGGCGGTGTAGATATTTCTATGTTTATAGAGATTGCGGTGTACATATTTCCATGTTTATACAGATAGCGGTGTAGATATTTCCATGTTTATACAGATAGCTGTGTAAATATGTACATCTTTATAGAAATGGCGGTGTAGATATTTCCATGTTTATACAGATGGCGGTGTAGATATTTCCATCTTTATACAGATGGCGGTGTAGGTATTTCCATGTTTATAGAGATGGCGGTGTAGATATTTCCATGTTTATAGAGATAGCGGTGTAGACACTGCCACGTTTATAGAGACAGCGGTGTAGACATTTCCACATTTATACAGATAGCGGTGTAGATATTTAAAGGTTCATACAGATGGTGGTGTAGATATTTCCATACTTATACAGATGGCGGTGTAGATATTTCCATCTTTATAGAGATGGCTGTGTAGATATTTAAACGTTTATAGAGATAATGGTGTAGATATTTCCATATTGATAGGCATAGCGGCGTAGATATTTCCATGTTTATAGATACAGAGGTGTAGATATTTCCTTGTTTATACAGAAAGCGGTGTAGATATTTCCATGTTTATAGAGATAGCGGTGTAGACTTTTCCAAATTTACACAGATAGCGGTGTAGATATTTAAAGGTTCATACAGACGGTGGTGCAGATATTTCCATCCTTATACAGATAGCGGTGTAGATATTTCCATGTTTATACAGATGGTGGTGTAGATATTTCCATCTTTATACAGATGGCGGTGTAGATATTTCCATGTTCATTGAGATGGCGGTGTAGATATTTCCATGTATACAGAGATAGAGGTGTTGATATTTCCTTGTTTATAGAGATAGCGGTGTAGATATGTCCATGTTTATACAGATGGCTGTGTAGATATTTCCATCTCTATACAGATGGCGGTGTACATGTTTCCATGTTCATACAGATGGCAGTGTAGATATTTCCATGTTTTTAGACATGGTGGTGTAGACATTTCCATGTTTATACAGATAGCGGTATAGATATTTCCATGTTTATTCAGTTAGCTGAGTAGATATTTCCATCGTTATGCAGACAGCGGTGTACATATTTCCATGTTCATACAGATGTCGGTGTAGATATTTCCATGTTTATACATATGGCGGTGAAGATATTTCGATGTTTATACAGATAGCGGTGTAGATATTTCCATGTTTAAACAGTTAGATGTGTTGATATTTCCATCATTTTACAGATGGTGGTGTAGATATTTCCATGTTCATAGAGAGGGCGGTGTAGATATTTCCATGTTTATAGAGATGGTGGTGTAGATATTTCCATGTTTATAGAGATAGCGGTGTAGTTATTTCCATGTAAGTAGGCATAGCAGTGTAGATATTTCCATGTTTATAGAGATAGAGAAGTAGATATTTCCTAGTTTATACAGATAGCGGTGTAGATATTTCCATGTTTATAGAGATAGCGGTGTAGACATTTAAACGTTTATGCAGATAGCTGTGTAGATATATCCATGTTCATACGGATGGCGGTGTAGATATTTCCATCCTTATAGAGATAGCGGTGTAGATATTTCCATGTTTCTACAGATGGCGTTGTAGATATTGCCATGTTTATGGAGATGGCGGTGTAGATATTTCCATGTTTATAGACATAACGGTGTAGTTATTTCAATGTTAATAGGCATATCGGTGTAGATATTTCCATGTTTATAGGGACAGAGGTGTAGATGTTTCCTTGTTTATACAGATAGCGGTGTAGATATTTCCATGTGTATAGAGATAGCGGTGTAGACATTTCCAAATTTATACAGATACCGGTGTAGATATTAAAAGGTTCATACCGACGGTGGTGTAGATATTTCCATCCTTCTACAGATTGCGGTGTAGATATTTCAATGTTTATACAGATGGCGGTGTGCATATTTCCAACTTTATAAAGATAGCGGTGTAGATATTTCCATGTTCATAGAGAAGGCGGTGTAGATATTTCCATGTTTACAGAGATAGAGATGTAGATATTTCCTTGTTTATAGAGATAGCGGTGTAGATATTTCCATGTTTATACAGATGGCGGTGTAGATATTTCCATCTCTATACAGATGGAGGTTTCAATATTTCCATGTTCATACCGATGGCGGTGTAGATATTTCCATGTTTTTAAACATGGCGGTGTAGATATTTCCATGTTTATACAGTTAGCTATGTAGATATTTCCATGTTTATACAGTTAGCTGTGTAGATATTTCCATTTTTATACAGATGACGGTGTAGATATTTCCATGTTTATACAGAAGGCGGTGTAGATATTTCCATGTTTATAGAGATGGCGGTGTAGATATTTCCATGTTTATACAGATAGCGGAGTAGATATTTCCATGTTTATAAAGATAGCAGTGTACATATTTACATCTTTATGCAAATGGCGGTATAGATATTTCCATGTTTATACAGATGGCGGTGTAGATATTTCCATCTTTATACAGACGGCGGTGTAGGTATTTCCATGTTTAAAGTGATGGCGGTGTAGATATTTCCATGTTTATAGAGATAGCAGTGTAGTTATTTCCATGTTAATATTCATAGCGGTGTAGCTATTTCCATGTTTTTAGAGATAGCAGTGTAGTTATTTCCATGTTAATAGGCAAAGCGGTGTAGATATTTCTATGTTTATAGAGATAGAGTTGTAGATATTTCCTTGTTTATACAGATAGCGGTGTAGATATTTCCATGTTTATAGAGATAGCGGTGTAGACATTGCCACGTTTATACAGATAGCGGTGTAGATATTTCCATGTTTATAGAGATGGCGGTGTAGATATTTCCATGTTTATACAGATAGCTGTGTAGATATTACCATCTTTATACAGATGGTGGTGTAGATATTTACATGTTTATATAGATGGGAGTGTAGATATTTCCATGTTTATATATGTGGCGGTGTAGATATTTCCATGTTTATACAGGTGGCGTTGCAGATATTTCCATGTTTGTAGAGATAACGGTGTAGTTATTTCCATGTTAATAGGCATACCGGTGTAGATATTTCCATGTTTATAGAGAGAGGGGTGTAGATGTTTCCTTGTTTATACAGATAGCAGTGTAGATATTTCCATGTTTATAGAGATAGCGGTGTAGACATTTCCACATTTATACAGAGAGTGTTGTAGGTATTTAAAGGTTCATACAGATGGTGGTGTAGATATTTCCATCCTTATACAGATAGTGGTGTAGATATTTCCATGTTTGTTCAGATGGCGGTGTAGATATTTCCATCTTTATACAGATGGCGGTGTTGATATTTCCATGTTCAAAGAGATGGCGGTGTAGATATTTCCATGTTTGCAGAGACAGAGGCGTAGATATTTCCTTGTTTATAGAGATAGCAGTGTAGATATTTCCATGTTTATACAGATGGCGGTGTAGCTATTTCCATCTCTATACAGATGGTGGTGTACACATTTCCATGTTCATACAGATGGCGGTGTAGATATTTCCAAGATTATAGACATGGCGGTATAAATATTTCCATGTTTGTAGGGATAGCGGTGCAGATATTTCCATGTTTATTCAGTTAGCTGTGTAGATATTTCCATCGTTTTACAGATGGCGGTGAAGATATTTCCATGTTCATACAGATGTTGGTGTAGATATTTCCATGTTTATAGAGATGGCTGTGTAGTTATTTTTATGTTTAGACAGATGGCGGTGTAGATATTTCCATGTTTATAGAGATGGCGGTGTAGATATTTCCATGTTTATACAGATAGCGGTGTAGATATATCCATGTTTATACAGATAGCTGTGTACATATTTTCATCTTTGTACAAATGGCTGTGTAGATATTTCCATGTTTATACAGAAGTAGGTGTAGATATTTCCATCTTTATACAGATGGTGGTGTAGACATATCCATGTTTTTACAGATGGCGGTGTAGATATTTCCATGTTTATACAGATGGCAGGGTAGATATTTCCATGTTTATAGAGATGGCGGTGTAGATATTTCCATGTTTCTAGAGACAGCGGTGTAGTCATTTCCATGTAAATAGGCATAGCGGTGTAGATATTTCCAAGTTTATAGAGATAGAGGTGTAGATATTTCCTAGTTTAAACAGATAGCGGTGTAGATATTTCCATGTTTATAGAGATAGCGGTGTAGACATTTCCACGTTTATACAGAAAGCGGTGTAGATAAATCCAGGTTCATATAGATGGCGGTGTAGATATTTCCATCCTTATACAGATAGCGGTGTAGATATTTCCATGTTTATACAGACGGCGGTATAGATATTTCCATGTTTATGGAGATGGCGGTGTAGATATTTCCATGTTTATAGAGATAACGGTGCAGTTATTTCAATGTTAATAAGCATAGCGGTGTAGATATTTCCATGTTTATACAGAAGGCGGTGTAGATATTTCCATCTTTATACAGATGGCGGCGTGGATATTTCCATGTTCATACAGATGGAGGTGTAGATAATTCCTTGTTTATGGAGATGGCGGTGTATATATTTCCATGTTCATACAGATGGCGGTGTAGATATTTCCATTTTTATACAGATGGGGTTGTGTATATTTCCAGGTTCATACAGATGGCGGTGTAGATATTTCCATGTTTATAGAGATGGCAGTGTAGATATTTCCATGTCTATACAGATGGCGGTGTAGATATTTCCATGTTTATAGAGATGGCGGTGTAGATATTTCCATGTTTATAGAGATAGCGGTGTAGGCATTTCCACGTTTATACAGATAGCAGTGTAGATATTTCAATGTTCATACAGATGGTGGTGTAGATATTTCCATACTTATACAGATACCGGTGTAGATATTTCCATGTTTATCCAAATGGCGGTGTACATATTTCAATCTTTATACAGATGGCGGTGTAGATATTTCCATGTTCATACAGATGGCTGTGTATGTATTTCCACCTTTATACAGATGGCGGTATACATATTTCCATGTTTACAGAGATAGCGGTGTAGTTATTTCCATGTTAATAGGCACAGCGGTGTAGATATTTCCATGTTTATAGAGATGGCGGTGTACATATTTCCATGTTTATAGAGATAGCTGTGTAGTTATTTCCATGTAAATAGGCATAGCAGTGTAGATATTTCCATGTTTATAGAGATAGAGGTGTAGATATTTCCTTGTTTATACAGATATCGGTGTAGATATTTCCATGTTTATACAGATAGCTGTGTAGATATTTCCATCTTTATACAGATGGTGGTGTAGATATTTCCATCCTTATACAGATAGCGGTGTAGATATTTCCATGTTTGTACAGATGGCGGTGTAGATATATCCATGTTTATAGAGATGGCGGTGGAGATATTTCCACCTTTATAGAGATAGCTGTGTAGTTATTTCCATGTTAATACGCATAACGGTGTAGATATTTCCATGTTTATAGAGAAAGAGGTGTAGATATTTCCTTGCTTATACAGATATCGGTTTATATATTTCCATGTTCACAGAGAAAGCGGTGTAGACATTTCCACGTTTATACAGATAGCGGTGTATATATTTCCATGTTTTTACAGATGGCGGTTTAGATATTTCGATCTTTATACAGATGGAGGTGTAGATATTTCCATGTTCATACAGATGGCAGTGTAGATATTTCCATGTTTATAGAGATGGAGGTGTAGATATTTCCATATTTATACAGATAGCGTTGTAGTTATTTCCATGTTTATATACATGGCTATGTAGATATTTCCATGTTTATACAGATGGCGGTGTAGATATTTCCATGTTCATACAGGTGCCGGTGTAGATACTTCCATGTTTATAGAGATAGCGGTGTAGTTATTTCCATGTTAATGGGCATAGCGGTGTAGATATTTCCATGTCTATAGATATAGCGATATAGATATTTCCATGCTTATACAGATAGCAGTGTAGATATTTCCATGTTTATACAGATAGCTGTGTAGATATTTAAATCTTTATACAGATGGCGGTGTAGATAGTGCCATGTTTATACAGATGGCAGTGTAGATATTTCCATGTTTATACAGATGGCAGTGTAGATATTTCCATATTTATAGAGATTGTGGTGTAGATATTTCCATGTTTATATAGATAGCTGTGTAGATATTTCCATCTTTATACAGATGGCGGTGTAGATATTTCCATGCTCATACAGATGGCGGTGTAGATATTTCCATGTTTATAGAGATGGCGGTGTAGCTAGTTCCATGTTTATACAGATGGCGGTGTAGATATTTCCATGCTTATACTGAAGGCGGTGTAGATATTTCCATGTTTATAGAGATGGCGGTGTAGATATTTCCATGTTTACACAGATGGCGGAGTAGATATTTCCATCTTTATACAGATAGCAGTGTAGATATTTCCATGTTCATACAGATGGCGGTGTAGATATTTCCATGTTCATAGACATGGTGGTGTAGATATTTCGATGTTAATACAGATAGTGGTGTAGATATTTCCATGTTTATACAGATAGCTGTGTAGATATTTCCATGTTTATAGAGATGGTGGTGTAGTGCTTTCCATGTTCGTATAGATGGCGCTGTAGATATTTCCATGTTTATAGAGATGGCGGTGTAGATATTTCCATGTTTATACAGATGGTGGTGTAGATATTTCCATGTTTTTAGAGACTGCGGTGTAGATATTTCCATGTTTATACAGATAGCAGGGTAGATATTTCCATGTTTATAGAGATGGCGGTGTAGATATTTCCATGTTTATGCAGATTGTGGTGTAGATATTTCCATGTTTATATAGATGGTGGTGTAGATACTTCCTTGTTTATACAGATGTCAGTGTAGACATAACCATGTTTATACAGATAGCTGTGTAGATATTTCCATCTTTATACAGATGGAGGTGTAGATATTTCCATGTTTATACAGATGGCGGTGTAGATATTTCCATGTTTATACAGATGGCGGTGTAGATATTTCCATGTTCATAGAGATGGCGGTGTAGATATTTCCAACCTTATACAGATGGTGGTGTAGATATTTCCATGTTTATAGAGATGGCGGTGTAGATATTTCCGTGTTTATCGAGATGGCAGTGTAGATATTTCCATGTCTATACAGATGGCGGTGTAGATATTTCCACGTGTGTAGAGACGGCGGTGTAGATATTTCCATGTTTATACAGATAGCGGGGTTGATATTTCCATGTTTATACACATGGCGGTGAAGATATTTCCATGTTTATGCAGATGGTGGCGTAGTTATTTCCGTGTTTATATAGATGGCGGTGTAGATATTTCCTGGTTTATACAGATGGCAGTGTAGATATATCCATGTTTATGCAGATAGCTGTGTAGATATTTCCATGTTTATACAGATGGTGGTGTAGATATTTCCATGTTTATAGAGATGGCGGTGTAGATATTTCCACTTTTATAGAGATAGCTGTGTAGTTTTTTCCATGTTAATATGCGTAACAGTGTAGATATTTCCATGTTTATAGAGATAGAGTTGTAGAT
The DNA here is from genome assembly GCF_029281585.2 of Gorilla gorilla gorilla. Lineage (NCBI taxonomy): Eukaryota > Metazoa > Chordata > Mammalia > Primates > Hominidae > Gorilla > Gorilla gorilla. Next base: position 196,150,271 of record NC_073229.2, read on the forward strand.
ATTTCCTTGTTTATACAGATGTCGGTGTAGATATTTCCATGTTAATAGAGATAGCGGTGTAGACATTTCCACGTTTATACAGATAGCGGTGTAGATATTTCCATGTTAATACAGAAGGTGGTGTAGGTATTTCCATCCTGATACAGATAGCGGTGCAGATATTTCCATGTTTATACAGATGGCGGTGTAGATATTTCCATGTTTTAAGAAATAGTAGTGTAGATATTTCCATGTTTACACAGATAGCGGTGTAGATATTTCCATGTTTGTACATATGTCGGTGTAGATAATTCCATGTTTATAGAGATGGCTGTGTACATATTTCCATGTTTATTCAGATAGCGGTGTAGATATTTCCATGTTTATACACATGGCGGTGTAGATATTTCCATGCTTATACAGAAGGCGGTGTAGATATTTCAATGTTTATAGAGATGGCGGTGTAGATATTTCCATGTTTACACAGATGGCGGTGTAGATATTTCCATCATTATACAGATGGCAGTGTAAATATTTCCGTGTTCATACAGATGGCGGTGTAGATAATTCCATGTTTATAGAGATGGCGGTGTAGATATTTCCATGTTTATTCACATAGCTGTGTAGATATTTCCATGTTTATACACATGGTGGTGTAGATATTTCCATGCTTAAACAGAAGGCGGTGTAGATATTTCCATGTTTATAGAGATGGCGGTGTAGCTATTTCCATGTTTACACAGATGGCGGTGTAGATATTTCCATCTTTCTACAGATGGCAGTGTAGATATTTCCATGTTCATGCAGATGGCGGTGTAGATATTTTCATGTTCATAGACATTGCGGTGTAGATATTTCGATGTTAATACAGATAGCGGTGTAGATATTTCCATGTTTATACAGATAGCTGTGTAGAGACTTCCGTGTTTATATTGATGGCAGTGTAGAAATTTCCATGTTCATACAGATGGCGGTGTAGATATTTCCATGTTTATAGAGATGGCGGTGTAGATATTTCCATGTTTATACAGATGGTGGTGTAGATATTTCCATGTTCATAGAGATGGCGGTGTAGATATTTCCAACCTTATACAGATGGTGGTGTAGATATTTCCATGTTTATAGAGATGGCGGTGTAGATATTTCCGTGTTTATCGAGATGGCAGTGTAGATATTTCCATGTTTATACAGATGGCGGTGTAGATATTTCCACGTGTGTAGAGACGGCGGTGTAGATATTTCCATGTTTATACAGATAGCGGGGTTGATATTTCCATGTTTATACACATGGCGGTGTAGATATTTCCATGTTTATGCAGATGGTGGCATAGTTATTTCCGTGTTTATATAGATGGTGGTGTAGATATTTCCTGGTTTATACAGATGGCAGTGTAGATATATCCATGTTTATGCAGATAGCTGTGTAGATATTTCCATCCTTATACAGATGGCGGTATAGATATTTCCATGTTTATACAGATGGTGGTGTAGATATCTCCATGTTTATACAGATGGTGGTGTAGATATTTCCATGTTTATAGAGATGGCGGTGTAGATATTTCCACTTTTATAGAGATAGCTGTGTAGTTTTTTCCATGTTAATATGCGTAACAGTGTAGATATTTCCATGTTTATAGAGATAGAGTTGTAGATATTTCCATGTTTATACAGATGTCGGTGTAGATATTTCCATGTTAATAGAGATAGCGGTGTAGACATTTCCACGTTTATACAGATAGCGGTGTAGATATTTCCATGTTAATACAGAAGGTGGTGTAGGTATTTCCATCCTGATACAGATAGCGGTGCAGATATTTCCATGTTTATACAGATGGCTGTGTAGATACTTCCATGTTTTAAGAAATAGTAGTGTAGATATTTCCATGTTTACACAGATAGCGGTGTAGATATTTCCATGTTTATACATATGTCGGTGTAGATAATTCCATGTTTATAGAGATGGCTGTGTACATATTTCCATGTTTATTCAGATAGCGGTGTAGATATTTCCATGTTTATACACATGGCGGTGTAGATATTTCCATGCTTATACAGAAGGCGGTGTAGATATTTCAATGTTTATAGAGATGGCGGTGTAGATATTTCCATGTTTACACAGATGACGGTGTAGATATTTCCATCATTATACAGATGGCGGTGTAAATATTTCCGTGTTCATACAGATGGCGGTGTAGATAATTCCATGTTTATAGAGATGGCGGTGTAGATATTTCCATGTTTATTCACATAGCTGTGTAGATATTTCCATGTTTATACACATGGTGGTGTAGATATTTCCATGCTTAAACAGAAGGCGGTGTAGATATTTCCATGTTTATAGAGATGGCGATGTAGCTATTTCCATGTTTACACAGATGGCGGTGTAGATATTTCCATCTTTCTACAGATGGCAGTGTAGATATTTCCATGTTCATGCAGATGGCGGTGTAGATATTTTCATGTTCATAGACATTGCGGTGTAGATATTTCGATGTTAATACAGATAGCGGTGTAGATATTTCCATGTTTATACAGATAGCTGTGTAGAGACTTCCGTGTTTATATTGATGGCAGTGTAGAGATTTCCATGTTCATACAGATGGCGGTGTAGATATTTCCATGTTTATAGAGATGGCGGTGTAGATATTTCCATGTTTATACAGATGGTGGTGTAGATATTTCCATGTTTATGGAGACGGCGGTGTAGACTTTTCCATGTTTATACAGATAGAGGGGTTGATATTTCCATGTTTATAGAGATGGCGGTGAAGATATTTCCATGTTTATGCAGATGGTGGTGTAGATATTTCCATGTTTATGTAGATGGCGGTGTAGATACATACTTGTTTATACAGATGGTGGTGTAGTTATATCCATATTTATACGGATAGCTGTGTAGATATTTCCATCTTTATACAGATGGCGGTGTAGGTATTTCCATGTTTATACAGATAGCGGTGTAGTTATTTCCATGTTTATACAGATGGCGGTGTAGATATTTCCATGTTTACCGAGATGGCGGTGTAGATATTTCCACCTTTATAGAGATAGCTGTGTAGTTATTTCCATGTTAATACACATAACGGTGTAGATATTTCCATGTTTATAGAGATAGAGGTGTAGATATTTCCTAGCTTATGCAGATATCAGTGTAGATATTTCCTTGTTTATAGAGAAAGCAGTGTTGACATTTCCACGTTTATACAGATAGCGGTGTAGATATTTCCATGTTAATACAGATGGTGGTGTAGATATTTTCATCCTGATACAGATAGCGGTGTAGATATTTCCATGTTTATACAGATGGCGGTGTAGATATTTCCATCATTATACAGATGGCGGTGTAAATATTTCCATGTTCATACAGATGGCAGTGTAGATATTTCCATGTTTATGGAGATGGAGGTGTAGATATTTCCATGTTTATACAGATTGCGGTGTAGATATTTCCATGTTTATACACATGGCTGTGTAGATATTTCCATGTTTATACAGATGGCGGTGTAGATATTTCCATGTTCATACAGATGGCGGTGTAGATATTTCCATGTTTATAGAGATAGCGGTGTAGATATTTCCATGTTAATAGGCATAGCGGTGTAGATATTTCCATGTCTGTAGAGATAGCGATATAGATATTTCCATGTTTATACAGATAGCGGTGTAGATATTTCCATGTTTATACAGATAGCTGTGTAGATATTTAAATCTTTATGCAGATGTCGGTGTAGATAGTGGCATGTTTATACAGATGGCAGTGTAGATATTTCCATGTTTATACAGATGGCGGTGTAGAGATTTCCATGTTCATACAGATGGTGGTGTAGTTATTTCCATGTTTTTAGAGATGGCAGTGTAGATATTTCCATGTTCATACAGATGGCAGTGTAGATATATCCATGATTATAGAGATGGCGGTGTAGGTATTTCCATGTTTATACAGATGACGGTGTAGATATTTCCATGTTTATACAGATAGTGGTGTAGGTATTTCCATGTTCATACAGATAGCTGTGTAGATATTTCCATCTTTATACAGATGGCGGTGTAGGTATTTCCATGTTCATACAGATGGCGGTGTAGATATTTCCATCCTTATACAGATGGCGGTGTAGATATTTCCATGTTCATACAGATGGCGGTGTAGTTATTTCCATCTTTATAGAGATGGCGGTGTAGATATTTCCGTGTTTATACAGCTGGTGGTGTAGGTATTTCCATGTTTATGGAGATGGCGGTGTAGATATTTCCAGGTTTATACAGATAGTGTTGTAGATACTTCCATGTTTATACAGATGGCGGTGTAGGTATTTCCATGTTTATAGAGATGGCAGTGTAGATATTTCCATGTTCATACAGATGGCGGTGTTGATATTTCCATGTTTATGCAGATACCGTTGTAGTTATTTCCATGTTAATAGGCATAGCGGTGTAGATAGTTCCATGTATATAGAGACAGAGGTGTAGATATTTCCTTGTTTATACAGATAGTGGTGTAGATATATCCATGTTTACAGAGATAGCAGTGTAGACATTTCCACGTTTATACAGACAGCGGTGAAGATATTTACATGTTCATACACATGGTGATGTAGATATTTCCATCCTTATACAGATAGCGGTGTAGTTATTTCCATGTTTATACAGACGGCAGTGAAGACCTTTCCATTTTTATACAGATGGCAGTGTAGATATTTCCATGTTCAAACAGATGGCGGTGTAGATATTTCCATGTTTATACAAATGGTTGTGTAGATATTTCCATATTTATACAGACGGCGGTGTAGATGTTTCCATGTTTATACAGAGGGCGTTGTAGATATTTCCATGTTTATACAGATGGCGGTGTAGATATTTCCATGTTTATATAGATTGTGGTGTAGATATTTCCACGTTTATACAGATAGCGCTGTAGATATTTCCATGTTTATACAGACGGCTGTGAAGACTTTTCCATCTTTATACAGATGGCAGTGTAGATATTTCCATGTTCATACAGATGGCGGTGTAGATATTTCCATGTTTATAGAGATGGCGGTGTAGTTATTTCCATGTTTATACAGATGGCGGTGTAGATATTTCCATGTTTATACAGATAGCGGTGTAGGTATTTCCATGTTCATACAGATAGCTGTGTAGATATTTCCATCTTTATACAGATGGCGGTGTAGGTATTTCCATGTCCATACAGATGGCGGTGTAGATATTTCCATCCTTATACAGATGGCGGTGTAGATATTTCCATGTCCATACAGATGCCGGTGTAGTTATTTCAATCTTCATAGAGATGGCGGTGTAGATATTTCTGTGTTTATACAGATGGTGGTGTAGGTATTTCCATGTTTATAGAGATGGCTTTGTAGATATTTCCATGTTTATACAGATAGTGTTGTAGACACTTCCTTGTTTATACAGATGGCTGTGTAGATATTTCCATGTTTATACAGACAGCTGTGAAGACTTTTCCATCTTTATACAGATGGCGGTGTAGATATTTCCATGTTTATACAGACGGTGGTGTAGATATTTCCATGTTTTTAGAGACGGCGGTGTAGACATTTCCATGTTTATACAGATAGCGGGGTAGATATTTCCATGTTTATAGAGATGGCGGTGTATATATTTCCATGTTTATGCAGATGGTGGTGTAGATATTTCCATGTTTATGTAGATGGCGGTGTAGATATTTCCTTGTTTAGACAGATGGTGGTGTAGATATATCCATATTTATACAGATAGCTGTGTAGATATTTCCATCTTTATACAGTTGGCGGTGTAGGTATTTCCATGTTTATACAGATGGCGGTGTAGAAATTTCCAAGTTTATACAGATGGCGGTGTAGATATTTCCATGTTTATAGAGATGGCGGTGTAGATATTTCCACCTTTATAGAGATAGCTGTGTAGTTATTTCCATGTTAATACGCATAACGGTGTAGATATTTCCATGTTTATAGAGATAGAGGTGTAGATATTTCCTTGCTTATACAGATATCGGTGTAGATATTTCCATGTTTATAGAGAAAGCAGTGTTGACATTTCCACGTTTATACAGATAGCGGTGTAGATATTTCCATGTTAATACAGATGGTGGTGTAGATATTTCCATCCTGATACAGATAGCTTTGTAGATATTTCCATGTTTATACAGATGGCGGTGTAGATATTTCCATCTTTATACAGATGGCGGTGTAAATATTTCCATGTTCATACAGGTGGCAGTGTAGATATTTACATGTTTATGGAGATGGCGGTGTAGATATTTCCATGTTCATGCAGATGGCGGTGTAGATATTTCCATGTTTATAGAGACAGCGGTGTAGTTATTTCCATGTTAATAGGCATAGCGGTGTAGATATTTCCATGTCTATAGAGATAGCGATATAGATATTTCCATGTTTATACAGATTGCGGTGTAGATATTTCCATGTTTATAAAGATAGCTGTGTAGATATTTAAATCTTTATACAGACGGCTGTGTAGATAGTGGCATGTTTATGCAGATGGCAGTGTAGATATTTCCATGTTTATACAGATGGCGGTGTAGATATTTCCATGTTCATACAGATGGTGGTGTAGTTATTTCCATGTTTTTAGTGATGGCAGTGTAGATATTTCCATCTTCATACAGATGGCAGTGTAGATATATCCATGTTTATAGAGATGGCAGTGTAGGTATTTCCATGTTTATACAGATGGCGGTGTAGATATTTCCATGTTTATACAGACGGCAGTGAAGACGTTTCCATTTTTATACAGATGGCAGTGTAGATATTTCCATGTTCATACAGATGGCGGTGTAGATATTTCCATGTTTATAGAGATGGCGGTGTAAATATTTCCATCTTTATAGAGATAGCGGTGTAGTTATTTACATGTTAATAGGCATAGCGGTGTAGATATTTCCATGTTTATGGAGATAGAGGTGTAGATATTTCCTTGTTTATACATTTAGCGGTGTAGATATTTCCATGTTTATAGAGTTAGCGGGGTAGACATTTCCACGTTTAAATAGATAGCGGTGTAGATATTTCCATGTTCAGACAGATGGTGGTGTAGATATTTCCATGTTTATACAGATGTCAGTGCAGATATTTCCATATTTATAGAGATAGCGGTGTAGATATTTCCATGTTTATAAAGATTGCGCTGTAGATATTTCCATCTTTATACAGATGGCGGTGTAGGTATTTCCATGTTTATACAGATGGCGGTGTAGGTATTTCCATGTTCATACAGATAGCTGTGTAGATATTTCCATCTTTATACAGATGGCGGTGTAGGTTTTTCCATGTCCATAAAGATGGCGGTGTAGATATTTCCATCCTTATACAGATGGCGGTGTAGATATTTCCATGTTCATACAGATGCCGGTGTAGTTATTTCCATGTTTATAGAGATGGCGGTGTAGATATTTCCGTGTTTATACAGCTGGTGGTGTAGGTATTTCCATGTTTATAGAGATGGCTGTGTAGATATTTCCATGTTTATACAGATAGTGTTGTAGATACTTCCATGTTTATACAGATGGCTGTGTAGATATTTCCATGTTCATACAGATGCCGGTGTAGTTATTTCCATGTTTATAGAGATGGCGGTGTAGATATTTCCGTGTTTATACAGCTGGTGGTGAAGGTATTTCCATGTTTATAGAGATGGCTGTGTAGATATTTCCATGTTTATACAGATAGTGTTGTAGATACTTCCATGTTTATACAGTTGGCTGTGTAGATATTTCCATGTTTTTACAGATGGCGGTGTAGATATTTCCATGTTCATACAGATGGCGGTGTTGATATTTCCATGTTTATGGAGATACCGGTGTAGTTATTTCCATGTTAATAGGCATAGCGGTGTAGATATTTACATGTATATAGAGACCGAGGTGTAGATATTTCCTTGTTTATACAGATAGTGTTGTAGACATTTCCATGTTTACTGAGATAGCGGTGTACACATTTCCACGTTTATACAGACAGCAGTGTAGATATTTACATGTTCATACACATGGTGATGTAGATATTTCCATCCTTATACAGATAGCGGTGAAGATATTTCCATGTTTATACAGACGGCGGTGAAGACGTTTCCATTTTTATACAGATGGCAGTGTAGATATTTCCATGTTTATACAGATGGTGGTGTAGATATTTCCATGTTTATAGAGATGGCGGTGTAAATATTTCCATCTTTATAGAGATAGCGGTGTAGTTATTTACATGTTAATAGGCATAGCGGTGTAGATATTTCCATGTTTATGGAGATAGAGGTGTAGATATTTCCTTGTTTATACATTTAGCGGTGTAGATATTTCCATGTTTATAGAGTTAGCGGGGTAGACATTTCCACGTTTAAATAGATAGCGGTGTAGATATTTCCATGTTCAGACAGATGGTGGTGTAGATATTTCCATGTTTATACAGATGGCAGTGCAGATATTTCCATGTTTATAGAGATAGCGGTGTAGATATTTCCATGTTTATAAAGATTGCGGTGTAGATATTTCCATCTTTATACAGATGGCGGTGTAGGTATTTCCATGTTTATACAGATGGCGGTGTAGGTATTTCCATGTTCATACAGATAGCTGTGTAGATATTTCCATCTTTATACAGATGGCGGTGTAGGTTTTTCCATGTCCATAAAGATGGCGGTGTAGATATTTCCATCCTTATACAGATGGCGGTGTAGATATTTCCATGTTCATACAGATGCCGGTGTAGTTATTTCCATGTTTATAGAGATGGCGGTGTAGATATTTCCGTGTTTATACAGCTGGTGGTGTAGGTATTTCCATGTTTATAGAGATGGCTGTGTAGATATTTCCATGTTTATACAGATAGTGTTGTAGATACTTCCATGTTTATACAGATGGCTGTGTAGATATTTCCATGTTCATACAGATGGCGGTGTAGATATTTCCATGTTCATACAGATGGCGGTGTTGATATTTCCATGTTTATGGAGATACCGGTGTAGTTATTTCCATGTTAATAGGCATAGCGGTGTAGATATTTACATGTATATAGAGACCGAGGTGTAGATATTTCCTTGTTTATACAGATAGTGTTGTAGACATTTCCATGTTTACTGAGATAGCGGTGTACACATTTCCACGTTTATACAGACAGCAGTGTAGATATTTACATGTTCATACACATGGTGATGTAGATATTTCCATCCTTATACAGATAGCGGTGAAGATATTTCCATGTTTATACAGACGGCGGTGAAGACGTTTCCATTTTTATACAGATGGCAGTGTAGATATTTCCATGTTTATACAGATGGTTGTGTAGATATTTCCATCTTTATACAGACGGCGGTGTAGATGTTTCCATGTTTCTACAGAGGGCGGTGTAGATATTTCCATGTTTATACAGATGGTGGTGTAGATATTTCCATGTTTATAGAGATGGCGGTGTAAATATTTCCATGTTTATAGAGATAGCGGTGTAGTTATTTACATGTTAATAGGCATAGCGGTGTAGATATTTCCATGTTTATGGAGATAGAGGTGTAGATATTTCCTTGTTTATACATTTAGCGGTGTAGATATTTCCATGTTTATAGAGTTAGCGGGGTAGACATTTCCACGTTTAAATAGATAGCGGTGTAGATATTTCCATGTTCAGACAGATGGTGGTGTAGATATTTCCATGTTTATACAGATGGCAGTGCAGATATTTCCATGTTTATAGAGATAGCGGTGTAGATATTTCCATGTTTATAGAGATTGCGGTGTAGATATTTCCATCTTTATACAGATGGCGGTGTAGGTATTTCCATGTTTATACAGATGGCGGTGTAGGTATTTCCATGTTTATACAGATGGCGGTGTAGATATTTCCATGTTCATACAGATGGTGGTGTAGTTATTTCCATGTTTTTAGTGATGGCAGTGTAGATATTTCCATCTTCATACAGATGGCAGTGTAGATATATCCATGTTTATAGAGATGGCAGTGTAGGTATTTCCATGTTTATACAGATGGCGGTGTAGATATTTCCATGTTTATACAGACGGCAGTGAAGACGTTTCCATTTTTATACAGATGGCAGTGTAGATATTTCCATGTTCATACAGATGGCGGTGTAGATATTTCCATGTTTATAGAGATGGCGGTGTAAATATTTCCATCTTTATAGAGATAGCGGTGTAGTTATTTACATGTTAATAGGCATAGCGGTGTAGATATTTCCATGTTTATGGAGATAGAGGTGTAGATATTTCCTTGTTTATACATTTAGCGGTGTAGATATTTCCATGTTTATAGAGTTAGCGGGGTAGACATTTCCACGTTTAAATAGATAGCGGTGTAGATATTTCCATGTTCAGACAGATGGTGGTGTAGATATTTCCATGTTTATACAGATGTCAGTGCAGATATTTCCATGTTTATAGAGATAGCGGTGTAGATATTTCCATGTTTATAAAGATTGCGCTGTAGATATTTCCATCTTTATACAGATGGCGGTGTAGGTATTTCCATGTTTATACAGATGGCGGTGTAGGTATTTCCATGTTCATACAGATAGCTGTGTAGATATTTCCATCTTTATACAGATGGCGGTGTAGGTTTTTCCATGTCCATAAAGATGGCGGTGTAGATATTTCCATCCTTATACAGATGGCGGTGTAGATATTTCCATGTTCATACAGATGCCGGTGTAGTTATTTCCATGTTTATAGAGATGGCGGTGTAGATATTTCCGTGTTTATACAGCTGGTGGTGTAGGTATTTCCATGTTTATAGAGATGGCTGTGTAGATATTTCCATGTTTATACAGATAGTGTTGTAGATACTTCCATGTTTATACAGATGGCTGTGTAGATATTTCCATGTTCATACAGATGCCGGTGTAGTTATTTCCATGTTTATAGAGATGGCGGTGTAGATATTTCCGTGTTTATACAGCTGGTGGTGAAGGTATTTCCATGTTTATAGAGATGGCTGTGTAGATATTTCCATGTTTATACAGATAGTGTTGTAGATACTTCCATGTTTATACAGTTGGCTGTGTAGATATTTCCATGTTTTTACAGATGGCGGTGTAGATATTTCCATGTTCATACAGATGGCGGTGTTGATATTTCCATGTTTATGGAGATACCGGTGTAGTTATTTCCATGTTAATAGGCATAGCGGTGTAGATATTTACATGTATATAGAGACCGAGGTGTAGATATTTCCTTGTTTATACAGATAGTGTTGTAGACATTTCCATGTTTACTGAGATAGCGGTGTACACATTTCCACGTTTATACAGACAGCAGTGTAGATATTTACATGTTCATACACATGGTGATGTAGATATTTCCATCCTTATACAGATAGCGGTGAAGATATTTCCATGTTTATACAGACGGCGGTGAAGACGTTTCCATTTTTATACAGATGGCAGTGTAGATATTTCCATGTTTATACAGATGGTTGTGTAGATATTTCCATCTTTATACAGACGGCGGTGTAGATGTTTCCACGTTTCTACAGAGGGCGGTGTAGATATTTCCATGTTTATACAGATGGTGGTGTAGATATTTCCATGTTTATAGAGATGGCGGTGTAAATATTTCCATCTTTATAGAGATAGCGGTGTAGTTATTTACATGTTAATAGGCACAGCGGTGTAGATATTTCCATGTTTATGGAGATAGAGGTGTAGATATTTCCTTGTTTATACATTTAGCGGTGTAGATATTTCCATGTTTATAGAGTTAGCGGGGTAGACATTTCCACGTTTAAATAGATAGCGGTGTAGATATTTCCATGTTCAGACAGATGGTGGTGTAGATATTTCCATGTTTATACAGATGGCAGTGCAGATATTTCCATGTTTATAGAGATAGCGGTGTAGATATTTCCATGTTTATAAAGATTGCGGTGTAGATATTTCCATCTTTATACAGATGGCGGTGTAGGTATTTCCATGTTTATACAGATGGCGGTGTAGGTATTTCCATGTTCATACAGATAGCTGTGTAGATATTTCCATCTTTATAAAGATGGCGGTGTAGGTTTTTCCATGTCCATAAAGATGGCGGTGTAGATATTTCCATCCTTATACAGATGGCGGTGTAGATATTTCCATGTTCATACAGATGCCGGTGTAGTTATTTCCATGTTTATAGAGATGGCGGTGTAGATATTTCCGTGTTTATACAGCTGGTGGTGTAGGTATTTCCATGTTTATAGAGATGGCTGTGTAGATATTTCCATGTTTATACAGATAGTGTTGTAGATACTTCCATGTTTATACAGATGGCTGTGTAGATATTTCCATGTTCATACAGATGGCGGTGTAGATATTTCCATGTTCATACAGATGGCGGTGTTGATATTTCCATGTTTATGGAGATACCGGTGTAGTTATTTCCATGTTAATAGGCATAGCGGTGTAGATATTTACATGTATATAGAGACCGAGGTGTAGATATTTCCTTGTTTATACAGATAGTGTTGTAGACATTTCCATGTTTACTGAGATAGCGGTGTACCCATTTCCACGTTTATACAGACAGCAGTGTAGATATTTACATGTTCATACACATGGTGATGTAGATATTTCCATCCTTATACAGATAGCGGTGAAGATATTTCCATGTTTATACAGACGGCGGTGAAGACGTTTCCATTTTTATACAGATGGCAGTGTAGATATTTCCATGTTTATACAGATGGTTGTGTAGATATTTCCATCTTTATACAGACGGCGGTGTAGATGTTTCCATGTTTCTACAGAGGGCGGTGTAGATATTTCCATGTTTATACAGATGGTGGTGTAGATATTTCCATGTTTATAGAGATGGCGGTGTAAATATTTCCATGTTTATAGAGATAGCGGTGTAGTTATTTACATGTTAATAGGCATAGCGGTGTAGATATTTCCATGTTTATGGAGATAGAGGTGTAGATATTTCCTTGTTTATACATTTAGCGGTGTAGATATTTCCATGTTTATAGAGTTAGCGGGGTAGACATTTCCACGTTTAAATAGATAGCGGTGTAGATATTTCCATGTTCAGACAGATGGTGGTGTAGATATTTCCATGTTTATACAGATGGCAGTGCAGATATTTCCATGTTTATAGAGATAGCGGTGTAGATATTTCCATGTTTATAGAGATTGCGGTGTAGATATTTCCATCTTTATACAGATGGCGGTGTAGGTATTTCCATGTTTATACAGATGGCGGTGTAGGTATTTCCATGTTTATACAGATGGCGGTGTAGGTATTTCCATGTTCATACAGATAGCTGTGTAGATATTTCCATCTTTATACAGATGGCGGTGTAGGTTTTTCCATGTCCATAAAGATGGCGGTGTAGATATTTCCATCCTTATACAGATGGCGGTGTAGATATTTCCATGTTCATACAGATGCCGGTGTAGTTATTTCCATGTTTATAGAGATGGCGGTGTAGATATTTCCGTGTTTATACAGCTGGTGGTGTAGGTATTTCCATGTTTATAGAGATGGCTGTGTAGATATTTCCATGTTTATACAGATAGTGTTGTAGATACTTCCATGTTTATACAGATGGCTGTGTAGATATTTCCATGTTCATACAGATGGCGGTGTAGATATTTCCATGTTCATACAGATGGCGGTGTTGATATTTCCATGTTTATGGAGATACCGGTGTAGTTATTTCCATGTTAATAGGCATAGCGGTGTAGATATTTACATGTATATAGAGACCGAGGTGTAGATATTTCCTTGTTTATACAGATAGTGTTGTAGACATTTCCATGTTTACTGAGATAGCGGTGTACACATTTCCACGTTTATACAGACAGCAGTGTAGATATTTACATGTTCATACACATGGTGATGTAGATATTTCCATCCTTATACAGATAGCGGTGAAGATATTTCCATGTTTATACAGACGGCGGTGAAGACGTTTCCATTTTTATACAGATGGCAGTGTAGATATTTCCATGTTTATACAGATGGTTGTGTAGATATTTCCATCTTTATACAGACGGCGGTGTAGATGTTTCCATGTTTCTACAGAGGGCGGTGTAGATATTTCCATGTTTATACAGATGGTGGTGTAGATATTTCCATGTTTATAGAGATGGCGGTGTAAATATTTCCATGTTTATAGAGATAGCGGTGTAGTTATTTACATGTTAATAGGCATAGCGGTGTAGATATTTCCATGTTTATGGAGATAGAGGTGTAGATATTTCCTTGTTTATACATTTAGCGGTGTAGATATTTCCATGTTTATAGAGTTAGCGGGGTAGACATTTCCACGTTTAAATAGATAGCGGTGTAGATATTTCCATGTTCAGACAGATGGTGGTGTAGATATTTCCATGTTTATACAGATGGAAGTGCAGATATTTCCATGTTTATAGAGATAGCGGTGTAGATATTTCCATGTTTATAAAGATTGCGGTGTAGATATTTCCATCTTTATACAGATGGCGGTGTAGGTATTTCCATGTTTATACAGATGGCGGTGTAGGTATTTCCATGTTCATACAGATAGCTGTGTAGATATTTCCATCTTTATACAGATGGCGGTGTAGGTTTTTCCATGTCCATAAAGATGGCGGTGTAGATATTTCCATCCTTATACAGATGGCGGTGTAGATATTTCCATGTTCATACAGATGCCGGTGTAGTTATTTCCATGTTTATAGAGATGGCGGTGTAGATATTTCCGTGTTTATACAGCTGGTGGTGTAGGTATTTCCATGTTTATAGAGATGGCTGTGTAGATATTTCCATGTTTATACAGATAGTGTTGTAGATACTTCCATGTTCATACAGATAGCTGTGTAGATATTTCCATCTTTATACAGATGGCGGTGTAGGTTTTTCCATGTCCATAAAGATGGCGGTGTAGATATTTCCATCCTTATACAGATGGCGGTGTAGATATTTCCATGTTCATACAGATGGCGGTGTAGATATTTCCATGTTCATACAGATGGCGGTGTTGATATTTCCATGTTTATGGAGATACCGGTGTAGTTATTTCCATGTTAATAGGCATAGCGGTGTAGATATTTCCATGTATATAGAGACAGAGGTGTAGATATTTCCTTGTTTATACAGATAGTGTTGTAGACATTTCCATGTTTACAGAGATAGCGGTGTACACATTTCCACGTTTATACAGACAGCGGTGTAGATATTTACATGTTCATACACATGGTGATGTAGCTATTTCCATCCTTATACAGATAGCGGTGAAGATATTTCCATGTTTATACAGACGGCGGTGAAGACGTTTCCAGTTTTATACAGATGGCAGTGTAGATATTTCCATGTTTATACAGATAGCTCTGTAGGTATTTCCATGTTCATACAGATAGCTGTGTAGATATTTCCATCTTTTTACAGATGGCGGTGTAGGTATTTCCATGTTCATATAGATGGCGGTGAAGATATTTCCATCCTTATACAGATGGCGGTGTAGATATTTCTATGTTCATACAGATGGCGGTGTTGTTATTTCCATCTTTATAAAGATGGCAGTGTAGATATTTCCGTGTTTATACAGCTGGTGGTGTAGGTATTTCCATGTTTATAGAGATGGCAGTGTAGATATTTCCATGTTTATACAGATAGTAGTGTAGATACTTCCATGCTTATACAGATGGCTGTGTAGATATTTCCATGTTCATACAGATGGCGGTGTTGATATTTCCATGTTTATTGAGATACCGGTGTAGTTATTTCCATGTTAATAGGCATAGCGATGTAGATATTTCCATGTATATAGAGACAGAGGTGTAGATATTTCCTTGTTTATACAGATAGTGGTGTAGATATTTCCATGTTTACAGAGATAGCGGTGTAGACATTTCCACGTTTATACAGACAGCGGTGTAGATTTTTACATGTTCATACACATGGTGATGTAGATATTTCCATCCTTATACAGATAGCGGTATATATATTTCCATGTTTATACAGACGGCGGTGAAGACGTTTCCGTTTTTATACAGATTGCAGTGTAGATATTTCCATGTTCATACAGATGGCGGTGTATATATTTCCATGTTCATACAGATGGTTTTGTAGATATTTCCATCTTTATACATACGGCGGTGTAGATGTTTCCATGTTTACACAGAGGGCGGTGTAGATATTTCCATGTTCATACAGATGGCGGTGTAGATATTTCCATGTTTTTACAAATGGCAGTGCAGATATTTCCATGTTTATAGAGATAGCGGTGTAGATATTTCCATGTTTATAGAGATATAGGTGTAGATATTTCCTTGTTTATACAGATATCGGTGTAGATATTTCCATGTTTATAGAGATAGCGGTGTAGACATTGCCACGTTTATACAGATAGCGGTGTAGATATTTCCATGTTTATAGAGATGGCGGTGTAGATATTTCCATGTTTATAGAGATAGCTGTGTAGATATATCCATCTTTATACAGATAGCGGTGTATATATTTCCATGTTTATAAAGATAGCGGTGTAGATATTTCCATCATTATACAGATATCCGTGAAGATATTTCCAACTTTATACAGATGGCGGTGTAGATATTTCCATGTTTATAGAGATGGCGGTGTAGATATTTCCATGTTTATAGAAATAACGGTGTAGTTATTTCCATATTAATAGACATAGAGGTGTAGATATTTCCATGTTTGTAGAGACAGAGGTGTAGATATTTCCTTGTTTATTCAGATATCGGTGTAGATATTTCCATGTTTATAGAGATAGCGGTGTAGACATTGCCACGTTTATACAGATAGCGGTGTAGATATTTTCATGTTTATAGAGATGGCGGTGAAGATATTTCCATGTTTATAGAGATAGCTGTGTAGATATTTCCATCTTTATACAGATAGCGGTGTATATATTTCCATGATTGTACAGATGGCGGAGTAGATATTTCCATGTTTATACAGATGGCGGTGTAGATATTTCCATGTTCATAGAGATGGCGGTGTAGATATTTCCATGTTTACAGAGATAGAGGTGTAGATATTTCCTTGTTTATAGACATAGCGGTGTAGATATTTCCACGTTTATACAGATGGCGGTGTAGATATTTCCATCTCAATACAGATGGCGTTGTGCATATTTCCATGTTCGTACAGAAGTCAGTGTAGATATTTCCATGTTCATACAGATGGCGGTGTAGATATTTCCATGTTTATAGAGATAGCGGTGCAGAGATTTCCACGTTTAACAAGATAGCGGTGTAGATATTTCCATGTTAATACCGACGGTGGTGTAGATATTTCCATCTTGATACAGATAGCGGTGTAGATATTTCCATGTTTATACAGATGGCGGTATAGATATTTCCATCTTTATACAGATAGCGGTGTAAATATTTCCATGTTCATACAGATGGCGGTGTAGATATTTCCATGTTTATAGAGATGGCGGTGTAGATATTTCCATGTTTATGCAGATAGTGGTGTAGATTTTTCCATGTTTATACACATGGCGGTGTAGATATTTCCATGCATATACAGAAGGCAGTGTAGATATTTTCAGGTTTATAGAGATAGCAGTGTAGATATTTCCATGTTTACACAGATGGCGGTGTAGATATTTCCATCTATATACAGATGGCAGTGTAGATATTTCCATGTTCATATAGATGGTGGTGTAGATATTTCCATGTTCATAGACATGGTGGTGTAGATATTTCGATGTCAATACAGATATCGGTGTAGATATTTCCATGTTTATAGAGATAGCTGTGTAGATATTTCATGTTTATGGAGATGGCGGTGTAGAGATTTCCATGTTTATACAGATAGCGGTGTAGATATTTCCATGTTTATACACATGGCTGTGTAGATATTTCCATGTTTATACAGATGGCGGTGTAGATATTCCCATGTTTATAGACATGGCTGTGTAGATATTTCCATGTTTACACAGATGACGGTGTAGATATTTCCATCTTTATACAGATGGCAGTGTCGATATTTCCATGTTCATATAGATGGTGGTGTAGATATTTCCATGTTCATAGACATGGTGGTGTAGATATTTCGATGTTAATACAGATAGCGGTGTAGATATTTCCATGTTTATAGAGATAGCTGTGTAGATATTTCCATGTTTATAGAGATGGCGGTGTAGAGATTTCCATGTTTATTCAGATAGCCGTGTAGATATTTCCATGTTTATACACATGGCTGTGTAGATATTTCCATGTTTATACAGACGGCGGTGTAGATATTCCCATGTTTATAGACATGGCTGTGTAGATGTTTCCATGTTTACACAGATGACGGTGTAGTTATTTCCATGTTCATACAGATGGCGGTGTAGATATTTCCAAGTTTATACAGATGGCAGTGCAGATATTTCCATGTTTATAGAGATAGCGGTGTAGATATTTACATGTTTATAAAGATAGCGGTGTAGATATTTCCATGTTTATACAGATGGCGGTGAAGACGTTTCCATTTTTATACAGATGGCAGTGTAGATATTTCCATGTTTATACAGATAGCGGTGTAGTTATTTCCATGTTAATAGGAATAGCGGTGTAGATATTTCCATGTATATAGAGACAGAGGTGTAGATATTTCCTTGTTTATACAGATAGTGTTGTAGACATTTCCATGTTTACAGAGATAGCGGTGTACATATTTCCACGTTTATACAGACAGCGGTGTACATATTTACATGTTCATACACATGGTGATGTAGCTATTTCCATCCTTATACAGATAGCGGTGAAGATATTTCCATGTTTATACAGACGGCGGTGAAGACGTTTCCATTTTTATACAGATGGCAGTGTAGATATTTCCATGTTTATACAGATAGCTCTGTAGGTATTTCCATGTTCATACAGATAGCTGTGTAGATATTTGCATCTTTATACAGATGGCGGTGTAGGTATTTCCATGTTCATATAGATGGCGGTGAAGATATTTCCATCCTTATACAGATGGCGGTGTAGATATTTCCATGTTCATACAGATGGTGGTGTTGTTATTTCCATCTTTATAAAGATGGCAGTGTAGATATTTCCGTGTTTATACAGCTGGTGGTGTAGGTATTTCCATGTTTATAGAGATGGCAGTGTAGATATTTCCATGTTTATACAGATAGTAGTGTAGATACTTCCATGCTTATACAGATGGCTGTGTAGATATTTCCATGTTCATACAGATGGCGGTGTTGATATTTCCATGTTTATTGAGATACCGGTGTAGTTATTTCCATGTTAATAGGCATAGCGATGTAGATATTTCCATGTATATAGAGACAGAGGTGTAGATATTTCCTTGTTTATACAGATAGTGGTGTAGATATTTCCATGTTTACAGAGATAGCGGTGTAGACATTTCCACGTTTATACAGACAGCGGTGTAGATTTTTACATGTTCATTCTCATGGTGATGTAGATATTTCCATCCTTATACAGATAGCGGTATAGATATTTCCATGTTTATACAGACGGCGGTGAAGACGTTTCCGTTTTTATACAGATTGCAGTGTAGATATTTCCATGTTCATACAGATGGCGGTGTATATATTTCCATGTTCATACAGATGGTTTTGTAGATATTTCCATCTTTATACATACGGCGGTGTAGATGTTTCCATGTTTACACAGAGGGCGGTGTAGATATTTCCATGTTCATACAGATGGCGGTGTAGATATTTCCATGTTTATACAAATGGCAGTGCAGATATTTCCATGTTTATAGAGATAGCGGTGTAGATATTTCCATGTTTATAGAGATATAGGTGTAGATATTTCCTTGTTTATACAGATATCGGTGTAGATATTTCCATGTTTATAGAGATAGCGGTGTAGACATTGCAACGTTTATACAGATAGCAGTGTAGATATTTCCATGTTTATAGAGATGGCGGTGTAGATATTTCCATGTTTATAGAGATAGCTGTGTGGATATATCCATCTTTATACAGATAGCGGTGTATATATTTCCATGTTTATAAAGATAGCGGTGTAGATATTTCCATCTTTATACAGATATCCGTGAAGATATTTCCAACTTTATACAGATGGCGGTGTAGATATTTCCATGTTTATAGAGATGGCGGTGTAGATATTTCCATGTTTATAGAAATAACGGTGTAGTTATTTCCATATTAATAGACATAGAGGTGTAGATATTTCCATGTTTGTAGAGACAGAGGTGTAGATATTTCCTTGTTTATTCAGATATCGGTGTAGATATTTCCATGTTTATAGAGATAGCGGTGTAGACATTGCCACGTTTATACAGATAGCGGTGTAGATATTTTCATGTTTATAGAGATGGCGGTGAAGATATTTCCATGTTTATAGAGATAGCTGTGTAGATATTTCCATCTTTATACAGATAGCGGTGTATATATTTCCATGATTGTACAGATGGCGGAGTAGATATTTCCATGTTTCTACAGATGGCGGTGTAGATATTTCCATGTTCATAGAGATGGCGGTGTAGATATTTCCATGTTTACAGAGATAGAGGTGTAGATATTTCCTTGTTTATAGACATAGCGGTGTAGATATTTCCACGTTTATACAGATGGCGGTGTAGATATTTCCATCTCAATACAGATGGCGTTGTGCATATTTCCATGTTCGTACAGAAGTCAGTGTAGATATTTCCATGTTCATACAGATGGCGGTGTAGATATTTCCATGTTTATAGAGATAGCGGTGCAGAGATTTCCACGTTTAACTAGATAGCGGTGTAGATATTTCCATGTTAATACCGACGGTGGTGTAGATATTTCCATCTTGATACAGATAGCGGTGTAGATATTTCCATGTTTATACAGATGGCTGTATAGATATTTCCATCTTTATACAGATAGCGGTGTAAATATTTCCATGTTCATACAGATGGCGGTGTAGATATTTCCATGTTTATAGAGATGGCGGTGTAGATATTTCCATGTTTATGCAGATAGTGGTGTAGATTTTTCCATGTTTATACACATGGCGGTGTAGATATTTCCATGCATATACAGAAGGCGGTGTAGATATTTTCAGGTTTATAGAGATAGCAGTGTAGATATTTCCATGTTTACACAGATGGCGGTGTAGATATTTCCATCTTTATACAGATGGCAGTGTAGATATTTCCATGTTCATATAGATGGTGGTGTAGATATTTCCATGTTCATAGACATGGTGGTGTAGATATTTCGATGTTAATACAGATATCGGTGTAGATATTTCCATGTTTATAGAGATAGCTGTGTAGATATTTCCATGTTTATGGAGATGGCGGTGTAGAGATTTCCATGTTTATACAGATAGCGGTGTAGATATTTCCATGTTTATACACATGGCTGTGTAGATATTTCCATGTTTATACAGATGGCGGTGTAGATATTCCCATGTTTATAGACATGGCTGTGTAGATATTTCCATGTTTACACAGATGGCGGTGTAGATCTTTCCATCTTTATACAGATGGCAGTGTCGATATTTCCATGTTCATATAGATGGTGGTGTAGATATTTCCATGTTCATAGACATGGTGGTGTAGATATTTCGATGTTAATACAGATAGCGGTGTAGATATTTCCATGTTTATAGAGATAGCTGTGTAGATATTTCCATGTTTATAGAGATGGCGGTGTAGAGATTTCCATGTTTATACAGATAGCCGTGTAGATATTTCCATGTTTATACACATGGCTGTGTAGATATTTCCATGTTTATACAGATGGCGGTGTAGATATTCCCATGTTTATAGACATGGCTGTGTAGATGTTTCCATGTTTACACAGATGACGGTGTAGATATTTCCATGTTCATACAGATGGCGGTGTAGATATTTCCATGTTTATACAGATGGCAGTGCAGATATTTCCATGTTTATAGAGATAGCGGTGTAGATATTTACATGTTTATAAAGATAGCGGTGTAGATATTTCCATGTTTACACAGATAGCTGTGTAGATATTTCCATCTTTATACAGATGGCGGTTTAGATAGTTCCATTTTTATACAGATGTCAGTGTAGATGTTTCCTTGCTTATACAGAAGGCGGTGTAGATATTTCCATGTTTATAGAGATGGTGGTGTAGATATTTCCGTGTTTATAGAGATGGCGGTGTAGATATTTCCATGTTTATACAGATGGCGGTGTAGATATTTCCATGTTTGTAGAGACGGCGGTGCAGATATTTCCATGTTTATACAGATAGCGGAGTAGGTATTTCCATGCTTATAGAGATGGCCGTGTAGATATTTCCATGTTTCTGCAGATGGTGGCGTAGATATTTCCATGTTTATAGAGATGGCGGTGTAGATATTTCCACCTTTATAGAGATAGCTGTGTAGTTTTTTCCATGTTAATACTCGTAACGGTGTAGATATTTCCATGTTTATAGAGCTAGAGTTGTAGATATTTCCTTGTTTATACAGATGTCGGTGTAGATATTTCCATGTTTATAGAGATAGCGGTGTAGACATTTCCACGTTTATACAGATAGCGGTGTAGAGATTTCCATGTTAATACAGATGGTGGTGTAGATATTTCCTTCCTGATACAGATAGCGGTGTAGATATTACCATGTTTATACAGATGACAGTGTAGATATTTCCATCTTTATACAGATGGCGGTGTAAATATTTCCATGTTCATACAGATGGCGGTGTAGATAATTCCATGTTTATAGAGATGGTGGTGTAGATATTTCCATGTTTATTCAGATAGCGGTGTAGATATTTCCATGTTTATACACATGGCGGTGTAGATATTTCCATGCTTAAACAGAAGGCGGTGTAGATATTTCCATGTTTATAGAGATGGCGGTGTAGATATTTCCATGTTTGCACAGATTGCGGTGTAGATATTTCCATCTTTATGCAGATGGCAGTGTAGATATTTCCATGTTCATACAGATGGCGGTGTAGATATTTCCATGTTCATAGAAATGGTGGTGTAGATATTTCCATATTAATACAGACAGCGGTGTAGGTATTTCCAAGTTTATACAGATAGCTGTGTTGATATTTCCATGTTTTTAGACATGGCAGTGTAGATATTTACATGTTTATACAGATAGTGGTGTAGATACTTCCACGTTTATACAGAAGGCTGTGTATATATATCCATGTTTATACAGATGGCGGTGCAGATATTTCCATGTTCATACAGACGGCGGTGTAGATATTTCCATGTTTATAGAGATAAAGGTGTAGTTATTTCCATGTTAATACGCATAGCGGTGTAGATATTTCCATGTTTATAGAGATATTGGTGTAGATATTTCCTCGTTTATACAGATAGTGGTGTAGATATTTCCATGTTTATAGAGATAGCGGTGTAGACATTGCCACGTTTTTACAGATAGCGGTGTAGATATTTCCATCTTTATAGAGATGGCGGTGTAGATATTTCCATGTTTATACAGGTGGCGGTGTAGATATTTCCATCTTTATACAGATGGCGGTGTAGATATTTCCATCTTTATACAGATGGCGGTGTAGATATTTCCATGTTCATACACAAGGCGGTGTAGATATTTCCATCTTTATACAGATGGCGGTGTAGATATTTCCATGTTTATACAGATGGCAGTGTAGGTTTTTCCATGTTTATAGAGATGGCGGTGTAGATATTTTCATGTTTATACAGATAGCTGTGTAGATATTTCCATCTTTATACAGATGGCAGTGTAGATGTATCCATGTTTATACAGATGGCGGTGTAGATATTTCCATGTTTATACAGATGGCATTGTAGATATTTCCATCTTTATAGAGATGGCGGTGTAGATATTTCCATGTTTATAAAGATAGCGGTGTAGTTATTTCCATGTAAATAGGCATAGCGGTGTAGATATTTCCATGTTTATAGAGATAGAGGTGTAGATATTTCCTAGTTTAAACAGATAGCGGTGTAGATATTTCCATGTTTATAGAGATATCGGTGAAGATATTTCCATGTTTATACAGATAGCAGTGTAGATATTTCCATGTTTATGGAGATGGCGGTGTAGATATTTCCATGTTTATAGAGATAATGGTGTAGTTATTTCTATATTAATAGACATATTGGTGTAGATATTTCCATGTTTATAGAGACAGAGGTGTAGATGTTTCCTTGTTTATACAGATTGCGGTGTAGATATTTCCATGTTTATAAAGATAGCGGTGTAGACATTTCGAAACTTATACAGATAGCGTTGTAGATATTTAAAGGTTTATACAGATGGCGGTGTAGATATTTCCATGTTTATACAGATGACGGTGTAGATATTTCCATGTTTATACAGATAGTGGTGTAGATATTTCCATGTTTATACAGATACCTGATAGATATTTACATCTTCATACAAATGGCGGTGTAGATATTTCCATGTTTATATAGATGGCAGTGTATGTATTTCCATCTTTATACAGATAGCGGTGTAGGTATTTCCATGTTTATAGAGATGGCGGTGTAGACATTTCCATGTTTATAGAGATAGCAGTGTAGTTATTTACATGTTAATAGGCATAGCGGTGTAGATATTTCCATGTTTATAGAGATATAGGTGTAGATATTTCCATGTTTACACAGATGGCGGTGTAGATATTTCCATGTTTATACAGATAGCTGTGTAGATATTTCCATCTTTATACATATGGCGGTGTAGGTATTTCCATGTTTATACAGGTGTCGGTGTAGATATTTCCATGTTTATACAGACGGCAGTGTAGATATTTCCGTGTTTATAGAGATGGCGGTGTAGATATTTCCATGTTCATAGAGATAGCGGTGTATTTATTTCCATGTTAATAGGCATTGCGGTGTAGATATTTCCATGTTTATAGAGATAGAGGTGTAAATATTTCCATGTTTATTCAGATAGTGGTGTAGATATTTCCATGTTTATAGAGAAAGCGGGGTAGACATTTCCAGGTTTATACAGATAGCGATGTAGATATCTTCGTGTTCATACAGATAGCGGTGTAGATATTTCCATGCTTCTACAGATAGCGGTGTAGATGTTTCCCTGTTTATACAGATGGCGGTGTAGATATTTCCATGTTTTTAGACACGGCGGTGTAGACATTTCCATTTTTATACAGATAGCGGTATAGATATTTCCATGTTTATACAGTTAGCTGTGTAGATATTTCCATCGTTATACAGATGGCGGTGTAGATATTTCCATGTTCATACAGATGGCGGTGTAGATATTTCCATGTTTATAGAGATAGCGGTGTGTTTATTTAAATGTTAATATGCATAGCGGTGTAGATATTTCCATGTTTATAGACACAGAGGTGTACATATTTCCTTGTTTATACAGATAGCGGTGCAGATATTTCCATGTTTATAGAGATAGCGGTGTAGATATTTCCACATTTATACAGATAGTGGTGTAGATATTTCCAGGTTCATACAGATGGTGGTGTATATATTTCCATGTTTGTTCAGATGGCGGTGTAGATATTTCCATCTTTATACAGATGGCGGTGTAGATATTTCCATGTTCAAAGAGATGGCGGTGTAGATATTTCCATGTTTTCAGAGACAGATGTGTAGATATTTCCTTGTTTATAGAGATAGCAGTGTAGATATTTCCATCTTTATACAGATGGCGGTGTAGCTATTTCCATCTCTATACAGATGGCGGTGTACATATTTCCATGTTCATACAGATGGCGCTGTAGATATTTCCATGTTTATAGGGATAGTGGTGTAGATATTTCCATGTTTATACAGATGGCGGTGTAGATATTTCCATGTTCATACAGATGGCAGCGTAGATATTTCCATCTTTATTGATATGGCGGTGTGGATATTTCCATGTTTATACAGATAGCGGTGTAGATATTTCCATGTTTAAACAGTTAGATGTGTTGATATTTCCATCGTTTTACAGATGGTGGTGTAGATATTTCCATGTTCATACAGATGGCGGTGTAGATATTTCCATGTTTATAGAGATGGCGGTGTAGATATTTCCATGTTTATACAGATGGCGGTGTAGATATTTCCATGTTTATAGAGATAGTGGTGTAGATATTTACATGTTAATAGGCATAGCGGTGTAGATATTTCCATGATTGTAGAGATAGAGGTGTAGATATTTCCTTGTTTATAAAGATAGCGGTGTAGATGTTTCCATGTTTATAGAGAAAGCGGTGTAGACATTGCCACGTTTATACAGATAGCGGTATAGATATTTCCATGTTTATAGAGATGGCGGTGTAGATATTTCCATGTTTATACAGATAGCTGTGTAGATATTTCCGTCTTTATACAGATTGTGGTGTAGATATTTCCATCCTTATACAGATAGCGGTGTAGATATTTCCATGTTTATACAGATGGCGGTGTAGATATTTCCATGTTTATAGAGATGGCGGTGTAGATATTTCCATGTTTATAGAGATAACGGTGTAGATATTTCCATATTAATAGGCATAGTGGTGTAGATATTTCCATGTTTATAGAGATAGAGGTGTAGACATTTCCTTGTTTATACAGATAGCGGTGTAGATATTTCTATGTTTATAGAGAGAGCGGTGTAGACATTTCCACATTTATACAGATATTGGTGTAGATATTTAAAGATTCGTACGGATGGTGGTGTAGATATTTCCAGCCTTATACAGATAGCGGTGTACATATTTCCATCTTTATACAGATGGTGGTGTAGATATTTCCATGTTCATTCACAAGGCGGTGTAGATATTTAGATTTTTGTACAGATGGCGGTGTAGATATTTCCCTGTTTATACAGATGGCAGTGTAGGTATTTAAATGTTTATAGAGATGGCGGTGTAGATATTTTCATGTTTATACAGATAGCTGTGTAGATATTTCCATCTTTATACAGATGGCAGTGTAGATGTATCCATGTTTATACAGATGGCGGTGTAGATATTTCGATGTTTATACAGACGGCAGTGTAGATATTTCCATATTTATAGAGATGGCAGTGTAGATATTTCCATGTTTATAGAGATAGCGGTGTATTTATTTCCATGTAAATAGGCATAGCGGTGTAGATATTTCCATGTTTATAGAGATAGAGGTGTAGACATTTCGTAGTTTATACAGATAGCGGTGTAGACATTTCCATGTTTATAGAGATAGCGGTGTAGACATTTCCACGTTTTACAGATAGCGGTGTAGATATATCCTTGTTCATACAGATGGCGGTGTAGATATTTCCATCCTTATTGAGATAGCGGTGTAGATATTTCCATGTTTATACAGATTTCGGTGTAGATATTTCCATGTTCAAAGAGATGTCGGTGTAGATATTTCCATGTTTACAGAGACAGATGTGTAGATATTTCCTTGTTTATAGAGATAGCGGTGTAGATATTTCCATGTTTATACAGATGGCGGTGTAGCTATTTCCATCTCTATACAGATGGCGGTGTACATATTTCCATGTTCATACAGATGGTGGTGTAGATATTTCCATGTTTATACAGAAGGCGGTGTAGATATTTCCATCTTTATACAGATGGCGGCGTAGATATTTCCATGTTCATACAGATGGAGGTGTAGATAATTCCTTGTTTATAGAGATGGCGGTGAATATATTTCCATGTTTATAGAGATAATGGTGTAGATATTTCCATATTAATAGGCATAGTGGTGTAGATATTTCCATGTTTATAGAGATAGAGGTGTAGATATTTCCTTGTTTATACAGATAGCGGTGTAGATATTTCTATGTTTATAGAGAGAGCGGTGTAGACATTTCCACATTTATACAGATATTGGTGTATATATTTAAAGATTCTTACGGATGGTGGTGTAGATATTTCCAGCCTTATACAGATAGCGGTATACATATTTCCATCTTTATACAGATGGTGGTGTAGATATTTCCATGTTCATTCACAAGGCGGTGTAGATATTTACATTTTTGTACAGATGGCGGTGTAGATATTTCCATGTTTATACAGATGGCAGTGTAGGTATTTAAATGTTTATAGAGATGGCGGTGTAGATATTTTCATGTTTATACAGATAGCTGTGTAGATATTTCCATCTTTATACAGAGGGCAGTGTAGATGTATCCATGTTTATACAGATGGCGGTGTAGATATTTCGATGTTTATACAGACGGCAGTGTAGATATTTCCATATTTATAGAGATGGCGGTGTAGATATTTCCATGTTTATAGAGAG
Organism: Gorilla gorilla gorilla; assembly: GCF_029281585.2. Classification (NCBI taxonomy): domain Eukaryota; kingdom Metazoa; phylum Chordata; class Mammalia; order Primates; family Hominidae; genus Gorilla; species Gorilla gorilla. The sequence goes on from NC_073229.2 coordinate 196,178,352, forward strand.
AGCGGTGTAGATATTTCCATGTTTATAGAGATAGCGGTGAAGACATTTCCACATTTATACAGATAGCGATGTAGATATTTAAAGGTTCATACAGATGGCGGTGTAGATATTTCCATGTTTATAGGGATAGCGGTGTAGATATTTCCATGTTTATACAGTTAGCTGTGTAGGTATTTCCATCGTTTTACAGATGGCGGTGTAGATATTTCCATGTTCATACAGATGGCGTTGTAGATATTTCCATGTTTATAGAGATGGCGGTGTATATATTTTCATGTTTATACGAATGGCGGTGTAGATATTTCCATGTTTATAGAGATGGCGGTGTAGATATTTCCATGTTTATAAAGATAGCGGTGTAGATATTTCCAGGTTTACACAGATGACGGTGTAGATATTTCCATGTATATACAGATGGCATTGTAGATATTTTCATGCTTATAGAGATGGCGGAGTAAATATTTCCATGTTTATGGAGATCGCGTTGTATTTATTTCCATGTTAATAGGCATAGCGGTGTAGATATTTCCATGTTTATAGAGATAGAGGTGTAGATATTTCCTTGCTTATAGAGATAGCGGTGTAGACATTGCCACGTTTATACAGATAGCGGTGTAGATATTTTCATGTTTATAGAGATGGTGGTGTAGAAATTTCCATGTTTATACAGATAGCTGTGTAGATATTTCCATCTTTATACCGATGGCGGTGTAGACATTTATATCTTTAGACAGATGGCGGGTAGATATTTCCATGTTTACACTGATAGCGGTGTAGATATTTCCATGTTTACACAGATAGCGTTGTGGATATTTCCATGTTTATGCAGATAGCGGTGTAGATATTTCCATGTTTATAGAGATAGCGGTGTAGACATTTCCACATTTATACAGATAGTGGTGTAGATATTTAAAGGTTCATACAGATGGTTGTGTAGATATTTCTATCCTTATACAGATAGCGGTGTAGATACTTCCATCTTTATACAAATGGCGGTGTAGATATTTCCATCTTTATACAGATGGCGATGTAGATATTTCCATGTTAATACTGATGTCGGTGTAGATATTTCCATGTTTATAGAGATGGCGGTGTAGATATTTCCATGTTTATACAGGTGGCGGTGTAGATATTTCCATCTTTATACAGATGGCGGTGTAGATATTTCCATCTTTATACAGATGGCGGTGTAGATATTTCCATGTTTATACAGATGTCAGTGTAGGTCTTTCCATGTTAATAGAGATGGACGTGTAGATATTTTCATGTTTATACAGATATTTGAGTAGATATGTCCATCTTTATAAAGATGGCAGTGTGAATGTATCCATGTTTATAGAGATGGCTGTGTAGATATTTCCATGTTTATACAGATGGCGGTGTAGATATTTCCATGTTTATACTTATGGCGGTTTAGGTATTTCCATGTTTATAGAGATGGCGGTGTAGATATTTCCATGTTTATAGAGATAGCGGTGTAGTTATTTCCATGTTAATAGGCATAGTGGTGTAGATATTTCCATGTTTATAGAGATGGCAGTGTAGATATTTCCATGTTTATAGAGATAGCGGTGTAGTGATTTCCATGTAAATAGGCATAGTGGAGTAGATATTTCCATGTTTATAGAGATAGAGGTGTAGGTATTTCCTAGTTTAAACAGATAGCGGTGTAGATATTTCCATGTTTATAGAGACAGCGGTGTAGACATTTCCACCTTTATACAGTAAGCTGTGTAGATATATCCATGTTCATACAGATGGCGGTGTAGGTATTTCCATCCTTATACAGATAGTGGTGAAGATATTTCCATGTTTATACAGACGGTGGTGTAGATATTTCCATGTTTATAGAGATAACGGTGTAGTTATTTCAATGTTAATAGGCATAGCAGTGTAGATATTTCCATGTTTATAGAGACAGAGGTGTAGATGTTTCCTTGTTTATACAGATAGCGGTGCAGATATTTCCATGTTTATAGAGAAAGCGGTGTAGACATTTCCAAATTTATACCGATAGGGGTGTAGGTATTTAAAGGTTCATACAGATGGTGGTGTAGATATTTCCATGTTTATACAGATAGCGGTATAGATATTTCCATGTTTATACAGTTAGCTGCGTACATATTTCCATCGTTATACAGATGGCGGTGTAGATATTTCCATGTTCATACAGATGGCGGTGTAGATATTTCCATCTTTATACAGATGGCGGTGTAGATATTTCCATGTTCATAGAGATGGCGGTGTAGATATTTCCATGTGTACAGAGAAAGAGGTGTTGATATTTCCTTGTTTATAGAGATAGCGGTGTAGATATTTCCTTGTATATACAGTTGGCGGTGTACATATTTCATCTCTATACAGATGGCGGTGTACATATTTCCATGTTCATACAGATGGCGGTGTAGATATTTCCATGTTTTTGGACATGGCGGTGTAGACATTTCCATGTTTATACAGATAGCGGTATAGATATTTCCATGTTTATACAGTTAGCTGTGTAGATATTTCCATCGTTATACAGATGGCGGTGTAGATATTTCCATGTTCATACAGATGGCGGTGTAGATATGTCCATCTTTATGCAGATGTCGGTGTACATATTTCTATGTTCATACTGATGGCAGTGTAGATATTTCAATGTCTATAGACATGGCGGTGTAGATATTTCCATGTTTATACAGATAGTGGTGTAGATATTTCCATGTTTATACAGTTAGCTGTGTTGATATTCCCATCGTTTTACAGATGGCGGTGTAGATATTTCCATGTTTATACAGACGACGGTGTAGATATTTTCATGTATATGGAGATGTCAGTGTAGATATTTCCATGTTTATAGAGATAACGGTGTAGTTATTTCAATCTTAATTGGCATAGCGGTGTAGATATTTCCATGTTTATAGAGACAGAGGTGAAGATGTTTCCTTGTTTATACAGATAGCGGTGTAGATATTTCCATGTTTATGCAGATGGCGGTGTAGATATTTCCATGTTTGAAGAGACGGCAGTGTAGATATTGCCATGTTTATAAAGATAGCAGGGTAGATATTTCCATGTTGATAGAGATGGCGGTGTAGATATTTCCATGTATATGCAGATGGTGGTGTAGATATTTCCATGTTTATATAGATAGCGGTGTAGATATTTCCTTGTTTATACAGATGGCAGTGTAGATATATCCATGTTTATACAGATAGCTGTGTAGATATTTCCATCTTTATACAGATGGCCGTGTAGATATTTCCATGTTTATACAGATGGCGGTGTAGATATTTCCATGTTTATTCAGATGGCGGTGTAGATATTTCCATGTTTATAGAGATGGCGGTGTAGATATTTCCATCTTTATATAGGTGGCTTTGTAGATATTTCCATGTTCATACTGATGGCGGTGTAGATATTTCCATGTTTATAGAGATGGCGGTGTAGAGATTTCCATGTTCATACAGATGGCGGTGTAGATATTTCCATGTTTATAGAGATGGCGGTGTAGATATTTCCATATTTATACAGATGGTGGTGTAGATATTTCCATGTTTTTAGAGAAGGCGGTGTAGATATTTCCATGTTTATACAGATAGCAGGGTGGATATTTCCATGTTTATAGAGATGGCGGTGTATATATTTCCATGTTTATGCAGATGGTGATGTAGATATTTCCATGTTTATGTAGATGGCGGTGTAGATATTTCCTTGTTTATACAGATGGCGGTGTAGATATTTTCATATTTATTCACATATCTGTGTAGATAATTCCTTCTTTATACAGATGGCGGTGAAAGTATTTCCATGTTTATACAGATGGCGGTGTAGATATTTCCATGTTTATACAGATGGCGGTGTAGATATTTCCATGTTTATAGAGATGGCGGTGGAGATATTTCCACCTTTATAGAGATAGCTGTGTAGTTATTTCCATGTTAATACGCATAACGGTGTAGATATTTCCATGTTTATAGAGATAGAGGTGTAGATATTTCCTTGCTTATACAGATATTGGTTTAGATATTTCCATGTTCACAGAGTAAGCGGTGTAGACATTGCCACGTTTATACAGATAGCGGTGTATATATTTCCATTTTTATACAGATGGCGGTTTATATATTTCCATCTTTATGCAGATGGCGGTGTAGATATTTCCATGTTCATACAGATGGCAGTGTAGATATTTCCATGTTTATAGAGATGGAGGTGTAGATATTTCCATATTTATACAGATAGCGGTGTAGTTATTTCCATGTTTATACACATGGCTGTGTAGATAATTCCATGTTTATACAGATGGCGGTGTAGATATTTCCATGTTCATACAGGTGCCGGTGTAGATATTTCCATGTTTATAGAGATAGCGGTGTAGTTATTTCCATGTTAATAGGCATAGCGGTGTAGATATTTCCATGTCTATAGATATAGCGATATAGATATTTCCATGGTTATACAGATAGCAGTGTAGATATTTCCATGTTTATACAGATAGCTGTGTAGATATTTAAATCTTTATACAGATGGCGGTGTAGATAGTGCCATGTTTATACAGATGGCAGTGTAGATTTTTCCATGTTTATACAGAAGGCGGTGTAGATATTTCCATGTTCATACAGATGGCGGTGTAGTTATTTCCTTGTTTTTAGAGATGGCGGTGTAGATATTTCCATGTTTATACAGATGGCAGTGTAGATATTTCCATATTTATAGAGATTGTGGTGTAGATATCTCCATGTTTATACAGATAGCGGTGTAGATATTTCCATGTTTATATAGATAGCTGTGTAGATATTTCCATCTTTATACAGATGGCGGTGTAGATATTTCCATGCTCATACAGATGGCGGTGTAGATATTTCCATGTTTATAGAGATGGCGGTGTAGCTAGTTCCATGTTTATACAGATGGCGGTGTAGATATTTCCATGCTTATACAGAAGGCGGTGTAGATATTTCCACGTTTATAGAGATGGCGGTGTAGATATTTCCATGTTTACACAGATGGCGGAGTAGATATTTCCTTCTTTATACAGATAGCAGTGTAGATATTTCCATGTTCATACAGATGGTGTTGTAGATATTTCCATGTTCTAGACATGGTGGTGTAGATATTTCGACGTTAATACAGATAGCGGTGTAGATATTTCCATGTTTATACAGATAGCTGTGTAGATATTTCCATGTTTATAGAGATGGCGGTGTAGAGATTTCCATGTTCGTATAGATGGCGCTGTAGATATTTCCATGTTTATAGAGATGGCGGTGTAGATATTTCCATGTTTATACAGATGGTGGTGTAGATATTTCCATGTTTTCAGAGACTGCGGTGTAGATATTTCCATGTTTATACTGATAGCAGGGTAGATATTTCCATGTTTATAGAGATGGCGGTGTAGATATTTCCATGTTTTTGCAGATTGTGGTGTAGATATTTCCATGTTTATATAGAGGGTGGTGTAGATATTTCCTTGTTTATACAGATGTCAGTGTAGACATAACCATGTTTATACAGATAGCTGTGTAGATATTTCCATCTTTATACAGATGGAGGTGTAGATATTTCCATGTTTATACAGATGGCGGTGTAGATATTTCCATGTTTATACAGATGGCGGTGTAGATATTTCCATGTTCATAGAGATGGCGGTGTAGATATTTCCATCCTTATACAGATGGTGGTGTAGATATTTCCATGTTTATAGAGATGGCGGTGTAGATATTTCCGTGTTTATCGAGATGGCGGTGTAGATATTTCCATGTTTATACAGATGGCGGTGTAGATATTTCCACGTGTGTAGAGACGGCGGTGTAGATATTTCTATGTTTATACAGATAGCGGGGTTGATATTTCCATGTTTATACAGATGGCGGTGTAGATATTTCCATGTTTATGCAGATGGTTGCGTAGTTATTTCCATGTTTATATAGATGGCGGTGTCGATATTTCCTGGTTTATACAGATGGCAGTGTAGATATATCCATGTTTATACAGATAGATGTGTAGATATTTCCATCCTTGTACAGATGGCGGTATAGATATTTCCATGTTTATACAGAAGGCGTTGTAGATATTTCCATGTTCATACAGATGGCGGTGTAGTTATTTCCTTGTTTTTAGAGATGGCGGTGTAGATATTTCCATGTTTATACAGATGGCAGTGTAGATATTTCCATATTTATAGAAATTGTGGTGTAGATATTTCCATGTTTATACAGATAGCGGTGTAGACATTTCCACGTTTATACAGATAGCGGTGTAGATATATCCATGTTAATACAGAAGGTGGTGTAGGTATTTCCATCCTGATACAGATAGCGGTGCAGATATTTCCATGTTTATACAGATGGCGGTGTAGATATTTCCATCATTATACAGATGGCGGTGTAGATATTTCCATGTTCATACAGATGTCGGTGTAGATAATTCCATGTTTATAGAGATGGCGGTGTACATATTTCCATGGTTATTCAGATAGCGGTGTAGATATTTCCATGTTTATACACATGGCGGTGTAGATATTTCCATGCTTATACAGAAGGCGGTGTAGATATTTCAATGTTTATAGAGATGGCGGTGTAGATATTTCCATGTTTACACAGATGGCGGGGTAGATATTTCCATCATTATACAGATGGCGGTGAAATATTTCCATGTTCATACAGATGGCGGTGTAGATAATTCCATGTTTATAGAGATGGCGGTGTAGATATTTCCATGTTTATTCACATAGCTGTGTAGATATTTCCATATTTATACACATGGTGGTGTAGATATTTCCATGCTTATACAGAAGGCGGTGTAGATATTTCCATGTTTATAGAGATGGCGGTGTAGATATTTCCATGTTTCCACAGATGGCGGTGTAGATATTTCCATCTTTCTACAGATGGCAGTGTAGATATTTCCATGTTCATGCAGGTGGCGGTGTAGATATTTCCATGTTCATAGACATTGCGGTGTAGATATTTCGATGTTAATACAGATAGCGGTGTAGATATTTCCATGTTTATACAGATAGCTGTGTAGAGATATCCATGTTTATATTGATGGCGGTGTAGAGATTTCCATGTTCATACAGATGGCGGTGTAGATATTTCCATGTTTATAGAGATGGCGGTGTAGAGATTTCCATGTTTATACAGATGGTGGTGTAGATATTTCCATGTTTTTAGAGACGGCGGTGTAGACTTTTCCATGTTTATACAGATAGCGGGGTAGATATTTCCATGTTTATAGAGATGGCGGTGAAGATATTTCCATGTTTATGCAGATGGTGGTGTAGATATTTCCATGTTTATGTAGATGGCGGTGTAGATATTTCCTTGTTTATACAGATGGTGGTGTAGATATATCCATATTTATACGGATAGCTGTGTAGATATTTCCATCTTTATACAGATGGCGGTGTAGGTATTTCCATGTTTATACAGATAGCGGTGTAGTTATTTCCATGTTTATACAGATGGCGGTGTAGATATTTCCATGTTTATAGAGATGGCGGTGTAGATATTTCCACCTTGATAGAGACAGCTGTGTAGTTATTTCCATGTTAATACTCATAACGGTGTAGATATTTCCATGTTTATAGAGATAGAGTTGTAGATATTTCCTAGCTTATGCAGATATCGGTGTAGATATTTCCTTGTTTACAGAGAAAGCAGTGTTGACATTTCCACGTTTATACAGATAGCGGTGTAGATATTTCCATGTTAATACAGATGGTGGTGTAGATATTTCCATCCTGATACAGATAGCGGTGTAGATATTTCCATGTTTATACAGATGGCAGTGTAGATATTTCCATCATTATACAGATTGCGGTGTAAATATTTCCATGTTCATACAGATGGCAGTGAAGATATTTCCAGGTTTATGGAGATGGAGGTGTAGATATTTCCACGTTTATACAGATAGCGGTGTAGATATTTCCATGTTAATACAGATGGTGGTGTAGATATTTCCATCCTGATACAGATAGCGGTGTAGATATTTCCATGTTTATACAGATGGCAGTGTAGATATTTCCATCATTATACAGATGGCGGTGTAGATATTTCCATGTTTATACAGATGGCGGTGTAGATATTTCCATGTTCATAGAGATGGCGGTGTAGATATTTCCATCCTTATACAGATGGTGGTGTAGATATTTCCATGTTTATAGAGATGGCGGTGTAGATATTTCCGTGTTTATCGAGATGGCGGTGTAGATATTCCCGTGTTTATACAGCTGGTGGTGTAGGTATTTCCATGTTTATAGAGATGGCGGTGTAGATATTTCCAGGTTCATACAGATAGAGGTGTAGATACTTCCATGTTTATACAGATGGCTGTGTAGATATTTCCATGTTTATACAGATGGCGGTGTAGATATTTCCATGTTCATACAGATGGCGGTGTTGATATTTCCATGTTTATGGAGATTGATGTTTAGTTATTTCCGTGTTAATAGGCATAGCGGTGTAGATATTTCCATGTATATAGAGAAAGGGGTGTAGATATTTTCTTGTTTATACAGATAGTGGTGTAGATATTTCCATGTTTATACAGATGTCAGTGTAGACATAACCATGTTTATACAGATAGCTGTGTAGATATTTCCATCTTTATACAGATGGAGGTGTATCTATTTCCATGTTTATACAGATGGCGGTGTAGATAATTCCATGTTTATACAGATGGCGGTGTAGATATTTCCATGTTCATAGAGATGGCGGTGTAGATATTTCCATCCTTATACAGATGGTGGTGTAGATATTTCCATGTTTATAGAGATGGCGGTTTAGATATTTCCGTGTTTATCGAGATGGCGGTGTAGATATTTCCATGTTTATACAGATGGCGGTGTAGATATTTCCATGTTTATGCAGATGGTGGCGTAGTTATTTCCATGTTTATATAGATGGCGGTGTAGATATTTCCTGGTTTATACAGATGGCAGTGCAGATATATCCATGTTTGTACAGATAGCTGTGTAGATATTTCCATCCTTATACAGATGGCGGTATAGATATTTCCATGTTTATACAGATGGTGGTGTAGATATTTCCATGTTTATACAGATGGTGGTGTAGATATTTCCATGTTTATAGAGATGGCGGTGTAGATATATCCATGTTTGTACAGATAGCTGTGTAGATATTTCCATCCTTATACAGATAGCTGTGTAGATATTTCCATCCTTATACAGATGGCGGTATAGATATTTCCATGTTTATAGAGATAGAGTTGTAGATATTTCCTTGTTTATACAGATGTCGGTGTAGATATTTCCATGTTAATAGAGATAGCGGTGTAGACATTTCCACGTTTATACAGATAGCGGTGTAGATATTTCCATGTTAATACAGAAGGTGGTGTAGGTATTTCCATCCTGATACAGATAGCGGTGCAGATATTTCCATGTTTATACAGATGGCGGTGTAGATATTTCCATCATTATACAGATGGCGGTGTAGATATTTCCATGTTCATACAGATGTCGGTGTAGATAATTCCATGTTTATAGAGATGGCGGTGTACATATTTCCATGTTTATTCAGATAGCGGTGTAGATATTTCCATGTTTATACACATGGCGGTGTAGATATTTCCATGCTTATACAGAAGGCGGTGTAGATATTTCAATGTTTATAGAGATGGCGGTGTAGATATTTCCATGTTTACACAGATGGCGGTGTAGATATTTCCATCATTATACAGATGGCGGTGTAAATATTTCCATGTTCATACAGATGGCGGTGTAGATAATTCCATGTTTATAGAGATGGCGGTGTAGATATTTCCATGTTTATTCACATAGCTGTGTAGATATTTCCATGTTTATACACATGGTGGTGTAGGTATTTCCATGCTTATACAGAAGGCGGTGTAGATATTTCCATGTTTATAGAGATGGCGGTGTAGATATTTCCATGTTTACACAGAAGGCGGTGTAGATATTTCCATCTTTCTACAGATGGCAGTGTAGATATTTCCATGTTCATGCTGATGGCGGTGTAGAAATTTCCATGTTCATAGACATTGCGGTGCAGATATTTCGATGTTAATACAGATAGCGGTGTAGGTATTTCCATGTTTATACAGATAGCTGTGTAGAGATTTCCATGTTTATATTGATGTCGGTGTAGAGATTTCCATGTTCATACAGATGGCGGTGTAGATATTTCCATGTTTATAGAGATGGCGGTGTAGAGATTTCCATGTTTATACAGATGGTGGTGTAGATATTTCCATGTTTTTAGAGACGGCGGTGTAGACTTTTCCATGTTTATACAGATAGCGGGGTAGATATTTCCATGTTTATAGAGATGGCGGTGAAGATATTTCCATGTTTATGCAGATGGTGGTGTAGATATTTCCATGTTTATGTAGATGGAGGTGTAGATATTTCCTTGTTTATACAGATGGTGGTGTAGATATATCCATATTTATACGGATAGCTGTGTAGATATTATCATCTTTATACAGATGGCGGTGTAGGTATTTCCGTGTTTATACAGATAGCGGTGTAGTTATTTCCATGTTTATACAGATGGCAGTGTAGATATTTCCATGTTTACAGAGATGGCGGTGTAGATATTTCCACCTTTATAGAGATAGCTGTGTAGTTATTTCCATGTTAATACGCATAACGGTGTAGATATTTCCATGTTTATAGAGATAGAGGTGCAGATATTTCCTAGCTTATGCAGATATCGGTGTAGATATTTCGTTGTTTATAGAGAAAGCAGTGTTGACATTTCCACGTTTATACAGATAGCGGTGTAGAAATTTCCATGTTAATACAGATGGTGGTGTAGATATTTCCATCCTGATACAGATAGCGGTGTAGATATTTCCATGTTTATACAGATGGCGGTGTAGATATCTCCATCATTATACAGATGGCGGTGTAAATATTTCCATGTTCATGCAGATGGCAGTGTAGATATTTCCATGTTTATGGAGATGGAGGTGTAGATATTTCCATGTTTATACAGATAGCGGTGTAGATATTTCCATGTTTATACACATGGCTGTGTACATATTTCCATGTTTATACAGATGGCGGTGTAGATATTTCCATCTTTATACAGATGGCGGTGTAAATATTTCCATGTTCATACAGGTGGCAGTGTAGATATTTACATGATTATGGAGATGGCGGTGTAGATATTTCCATGTTCATGCAGATGGCGGTGTAGATATTTCCATGTTTATAGAGATAGCGGTGTAGTTATTTCCATGTTAATAGGCAAAGCGGTCTAGATATTTCCATGTCTATAGAGATAGCGATATAGATATTTCCATGTTTATACAGATAGCGGTGTAGATATTTCCATGTTTATACAGATAGCTGTGTAGATATTTAAATCTTTATACAGATGGCGGTGTAGATAGTGGCATGTTTATGCAGATGGCAGTGTAGATAATTCCATGTTTATACAGATGGCGGTGTAGATATTTCCATGTTCATACAGATGGTGGTGTAGTTATTTCCATGTTTTTAGTGATGGCAGTGTAGTTATTTCCATGTTCATACAGATGGCAGTGTAGATATATCCATGTTTATAGAGATGGCGGTGTAAATATTTCCATGTTTATAGAGATAGGGGTGTAGTTATTTACATGTTAATAGGCATAGCGGTGTAGATATTTCCATGTTTATGGAGATAGAGGTGTAGATATTTCCTTGTTTATACATTTAGCGGTGTAGATATTTCCATGTTTATAGAGTTAGCGGGGTAGGCATTTCCACGTTTAAATAGATAGCGGTGTAGATATTTCCATGTTCAGACAGATGGTGGTGTAGATATTTCCATGTTTATACAGATGGCAGTGCAGATATTTCCATGTTTATAGAGATAGCGGTGTAGATATTTCCATGTTTATAAAGATAGCGGTGTAGATATTTCCATGTTTATACAGATAGCTGTGTAGATATTTCCATCTTTATACAGATGGCGGTTTAGATAGTTCCATGTTTATACAGATGTCGGTGTAGATATTTCCATGTTTAAAAAGATGGTGGTGTAGATATTTCCGTGTTTATAGAGATGGCGGTGTAGATATTTCCATGTTTATACAGATTGCGGTGTAGATATTTCCATGTTTGTAGAGACGGCTGTGTAGATATTTTCATGTTTATACAGATAGCGGGGTAGATATTTCCATGTTTATAGAGATGGCGGTGTATATATTTCCATGATTATGCAGATGGTGGAGTAGATATTTCCATGTTTATATAGATGGCGTTGTAGATATTTCCTAGTTTATACAGATGGCAGTGTAGCTATATCCATGTTTATACAGACAGCTGTGTCGATATTTCCATCTTTATACAGATGGCGGTGTAGATATTTCCATGTTTATAGAGACAGAGTTGTAGATATTTCCTTGTTTATATAGATAGTGGTGTAGATATTTCCATGTTCACAGAGATAGCTGTGTAGACATTTCCACGTTAAACAGACAGCGGTGTAGATATTTACATGTTCATACAGATGGTGGTGTAGATATTTCCATCCTTTTACATATAGCGTTGTAGATATTTCCATGTTCATACAGACGGCTGTGAAGACGTTTCCATCTTTATAAAGATGGCAGTGTACATATTTCCATGTTCATACAGATGGCGGTGTAAATAGTTCCATGTTTAAAGAGATGGCGGTGTAGTTATTTCCATGTTTATACAGATGGCGGTGTAGATATTTCCATGTTTATACAGATAGCTCTGTAGGTATTTCCATGTTCATACAGATAGCTGTGTAGATATTTCCATCTTTATACAGATGGCGGTGTAGGTATTTCCATGTTCATACAGATGGCGGTGAAGATATTTCCATCCTTATACAGATGGCGGTGTAGATATTTCCATGTTCATACAGATGGCGGTGTAGTTATTTCCATCTTTATAAAGATGGCAGTGTAGATATTTCCGTGTTTATACAGCTGGTGGTGTAGGTATTTCCATGTTTATAGAGATGGCAGTGTAGATATTTCCATGTTTATACAGATAGTAGTGTAGATACTTCCATGCTTATACAGATGGCTGTGTAGATAATTCCATGTTTATACAGATGGTGGTGTAGATATTTCCATGTTCATACAGATGGCGGTGTTGATATTTCCATGTTTATGGAGATACCGGTGTAGTTATTTCCATGTTAATAGGCATAGCGATGTAGATATTTCCATGTATATAGAGACAGAGGTGTAGATATTTCCTTGTTTATACAGATAGTGGTGTAGATATTTCCATGTTTACAGAGATAGCGGTGTAGACATTTCCACGTTTATACAGACAGCGGTGTAGATTTTTACATGTTCATACACATGGTGATGTAGATATTTCCATCCTTATACAGATAGCGGTATAGATATTTCCATGTTTATACAGACGGCGGTGAAGACGTTTCCATTTTTATACAGATTGCAGTGTAGATATTTCCATGTTCATACAGATGGCGGTGTATATATTTCCATGTTCATACAGATGGTTTTGTAGATATTTCCATCTTTATACATACGGCGGTGTAGATATTTCCATGTTCATACAGAGGGCGGTGTAGATGTTTCCATGTTTATACAGATGGCAGTGCAGATATTTCCATGTTTATAGAGATAGCGGTGTAGATATTTCCATGTTTATAAAGATAGCGGTGTAGATATTTCCATGTTTATACAGATAGCTGTATAGATATTTCCATCTTTATACAGATGGCGGTTTAGACAGTTCCATTTTTATACAGATGTCGGTGTAGATGTTTCCATGCTTATACAGAAGGCGGTGTAGATATTTCCATGTTTATAGAGATGGTGGTGTAGATATTTCCGTGTTTATAGAGATGGCGGTGTAGATATTTCCATGTTTATACAGATGGCGGTGTAGATATTTCCATGTTTGTAGAGACGGCGGTGTAGATATTTCCATGTTTATACAGATAGCGGAGTAGGTATTTCCATGTTTATAGAGATGGCGGTGTAGATATTTCCATGTTTATGCAGATGGTGGCGTAGATATTTCCATGTTTATAGAGATGGCGGTGTAGATATTTCCACCTTTATAGAGATAGCTGTGTAGTTTTTTCCATGTTAATACGCGTAACGGTGTAGATATTTCCATGTTTATAGAGCTAGAGTTGTAGATATTTCCTTGTTTATACAGATGTCGGTGTAGATATTTCCATGTTTATAGAGATAGCGGTGTAGACATTTCCACGTTTATACAGATAGCGGTGTAGAGATTTCCATGTTAATACAGAAGGTGGTGTAGATATTTCCTTCCTGATACAGATAGCGGTGTAGATATTACCATGTTTATACAGATGACGGTGTAGATATTTCCATCTTTATACAGATGGTGGTGTAAATATTTCCATGTTCATACAGATGGCGGTGTAGATAATTCCATGTTTATAGAGATGGTGGTGTAGATATTTCCATGTTTATTCAGATAGCGGTGTAGATATTTCCATGTTTATAGAGATGGCGGTGTAGATATTTCCATGTTCATAGACATGGTGGTGTAGATATTTCTATATTAATACAGATAGCGGTGTAGGTATTTCCAAGTTTATACAGATAGCTGTGTAGATATTTCCATGTTTTTAGACATGGCGGTGTAGATATTTCCATGTTTATACAGATAGTGGTGTAGATACTTCTACGTTTATACAGATGGTTGTGTATATATATCCATGTTTATACAGATGGCGGTGTAGATAATTCCATGTTTATACAGATAGCGGGGTAGATATTTTCATGTTTATGGAGATGGCGGTGTAGATATTTCCATGTTTATAGAGATAACGGTGTAGTTATTTCAATATTAATAGACATAGAGGTGTAGATATTTCCATGTTTATAGAGACAGAGGTGTAGATGTTTCCTTGTTTATACAGATTGCGGTGTAGATATTTCCATGTTTATAGAGATAGCGGTGTAGACATTTCCAAACTTATACAGATAGCGTTGTAGATATTTAAAGGTTTATACAGATGGCGGTGTAGATATTTCCATGTTTATACAGATGACGGTGTAGATATTTCCATGTCTATACAGATAGCGTTTTAGATATTTCCCTGTTTATACAGATACCTGATAGATATTTACATCTTCATACAAATGGCGGTGTAGATATTTCCATGTTTATATAGATGGCGGTGTAGATATTTCCGTCTTTATACAGATGGCGGTGTAGGTATTTCCATGTTTATAGAGATGGCGGTGTAGACATTTCCATGTTTATAGAGATAGCAGTGTAGTTATTTACATGTTAATAGGCATAGCGGTGTAGATATTTCCATGTTTATAGAGATATAGGTGTAGACATTTCCTCGTTTATACAGATAGCGGTGTAGATATTTCCATGTTTATAGAGATAGCGGTGTAGACATTGCCACGTTTATACAGATAGCGGTGTAGATATTTCCATGTTTATAGAGATGGCGGTGTAGATATTTCCATGTTTGTACAGATGGCTGTGTAGATATTTCCATCTTTATACAGATGGCGGTGTAGATATTTCCATCCTTATACAGATAGCGTTGTAGATATTTCCATGTTTCTACAGATGGCGGTGTAGATATTTCCATGTTTATAGAGATGGCGGTGTAGATATTTCCATGTTCATAGAAATAACGGTGTAGTTATTTCAATATTAATAGACATAGCGGTGTAGATATTTCCATGTTTATAGAGACAGAGGTGTAGATATTTCCTTGTTTATACAGATATCGGTGTAGATATTTCCATGTTTATAGAGATAGCGGTGTAGACATTGCCACGTTTATACAGATAGCGGTGTAGATATTTCCATGTTTATAGAGATGGCGGTGTAGATATTTCCATGTTTATAGAGATAGCTGTGTAGATATTTCCATCTTTATACAGATAGCGGTGTATATATTTCCATGTTTATAAAGATAGCGGTGTAGATATTTCCATCTTTATACAGATAGCTGTGTAGATATTTCCAACTTTATACAGATGGCGGTGTAGATATTTCCATGTTTATAGAGATGGCGGTGTAGATATTTCCATGTTTATAGAAATAACGGTGTAGTTATTTCCATATTAATAGACATAGTGGTGTAGTTATTTCCATGTTTGTAGAGACAGAGGTGTAGATATTTCCTTGTTTATTCAGATATCGGTGTAGATGTTTCCATGTTTATAGAGATAGTGGTGTAGACATTGCCACGTTTATACAGATAGCGGTGTAGATATTTCCATGTTTATAGAGATGGCGGTGTAGATATTTCCATGTTTATAGAGATAGCTGTGTATATATTTCCATCTTTATACAGATAGCGGTGTATATATTTCCATGTTTGTACAGATGGCGGAGTAGATATTTCCATGTTTATACAGATGGCGGTGTAGATATTTCCATGTTCATAGAGATGGGGGTGTAGATATTTCCATGTTTACAGAGTTAGAGGTGTAGATATTTCCTTGTTTATAGACATAGCGGTGTAGATATTTCCATGTTTATACAGATGGCGGTGTAGATATGTCCATCTCTATACAGATGGCGTTGTGCATATTTCCATGTTCGTACAGATGTCAGTGTAGATATTTCCATGTTCATACAGATGGCGGTGTTGATATTTCCATGTTTATAGAGATAGCGGTGCAGACATTTCCACGTTTAACAAGATAGCGGTGTAGATATTCCCATGTTAATACCGACGGTGGTGTAGATATTTCCATCCTGATACAGATAGCGGTGTAGATATTTCCATGTTTATACAGATGGCCGTGTAGATATTTCCATCTTTATACAGATAGCGGTGTAAATATTTCCATGTTCATACAGATGGCAGTGTAGATATTTCCATGTTTATAGAGATGGCGGTGTAGATATTTCCATGTTTATACAGATAGTGGTGTAGATTTTTCCATGTTTATACACATGGCGGTGTAGATATTTCCATGCTTATACAGAAGGCAGTGTAGATATTTCCATGTTTATAGAGATAGCAGTGTAGATATTTCCATGTTTACACAGATGGCGGTGTAGATATTTCCATCTTTATACAGATGGCAGTGTAGATATTTCCATGTTCATATAGATGGCGGTGTAGGTATTTCCATGTTCATAGACATGGTGGTGTAGATATTTCGATGTTAATACAGATAGAGTTGTAGATATTTCCATGTTTATAGAGATAGCTGTGTACATATTTCCATGTTTATAGAGATGGCGGTGTAGAGATTTCCATGTTTATACAGATAGCGGTGTAGATATTTCCATGTTTATACACATGGCTGTGTAGATATTTCCATGTTTATACAGATGGCGGTGTAGATATTCCCATGTTTATAGACATGGCTGTGTAGATGTTTCCATGTTTACACAGATGGCGGTGTAGATATTTCCATGCTCATACAGATGGCGGTGTAGATATTTCCATGTTTATAGAGATAGCGGTGTAGTTATTTCCATGTTAATAGGCATAGTGGTGTAGATATTTCCATGTTTATAGAGATAGAGTTGTAGATATTTCGTTTTTTATACAGATAGTGGTGTAGTTATTTCCGTGTTTATAGAGATAGCGGTGTAGACATTTCCACATTTATACAGACAGCCGTTTAGATATTTACGTGTTCATACAGATGGTGGTGTAGATATTTCCATCCTTATACAGATACCTTTGTAGATATTTCCATGTTTATACAGATGGCGGTGAAGACGTTTCCATCTTTATACAGATGGCAGTGTAGATATTTCCATGTTCATACAGATGGTGGTGTAGATATTTCCATGTTTATAGAGATAACGGTGTAGTTTTTTCAATGTTAATAGGCATAGCGGTGTAGATATTTCCATGTTTATAGAGACAGAGGTGTAGATGATTCCTTGTTTGTACAGATAGCGGTGTAGATATTTCCATGTTTATAGAGATAGCGGTGTAGACATTTCCAAACTTATACAGATAGCGGTGTGGATATTTAAAGGTTTATACAGATGGCTGTGTAGATATTTCCATGTTTATACAGATGACGGTGTAGATATTTCCATGTTTATACAGAAGGCGGTGTAGATATTTCCATGTATATAGAGATGGCGGTGTAGATATTTCCATGTTTATACAGATAGTGGTGTAGATATTTCCATCTTTATACGGATACCTGATACATATTTACATCTTTATACAAATGGCGGTGTAGATATTTCCATGTTTATATAGATGGCGGAGTAGATATTTCCATCTTTATACAGATGGCGGTGTAGGTATTTCCATGTTTATAGAGATGGTGGAGTAGACATTTCCATGTTTATACAGATAGTGGTGCAGTTATTTACATGTTAATAGACATAGAGGTGTAGATATTTCCATGTTTATAGAGATATAGGTGTAGATATTTCCTTGTTTATAGCGATAGCAGTGTAGATATTTCCATGTTTATAGAGATAGCGGTGTAGACATTGCCACGTTTATACAGATAGCGGTGTAGATATTTCCATGTTTATAGAGATGGCGGTGTAGATATTTCCATGTTTAAACAGATGGCGGTGTAGATATTTCCATGCTTAAACAGATGGCGGTGTAGATATTTCCATGTTTATACAGATGTCGGTGTAGATATTTCCACGTTTATAGAGATAGCTGTTAAGTTATTTCCATGTTAATAGGCGTAACGGTGTCGATATTTCCATGTTCATAGAGATAGAGGTGTAGATATTTCCTTGTTTAAACATATATCGGTGTAGATATTTCCAGCCTAATACAGATAGCGGTGTAGACATTTCCATGTCTATACAGATAGTTGAGTAGATATTTCCAGGTTAATACAGACGGTGGTGTAGATATTTCCATCCTTATACAGATACCGGTGTAGATATTTCCATGTTTATACAGATGGCGGTGTGGATATTTCCATGTTTATACAGATGGCGGTGTAGATATTTCCATCTTTATACAGATGGCGGTGCAGATATTTCCATGTTACTACACATTGCGGGGTAGATATTTCCATCTTTAAACAGAAGGCGGTGTAGATATTTCCATGTTTATACAGATGGCATTGTAGATATTTCCATGTTTATACAGATGGCGTTGTAGATATTTCCATGTTGATACAGATAGCGGTGTAGAAATTTGCATGTTTATAGAGATGGCGGTGTAGATATTTAACTGTTTATACAGATGGCAGTGTAGATATTTCCATCTTTATACAGATGGCGGTGTAGATATTTCCATGTTCATACACATGGCGGTGTAGATATTTCCATCTTTATACAGATGGCAGTGTAGATAATACCATGATTATACAGATGGCAGTGTAGATATTTCCATGTTTATAGAGATGGCGGTGTAGATATTTCCATGTTTATACAGATAGTGGTGTAGATATTTCCATCTTTATACGGATACCTGATACATATTTACATCTTTATACAAATGGCGGTGTAGATATTTCCATGTTTATATAGATGGCGGAGTAGATATTTCCATCTTTATACAGATGGCGGTGTAGGTATTTCCATGTTTATAGAGATGGTGGAGTAGACATTTCCATGTTTATACAGATAGTGGTGCAGTTATTTACATGTTAATAGACATAGAGGTGTAGATATTTCCATGTTTATAGAGATATAGGTGTAGATATTTCCTTGTTTATAGCGATAGCAGTGTAGATATTTCCATGTTTATAGAGATAGCGGTGTAGACATTGCCACGTTTATACAGATAGCGGTGTAGATATTTCCATGTTTATAGAGATGGCGGTGTAGATATTTCCACGTTTAAACAGATGGCGGTGTAGATATTTCCATGCTTAAACAGATGGCGGTGTAGATATTTCCATGTTTATACAGATGTCGGTGTAGATATTTCCACGTTTATAGAGATAGCTGTTAAGTTATTTCCATGTTAATAGGCGTAACGGTGTCGATATTTCCATGTTCATAAAGATAGAGGTGTAGATATTTCCTTGTTTAAACATATATCGGTGTAGATATTTCCAGCCTAATAGAGATAGCGGTGTAGACATTTCCATGTCTATACAGATAGTGGAGTAGATATTTCCAGGTTAATACAGACGGTGGTGTAGATATTTCCATCCTTATACAGATACCGGTGTAGATATTTCCATGTTTATACAGATGGCGGTGTGGATATTTCCATGTTTATACAGATGGCGGTGTAGATATTTCCATCTTTATACAGATGGCGGTGCAGATATTTCCATGTTACTACACATTGCGGGGTAGATATTTCCATCTTTAAACAGAAGGCGGTGTAGATATTTCCATGTTTATACAGATGGCATTGTAGATATTTCCATGTTTATACAGATGGCGTTGTAGATATTTCCATGTTGATACAGATAGCGGTGTAGAAATTTGCATGTTTATAGAGATGGCGGTGTAGATATTTAACTGTTTATACAGATGGCAGTGTAGATATTTCCATCTTTATACAGATGGCAGTGTAGATATTTCCATGTTCATACACATGGCGGTGTAGATATTTCCATCTTTATACAGATGGCAGTGTAGATAATACCATGATTATACAGATGGCAGTGTAGATATTTCCATGTTTATAGAGATGGCGGTGTAGATATTTCCATGTTTATACAGATAGTGGTGTAGATATTTCCATCTTTATACGGATACCTGATACATATTTACATCTTTATACAAATGGCGGTGTAGATATTTCCATGTTTATATAGATGGCGGAGTAGATATTTCCATCTTTATACAGATGGCGGTGTAGGTATTTCCATGTTTATAGAGATGGTGGAGTAGACATTTCCATGTTTATACAGATAGTGGTGCAGTTATTTACATGTTAATAGACATAGAGGTGTAGATATTTCCATGTTTATAGAGATATAGGTGTAGATATTTCCTTGTTTATAGCGATAGCAGTGTAGATATTTCCATGTTTATAGAGATAGCGGTGTAGACATTGCCACGTTTATACAGATAGCGGTGTAGATATTTCCATGTTTATAGAGATGGCGGTGTAGATATTTCCACGTTTAAACAGATGGCGGTGTAGATATTTCCATGCTTAAACAGATGGCGGTGTAGATATTTCCATGTTTATACAGATGTCGGTGTAGATATTTCCACGTTTATAGAGATAGCTGTTAAGTTATTTCCATGTTAATAGGCGTAACGGTGTCGATATTTCCATGTTCATAGAGATAGAGGTGTAGATATTTCCTTGTTTAAACATATATCGGTGTAGATATTTCCAGCCTAACAGAGATAGCGGTGTAGACATTTCCATGTCTATACAGATAGTGGAGTAGATATTTCCAGGTTAATACAGACGGTGGTGTAGATATTTCCATCCTTATACAGATACCGGTGTAGATATTTCCATGTTTATACAGATGGCGGTGTGGATATTTCCATGTTTATACAGATGGCGGTGTAGATATTTCCATCTTTATACAGATGGCGGTGCAGATATTTCCATGTTACTACACATTGCGGGGTAGATATTTCCATCTTTAAACAGAAGGCGGTGTAGATATTTCCATGTTTATACAGATGGCATTGTAGATATTTCCATGTTTATACAGATGGCGTTGTAGATATTTCCATGTTGATACAGATAGCGGTGTAGGAATTTGCATGTTTATAGAGATGGCGGTGTAGATATTTAACTGTTTATACAGATGGCAGTGTAGATATTTCCATCTTTATACAGATGGCGGTGTAGATATTTCCATGTTCATACACATGGCGGTGTAGATATTTCCATCTTTATACAGATGGCAGTGTAGATAATACCATGATTATACAGATGGCAGTGTAGATATTTCCATGTTTATAGAGATGGCGGTGTAGATATTTCCATGTTTATACAGATAGCTGTGTAGATATTTCCATCTTTTTAAAGATGGCGGTGTAGATATATCCATGTTTATACAGATGACGGTGTAGATATTTCCATGTTTATACAGATCTCATTGGAGATATTTCCATGTGTATAGAGCTGGCGGTGTAGTTAATTCCATGTTTATAGAGATAGCGGTGTGGTTATTTCCATCTTAATAGGCATCGCGGTGTAGATATTTCCATGTTTCTAGAGATAGAGGTGTAGATATTTCCTTGTTTATACAGATAGCGGTGTCGATATTTCCATCTTTATGCAGATGGCGGTGTAGATATATCCATGTTTATACAGATGGCGGTGCAGATACTTCCATGTTTATACAGCTGGCAGTGTAGATATTTCCATGTTTATAGAGATGGCGGTGTAGATATTTCCATGATTATAGAGATAGCGGTGTAGTTTTTTCCATGTTAATGGGCATAGCGGTGTAGATATTTACGTGTTTATAGAGATAGAGGTGTAGATATTTCCTTGTTTATAGAGATAGCGGTGTAGATATTTCCATGTTTATAGAGATAGCAGTGTAGACATTTTCACGTTTATACAGATAGCGCTGTAGATATTTCCATGTTCATACAGATGGTGGTGTAGATATTTCCATCCTTATACAGATAGCGGTGTAGATACTTCCATGTTTATACCGACTGCGGTGAATACGTTTCCATCTTTATATAGATGGCAGTGTAGATATTTCCATGTTCATACAGATGGCGGTTTAGATATTTCCATGTTTATAGAAATGGCGTTGTGATATTTCCATGTTTTTCCAGATGGCGGTGCAGATATTTACGTGTTCATACAGATGGTGGTGTAGATATTTCCATCCTTATACAGATAGCGGTGTAGATATTTCCATGTTTATACAGTTAGCTGTGTAGATATTTCCATCGTTATACAGATGGTGGTGTAGATATTTCCATGTTCATAGAGATGGCGGTGTAGATATTTCCATGTTTATACAGATGGCGGTGTAGATATTTCCATGTTTATACTGAAGGCGGTGTAGATATTTCGATGTTTATAGAGATGGCAGTGTAGATATTTACTTGTTTATACAGATAGCGGTGTAGATATTTACACGTTTATAGAGATAGCGGTTTAGACATTGCCACGTTTATACTGACTGCGGTGTAGATATTTCCATGTTTATAGAGATGGCGGTGTAGATATTTCCATGTTTATACAGATGGCTGTAGATGTTTCCATCTTTATACAGATGGTGGTGTAGATATTTCCATCCTTATACAGACAGCTGTGTAGATATTTCCATGTGTATACAGACGGCGGTGAAGATATTTCCATGTTTATAGAGATAAAGGTGTAGTTATTTCCAAGTTAATAGGCATAGCGGAGTAGATATTTCCATGTTTATATAGATGGCGGTGTAGATATTTCCATGTTTATACAGATGACGGTGTAGATATTTCCATGTTTATACTGAAGGCAGTGTAGATATTTCGATGTTTATAGAGATGGCAGTGTAGATATTTCCATGTTTATACAGAGAGCGATGTAGATATTTCCATGTTTATACAGATAGCTGTGTAGATATTTACATCTTTATACAAATGGCGGTGTAGATATTTCCATGTTTATATAGATGGCGGTGTTGATATTTCCATCTTTATACAGATGTCGGTGTAGGTATTTCCATGTTTATAGAGATTGCGGTGTAGATATTTCCATGTTTATAGAGATAGCGGTGTAGTTATTTCCATGTTAGTAGGCATAGCGGTGTAGATATTTCCATGTTTATAGAGATGGCGGTGTAGATATTTCCATGTTTATAGAGATAGAGGTGTAGATATTTAATTGTTTATACAGATAGCGGTGTAGACATTTACACGTTTATAGAGATAGCGGTGTAGACATTGCCACGTTTATACAGACAGCGGTGTAGATATTTCCATGTTTATAGAGATGGCGGTGTAGATATTTCCATGTTTATACAGATGGCTGTGTAGATGTTTCCATCTTTATACAGATGGTGGTGTAGATATTTCCATCCTTATACAGACAGCGGTGTAGATATTTCCATGTTTGTACAGATGGCGGTGCAGATACTTCCATGTTTATACAGCTGGCAGTGTAGATATTTCCATATTTATAGAGATAGCGGTGTAGATATTTCCATGTTTACACAGATAGCGGTGTAGATATTTCCATGTTTTTACAGATAGCGGTGTAGATAATTCCATGTTCATAGAGATGGCGGTGTAGATATTTCCATGTTTATACACATAGCGGTGTAAATATTTCCATGTTTATACAGATAGCTGTGTAGATATTTACATCTTTATACAAATGGCGGTGTAGATATTCATGTTTATATAGATGGCGGTGCAGATATTTCCATCTTTATACAGATGGCGGTGTAGGTATTTCCATGTTTATAGGGATGGCGGTGTAGATTTTTCCATGTTTATAGAGATAGCGGTGTAGTTATTCCAATATTAATAGGCATAGCGGTGTAGATATTTCCATGTTTATAGAGATGGCCTTGTAGATATTTCCATGTTTATAGAGATAGAGGTGTAGATATTTCCTTGTTTATACAGATAGCGTTGTAGATATTTCCATGTTTATAGAGATAGCCGTGCAGATACTTCCATGTTTATAGAGATGGCGGTGTAGATATTTCCATGTTTATAGGGATAACGGTGTAGTTCTTTCCATGTTCATAGGCATAGCGGTGTAGATTTTTCCATGTTTATAGAGACAGAGGTGTAGATATTTCCTAGTTTAAACAGATAGCGGTGTAGATATTTCCATGTTTATAGAGATAGCGGTGTAGACCTTTTCACGTTTATACAGTAAGCGGTGTAGATATATCCATGTTCATACAGATTCTGGTGGAGATATTTCCATCCTTATACAGATATCGGTGTTGATATTTCCATGTTTATACAGATGGCTGTGTAGATATTTCCATGTTTATGGAGATGGCGGTGTAGATATTTCCATGTTTATAGAGACAGAGGTGTAGATGTTTCCTTGTTTATACAGATAGCGGTGTAGATATTTCCATGTTTATAGAGATAGCGGTGTAGCCATTTCCAAATTTATACAGACAGCGGTGTAGATATTTAAAGGTTCATACAGATGGTGGTGTAGATATTTCCATCCTTATACAGATAGCGGTGTAGATATTTCCATCTTTATACAGATGGCAGTGTAGATATTTCCATCTTCATAGAAATTTCGGTGTATATATTTCCATGTTTACAGAGATAGAGGTGTAGATATTTCCTTGTTTATAGAGATAGCGGTGTAGATATTTCCATGTTTATACAGATGGCGGTGTACATATTTCCATGATCATACAGATGGCGGTGTAGATATTTCCATGTTTTTAGACATGGCGGTGTAGATATTTCCATGTTTATACAGATAGCGGTGTAGATATTTCCATGTTTATACAGTTAGCTGTGAAGATATTTCCATCGTTATACAGATGGCGGTGTAGATATTTCCATGTTCATACAGATGGCGGTGTAGATATTTCCATGTTTATACAGATGATGGTGTAGATATTTCCATGTTTACACAGAAGGTGGTGTAGATATTTCGATGTTTATAGAGATGGCAGTGTAGATATTTCCATGTTTATACAGATAGCGGTGTAGTTATTTCCATGTTTATACAGATGGCTGTGTAGATAGTTACATCTTTATAAAAATGGCGGTGTAGATATTTCCATGTTTATATAGATGGCGGATAGATATTTCCATCTTTATACAGATGTCGGTGTAGGTATTTCCATGTTTATAGAGATGGCGCTGTAGATATTTCCGTGTTAATAGGCATAGCGGTGTAGATATTTCCATGTTTATAGAGATGGCGGTGTAGATATTTCCATGTTTATAGAGATAGAGGTGTAGATATTTCCTTGTTTATACAGATAACGGTGTAGATATTTACATGTTTATAGAGATAGCGGTGTAGGCATTACCACGATAATACAGACAGCGGTGAAGACATTTCCATGTTTATAGAGGTGGCGGTGTAGATATTTCCATGTTTATACAGATGGCTGTGTAGATATTTCCATCTTTATACAGATGGTGGTGTAGATATTTCCATCCTTATACAGATAGCGGTGTAGATATTTCCATGTGTATACAGATGGCGGTGTAGATATTTCCATGTTTATAGAGATAAAGGTGTAGTTATTTCCATGTTAATAGGCATAGCGGTGTAGATATTTCCATGTTTATAGAGACAGAGGTGTAGATATTTCCTTGTTTATACAGATAGCGTTGTAGATATTTCCATGTTTATAGAGATAGCGGTGTAGACATTTCCACATTTATACAGATAGTGGTGAAGATATTTAAAGCTTCATACAGATGCTGGCGTAGATATTTCCATCCTTATACAGAGAGCAGTGTGGGTAATTCCATGTTTGTTCCGATGGCGGTATAGATATTTCCATCTTTATACAGATGGCGGTGTAGATAATTCCATGTTCATAGAGATGGCGGTGTAGATATTTCCATGTTTATACAGATAGCGGTGTAGATATTTCCATGTTTATACAGATAGCTGTGTAGATATTTCCATCTTTATACAGATGGCAGTGTAGATATTTCCATGTTTATACAGATGGCGGTGTAGATATTTCCATGTTTATAGATATGGCCGTGTAGATATTTCCATGTTTAAAGAGATGACAGTGTAGATATTTCCATGTTTATAGAGATAGCGGTGTAGTTATTTCCATATAAATAGGCATAGCGGTGTAGATATTTCCATGTTTATAGAGATAGATGTGTAGATATTTCCTAGTTTAAACAGTTAGCGGTGTAGATATTTCCATGTTTATAGAGATAGCGGTGTAGACACTTCCACGTTTATACAGTAAGCGGTGTAGATATATCCATGTTCATACAGATGGCGGTGTAGATATTTCCATCCTTATACAGATAGCGGTGTAGATATTTCCAAGTTCATACAGATGGCTGTGTAGATATTTCCATGTTTATGGAGATGGCGGTGTAGATATTTCCATGTTTATAGAGACAGAGGTGAAGATATTTCCAAGTGTATACAGATGGCGGTGTAGATATTTCCATGTTTATAGAGATGGCGGTGTAGATATTTCCTAGTTTATACAGATAGCGGTGTAGATATTTCCATGTTTATAGACATAGCGGTGTAGCCATTTCCAAATTTATACAGATGGCGGTGTAGATATTTAAAAGTTCATCAAGATGGTGGTGTTGATATTTCCATGTTTATACAGAAGGCGGTGTTGTTATTTCCATGTTTATAGAGATTGCAGTGTAGATATTTACATGTTTATACAGATAGCAGTGTAGATATTTCCATGTTTATACAGATATCTGTGTAGATATTTACATCTTTATTTAAATGGCGGTGTAGGTTTTTCCATGTTTATATAGATGGCAGTGTAGATATTTCCATCTTTATACAGATGGCGGTGTAGGTATTTCCATGTTGATAGAGATGGCGGTGTAGGTATTTCCATGTTTATAGAGATAGCGGTGTAGTTATTTACATGTTAATAGGCATAGCGGTTTAGATATTTCCATGTTTATAGAGATAGAGGTGTAAATATTTCCTTGTTTATACAGATAGCGGTGTAGATATTTCCGTGTTTATGGAGATAGCGGTGTAGACATTGCCACGTTTATACAGATAGCGCTGTAGATATTTCCATGTTTGTAGAGATGGCGGTGTAGATATTTCCATGTTTATACAGATAGCTCTGTAGATATTTCCATCTTTATACAGATGGTGGTGTAGATATTTCCATCCTTATACAGATAGCGCTGTAGATATTTCCATGTGTATACAGATGGCGGTGTAGATATTTCCATGTTTATAGAGATGGCGGTGTAGCTATTTCCACGTTTATAGAGATAACGGTGTAGTTATTTCCATATTAATAGGCATAGCGGCGTAGATATTTCCATGTTTATAGGGACAGAGGTGTAGATATTTCCTTGTTTATACAGATAGCGGTGTAGATATTTCCACGTTAATAGAGATAGCGGTGTAGCTATTTCCAAATTTATACAGATGGCGGTGTAGATATTTAAAGGTTCATACAGATGGCGTGTAGATATTTCCATCCTTATACAGATAGCGGTGTAGATATTTCCATGTTTATACAGATGGCCGTGTAGATATTTCCATCTTTATATAGATGGTGGTGTAGATATTTCCATGTTCATACAGATGGTGGTGCAGATATTTCCATGTTTACAGAGATAGAGGTGTAGATATTTCCATGTTTACACAGATGGCGGAGTAGATATTTCCATCTTTATACAGATAGCAGGGTAGATATTTCCATTTTTATACAGATGGCGGTGTAGATATTTCCATGTTCATAGACATGGTGGTGTAGATATTTCGATGTTAATACAGATAGCGGTGCAGATATTTCCATGTTTATACAGATAGCTGTGTAGATATTTCCATGTTTATAGAGATAGCGGTGTAGAGATTTCCATGTTCGTATAGATGGCGCTGTAGATATTTCCATGTTTATAGAGATGGCGGTGTAGATATTTCCATGTTTATACAGATGGTGGTGTAGATATTTCCATGTTTTTAGAGACTGCGGTGTAGATATTTCCATGTTTACACAGATAGCAGGGTAGATATTTCCATGTTTATAGAGATAGCGGTGTAGATATTTCCATGTTTATGCAGATTGTGGTGTAGATACTTCCATCTCTATACACATGGCGGTATACATATTTCCATGTTCATACAGATGGCGGTGTAGATATTTCCATGTTTTTAGACATGGCGGTGTAGATATTTCCAAGTTTATACAGATAGCAGTGTAGATATTTGCATGTTTATACAGTTAGATGTGTAGATATTTCCATCGTTATTCAGATGGCGGTGTAGATATTTCCATGTTCATACAGATGGCGGTGTAGATATTTCCATGTTTATACAGATAGCGGTGTAGATATTTCCATGTTTATACAATAAGATGTGTAGATATTTCCATCGTTATACAGATGGCGGTGTAGATATTTCCATGTTCATACAGATGGCGGTGTAGATATTTCCATGTTTATACAGATGATGGTGTAGATAGTTCCATGTTTATACAGAAGGCGTTTTAGATATTTCGGTGTTTATAGAGATGGCAGTGTAGGTATTTCCATGTTTATACTGATAGCGGTGTAGATATTTCCATCTTTATACAGATGTCGGTGTAGGTATTTCCATGTTTATAGAGATGGCGCTGTAGATATTTCCGTGTTAATAGGCATAGCGGTGTAGATATTTCCATGTTTATAGAGATGGCGGTGTAGATATTTCCATGTTTATAGAGATAGAGGTGTAGATATTTCCTTGTTTATACAGATAACGGTGTAGATATTTACATGTTTATAGAGATAGCGGTGTAGGCATTACCACGATAATACAGACAGCGGTGAAGACATTTCCATGTTTATAGAGGTGGCGGTGTAGATATTTCCATGTTTATACAGATGGCTGTGTAGATATTTCCATCTTTATACAGATGGTGGTGTAGATATTTCCATCCTTATACAGATAGCGGTGTAGATATTTCCATGTGTATACAGATGGCGGTGTAGATATTTCCATGTTTATAGAGATAAAGGTGTAGTTATTTCCATGTTAATAGGCATAGCGGTGTAGATATTTCCATGTTTATAGAGACAGAGGTGTAGATATTTCCTTGTTTATACAGATAGCGTTGTAGATATTTCCATGTTTATAGAGATAGCGGTGTAGACATTTCCACATTTATACAGATAGTGGTGAAGATATTTAAAGCTTCATACAGATGCTGGCGTAGATATTTCCATCCTTATACAGAGAGCAGTGTGGGTAATTCCATGTTTGTTCCGATGGCGGTATAGATATTTCCATCTTTATACAGATGGCGGTGTAGATAATTCCATGTTCATAGAGATGGCGGTGTAGATATTTCCATGTTTATACAGATAGCGGTGTAGATATTTCCATGTTTATACAGATAGCTGTGTAGATATTTCCATCTTTATACAGATGGCGGTGTAGATATTTCCATGTTTATACAGATGGCGGTGTAGATATTTCCATGTTTATAGATATGGCCGTGTAGATATTTCCATGTTTAAAGAGATGACAGTGTAGATATTTCCATGTTTATAGAGATAGCGGTGTAGTTATTTCCATATAAATAGGCATAGCGGTGTAGATATTTCCATGTTTATAGAGATAGATGTGTAGATATTTCCTAGTTTAAACAGTTAGCGGTGTAGATATTTCCATGTTTATAGAGATAGCGGTGTAGACACTTCCACGTTTATACAGTAAGCGGTGTAGATATATCCATGTTCATACAGATGGCGGTGTAGATATTTCCATCCTTATACAGATAGCGGTGTAGATATTTCCAAGTTCATACAGATGGCTGTGTAGATATTTCCATGTTTATGGAGATGGCGGTGTAGATATTTCCATGTTTATAGAGACAGAGGTGAAGATATTTCCAAGTGTATACAGATGGCGGTGTAGATATTTCCATGTTTATAGAGATGGCGGTGTAGATATTTCCTAGTTTATACAGATAGCGGTGTAGATATTTCCATGTTTATAGACATAGCGGTGTAGCCATTTCCAAATTTATACAGATGGCGGTGTAGATATTTAAAAGTTCATCAAGATGGTGGTGTTGATATTTCCATGTTTATACAGAAGGCGGTGTTGTTATTTCCATGTTTATAGAGATTGCAGTGTAGATATTTACATGTTTATACAGATAGCAGTGTAGATATTTCCATGTTTATACAGATATCTGTGTAGATATTTACATCTTTATTTAAATGGCGGTGTAGGTTTTTCCATGTTTATATAGATGGCAGTGTAGATATTTCCATCTTTATACAGATGGCGGTGTAGGTATTTCCATGTTGATAGAGATGGCGGTGTAGGTATTTCCATGTTTATAGAGATAGCGGTGTAGTTATTTACATGTTAATAGGCATAGCGGTTTAGATATTTCCATGTTTATAGAGATAGAGGTGTAAATATTTCCTTGTTTATACAGATAGCGGTGTAGATATTTCCGTGTTTATGGAGATAGCGGTGTAGACATTGCCACGTTTATACAGATAGCGCTGTAGATATTTCCATGTTTGTAGAGATGGCGGTGTAGATATTTCCATGTTTATACAGATAGCTCTGTAGATATTTCCATCTTTATACAGATGGTGGTGTAGATATTTCCATTTTCATACAGATTGTGGTGTAGTTATTTCCATGTTTTTAGAGACTGCGGTGTAGATATTTCCATGTTTACACAGATAGCAGGGTAGATATTTCCATGTTTATAGAGATAGCGGTGTAGATATTTCCATGTTTATGCAGATTGTGGTGTAGATACTTCCATCTCTATACACATGGCGGTATACATATTTCCATGTTCATACAGATGGCGGTGTAGATATTTCCATGTTTATAGAGATGGCGGTGTAGATATTTCCATGTTTATAGAGATAGAGGTGTAGATATTTAATTGTTTATACAGATAGCGGTGTAGACATTTACACGTTTATAGAGATAGCGGTGTAGACATTGCCACGTTTATACAGACAGCGGTGTAGATATTTCCATGTTTATAGAGATGGCGGTGTAGATATTTCCATGTTTATACAGATGGCTGTGTAGATGTTTCCATCTTTATACAGATGGTGGTGTAGATATTTCCATCCTTATACAGACAGCGGTGTAGATATTTCCATGTTTGTACAGATGGCGGTGCAGATACTTCCATGTTTATACAGCTGGCAGTGTAGATATTTCCATATTTATAGAGATAGCGGTGTAGATATTTCCATGTTTACACAGATAGCGGTGTAGATATTTCCATGTTTTTACAGATAGCGGTGTAGATAATTCCATGTTCATAGAGATGGCGGTGTAGATATTTCCATGTTTATACACATAGCGGTGTAAATATTTCCATGTTTATACAGATAGCTGTGTAGATATTTACATCTTTATACAAATGGCGGTGTAGATATTCATGTTTATATAGATGGCGGTGCAGATATTTCCATCTTTATACAGATGGCGGTGTAGGTATTTCCATGTTTATAGGGATGGCGGTGTAGATTTTTCCATGTTTATAGAGATAGCGGTGTAGTTATTCCAATATTAATAGGTATAGCGGTGTAGATATTTCCATGTTTATAGAGATGGCCTTGTAGATATTTCCATGTTTATAGAGATAGAGGTGTAGATATTTCCTTGTTTATACAGATAGCGTTGTAGATATTTCCATGTTTATAGAGATAGCCGTGCAGATACTTCCATGTTTATAGAGATGGCGGTGTAGATATTTCCATGTTTATAGGGATAACGGTGTAGTTCTTTCCATGTTCATAGGCATAGCGGTGTAGATTTTTCCATGTTTATAGAGACAGAGGTGTAGATATTTCCTAGTTTAAACAGATAGCGGTGTAGATATTTCCATGTATATAGAGATAGCGGTGTAGACCTTTTCACGTTTATACAGTAAGCGGTGTAGATATATCCATGTTCATACAGATTCTGGTGGAGATATTTCCATCCTTATACAGATATCGGTGTAGATATTTCCATGTTTATACAGATGGCTGTGTAGATATTTCCATGTTTATGGAGATGGCGGTGTAGATATTTCCATGTTTATAGAGACAGAGGTGTAGATGTTTCCTTGTTTATACAGATAGCGGTGTAGATATTTCCATGTTTATAGAGATAGCGGTGTAGCCATTTCCAAATTTATACAGACAGCGGTGTAGATATTTAAAGGTTCATACAGATGGTGGTGTAGATATTTCCATCCTTATACAGATAGCGGTGTAGATATTTCCATCTTTATACAGATGGCAGTGTAGATATTTCCATCTTCATAGAAATTTCGGTGTATATATTTCCATGTTTACAGAGATAGAGGTGTAGATATTTCCTTGTTTATAGAGATAGCCGTGTAGATATTTCCATGTTTATACAGATGGCGGTGTACATATTTCCATGATCATACAGATGGCGGTGTAGATATTTCCATGTTTTTAGACATGGCGGTGTAGATATTTCCATGTTTATACAGATAGCGGTGTAGATATTTCCATGTTTATACAGTTAGCTGTGAAGATATTTCCATCGTTATACAGATGGCGGTGTAGATATTTCCATGTTCATACAGATGGCGGTGTAGATATTTCCATGTTTATACAGATGATGGTGTAGATATTTCCATGTTTACACAGAAGGTGGTGTAGATATTTCGATGTTTATAGAGATGGCAGTGTAGATATTTCCATGTTTATACAGATAGCGGTGTAGTTATTTCCATGTTTATACAGATGGCTGTGTAGATAGTTACATCTTTATAAAAATGGCGGTGTAGATATTTCCATGTTTATATAGATGGCGGATAGATATTTCCATCTTTATACAGATGTCGGTGTAGGTATTTCCATGTTTATAGAGATGGCGCTGTAGATATTTCCGTGTTAATAGGCATAGCGGTGTAGATATTTCCATGTTTATAGAGATGGCGGTGTAGATATTTCCATGTTTATAGAGATAGAGGTGTAGATATTTCCTTGTTTATACAGATAACGGTGTAGATATTTACATGTTTATAGAGATAGCGGTGTAGGCATTACCACGATAATACAGACAGCGGTGAAGACATTTCCATGTTTATAGAGGTGGCGGTGTAGATATTTCCATGTTTATACAGATGGCTGTGTAGATATTTCCATCTTTATACAGATGGTGGTGTAGATATTTCCATCCTTATACAGATAGCGGTGTAGATATTTCCATGTGTATACAGATGGCGGTGTAGATATTTCCATGTTTATAGAGATAAAGGTGTAGTTATTTCCATGTTAATAGGCATAGCGGTGTAGATATTTCCATGTTTATAGAGACAGAGGTGTAGATATTTCCTTGTTTATACAGATAGCGTTGTAGATATTTCCATGTTTATAGAGATAGCGGTGTAGACATTTCCACATTTATACAGATAGTGGTGAAGATATTTAAAGCTTCATACAGATGCTGGCGTAGATATTTCCATCCTTATACAGAGAGCAGTGTGGGTAATTCCATGTTTGTTCCGATGGCGGTATAGATATTTCCATCTTTATACAGATGGCGGTGTAGATAATTCCATGTTCATAGAGATGGCGGTGTAGATATTTCCATGTTTATACAGATAGCGGTGTAGATATTTCCATGTTTATACAGATAGCTGTGTAGATATTTCCATCTTTATACAGATGGCGGTGTAGATATTTCCATGTTTATACAGATGGCGGTGTAGATATTTCCATGTTTATAGATATGGCCGTGTAGATATTTCCATGTTTAAAGAGATGACAGTGTAGATATTTCCATGTTTATAGAGATAGCGGTGTAGTTATTTCCATATAAATAGGCATAGCGGTGTAGATATTTCCATGTTTATAGAGATAGATGTGTAGATATTTCCTAGTTTAAACAGTTAGCGGTGTAGATATTTCCATGTTTATAGAGATAGCGGTGTAGACACTTCCACGTTTATACAGTAAGCGGTGTAGATATATCCATGTTCATACAGATGGCGGTGTAGATATTTCCATCCTTATACAGATAGCGGTGTAGATATTTCCAAGTTCATACAGATGGCTGTGTAGATATTTCCATGTTTATGGAGATGGCGGTGTAGATATTTCCATGTTTATAGAGACAGAGGTGAAGATATTTCCAAGTGTATACAGATGGCGGTGTAGATATTTCCATGTTTATAGAGATGGCGGTGTAGATATTTCCTAGTTTATACAGATAGCGGTGTAGATATTTCCATGTTTATAGACATAGCGGTGTAGCCATTTCCAAATTTATACAGATGGCGGTGTAGATATTTAAAAGTTCATCAAGATGGTGGTGTTGATATTTCCATGTTTATACAGAAGGCGGTGTTGTTATTTCCATGTTTATAGAGATTGCAGTGTAGATATTTACATGTTTATACAGATAGCAGTGTAGATATTTCCATGTTTATACAGATATCTGTGTAGATATTTACATCTTTATTTAAATGGCGGTGTAGGTTTTTCCATGTTTATATAGATGGCAGTGTAGATATTTCCATCTTTATACAGATGGCGGTGTAGGTATTTCCATGTTGATAGAGATGGCGGTGTAGGTATTTCCATGTTTATAGAGATAGCGGTGTAGTTATTTACATGTTAATAGGCATAGCGGTTTAGATATTTCCATGTTTATAGAGATAGAGGTGTAAATATTTCCTTGTTTATACAGATAGCGGTGTAGATATTTCCGTGTTTATGGAGATAGCGGTGTAGACATTGCCACGTTTATACAGATAGCGCTGTAGATATTTCCATGTTTGTAGAGATGGCGGTGTAGATATTTCCATGTTTATACAGATAGCTCTGTAGATATTTCCATCTTTATACAGATGGTGGTGTAGATATTTCCATCCTTATACAGATAGCGCTGTAGATATTTCCATGTGTATACAGATGGCGGTGTAGATATTTCCATGTTTATAGAGATGGCGGTGTAGCTATTTCCACGTTTATAGAGATAACGGTGTAGTTATTTCCATATTAATAGGCATAGCGGCGTAGATATTTCCATGTTTATAGGGACAGAGGTGTAGATATTTCCTTGTTTATACAGATAGCGGTGTAGATATTTCCACGTTAATAGAGATAGCGGTGTAGCTATTTCCAAATTTATACAGATGGCGGTGTAGATATTTAAAGGTTCATACAGATGGCGTGTAGATATTTCCATCCTTATACAGATAGCGGTGTAGATATTTCCATGTTTATACAGATGGCCGTGTAGATATTTCCATCTTTATATAGATGGTGGTGTAGATATTTCCATGTTCATACAGATGGTGGTGCAGATATTTCCATGTTTACAGAGATAGAGGTGTAGATATTTCCATGTTTACACAGATGGCGGAGTAGATATTTCCATCTTTATACAGATAGCAGGGTAGATATTTCCATTTTTATACAGATGGCGGTGTAGATATTTCCATGTTCATAGACATGGTGGTGTAGATATTTCGAT
The DNA here is from genome assembly GCF_029281585.2 of Gorilla gorilla gorilla. Taxonomy (NCBI): domain Eukaryota; kingdom Metazoa; phylum Chordata; class Mammalia; order Primates; family Hominidae; genus Gorilla; species Gorilla gorilla. The sequence continues at coordinate 196,214,288 of NC_073229.2, forward strand.
GTTAATACAGATAGCGGTGCAGATATTTCCATGTTTATACAGATAGCTGTGTAGATATTTCCATGTTTATAGAGATAGCGGTGTAGAGATTTCCATGTTCGTATAGATGGCGCTGTAGATATTTCCATGTTTATAGAGATGGCGGTGTAGATATTTCCATGTTTATACAGATGGTGGTGTAGATATTTCCATGTTTTTAGAGACTGCGGTGTAGATATTTCCATGTTTACACAGATAGCAGGGTAGATATTTCCATGTTTATAGAGATAGCGGTGTAGATATTTCCATGTTTATGCAGATTGTGGTGTAGATACTTCCATCTCTATACACATGGCGGTATACATATTTCCATGTTCATACAGATGGCGGTGTAGATATTTCCATGTTTTTAGACATGGCGGTGTAGATATTTCCAAGTTTATACAGATAGCAGTGTAGATATTTGCATGTTTATACAGTTAGATGTGTAGATATTTCCATCGTTATTCAGATGGCGGTGTAGATATTTCCATGTTCATACAGATGGCGGTGTAGATATTTCCATGTTTATACAGATAGCGGTGTAGATATTTCCATGTTTATACAATAAGATGTGTAGATATTTCCATCGTTATACAGATGGCGGTGTAGATATTTCCATGTTCATACAGATGGCGGTGTAGATATTTCCATGTTTATACAGATGATGGTGTAGATAGTTCCATGTTTATACAGAAGGCGTTTTAGATATTTCGGTGTTTATAGAGATGGCAGTGTAGGTATTTCCATGTTTATACTGATAGCGGTGTAGATATTTCCATCTTTATACAGATGTCGGTGTAGGTATTTCCATGTTTATAGAGATGGCGCTGTAGATATTTCCGTGTTAATAGGCATAGCGGTGTAGATATTTCCATGTTTATAGAGATGGCGGTGTAGATATTTCCATGTTTATAGAGATAGAGGTGTAGATATTTCCTTGTTTATACAGATAACGGTGTAGATATTTACATGTTTATAGAGATAGCGGTGTAGGCATTACCACGATAATACAGACAGCGGTGAAGACATTTCCATGTTTATAGAGGTGGCGGTGTAGATATTTCCATGTTTATACAGATGGCTGTGTAGATATTTCCATCTTTATACAGATGGTGGTGTAGATATTTCCATCCTTATACAGATAGCGGTGTAGATATTTCCATGTGTATACAGATGGCGGTGTAGATATTTCCATGTTTATAGAGATAAAGGTGTAGTTATTTCCATGTTAATAGGCATAGCGGTGTAGATATTTCCATGTTTATAGAGACAGAGGTGTAGATATTTCCTTGTTTATACAGATAGCGTTGTAGATATTTCCATGTTTATAGAGATAGCGGTGTAGACATTTCCACATTTATACAGATAGTGGTGAAGATATTTAAAGCTTCATACAGATGCTGGCGTAGATATTTCCATCCTTATACAGAGAGCAGTGTGGGTAATTCCATGTTTGTTCCGATGGCGGTATAGATATTTCCATCTTTATACAGATGGCGGTGTAGATAATTCCATGTTCATAGAGATGGCGGTGTAGATATTTCCATGTTTATACAGATAGCGGTGTAGATATTTCCATGTTTATACAGATAGCTGTGTAGATATTTCCATCTTTATACAGATGGCGGTGTAGATATTTCCATGTTTATACAGATGGCGGTGTAGATATTTCCATGTTTATAGATATGGCCGTGTAGATATTTCCATGTTTAAAGAGATGACAGTGTAGATATTTCCATGTTTATAGAGATAGCGGTGTAGTTATTTCCATATAAATAGGCATAGCGGTGTAGATATTTCCATGTTTATAGAGATAGATGTGTAGATATTTCCTAGTTTAAACAGTTAGCGGTGTAGATATTTCCATGTTTATAGAGATAGCGGTGTAGACACTTCCACGTTTATACAGTAAGCGGTGTAGATATATCCATGTTCATACAGATGGCGGTGTAGATATTTCCATCCTTATACAGATAGCGGTGTAGATATTTCCAAGTTCATACAGATGGCTGTGTAGATATTTCCATGTTTATGGAGATGGCGGTGTAGATATTTCCATGTTTATAGAGACAGAGGTGAAGATATTTCCAAGTGTATACAGATGGCGGTGTAGATATTTCCATGTTTATAGAGATGGCGGTGTAGATATTTCCTAGTTTATACAGATAGCGGTGTAGATATTTCCATGTTTATAGACATAGCGGTGTAGCCATTTCCAAATTTATACAGATGGCGGTGTAGATATTTAAAAGTTCATCAAGATGGTGGTGTTGATATTTCCATGTTTATACAGAAGGCGGTGTTGTTATTTCCATGTTTATAGAGATTGCAGTGTAGATATTTACATGTTTATACAGATAGCAGTGTAGATATTTCCATGTTTATACAGATATCTGTGTAGATATTTACATCTTTATTTAAATGGCGGTGTAGGTTTTTCCATGTTTATATAGATGGCAGTGTAGATATTTCCATCTTTATACAGATGGCGGTGTAGGTATTTCCATGTTGATAGAGATGGCGGTGTAGGTATTTCCATGTTTATAGAGATAGCGGTTTAGTTATTTACATGTTAATAGGCATAGCGGTTTAGATATTTCCATGTTTATAGAGATAGAGGAGTAAATATTTCCTTGTTTATACAGATAGCGGTGTAGATATTTCCGTGTTTATGGAGATAGCGGTGTAGACATTGCCACGTTTATACAGATAGCGCTGTAGATATTTCCATGTTTGTAGAGATGGCGGTGTAGATATTTCCATGTTTATACAGATAGCTCTGTAGATATTTCCATCTTTATACAGATGGTGGTGTAGATATTTCCATCCTTATACAGATAGCGCTGTAGATATTTCCATGTGTATACAGATGGCGGTGTAGATATTTCCATGTTTATAGAGATGGCGGTGTAGCTATTTCCACGTTTATAGAGATAACGGTGTAGTTATTTCCATATTAATAGGCATAGCGGCGTAGATATTTCCATGTTTATAGGGACAGAGGTGTAGATATTTCCTTGTTTATACAGATAGCGGTGTAGATATTTCCACGTTAATAGAGATAGCGGTGTAGCTATTTCCAAATTTATACAGATGGCGGTGTAGATATTTAAAGGTTCATACAGATGGCGTGTAGATATTTCCATCCTTATACAGATAGCGGTGTAGATATTTCCATGTTTATACAGATGGCCGTGTAGATATTTCCATCTTTATATAGATGGTGGTGTAGATATTTCCATGTTCATACAGATGGTGGTGCAGATATTTCCATGTTTACAGAGATAGAGGTGTAGATATTTCCATGTTTACACAGATGGCGGAGTAGATATTTCCATCTTTATACAGATAGCAGGGTAGATATTTCCATTTTTATACAGATGGCGGTGTAGATATTTCCATGTTCATAGACATGGTGGTGTAGATATTTCGATGTTAATACAGATAGCGGTGCAGATATTTCCATGTTTATACAGATAGCTGTGTAGATATTTCCATGTTTATAGAGATAGCGGTGTAGAGATTTCCATGTTCGTATAGATGGCGCTGTAGATATTTCCATGTTTATAGAGATGGCGGTGTAGATATTTCCATGTTTATACAGATGGTGGTGTAGATATTTCCATGTTTTTAGAGACTGCGGTGTAGATATTTCCATGTTTACACAGAAAGCAGGGTAGATATTTCCATGTTTATAGAGATAGCGGTGTAGATATTTCCATGTTTATGCAGATTGTGGTGTAGATACTTCCATCTCTATACACATGGCGGTATACATATTTCCATGTTCATACAGATGGCGGTGTAGATATTTCCATGTTTTTAGACATGGCGGTGTAGATATTTCCAAGTTTATACAGATAGCAGTGTAGATATTTGCATGTTTATACAGTTAGATGTGTAGATATTTCCATCGTTATTCAGATGGCGGTGTAGATATTTCCATGTTCATACAGATGGCGGTGTAGATATTTCCATGTTTATACAGATAGCGGTGTAGATATTTCCATGTTTATACAATAAGATGTGTAGATATTTCCATCGTTATACAGATGGCGGTGTAGATATTTCCATGTTCATACAGATGGCGGTGTAGATATTTCCATGTTTATACAGATGATGGTGTAGATAGTTCCATGTTTATACAGAAGGCGTTTTAGATATTTCGGTGTTTATAGAGATGGCAGTGTAGGTATTTCCATGTTTATACTGATAGCGGTGTAGATATTTCCATCTTTATACAGATGGCGGTGTAGATATTTCCATGTTCATAGAGATGGCGTTGTAGATATTTCCATGTTTACAGAGATAGAGGTGTAGATATTTCCTTGTTTATAGAGATAGCGGTGTAGATATTTCCATGTTTATACAGAGGGCGGTGTAGATATTTCCATCTCTATACAGATGGCTGTGTACATATTTCCATGTTTATAGAGATGTTGGTGTAGATATTTCCATGTTTATAGAGATAGCGGTGTAGTTATTTCCATGTTAATAGGCATAGCGGTGTAGATATTTCCATGTTTATAGAGATGGCGGTGTAGATATTTCCATGTTTATAGAGATAGAGTTGTAGATATTTCCTCGTTTATACAGATAGCGGTGTAGATATTTCCATTTTTATAGAGATAGCGGTGTAGACAATGCCACGTTTATACAGATCGCGGTGTAGATATTTCCATGTTTATAGAGATGGTGGAGCAGATATTTCCATGTTTATACCGATGGCTGTGTAGATATTTCCATCTTTATACAGATGGTGGTGTAGATATTTCCATGTTTACACAGATAGCGGTGTAGATATTTCCATGTTTATACAGATAGCGTTGCAGATATTTCCATATTTATAGAGATGGCGGTGTAGATATTTCCATATTTATAGGGATAACGGTGTAGTTATTTCCTTGTTAATAGGCATAGCGGTGTAGATATTTCCATGTTTATAGAGACAGAGTTGTAGATATTTCATTGTTTATACAGATAGCGTTGTAGATATTTCCATGTTTATAGAGATAGCGGTGTAGACATGTCCACATTTATACAGATAGTGGTGTAGATATTTAAAGCTTCATACAGATGCTGGTGTAGATATTTCCATCCTTATACAGATAGCGGTGTAGTATTTCCATGTTTGTACAGATGGCGGTGTAGATATTTCCATCTTTATACAGATGGCGGTGTAGATATTTCCATGTTCATAGAGATGGCGGTGTAGATATTTCCATGTTTATACAGATTGCGGGGTTGATATTTCCATGTTTATAGAGATGGCGGTGTAGATATTTCCATGTTTATGCAGATGGTGGCATAGTTATTTCCATGTTTATATAGATGGTGGTGTAGATATTTCCTGGTTTACACAGATGGCAGTGTAGATATATCCATGTTTATACACATAGCTGTGTAGATATTTCCATCCTTATACAGATGGCGGTATAGATATTTCCATGTTTATAGAGATGGCGGTGTAGCTATTTCCACGTTTATAGAGATAACGGTGTAGTTATTTCCATATTAATAGGCATAGCGGCGTAGATATTTCCATGTTTATAGGGACAGAGGTGTAGATATTTCCTTGTTTATACAGATAGCGGTGTAGATATTTCCACGTTAATAGAGATAGCGGTGTAGCTATTTCCAAATTTATACAGATGGCGGTGTAGATATTTAAAGGTTCATACAGATGGCGTGTAGATATTTCCATCCTTATACAGATAGCGGTGTAGATATTTCCATGTTTATACAGATGGCCGTGTAGATATTTCCATCTTTATATAGATGGTGGTGTAGATATTTCCATGTTCATACAGATGGTGGTGCAGATATTTCCATGTTTACAGAGATAGAGGTGTAGATATTTCCATGTTTACACAGATGGCGGAGTAGATATTTCCATCTTTATACAGATAGCAGGGTAGATATTTCCATTTTTATACAGATGGCGGTGTAGATATTTCCATGTTCATAGACATGGTGGTGTAGATATTTCGATGTTAATACAGATAGCGGTGCAGATATTTCCATGTTTATACAGATAGCTGTGTAGATATTTCCATGTTTATAGAGATAGCGGTGTAGAGATTTCCATGTTCGTATAGATGGCGCTGTAGATATTTCCATGTTTATAGAGATGGCGGTGTAGATATTTCCATGTTTATACAGATGGTGGTGTAGATATTTCCATGTTTTTAGAGACTGCGGTGTAGATATTTCCATGTTTACACAGATAGCAGGGTAGATATTTCCATGTTTATAGAGATAGCGGTGTAGATATTTCCATGTTTATGCAGATTGTGGTGTAGATACTTCCATCTCTATACACATGGCGGTATACATATTTCCATGTCATACAGATGGCGGTGTAGATATTTCCATGTTTTTAGACATGGCGGTGTAGATATTTCCAAGTTTATACAGATAGCAGTGTAGATATTTGCATGTTTATACAGTTAGATGTGTAGATATTTCCATCGTTATTCAGATGGCGGTGTAGATATTTCCATGTTCATACAGATGGCGGTGTAGATATTTCCATGTTTATACAGATAGCGGTGTAGATATTTCCATGTTTATACAATAAGATGTGTAGATATTTCCATCGTTATACAGATGGCGGTGTAGATATTTCCATGTTCATACAGATGGCGGTGTAGATATTTCCATGTTTATACAGATGATGGTGTAGATAGTTCCATGTTTATACAGAAGGCGTTTTAGATATTTCGGTGTTTATAGAGATGGCAGTGTAGGTATTTCCATGTTTATACTGATAGCGGTGTAGATATTTCCATCTTTATACAGATGTCGGTGTAGGTATTTCCATGTTTATAGAGATGGCGCTGTAGATATTTCCGTGTTAATAGGCATAGCGGTGTAGATATTTCCATGTTTATAGAGATGGCGGTGTAGATATTTCCATGTTTATAGAGATAGAGGTGTAGATATTTCCTTGTTTATACAGATAACGGTGTAGATATTTACATGTTTATAGAGATAGCGGTGTAGGCATTACCACGATAATACAGACAGCGGTGAAGACATTTCCATGTTTATAGAGGTGGCGGTGTAGATATTTCCATGTTTATACAGATGGCTGTGTAGATATTTCCATCTTTATACAGATGGTGGTGTAGATATTTCCATCCTTATACAGATAGCGGTGTAGATATTTCCATGTGTATACAGATGGCGGTGTAGATATTTCCATGTTTATAGAGATAAAGGTGTAGTTATTTCCATGTTAATAGGCATAGCGGTGTAGATATTTCCATGTTTATAGAGACAGAGGTGTAGATATTTCCTTGTTTATACAGATAGCGTTGTAGATATTTCCATGTTTATAGAGATAGCGGTGTAGACATTTCCACATTTATACAGATAGTGGTGAAGATATTTAAAGCTTCATACAGATGCTGGCGTAGATATTTCCATCCTTATACAGAGAGCAGTGTGGGTAATTCCATGTTTGTTCCGATGGCGGTATAGATATTTCCATCTTTATACAGATGGCGGTGTAGATAATTCCATGTTCATAGAGATGGCGGTGTAGATATTTCCATGTTTATACAGATAGCGGTGTAGATATTTCCATGTTTATACAGATAGCTGTGTAGATATTTCCATCTTTATACAGATGGCGGTGTAGATATTTCCATGTTTATACAGATGGCGGTGTAGATATTTCCATGTTTATAGATATGGCCGTGTAGATATTTCCATGTTTAAAGAGATGACAGTGTAGATATTTCCATGTTTATAGAGATAGCGGTGTAGTTATTTCCATATAAATAGGCATAGCGGTGTAGATATTTCCATGTTTATAGAGATAGATGTGTAGATATTTCCTAGTTTAAACAGTTAGCGGTGTAGATATTTCCATGTTTATAGAGATAGCGGTGTAGACACTTCCACGTTTATACAGTAAGCGGTGTAGATATATCCATGTTCATACAGATGGCGGTGTAGATATTTCCATCCTTATACAGATAGCGGTGTAGATATTTCCAAGTTCATACAGATGGCTGTGTAGATATTTCCATGTTTATGGAGATGGCGGTGTAGATATTTCCATGTTTATAGAGACAGAGGTGAAGATATTTCCAAGTGTATACAGATGGCGGTGTAGATATTTCCATGTTTATAGAGATGGCGGTGTAGATATTTCCTAGTTTATACAGATAGCGGTGTAGATATTTCCATGTTTATAGACATAGCGGTGTAGCCATTTCCAAATTTATACAGATGGCGGTGTAGATATTTAAAAGTTCATCAAGATGGTGGTGTTGATATTTCCATGTTTATACAGAAGGCGGTGTTGTTATTTCCATGTTTATAGAGATTGCAGTGTAGATATTTACATGTTTATACAGATAGCAGTGTAGATATTTCCATGTTTATACAGATATCTGTGTAGATATTTACATCTTTATTTAAATGGCGGTGTAGGTTTTTCCATGTTTATATAGATGGCAGTGTAGATATTTCCATCTTTATACAGATGGCGGTGTAGGTATTTCCATGTTGATAGAGATGGCGGTGTAGGTATTTCCATGTTTATAGAGATAGCGGTTTAGTTATTTACATGTTAATAGGCATAGCGGTTTAGATATTTCCATGTTTATAGAGATAGAGGAGTAAATATTTCCTTGTTTATACAGATAGCGGTGTAGATATTTCCGTGTTTATGGAGATAGCGGTGTAGACATTGCCACGTTTATACAGATAGCGCTGTAGATATTTCCATGTTTGTAGAGATGGCGGTGTAGATATTTCCATGTTTATACAGATAGCTCTGTAGATATTTCCATCTTTATACAGATGGTGGTGTAGATATTTCCATCCTTATACAGATAGCGCTGTAGATATTTCCATGTGTATACAGATGGCGGTGTAGATATTTCCATGTTTATAGAGATGGCGGTGTAGCTATTTCCACGTTTATAGAGATAACGGTGTAGTTATTTCCATATTAATAGGCATAGCGGCGTAGATATTTCCATGTTTATAGGGACAGAGGTGTAGATATTTCCTTGTTTATACAGATAGCGGTGTAGATATTTCCACGTTAATAGAGATAGCGGTGTAGCTATTTCCAAATTTATACAGATGGCGGTGTAGATATTTAAAGGTTCATACAGATGGCGTGTAGATATTTCCATCCTTATACAGATAGCGGTGTAGATATTTCCATGTTTATACAGATGGCCGTGTAGATATTTCCATCTTTATATAGATGGTGGTGTAGATATTTCCATGTTCATACAGATGGTGGTGCAGATATTTCCATGTTTACAGAGATAGAGGTGTAGATATTTCCATGTTTACACAGATGGCGGAGTAGATATTTCCATCTTTATACAGATAGCAGGGTAGATATTTCCATTTTTATACAGATGGCGGTGTAGATATTTCCATGTTCATAGACATGGTGGTGTAGATATTTCGATGTTAATACAGATAGCGGTGCAGATATTTCCATGTTTATACAGATAGCTGTGTAGATATTTCCATGTTTATAGAGATAGCGGTGTAGAGATTTCCATGTTCGTATAGATGGCGCTGTAGATATTTCCATGTTTATAGAGATGGCGGTGTAGATATTTCCATGTTTATACAGATGGTGGTGTAGATATTTCCATGTTTTTAGAGACTGCGGTGTAGATATTTCCATGTTTACACAGAAAGCAGGGTAGATATTTCCATGTTTATAGAGATAGCGGTGTAGATATTTCCATGTTTATGCAGATTGTGGTGTAGATACTTCCATCTCTATACACATGGCGGTATACATATTTCCATGTTCATACAGATGGCGGTGTAGATATTTCCATGTTTTTAGACATGGCGGTGTAGATATTTCCAAGTTTATACAGATAGCAGTGTAGATATTTGCATGTTTATACAGTTAGATGTGTAGATATTTCCATCGTTATTCAGATGGCGGTGTAGATATTTCCATGTTCATACAGATGGCGGTGTAGATATTTCCATGTTTATACAGATAGCGGTGTAGATATTTCCATGTTTATACAATAAGATGTGTAGATATTTCCATCGTTATACAGATGGCGGTGTAGATATTTCCATGTTCATACAGATGGCGGTGTAGATATTTCCATGTTTATACAGATGATGGTGTAGATAGTTCCATGTTTATACAGAAGGCGTTTTAGATATTTCGGTGTTTATAGAGATGGCAGTGTAGGTATTTCCATGTTTATACTGATAGCGGTGTAGATATTTCCATCTTTATACAGATGGCGGTGTAGATATTTCCATGTTCATAGAGATGGCGTTGTAGATATTTCCATGTTTACAGAGATAGAGGTGTAGATATTTCCTTGTTTATAGAGATAGCGGTGTAGATATTTCCATGTTTATACAGAGGGCGGTGTAGATATTTCCATCTCTATACAGATGGCTGTGTACATATTTCCATGTTTATAGAGATGTTGGTGTAGATATTTCCATGTTTATAGAGATAGCGGTGTAGTTATTTCCATGTTAATAGGCATAGCGGTGTAGATATTTCCATGTTTATAGAGATGGCGGTGTAGATATTTCCATGTTTATAGAGATAGAGTTGTAGATATTTCCTCGTTTATACAGATAGCGGTGTAGATATTTCCATTTTTATAGAGATAGCGGTGTAGACAATGCCACGTTTATACAGATCGCGGTGTAGATATTTCCATGTTTATAGAGATGGTGGAGCAGATATTTCCATGTTTATACCGATGGCTGTGTAGATATTTCCATCTTTATACAGATGGTGGTGTAGATATTTCCATGTTTACACAGATAGCGGTGTAGATATTTCCATGTTTATACAGATAGCGTTGCAGATATTTCCATATTTATAGAGATGGCGGTGTAGATATTTCCATATTTATAGGGATAACGGTGTAGTTATTTCCTTGTTAATAGGCATAGCGGTGTAGATATTTCCATGTTTATAGAGACAGAGTTGTAGATATTTCATTGTTTATACAGATAGCGTTGTAGATATTTCCATGTTTATAGAGATAGCGGTGTAGACATGTCCACATTTATACAGATAGTGGTGTAGATATTTAAAGCTTCATACAGATGCTGGTGTAGATATTTCCATCCTTATACAGATAGCGGTGTAGTATTTCCATGTTTGTACAGATGGCGGTGTAGATATTTCCATCTTTATACAGATGGCGGTGTAGATATTTCCATGTTCATAGAGATGGCGGTGTAGATATTTCCATGTTTATACAGATTGCGGGGTTGATATTTCCATGTTTATAGAGATGGCGGTGTAGATATTTCCATGTTTATGCAGATGGTGGCATAGTTATTTCCATGTTTATATAGATGGTGGTGTAGATATTTCCTGGTTTACACAGATGGCAGTGTAGATATATCCATGTTTATACACATAGCTGTGTAGATATTTCCATCCTTATACAGATGGCGGTATAGATATTTCCATGTTTATACAGATGGTGGTGTAGATATTTCCATGTTTATACAGATGGTGGTGTAGATATTTCCATGTTTATAGAGATGGCGGTGTAGATATTTCCACTTTTATAGAGATATCTGTGTAGTTTTTTCCATGTTAATATGCGTAACAGTGTAGATATTTCCATGTTTATAAAGATAGAGTTGTAGATATTTCCTTGTTTATACAGATGTCGGTGTAGATATTTCCATGTTAATAGAGATAGCGGTGTAGACATTTCCACGTTTATACAGATATCGGTGTAGATATTTCCATGTTAATACAGAAGGTGGTGTAGTTATTTCCATCCTGATACAGAGAGCGGTGCAGATATTTCCATGTTTATTCAGATGGCGGTGTAGATATTTCCATCATTATACAGACGGCGGTGGAGATATTTCCATGTTCATACAGATGTCGGTGTAGATAATTCCATGTTTATAGAGATGGCGGTGTACATATTTCCATGTTTATTCAGATAACGGTGTAGATATTTCCATGTTTATACACATGGCGGTGTAGTTATTTCCGTGCATATACAGAAGGCAGTGTAGATATTTCAATGTTTACAGAGATGGCGGTGTAGATATTTCCATGTTTACACAGATGGCGGTGTAGATATTTCCATCATTATACAGATGGCGGTGTAAATATTTCCATGTTCATACAGATGGCGGTGTACATAATTCCATGTTTATAGAGATGGCGGTGTAGATATTTCCATGTTTATTCACATAGCTGTGTAGATATTTCCATGTTTATACACATGGTGGTGTAGATATTTCCATGCTAATACAGAAGGCGGTGTAGATATTTCCATGTTTATAGAGATGGCGGTGTAGATATTTCCATGTTTACACAGATGGCCGTGTAGATATTTCCATCTTTCTACAAATGGCAGTGTAGATATTTCCATGTTCATGCAGATGGCGGTGTAGATATTTCCATGTTCATAGACATGGCGGTGTAGATATTTTGATGTTAATACAGATAGCGGTGTAGGTATTTCCATGTTTATACAGATAGCTGTGTAGATATTTCCATGTTTACATTGATGTCGGTGTAGAGATTTCCATGTTCATACAGATGGCGGTGTAGATATTTCCATGTTTATAGAGATGGCGGTGTAGATATTTCCATGTTTATACAGATGGTGTTGTAGATATTTCCATGTTTTTAGAGACGGCGGTGTAGACTTTTCCATGTTTATACAGATAGCGGGGTAGATATATCCATGTTTATAGAGATGGCAGTGAAGGTATGTCCATGTTTATGCAGATGGTGGTGTAGATATTTCCATGTTTATGTAGATGGCGGTGTAGATATTTCCTTGTTTATACAGATGGTGGTGTAGATATATCCATATTTAAACAGATAGCTTTGTAGATATTTCCATCTTTGTACAGATGGCGGTGTAGGTATTTCCATGTTTATATAGATAGCTGTGTAGATATTTCCATGTTTATACAGATGGCGGTGTAGATATTTCCATGTTTATAGAGATGGCGGTGTAGATATTTCCACCTTTATAGAGATAGCTGTTTAGTTATTTCCATGTTAATACGCATAACGGTGTAGATATTTCCATGTTTATAGAGATAGAGGTGTAGATATTTCCTTGCTTATACAGATATCGGTGTAGATATTTCCATGGTTATAGAGAAAGCAGTGTTGACATTTCCACGTTTATACAGATAGCGGTGTAGATATTTCCATGTTAATACAGATGGTGGTGTAGATATTTCCATCCTGATACAGATAGCGGTGTAGATATTTCCATGTTTATACAGATGGCGGTGTAGATATTTCCATCTTTATACGGATGGCGGTGTAAATATTTCCATGTTCATACAGATGGCAGTGTAGATATTTCCATGTTTTTGGAGATGGAGGTGTAGATATTTCCATGTTTATACAGATAGCAGTGTAGATATTTCCATGTTTATACACATGGCTGTGTAGATATTTCCATGTTTATACAGATGGCGTTGTAGATATTTCCATGTTCATACAGATAGCGGTGTAGATATTTCCATGTTTATAGAGATAGCGGTCTAGTTATTTCCATGTTAATATTCATAGCAGTGTAGATATTTCCATGTCTGTAGAGATAGCGATATAGATATTTCCATGTTTATGCAGATAGCGGTGTAGATATTTCCATGTTATACAGATAGCTGTGTAGATATTTAAATCTTTATACAGATGGCGGTGTAGATAGTGGCATGTTTATACAGATGGCAGTGTAGATATTTCCATGTTTATACAGATGGCGGTGTAGATATTTCCATTTTCATACAGATTGTGGTGTAGTTATTTCCATGTTTTTAGAGATGGCAGTGTAGATATTTCCAATTTCATACAGATGGCAGTGTAGATATATGCATGTTTATAGAGATGGCGGTGTAGGTATTTCCATGTTTATACAGATGGCGGTGTAGATATTTCCATGTTTATACAGATAGCGGTGTAGGTATTTCCATGTTTATAGAGATAGCTGTGTAGATATTTCCATCTTTATACAGATGGCGGTGTAGGTATTTCCATGTTCATACAGATGGCGGTGTAGATATTTCCATCCTTATACAGATGGCGGTGTAGATATTTCCATGTTCATACAGATGGCGGTGTAGTTATTTCCATCTTTATAGAGATGGCGGTGTAGATATTTCCGTGTTTATACAGCTGGTGGTGTAGGTATTTCCATGTTTATAGAGATGGCGGTGTAGATATTTCCAGGTTTATACAGATAGTGGTGTAGATACTTCCATGTTTATACAGATGGCTGTGTAGATATTTCCATCTTTATACAGATGGCGGTGTAGATATTTCCATGTTCATACAGATGGCGGTGTTGATATTTCCATGTTTATGGAGATACCGTTGTAGTTATTTCCATGTTAATAGGCATAGCGGTGTAGATATTTTCATGTATATAGAGACAGAGGTGTAGATATTTCCTTGTTTATACAGAGAGTGGTGTAGATATTTCCATGTTTACAGAGATAGCGGTGTAGACATTTCCACGTTTATACAGACAGCGGTGTAGATATTTACATGTTCATACACATTGTGATGTAGATATTTCCATCCTTATACAGATAGCGGTGTAGATATTTCCATGTTTATACAGACGGCAGTGAAGACGTTTCCATTTTTATACAGATGGCAGTGTAGATATTTCCATGTTCAAACAGATGGCGGTGTAGGTATTTCCATGTTTATACAGATGGTTGTGTAGATATTTCCATATTTATACAGACGGCGGTGTAGATGTTTCCATGTTTATACAGAGTGCGTTGTAGATATTTCCATGTTTATACAGATGGCGGTGTAGATATTTCCATGTTTATAGAGATTGTGGTGTAGATATTTCCATGTTTATACAGATAGCGGTGTAGATATTTCCATGTTTATACAGACGGCTGTGAAGTCTTTTCCATCTTTATACAGATGGCAGTGTAGATATTTCCATGTTCATAAAGTGGCAGTGTAGATATTTCCATGTTTATAGAGATGGCGGTGTAGTTATTTCCATGTTTATACAGATGGCGGTGTAGATATTTCCATGTTTATACAGATAGCGGTGTAGGTATTTCCATGTTCATACAGATATCTGTGTATATATTTCCATCTTTAAACAGATGGCGGTGTAGTTATTTCCATGTGCACACAGATGGCGGTGTAGATATTTCCATCCTTATACAGATGGCGGTGTAGATATTTCCAAGTTCATACAGATGCCGGTGTAGTTATTTCCATCTTTATAGAGATGGCGGTGTAGATATTTCCGTGTTTATACAGATGGTGGTGTAGATATTTCCATGTTTATAGAGATGGCGGTGTAGATATTTCCTTGTTTATACAGATGGTGGTGTAGATATTTCCATGTTTATAGAGATGGCGGTGTAGATATTTCCATGTTTATACAGATAGTGTTGTAGACACTTCCATGTTTATGCAGATGGCTGTGTAGATATTTCCATGTTTATACAGACAGCTGTGAAGACTTTTCCATCTTTATACAGATGGCGGTGTAGATATTTCCATGTTCATCGAGATGGCGGTGTAGATATTTCCATGTTTATACAGATATCGGTGTAGATATTTCCATGTTTATACAGATAGCTGTGTAGATATTTCCATCTTTATACAGATGGCGGTGTAGATATTTCCATGTTTATACAGATGGCGGTGTAGATATTTCCATGTTTATAGAGATGGCCGTGTAGATATTTCCATGTTTAAAGAGATGACAGTGTAGATATTTCCATGTTTATAGAGATAGTGGAGTAGTTATTTCCACGTAAATAGGCATAGCGGTGTAGATATTTCCATGTTTACAGAGATAGAGGTGTAGATATTTCCTAGTTTATAGAGATAGCGGTGTAGATATTTCCATGTTTATACAGATGGCGGTGTACATAATTCCATGTTTATAGAGATGGCGGTGTAGATATTTCCATGTTTACACAGATGGCGGTGTAGATATTTCCATCATTATACAGATGGCGGTGTAAGTATTTCCATGTTCATACAGATGGCGGTGTACATAATTCCATGTTTATAGAGATGGCGGTGTAGATATTTCCATGTTTATTCACATAGCTGTGTAGATATTTCCATGTTTATACACATGGTGGTGTAGATATTTCCATGCTAATACAGAAGGCGGTGTAGATATTTCCATGTTTATAGAGATGGCGGTGTAGATATTTCCATGTTTACAC
Organism: Gorilla gorilla gorilla; assembly: GCF_029281585.2. Classification (NCBI taxonomy): domain Eukaryota; kingdom Metazoa; phylum Chordata; class Mammalia; order Primates; family Hominidae; genus Gorilla; species Gorilla gorilla. Next base: position 196,230,512 of record NC_073229.2, read on the forward strand.
AGATGGCCGTGTAGATATTTCCATCTTTCTACAAATGGCAGTGTAGATATTTCCATGTTCATGCAGATGGCGGTGTAGATATTTCCATGTTCATAGACATGGCGGTGTAGATATTTTGATGTTAATACAGATAGCGGTGTAGGTATTTCCATGTTTATACAGATAGCTGTGTAGATATTTCCATGTTTACATTGATGTCGGTGTAGAGATTTCCATGTTCATACAGATGGCGGTGTAGATATTTCCATGTTTATAGAGATGGCGGTGTAGATATTTCCATGTTTATACAGATGGTGTTGTAGATATTTCCATGTTTTTAGAGACGGCGGTGTAGACTTTTCCATGTTTATACAGATAGCGGGGTAGATATATCCATGTTTATAGAGATGGCAGTGAAGGTATGTCCATGTTTATGCAGATGGTGGTGTAGATATTTCCATGTTTATGTAGATGGCGGTGTAGATATTTCCTTGTTTATACAGATGGTGGTGTAGATATATCCATATTTAAACAGATAGCTTTGTAGATATTTCCATCTTTGTACAGATGGCGGTGTAGGTATTTCCATGTTTATATAGATAGCTGTGTAGATATTTCCATGTTTATACAGATGGCGGTGTAGATATTTCCATGTTTATAGAGATGGCGGTGTAGATATTTCCACCTTTATAGAGATAGCTGTTTAGTTATTTCCATGTTAATACGCATAACGGTGTAGATATTTCCATGTTTATAGAGATAGAGGTGTAGATATTTCCTTGCTTATACAGATATCGGTGTAGATATTTCCATGGTTATAGAGAAAGCAGTGTTGACATTTCCACGTTTATACAGATAGCGGTGTAGATATTTCCATGTTAATACAGATGGTGGTGTAGATATTTCCATCCTGATACAGATAGCGGTGTAGATATTTCCATGTTTATACAGATGGCGGTGTAGATATTTCCATCTTTATACGGATGGCGGTGTAAATATTTCCATGTTCATACAGATGGCAGTGTAGATATTTCCATGTTTATGGAGATGGAGGTGTAGATATTTCCATGTTTATACAGATAGCAGTGTAGATATTTCCATGTTTATACACATGGCTGTGTAGATATTTCCATGTTTATACAGATGGCGTTGTAGATATTTCCATGTTCATACAGATAGCGGTGTAGATATTTCCATGTTTATAGAGATAGCGGTCTAGTTATTTCCATGTTAATATTCATAGCAGTGTAGATATTTCCATGTCTGTAGAGATAGCGATATAGATATTTCCATGTTTATGCAGATAGCGGTGTAGATATTTCCATGTTATACAGATAGCTGTGTAGATATTTAAATCTTTATACAGATGGCGGTGTAGATAGTGGCATGTTTATACAGATGGCAGTGTAGATATTTCCATGTTTATACAGATGGCGGTGTAGATATTTCCATTTTCATACAGATTGTGGTGTAGTTATTTCCATGTTTTTAGAGATGGCAGTGTAGATATTTCCAATTTCATACAGATGGCAGTGTAGATATATGCATGTTTATAGAGATGGCGGTGTAGGTATTTCCATGTTTATACAGATGGCGGTGTAGATATTTCCATGTTTATACAGATAGCGGTGTAGGTATTTCCATGTTTATAGAGATAGCTGTGTAGATATTTCCATCTTTATACAGATGGCGGTGTAGGTATTTCCATGTTCATACAGATGGCGGTGTAGATATTTCCATCCTTATACAGATGGCGGTGTAGATATTTCCATGTTCATACAGATGGCGGTGTAGTTATTTCCATCTTTATAGAGATGGCGGTGTAGATATTTCCGTGTTTATACAGCTGGTGGTGTAGGTATTTCCATGTTTATAGAGATGGCGGTGTAGATATTTCCAGGTTTATACAGATAGTGGTGTAGATACTTCCATGTTTATACAGATGGCTGTGTAGATATTTCCATCTTTATACAGATGGCGGTGTAGATATTTCCATGTTCATACAGATGGCGGTGTTGATATTTCCATGTTTATGGAGATACCGTTGTAGTTATTTCCATGTTAATAGGCATAGCGGTGTAGATATTTTCATGTATATAGAGACAGAGGTGTAGATATTTCCTTGTTTATACAGAGAGTGGTGTAGATATTTCCATGTTTACAGAGATAGCGGTGTAGACATTTCCACGTTTATACAGACAGCGGTGTAGATATTTACATGTTCATACACATTGTGATGTAGATATTTCCATCCTTATACAGATAGCGGTGTAGATATTTCCATGTTTATACAGACGGCAGTGAAGACGTTTCCATTTTTATACAGATGGCAGTGTAGATATTTCCATGTTCAAACAGATGGCGGTGTAGGTATTTCCATGTTTATACAGATGGTTGTGTAGATATTTCCATATTTATACAGACGGCGGTGTAGAGATTTCCATGTTCTTATAGATGGCGCTGTAGATATTTCCATGTTTATAGAGATGGCGGTGGAGATACTTCCATGTTTATACAGATGGTGGTGTAGATATTTCCATGTTTTTAGAGACTGCGGTGTAGATATTTCCATGTTTATACAGATGGCGGTGTAGATATTTCCATCATTATACAGATGGCGGTGTAGATATTTCCATGTTCATACAGATGTCGGTGTAGATAATTCCATGTTTATAGAGATGGCGGTGTACGTATTTCCATGTTTATTCAGATAGCGGTGTAGATATTTCCATGTTTATACACATGGCGGTGTAGTTATTTCCGTGCATATACAGAAGGCAATGTAGATATTTCAATGTTTATAGAGATGGCGGTGTAGATATTTCCATGTTTACACAGATGGCGGTGTAGATATTTCCATCATTATACAGATGGCGGTGTAGATATTTCCATCTTTCTACAGATGGCAGTGTAGATATTTCCATGTTCATAGACATGGCGGTGTAGATATTTCGATGTTAATACAGATAGCGGTGTAGATATTTCCATGTTTATACAGATAGCTGTGTAGAGATTTCCATGTTTACATTGGTGTCGGTGTAGAGATTTCCATGTTCATACAGATGGCGGTGTAGATATTTCCATGTTTATAGAGATGGCGGTGTAGATATTTCCATGTTTATACAGATGGTGGTGTAGATTTTCCATGTTTTTAGAGACGACGGTGTAGACTTTTCCATGTTTATACAGATAGCGGGGTAGATATTTCCATGTTTATAGAGATGGCGGTGAAGGTATTTCCATGTTTATGCAGATGGTGGTGTAGATATTTCCATGTTTATGTAGATGGTGGTGTAGATATTTCCTTGTTTATACAGATTGTAGTGTAGATATATCCATATTTATACAGATAGCTTTGTAGATATTTCCATCTTTATACAGATGGCGGTGTAGGTATTTCCATGTTTATATAGATAGCGGTGTAGATATTTCCATGTTTATACAGATGGCGGTGTAGATATTTCCATGTTTATAGAGATGGCGGTGTAGATATTTCCACCTTTATAGAGATAGCTGTGTAGTTATTTCCATGTTAATACGCATAACGGTGTAGATTTATCCATGTTTATAGAGATAGAGGTGTAGATATTTCCTTGCTTATACAGATATCGGTGTAGATATTTCCATGGTTATAGAGAAAGCAGTGTTGACATTTCCACGTTTATACAGATAGCGGTGTAGATATTTCCATGTTAATACAGAAGGTGGTGTAGATATTTCCATGTTTATACAGATGGCGGTGTAGATATTTCCATGTTCATACAGATGGCGGTGTAGATATTTCCATGTTTATAGAGATAGCGGTCTAGTTATTTCCATGTTAATAGGCATAGCGGTGTAGATATTTCCATTTCTGTAGAGATAACGATATAGATATTTCCATGTTTATACAGATAGCGGTGTAGATATTTCCATGTTTATACAGATAGCTGTGTAGATATTTAAATCTTTATACAGATGGCGGTGTAGATAGTGGCATGTTTATACAGATGGCAGTGTAGATATTTCCATGTTTATACAGATGGTGGTGTAGATATTTCCATGTTCATACAGATGGTGGTGTAGTTATTTCCATGTTTTTAGAGATGGCAGTGTAGATATTTCAAAGTTCATACAGATGGCAGTGTAGATATATGCATGTTTATAGAGATGGCGGTGTAGGTATTTCCATGTTTATACAGATGGCGGTGTAGATATTTCCATGTTTATACAGATAGCGGTGTAGGTATTTCCATGTTCATACAGATAGCTGTGTAGATATTTCCATCTTTATACAGATGGCGGTGTAGGTACTTCCATGTTTATACAGATGGTGGTGTAGATATTTCCATGTTTATACAGATGGCGGTGTAGATATTTCCATGCTTATAGAGATGGCGGTGTAGATATTTCCACCTTTATAGAGATAGCTGTGTAGTTATTTCCATGTTAATACGCATAACGGTGTAGATATTTCCATGTTTATAGAGATAGAGGTGTAGGTATTTCCTTGCTTATACATATATCGGTGTAGATATTTCCATGTTTATAGAGAAAGCAGTGTTGACATTTCCACGTTTATACAGATAGCGGTGTAGATATTTCCATGTTAATACAGATGGTAGTGTATATATTTCCATCCTGATACAGATAGCGGTGTAGATATTTCCATGTTTATACAGTTGGCGGTGTAGATATTTCCATCTTTATACAGATGGCGGTGTAAATATTTCCATGTTCATACAGGTGGCAGTGTAGATATTTACATGTTTATGGAGATGGCGGTGTAGATATTTCCATGATCATGCAGATGGCGGTGTAGATATTTCCATGTTTATAGAGATAGCGGTGTAGTTATTTCCATGTTAATAGGCATAGCGGTGTAGATATTTCCATTTCTATAGAGATAGCAATATAGGTATTTCCATGTTTATACAGATAGCGGTGTAGATATTTCCATGTTTATACAGATAGCTGTGTAGATATTTAAATCTTTATATAGATGGCGGTGTAGATAGAGGCATGTTTATGCAGATGGCAGTGTAGATATTTCCATGTTTATACAGATGTCGGTGTAGATATTTCCATGTTCATACAGATGGCAGTGTAGATATATCCATGTTTATAGAGATGGCGGTGTAGGTATTTCCATGTTTATACAGATGGCGGTGTAGATATTTCCATGTTTATACAGATAGTGGTGTAGGTATTTCCATGTTCATAAAGATAGCTGTGTAGATATTTCCATCTTTATACAGATGGCGGTGTATGTATTTCCATGTTCATACAGATGGTGGTGTAGATATTTCCATCCTTATACAGATGGCGGTGTAGATATTTCCATGTTCATACAGATGGCGGTGTAGTTATTTCCATCTTTAAAGAGATGGCGGTGTAGATATTTCCGTGTTTATACAGCTGGTGGTGTAGGTATTTCCATGTTTATAGAGATGGCGGTGTTGATATTTCCAGGTTCATACAGATAGAGGTGTAGATACTTCCATGTTTATACAGATGGCTGTGTAGATATTTCCATGTTTATACAGATGGCGGTGTAGATATTTCCATGTTTATACAGATGGCGGTGTTGATATTTCCATGTTTATGGAGATACCGGTGTAGTTATTTCCATGTTAATAGGCATAGCGGTGTAGATATTTCCATGTATATAGAGACAGACGTGTAGATATTTCCTTGTTTAAACAGATAGTGGTGTAGATATTTCCATGTTTACAGAGATAGCGGTGTAGACATTTCCACATTTAAACAGACAGCGGTGTAGATATTTACATGTTCATACACATGGTGATGTAGATATTTCCATCCTTATACAGATAGCGGTGTAGATATTTCCATGTTTATACAGACGGCAGTGAAGACGTTTCCATTTTATACAGATGGCAGTGTAGATATTTCCATGTTCATACAGATGGCGGTGTAGATATTTCCATGTTTATACAGATGGTTGTGTAGATATTTCCATCTTTATACAGACGGCGGTTTAGATGTTTCCATGTTTATACAGAGGGCGGTGTAGATATTTCCATGTTTATACAGATGGCTGTGTAGATATTTCCATGTTTATAGAGATAGATTGTAGTGTAGATATTTCCATCTTTATACAGATAGCGGTGTAGATATTTCCATGTTTATACAGAAGGCTGTGAAGACTTTTCCATCTTTATACAGATGGCATTGTAGATATTTCCATCTTCATACAGATGGCGGTGTAGATATTTCCATGTTTATAGAGATGGCGGTGTAGTTATTTCCATGTTTATACAGATGGCGGTGTAGATATTTCCATGTTTATACAGATAGCGGTGTAGGTATTTCCATGTTCATACAGATAGCTGTGTAGATATTTCCATCTTTATACAGATGGCGGTGTAGGTATTTCCATGTCCATACAGATGGCGTTGTAGATATTTCCATCCTTATACAGATGGCGGTGTAGATATTTCCATGTTCATACAGATGCCGGTGTAGTTATTTCCATGTTTATATTGATGGCGGTGTAGATATTTCCGTGTTTATACAGCTGGTGGTGTAGGTATTTCCATGTTTATAGAGATGGCGGTGTAGATATTTCCATGTTTATACAGATAGTGTTGTAGATACTTCCATGTTTATACAGATGGCTGTGTAGATATTTCCATGTTTATACAGATGGCGGTGTAGATATTTCCATGTTCATACAGATGGCGGTGTTGATATTTCCATGTTTATGGAGATACCGGTGTAGTTATTTCCATGTTAATAGGCATAGCGGTGTAGATATTTCCATGTATATAGAGACAGAGGTGTCGATATTTCCTTGTTTATACAGATATTGTTGTAGACATTTCCATGTTTACGGAGATAGCGGTGTACACATTTCCACTTTTATACAGACAGCGGTGTAGATATTTACATGTTCATACACATGGTGATGTAGATACTTCCATCCTTATACAGATAGCGGTGAAGATATTTCCATGTTTATACAGACGGCGGTGAAGACGTTTCCATTTTTATACAGATGACATTGTAGATATTTCCATGTTTACACAGATGGTTGTGTAGATATTTCCATCTTTATACTGACGGCGGTGTAGATGTTTCCATGTTTCTACAGAGGGCGGTGTAGATATTTCCATGTTAATACAGATGGTGGTGTAGATATTTCAATTTTTATAGAGATGGCAGTGTAAATATTTCCATGTTTATATAGATGGCGGTGTAGATATTTCCTAGTTTATACAGATGGCAGTGTAGATATATCCATGTTTATACAGACAGCTGTGTAGAGATTTCCATCTTTATACAGATGGCCGTGTAGATATTTCCATGTTTATAGAGACAGAGTTGTAGATATTTCCTTGTTTATATAGATAGTGGTGTAGATATTTCCATGTTCACAGAGATAGCTGTGTAGACATTTCCACATTTAAACAGACAGCGGTGTAGATATTTACATGTTCATACAGATGGTGGTGTAGATATTTCCATGCTTATACATATAGCGTTGTAGATATTTCCATGTTCATACAGACGGCTGTGAAGACGTTTCCATCTTTATACAGATTGCAGTGTAGATATTTCCATGTTCATACAGATGGCGGTGTAGATAGTTCCATGTTTAAAGAGATGGCGGTGTAGTTATTTCCATGTTTATACAGATGGCGGTGTAGATATTTCCATGTTTATACAGATAGCGCTGTAGGTATTTCCATGTTCATACAGATAGCTGTGTAGATATTTCCATCTTTATACAGATGGCGGTGTTGGTATTTCCATGTTCATACAGATGGCAGTGAAGATATTTCCATCCTTATACAGATGGCGGTGTAGATATTTCCATGTTCATACAGATGGCGGTGTAGTTATTTCCATCTTTATAAAGATGGCAGTGTAGATATTTCCGTGTTTATACAGCTGGTGGTGTAGGTATTTCCATGTTTATAGAGACGGCAGTGTAGATATTTCCATGTTTATACAGATAGTAGTGTAGATACTTCCATGCTTATACAGATGGCTGTGTAGATATATCCATGTTTAAACAGATGGCGGTGTAGATATTTCCATGTTCATACAGATGGCGGTGTTGATATTTCCATGTTTATGGAGATACCGGTGTAGTTATTTCCATGTTAATAGGCATAGCGATGTAGATATTTCCATGTATATAGATACAGAGGTGTAGATATTTCCTTGTTTATACAGATAGTGGTGTAGATATTTCCATGTTTACAGAGATAGCGGTGTAGACATTTCCACGTTTATACAGACAGCGGTGTAGATTTTTACATCTTCATACACATGGTGATGTAGATATTTCCATCCTTATACAGATAGCGGTATAGATATTTCCATGTTTATACAGACGGCGGTGAAGACGTTTCCATCTTTATAGAGATTGCAGTGTAGATATTTCCATGTTCATACAGATGGCGGTGTAGATATTTCCATGTTTATACAGATGGTTTTGTAGATATTTCCATCTTTATATATACGGCGGTGTAGATGTTTCCATGTTTATACAGAGGGCGGTGAAGATATTTCCATGTTTATACAGATGGCGGTGTAGATATTTCCATGTTTATAGAGATGGCGGTGTAAATATTTCCATGTTTATAGAGATAGCTCTGTAGTTATTTGCATGTTAATAGGCATAGCGGTGTAGATATATCCATGTTTATGGAGATAGAGGTGTAGATATGTCCTTGTTTATACAGATAGCGGTGTAGATATTTCCATGTTTATAGAGTTAGTGAGGTAGACATTTCCACGTTTAAATAGATAGCGGTGTAGATATTTCCATGTTCAGACAGATGGTGGTGTAGATATTTCCATGTTTATGCAGATGGCAGTGTAGATATTTCCATGTTTATAGAGATAGCGGTGTAGATATTTCCATGTTTATAAAGATAGCGGTGTAGATATTTCCATGTTTATACAGATAGCTGTGAAGATATTTTCATCTTTATACAGATGGCGGTTTAGATAGTTCCATGTTTATACAGATGTCGGTGTAGATGTTTCCATGCTTATACAGAAGGCGGCGTAGATATTTCCATGTTTATAGAGATGGTGGTGCAGATATTTCCGTGTTTATAGAGATGGCGGTGTAGATATTTCCATGTTTATACAGATGGCGGTGTAGATATTTCCATGTTTGTAGAGACGGCGGTGTAGATATTTCCATGTTTATACAGATAGCGAGATAGGTATTTGCATGTTTATAGAGATGGCGGTGTAGATATTTCCATGTTTATGCAGATGGTGGCATAGATATTTCCATGTTTATAGAGATGGCGGTGTAGATATTTCCACCTTTATAGAGATAGCTGTGTAGATTTTTCCATGTTAATACGCGTAACGGTGTAGATATTTCCATGTTTATAGAGCTAGAGTTGTAGATATTTCCTTGTTTATACAGATGTCGGTGTAGATATTTCCATGCTTATAGAGATAGCGGTGTAGACTTTTCCACGTTTATACAGATAGCGGTGTAGAGATTTCCATGTTAATACAGATGGTGGTGTAGATATTTACTTCCTGATAGAGATAGCGGTGTAGATATTACCATGTTTATACAGATGACGGTGTAGATATTTCCATCTTTATACAGATGGCGGTGTAAATATTTCCATGTTCATACAGATGGCGGTGTAGATAATTCCATGTTTATAGAGATGGCGGTGTAGATATTTCCATGTTTATTCAGATAGCGGTGTAGATATTTCCATGTTTATACACATGGCGGTGTAGATATTTCCATGCTTAAACTGAAGGCGGTGTAGATATTTCCATGTTTATAGAGATCGCGGTGTAGATATTTCCATGTTTGCACAGATTGCGGTGCAGATATTTCCATCTTTGTACAGATGGCAGTGTAGATATTTCCATGTTCATACAGATGGCGGTGTAGATATTTCCATGTTCATAGACATGGTGGTGTAGATATTTCGATATTAATACAGATAGCGGTGTAGATATTTCCAAGTTTATACAGATAGCTGTGTAGATATTTCCATGTTTTTAGACATGGCGGTGTAGATATTTCCATGTTTATACAGATAGTGGTGTAGATACTTCCACGTTTATACAGATGGCTGTGTATATATTTTCATGTTTATACAGATGGCGGTGGAGATATTTCCATGTTCATACAGACGGCGGTGTAGATATTTCCATGTTTATTGAGATACCGGTGTAGTTATTTCCATGTTAATACGCATAGCGGTGTAGATATTTCCATGTTTATAGAGATATAGGTGTAGATATTTCTTCGTTTATACAGATAGTGGTGTAGATATTTCCATGTTTATAGAGATAGTGGTGTAGACATTGCCACGTTTATACAGATAGCGGTGTAGATATTTCCATCTTTATAGAGATGGCGGTGTAGATACTTCCATGTTTATACAGGTGGCGATGTAGATATTTCCATCTTTATACAGATGGCGGTGTAGATATTTCCATCTTTATACAGATGGCGTTGTAGATAATTCCATGTTCATAGACAAGGCGGTGTAGATATTTCCATATTTATACAGATGGCAGTGTAGATATTTCCATCTTTATACAGATGGCGGTGTAGATATTTCCATGTTCATACACAAGGCGGTGTAGATATTTCCATCTTTATACAGATGTCGGTGTAGATATTTCCATGTTTGCACAGATTGCGGTGCAGATATTTCCATCTTTATACAGATGGCAGTGTAGATATTTCCATGTTCATACAGATGGCGGTGTAGATATTTCCATGTTCATAGACATGGCGGTGTAGATATTTCGATATTAACACAGATAGCGGTGTAGTTATTTCCATGTTTATAGAGATGGCGGTGTAGATATTTCCATGTTTGTACAGATAGCTGTGTAGATGTTTCCATCTTTATACAGATGGCGGTGTAGATATTTCCATCCTTATACAGATAGCGTTGTAGATATTTCCATGTTTCTACAGATGGCGGTGTAGATATTTCCACGTTTATAGAGATGGCGGTGTAGATATTTCCATCTTTATACAGATAGCTGTGTAGATATTTCCAACTTTATACAGATGGCGGTGTAGATATTTCCATGTTTATAGAGATGGCGGTGTAGATATTTCCATGTTTATAGAAATAACGGTGTAGTTATTTCCATATTAATAGACATAGCGGTGTAGATATTTCCAAGTTTGTAGAGACAGAGGTGTAGATATTTCCTTGTTTATTCAGATATCGGTGTAGATATTTCCATGTTTATAGAGATAGCGGTGTAGACATTGCCACGTTTATACAGATAGCGGTGTAGATATTTCCATGTTTATAGAGATGGCGGTGTAGATATTTCCATGTTTATAGAGATAGCTGTGTAGATATTTCCATCTTTATACAGATAGCGGTGTATATATTTCCATGTTTGTACAGATAGCGGAGTAGATATTTCCATGTTTATACAGATGGCGGTGTAGATATTTCCATGTTCATAGAGATGGTGGTGTAGATATTTCTATGTTTACAGAGATAGAGTTGTAGATATTTCCTTGTTTATGGACATAGCGGTGTAGATATTTCCATGTTTATACAGATGGCGGTGTAGATATTTCCATGTCTATACAGATGGCGTTGTGCATATTTCCATGTTCATACAGATGTCAGTGTAGATATTTCCATGTTCATACAGATGGCGGTGTAGGTATTTCCATGTTTATACAGATGATTGTGTTGATATTTCCATCTTCATAGAGATGGCGGTGTAGATATTTCCATGTTTATACAGACGGCAGTGTAGATATTTCCATGTTTATACAGATGGCGGTGTAGATATTTCCATGTTTATAGAGATGGCGGTGTAAATATTTCCACGTTTAAATAGATAGCGGTGTAGATATTTCCATGTTCAGACAGATGGTGGTGTAGGTATTTCCATGTTTATACAGATGGCAGTGCAGATATTTCCATGTTTATAGAGATAGCGGTGTAGATATTTCCATGTTTATACAGATAGCTGTGTAGATATTTCCAACTTTATACAGATGGCGGTGTAGATAGTTCCATGTTTATACAGATGTCGGTGTAGATATTTCCATGCTTATACAGAAGGCGGCGTAGATATTTCCATGTTTATAGAGATGGCGGTGTAGATATTTCCATGTTTACACAGATGGCGTTGTAGGTATTTCCATCTTTATACAGATGGCAGTGTAGATATGTCCATGTTCATACAGATGGCGGTGCAGACATTTCCATGTTCATAGACATGGCGGTGTAGATATTTTGATGTTAATATAGATTCCGGTGTAGATATTTCCATGTTTATACAGATAGCTGTGTAGATATTTCCATGTTTATAGAGATGGCGGTGTAGTGATTTCCATGTTCATACAGATGGCGGTGTAGATATTTCCGTGTTTATAGAGACGGCGGTGTAGGTATTTCCATGTTTATACAGATGGTGGTTTAGATATTTACATGTTTGTAGATACGGCGGTGTAGATCTTTCCATTTTTATACAGATGGCGGGGTAGATATTTCCATGTTTATAGAGATGGTGGTGTAGATATTTCCATGTTTATGCAGATGGTGATGTAGATATTTCCATGTTTATATAGATGGCGGTGTAGATATTTCCTTGTTTATACAGATGGCAGTGTAGATATATCCATGTTTATACAGATAGCTGTGTAGATATTTCCATCTTTATACAGATGGCGGTGTAGATATTTCCAAGTTTATACAGATGGCGGTGTAGATATTTCCATGTTTATAGAGATGGCGGTGGAGATATTTCCTCCTTTATTGAGATAGTTGTGTAGGTTTTTAAATGTTAATATGCATAACGTTGTAGATATTTCCTTGTTTATAGAGATAGAGGTGTAGATATTTCCTTGTTTATACCGATATCGGTGTAGATATTTCCATGTTTATAGAGATAGCGGTGTAGACATTTCCAAGTTTATACAGATAGTGGTGTAGATGTTTCCATGTTAAAACAGATGGTGGTGTAGATGTTTCCATTTTAAAACAGATGGTGGTGTAGATATTTCCATCCTGATACAGATAGCGGTGAAGATATTTCCATGTTTATACAGATGGCGGTGTAGATATTTCTATCTTTATACAAATGTCGGTGTAAATATTTCCATGTTCATATACATGGCGGTGTAGATAATTCCAGGTTTATAGAGATGGCGGAGTAGATATTTCCATGTTTATTCAGATAGCGGTGTAGATATTTCCATGTTTATACACATGGCGGTGTAGATATTTCCATGCTTATACAGAAGGCGGTGGAGATATTTCCATGTTTATAAAGATGCCGTTGAAGATATTTCCATGTTTACACAGATGGCGGTGTAGATATTTCTATCTTTATACAGATTGCAGTTTAGATATTTCCATGTTCATACAGACGGTTGTGTAGGTATTTCCATGTTCATAGACATGGCGGTGTAGATATTTCGATGTTAATACAGATAGCGGTGTAGATATTTCCATGTTTATACGGATAGCTGTGTAGATATTTCCATGTTTATAGAGATGGCGGTTTAGAGATTTCCATGTTCATACAGAAGGCGGTGTAGATATTTCCATGTTTATAGAGATGGCGGTGTAGATATTTCCATGTTTATACAGATGGTGGTGTAGATATTTCCATGTTTTTAGAGACGGCGGTGTAGATATTTCCATGTTTATACAGATAGCATGGTAGATATTTCCATGTTTATAGAGATAGTGGTGTAGATATTTCCATGTTTACAGAGATAGCGGTGTAGACATTTCCACGTTTATACAGACAGCGGTGTAGATATTTACATGTTCATACACATGGTGATGTAGATATTTCCATCCTTATACAGATAGTGATGTAGATATTTCAATGTTTATACAGACGGCGGTGAAGACGTTTCCATCTTTATACAGATGGCAGTGTAGATATTTCCATGTTCATACAGATGGCGGTGTAGATATTTCCATGTTTATACAGATGGTTGTGTAGATATTTCCATCTTTATACAGACGGCAGTGTAGATGTTTCCATGTTTATACATAAAGCGGTGTAGATATTTCCATGTTTATGGAGATAGAGGTGTTGATATTTCCTTGTTTACACAGATAGCGGTGTAGATATTTCCATGTTTATAGAGTTAGCGGTGTAGACATTTCCACGTTTAAATAGATAGCGGTGTAGATATTTCCATGTTGAGACAGATGGTGGTGTAGGTATTTCCATGTTTATACAGATGACGGTGTAGATATTTCCATATTTATAGAGATGGCGGTGTAGATATTTCTATGTTTATACTGATAGCGGTGTACATATTTCCATGTTTATACAGATAGCTGTGTCGATATTTCCATATTTATACAGAAGGCAGTGTAGATATTTCCATGTTCATAGAGATGGCGGTGTAGATATTTCCATGTTTGTACAGATGGTGGTGTAGACATTTCCATGTTTATACAGATGGCGGTGTAGATATTTCCATGTTTATAGAAATGGTGGTGTAGATATTTCCATGTTCATAGAAATAGTGGTGTAGTTATTTCCATATTAATAGGCATAGCGGTGTAGATATTTCCATGTTTATAGAGACAGAGGTGAAGATATTTCCTTGTTTACACAGATAGCGGTGTAGATATTTCCATGTTTATAGAGATAGCGGTGTTGACATTTCCACGTTTTTACAGATACAGGTGTAGATACTTCCATGTTCGTATAGATGGCGGTGTAGGTATTTCCAACCTTATACAGATAGCGGTGTAGATATTTCCATGTTTATAGAGATGGCGGTTTAGATATTCCCATGTTTATACAGATGACGGTGTAGATATTTCCATCTTTATACAGATAGCGGTGTATATATTTCCATGTTTATAGAGATGGCGGTGTAGATATTTCCATGTTTATCCAGATGGCTCTGTAGTTATTTCCATCTTTATAGAGATGGCGGTGTAGATATTTCCACGTTTATAAAGATGGCGGTGTAGATATTTCCAAGTTTATGCAGATGGTGGTGTAGATATTTCCATGTTTATATAGATGGCGGTGTAGATATTTCCTTGTTTATACAGATGGCAGTGTAGATATATCCATGTTTATACAGATAGCTCTGTAGATATTTCCATCTTTATACAGATGGCAGTGTAGATATTTCCATCTTTATACAGATGGCGGTGTAGATATTTCCATGTTTATACAGATGGCGGTGTAGATATTTCCATGTTTATAGAGATGTCAGTGTAGATATATCCATGTTTATACAGACGGTGGTGAATACGTTTCCATCTTTATATAGGTGGCAGTGTAGATATTTCCATGTTCATACAGATGGCGGTGTAGATATTTCCATGTTTATAGAAATGGCGGTGTGATATTTCCATGTTTATCCAGATGGCGGTATAGATATTTACGTGTTCATACAGATGGTGGAGTAGATATTTCCATACTTATACAGATAGCGGTGTAGATATTTCCATATTTATAGAGATAGCGGGATAGACATTTTCACATTTATACAGATAGCGGTGAAGATATTTCCATGCTCATACAGATTGTGGTGTAGATATTTCCATCCTAATACAGATAGCGGTGTAGATATTTCCATGTTTACACAGATTGCGGTGTAGATATTTCCATCTTTATACAGATGGCGGTGTAGATATTTCCATGTTCATACAGATGGCGGTGTAGATATTTCCATCTTTATACAGATGGCGGTGTAGATATATCCACGTTTATACAGATGGCGGTGTAGATATTTCCATGTTTATACAGATGGCAGTGTAGATATTTCCATCTTTATACAAATGGCGGTGTAGATATTTCCATGTTTACAGAGGTAGTGGTGTAGTTATTTCCATGTTAATAGGGTTAGTGGTGTAGATATTTCCATGTTTATAGAGTTAGAGGTGTAGATATTTCCTTGTTTATACAGATAGCAGTGTAGATATTTCCATGTTTATAGAGATAGCAGTGTAGACATTTCCACGATTATACAGATAGCCGTGTAGATATTTCCATGTTCATACAGATGGTGGTGTAGATATTTCCATGTTTATAGAGAAGGCGGTGTAGATATTTCCATGTTTATGCTTATGGTGGTGAAGATATTTCCATGTTTATATAGATGGCCGTGTAGATATTTCCTTGTTTGTACAGATGGCAGTGTACATATATCCATGTTTATACACATAGCTGTGTAGATATTTCCATCTTCATACAGATGGCGGTGTAGATATTTACTTGTTTATACAGATACCGGTGTGTATATTTCCATGTTTATACAGATAGCTGTGTAGATATTTCCATCTTTATACAGATGGCATTGTAGATATTTCCATGTTTGTACAGATGGCGGTGTAGATATTTCCATGTTGATACAGATGGCGGTGTAGATACTTCCATGTTTATAGAGATGGCGGTGTAGATATTTCCATGTTTATAGAGATGGCGGTGTAGATATTTCCATGTTTATAGAGATAACGGTATAGTTATTTCCATGTTAATAGGCATAGCGGTGTAGATGTTTCCATGTTTATAGAGACAGAAGTGTAGATATTTCCTTGTTTATGGAGATAGTGGTGTAGATATTTCCATGTCTGTAGAGATAGCGGTATAGACATTTCCACATTTATACAGATAGCGGTGTAGATATTTAAAGGTTCATAAAGATGGTGGTGTAGATGTGTCCATCCTTACACAGGTAGCGGTGTAGATATTTCCATGTTTATACAGATGGCGGTGTAGATATTTCCGTCTTTATACAGATGGCGGTGTAGATATTTCCATGTTGATACAGATGGCGGTGTAGATATTTCCATGTTAATAGAGATGCCGGTGTAGATATTTCCATGTTTATACAGGTGGCGGGGTAGATATTTCCATCTTTATACAGATGGCGTTGTAGATAATTCCATGTTCATACACATGGCGGTGTAGATATTTCCATCTTTTTACAGATGGCGGTGTATCTATTTCCATGTTTATACAGATGGCACTGTAGGTATTTCCATGTTTATGTAGATGGCGGTGTAGATATTTCCATGTTTATACAGTTAGCTGTGTAGATATTTCCATCTTTATACAGATGGCGGTGTAGATATATCCATGTTTATACAGATGGCGGTGTAGATATTTCCATGTTTATACAGATGGCAGTGTAGATATTTCAATGTTTATAGAGATGGCGGTGTAGATATTTCCATGTTTATAGAGGTAACGGTGTAGTTATTTCCATGTAAATAGGCATAGCGGTGTAGATATTTCCATGTTTATAGAGATAGAGGTGTAGATATTTCCTAGTTTATACAGAAAGCGTTGTTGATATTTCCATGTTTATAGAGATAGCGGTGTAGACATTGCCACGTTTATACAAATAGCGGTGTAGACGTTTCCATGTTCATACAGATGGTGGGGTAGATATTTCCATCCTTATACAGATTGCGGTGTAGATATTTCCATGTTTATACAGATGGCGGTGTAGATATTTCCATGTTTATAGAGATGGCGGTGTAGATATTTCCATGTTTATAGAGATACCGGTGTAGGTATTTCCATGTTAATAGGCATAGCGGTGTAGATATTGCCATGTTTATAGAGACAGAGGTGTAGATATTTCCTTGTTTATACAGAGAGTGGTGTAGATATATCCATGTTTACAGAGATAAAGGTGTAGACATTTCCACGTTTATACAGACAGCGGTGAAGATATTTACATGTTCATACAGATGGTGGTGTAGATATTTCCATCCTTATACAGATAGCAGTGTAGATATTTCCATGTTTACACAGACGGCGTTGAAGACGTTTCCAACTTTATACAGATGGCAGTGTAGATATTTCCTTGTTTATAGAGACAGCGGTGTAGATATTTCCATGTTTATACAGATGACGGTGTAGGTATTTCCGTCTTTATACAGATGGCGGTGTTGATATTTACATGTTCACACAGAAGGCGGTGTAGATATTACCATGTTTAAAGAGATGGCGTTGTAGATATTTCCATATTTATGCAGATGGCGGTGTATGTATTTAAATGTTTATACAGAAGGCCGTGTAGATATTTCCATCTTTATACAGATGGCGGTGTAGCTATTTCCATGTTTATAGAGATAGTGGTGTAGTTATTTCCATGTTAATATGCATAGCGGTGCAGATATTTCCATGTCTTTAGAGACAGAGGTGTAGATATTTCCTTGTTTATTCAGATAGCGGTGTAGATATTTCCATGTTTATAGAGATAGCGGTGTAGATATTTCCGCATTTATACAGATTGCGGTGTAGGTATTTCCAGGTTCATACAGAGGGTGGTGTAGATATTTCCATGTTTATACAGATGCCGGTGTAGATATTTCCATCTTTGTACAGATGGCGCTGTAGATATTTCCATGTTCATACAGATGGTGGTGTAGAAAACTCGATGTTTATAGAGATGGCGGTTTATATATTTCCATGTTTATACAGATGGCGGTGTAGATATTTCCATCTTTATACAAATGGCGTTGAAGATATTTTCATCTTTATACACATGGTGTAGATATTTCCATGTTTATACAGATGGCGGTGTAGATATTTCCATGTTTATACAGATGGCGGTGTAGATATTCCCATGTTTATAGAGATGGCGGTGTAGATATTTCCATGTTTGTAGAGATAGCGTTGTAGTTATTTCCATGTTAATAGGCAAAGCGGTGTACATATTTCCATGTTTACAGAGATAGAGGTGTAGATATTTCCCTGTTTATACGGATAGCGGTGTAGATACTTCCATGTTCATACACATAGCAGTGTAGATATTTCCATGCTTATACAGATGGCGGTGTAGATATCTCCTTATTTATACAGATAGCGGTGTAGACATTTCCATGTTATAGAGATAGCGATGTAGATATTTCCATGTTTATACAGATAGCGATGTACATATTACCATGTTCATACAGATCGCGGTGTAGATATTTCCATCCTTATGCAGATGGCGGTGTAGATATTTCCATGATCATACACATGGCGGTGTAGATATTTCCATGTTTATAGATATAGCGGTGTAGATATTTCCATGTTTATAGAGATAGCGTTATAGATATTTCCATGTTTATACAGATAGTGGTGTAGATATTTCCATGTTTATACAGATAGCGGTGTAGATATTTCCATGTTTATTCTGATAGCGGTGTAGATATTTCCATGTTTATAGAGATAGCGGTGTAGATATTTTCCTGTTTAACAGATAGCAGTGTAGATATTTCCATGTTTATGGAGATAGCGGTGTAGATATTTCGATGTTGATAGAGATAGCGATGAAGTAATTTCCATGTTTTATGGATAGCGGTGTAGATATTTCCATGCTCATAAAGATGATGGTTTAGATATTTCCCTGTTTATAGAGGTGGCGGTGTAGATATTTCCATGTTTATAGAGGTGTCGGTGTAGTTATTTTCATGTTTATAGAGATGGCGTTGTAGATATTTGCTTGTTTATGCAGATAGCAGTGTAGATATTTCCATGTTTATTGAGATAGTGGTGTACATATTTCCATGTTCATACAGATGGCGGTGTAGATATTTCCATCTTTGTAGAGATAGCGGTGTAGATATTTCCATGTTCATACAGATGGCGGTTTAGATATTTCCATGTTTATAGAGATGGCGGTGTAGATATTTCCGTGTTCGTAGAGGTGGCGGTGTAGATATTTTCATGTTCATAGAAATGGCGGGGTAGATATTTTCGTGTTCATACAGATGGCATTGTAGGTATTTCCATGTTTATAGAGATGACGGTGTAGATATTTCCATGTTTATAGAGATAGCAGTTTAGATACTTTCAATTTTATACTGATGGCGCTGTAGATATTTTCATGTTCATACACATAGCAGTGTAGATATTTCCATGTTTATACAGATGGCGGTGTAGATATTTCCTTCTTTATACAGATAGCGGTGTAGACATTTCCATGTTATAGAGATAGCGATGTAGATATTTCCATGTTTATACAGATAGCGATGTACATATTACCATGTTCATACAGATAGCGGTGTAGATATTTCCATCTTTATGCAGATGGCAGTGTAGATATTTCCATGTCTATAGAGATGGCGACGTAGATATTTCCTTGTTTATACAGTAAGCAGTGTAGATATTTCCAAGTCATAGAGGTAGCGTTGTAGATATTTCCATGTTTCTACAGATAGCGATGTAGATATTACCATGTTCATACAGATAGCGGTGTAGATGTTTCCATGTTTATACAGATAGCACTGTAGATATTTCCATCTTTATGCAGATAGCGGTGTAGATATTTCCAAGTTTATACATATAGCGGTGAAGATATTTCCATGTTTATTGAGATAGCGGTGTAGATATTTCCATGTTTATACAGATAGCGGTGTAGCTATTTCCATGTTTATACAGATATCACTGTAGGTATTTGCATGTATATACAGATAGCGGTGCAGATATTTCCATGTTTATACAGATAGCGCTGTAGATATTTCCATCTTTATACAGATGGCGGTGTAGATATTTCCATGCTTATACAGTGGGTGCTGTAGACATTTCCATGTTTATAGAGATGGCGGCCTAGATATTTCCACCTTTATACAGATAGCAGTGTAGATATTTCCATGTTTATACAGATAGCGGGGTAGATATTTCCATGTTTATACAGAAGGCGGTGTAGATGTTTCCATCTTTATAGAGATGGCGTTGTAGATATTTCCATGTTTATACAGACGGCGGTGTAGATATTTCCATCTTTATAGAGATGGCCTTGTAGATATTTCCATGTTCCTTCAGATGGCGGTGTAGATATTTCCATCTTTATAGAGATGGCGGTGTAGATATTTCCATGTTTATAAAGATGGCAGTGCAGATATTTCCATGTTTATTCAGATATTGGTGCAGATAATTCCATCTTTAAACAGATAGCGGTGTATATATTTCCATGCTTATACAGATAGCTGTGTAGATATTTCCATGTTTATACAGATAGCGGTGTTGATATTTCCATGTTCATAGAGATGGCGGTATAGATATTTCTGTGTTTATACAGATGGCGGTGTAGATATTTCCAGCTTCATACAAATAGCGGTGTAGATATTTCCATCTTTATACACTTGGCGGTTTAGATATTTCCAAGTTCGTAAGATGGCAGTCTATGTATTTCAATCTGTATAGAGATGGCGGTGTAGATATTTACATGATTATAGAGATAGTGGTGTAGTTATTTCCATCTTTTTAGAGATAGCGGTGTAGATATTTCCCTGTTTCACAGATAAGTGTAGATATTTCCATGTTTATACAGACAGTGGTGTAGGTATTTCCGTGTTCATACAGATGGTGTGAAGATATTTCAATGTTCATACAGGTGGCTGTGTAGATATATCCATGTTCATACAGATGACGCTGTAGATATTTCCATGTTCTTACAGATGGCTGTGTAGATATTTCCATGTTCATACAGATGGTGGTGTAGATATTTCCATGTTCATACTGATGGCGATGTAGATATTTCCATGTTTATACAGATGGCGGTGTAGTTATTTCCATGTTTATACAGATGGCGGTGTAGATATGTCCATGTTTATACAGATAGCTTTGTAGATATTTCCATCTTTATACAGATGGTGGTGTAGATGTTTCCTTGTTTATAGAGATAGCGGTGTAGATATTTCCATGCTTATACAGATGGCGGTGTAGATATTTCCATATCTATACAGATAGTGGTGTACATATATCCAAGTTCATACAGATGGTGGTGTAGATATTTCCATGTTTTTAGACATGGCGGTGTAGATATTTCCATGTTTATACAGATAGCTTTGTAGATATTTCCATCTTTATACAGATGGTTGTGTAGATATTTCCATATTTATACACATGGCGGTGTAGATCTTTCCAAGTTCATACAGATGGCGGTGTATGTATTTGTATCTTTATAGAGGTGGCGGTGT
Organism: Gorilla gorilla gorilla; assembly: GCF_029281585.2. Taxonomy (NCBI): domain Eukaryota; kingdom Metazoa; phylum Chordata; class Mammalia; order Primates; family Hominidae; genus Gorilla; species Gorilla gorilla. The sequence goes on from NC_073229.2 coordinate 196,252,399, forward strand.
AGATATTTCCATGATTATAGAGATAGTGGTGTAGATATTTCCACATTTATTGAGGTAGCGGTGTAGATATTTCCCTGTTTCACAGACAAGTGTAGATATTTCCATCTTTATACAGAGAGTGGTGTAGATATTTCCATGTTCATAAAGATAGCAGTGTAGATATTTCATGTTCATACAGATAGCGGTGTAGATATTTCCATGTTCATACTGATGTCGGTGTAGATATTTCCATGTTCTTACAGATGGCAGTGTAGATATTTCCATGTTCATACAGATGGCGTTTAAGGTATTTCCATGGTCATACAGATGGCGGTGCAGATATTTCCATGTGTATAGAGTTAGTGTTGTAGACATTTCCATGTTTATACAGATAGTGGTGTAGATATTTCCGTGTTCATACAGATGGCGGTGCAGATATTTCCATGTTTAAAGAGATGGCGGTGAACATATTTCCGTGTTTATACAGATAGCGGTGAGGGTATTTCCATGTTTATACAGATAGCAGTGTAGATATTTCCATGTTTATAGAGATAGCGGTGTAGATATTTCCATGTTGATACAGATGGCAGTGTAGATAATTCTAAGTTTCTAGATATAGCGGTGTACGTATTTCCATGTTTATACAGATAACGGCGTAGATATTTCCATGTTTTTGCAGATAGCAGTGTAGATATTTCCATGTTTATACAGAGAGCACTGTAGATATTTAGATGTTTATAGAGATAGCTGTGTAGGTATTTCCCTGTTTTACAGATAGCAATGTAGATATTTCCATGTTTATACAGATAGAGGTGCAGATATTTCCATGTTTATACAGATAGCAGTGTAGTTATTTCCATGTTTATACAGATAACGGTGTAGATGTTTCCATGTTTATACAGATAGCAGTGTAGATATTTCTGTGTTTATACAGATAGCGGTGTAGATATTTCCATCATCAGACAGCTGGAGGTGTAGATATTTCCAAGTTGATACAGATGGCGGTGTAAACATTTCCATGTTTATACAGATGGCGGTGTAGATATTTCCATCTTTATAGAGATAGCGGTGTAGATATTTCCATGTTCATATAGATGGCGGTTTAGATATTTCCATGTTTATAGAGATGGCGTTGTAGATATTTCCGTGTTCGTAGAGGTGGCGGTGTAGATATTTTCATGTTCATAGAAATGGCGGTGTAGATATTTTCGTGTTCATACCGATGGCATTGTAGGTATTTCCATGTTTATAGAGATGACGGTGTAGATATTTCCATGTTTATAGAGATAGCAGTTTAGATACTTTCAATTTTATACTGATGGCACTGTAGATATTTTCATGTTCATACACATAGCAGTGTAGATATTTCCATGTTTATACAGATGGCGGTGTAGATATTTCCTTCTTTATACAGATAGCGGTGTAGACATTTCCATGTTATAGAGATAGCGATGTAGATATTTCCATGTTTATACAGATAGCGATGTATATATTACCATGTTCATACTGATAGCGGTGTAGATATTTCCATCTTTATGCAGATGGCGGTGTAGATATTTCCATGTCTATAGAGATGGCGACGTAGATATTTCCTTGTTTATACAGAAAGCAGTGTAGATATTTCCAAGTCATAGAGGTAGCGTTGTAGATATTTCCATGTTTCTACAGATAGCGATGTAGATATTACCATGTTCATACAGATTGCGGTGTAGATGTTTCCATGTTTATACAGATAGCTCTGTAGATATTTCCATCTTTATGCAGATAGCGGTGTAGATATTTCCAAGTTTATACAGATAGCGGTGAAGATATTTCCATGTTTATTGAGATAGCGGTGTAGATATTTCCATGTTTATACAGATAGCGGTGTAGCTATTTCCATGTTTATACAGATATCACTGTAGATATTTCCATGTTTATACAGATAGCGGTGCAGATATTTCCATGTTTATACAGATAGCGCTGTAGATATTTCCATCTTTATACAGATGGCGGTGTAGATATTTCCATGCTTATACAGAGGGTGCTGTAGACATTTCCATGTTTATAGAGATGGCGGCCTAGATATTTCCACCTTTATACAGATAGCGGTGTGGATATTTCCATGTTTATAGAGATAGCGGTGTAGATATTTCCATGTTTATACAGATAGCGGGGTAGATATTTCCATGTTTATACAGATGGCGGTGTAGATGTTTCCATCTTTATAGAGATGGCAGTGCAGATATTTCCATGTTTATACAGACGGCGGTGTAGATATTTCCATCTTTATAGAGATGGCCTTGTAGATATTTCCATGTTCCTTCAGATGGCGGTGTAGATATTTCCATCTTTATAGAGATGGCGGTGTAGATATTTCCATGTTTATTAAGATGGCGATGCAGATATTTCCATGTTTATTCAGATAGTGGTGCAGATATTTCCATCTTTAAACAGATAGCGGTGTATATATTTCCATGTTTATACAGATTGCGGTGTATATATTTCCATGTTTATACAGATAGCGGTGTTGATATTTCCATGTGCATAGAGATGGCGGTATAGATATTTCTGTGTTCATACAGATGGCGGTGTAGATATTTCCAGCTTCATACAAATAGCGGTGTAGATATTTCCATCTTTATACACTTGGCGGTTTAGATATTTCCAAGTTCGTAAGATGGCAGTCTATGTATTTCAATCTTTATAGAGATGGCGGTGTAGATATTTACATGATTATAGAGATAGTGGTGTAGTTATTTCCATCTTTTTAGAGATAGAGGTGTAGATATTTCCCTGTTTCACAGATAAGTGTAGATATTTCCATGTTTATACAGAGAGTGGTGTTGATATTTCCGTGTTCATACAGATGGTGTGAAGATATTTCAATGTTCATACAGGTGGCTGTGTAGATATATCCATGTTCATACAGATGACGCTGTAGATATTTCCATGTTCTTACAGATGGCTGTGTAGATATTTCCATGTTCATACAGATGGTGGTGTAGATATTTCCATGTTCTTACTGATGGCGGTGTAGATATTTCCATGTTTATACAGATGGCGGTGTAGTTATTTCAATGTTTATACAGATGGCGGTGTAGATATTTCCATGTTTATACAGATAGCTTTGTAGATATTTCCATCTTTATACAGATGGTTGTGTAGATATTTCCATATTTATACACATGGCGGTGTAGATCTTTCCAAGTTCATACAGATGGCGGTGTATGTATTTCTATCTTTATAGAGGTGGCGGTGTAGATATTTCCATGATTATAGAGATAGTGGTGTAGATATTTCCACATTTATTGAGGTAGCGGTGTAGATATTTCCCTGTTTCACAGACAAGTGTAGATATTTCCATCTTTATACAGAGAGTGGTGTAGATATTTCCATGTTCATAAAGATAGCAGTGTAGATATTTCATGTTCATACAGATAGCGGTGTAGATATTTCCATGTTCATACTGATGTCGGTGTAGATATTTCCATGTTCTTACAGATGGCAGTGTAGATATTTCCATGTTCATACAGATGGCGTTGAAGGTATTTCCATGGTCATACAGATGGCGGTGCAGATATTTCCATGTGTATAGAGTTAGTGTTGTAGACATATCCATGTTTATACAGATAGTGGTGTAGATATTTCCGTGTTCATACAGATGGCGGTGCAGATATTTCCATGTTTAAAGAGATGGCGGTGAACATATTTCCGTGTTTATACAGATAGCGGTTAGGGTATTTCCATGTTTATACAGATAGCAGTGTAGATATTTCCATGTTTATAGAGATAGCGGTGTAGATATTTCCATGTTGATACAGATGGCAGTGTAGATAATTCTATGTTTCTAGATACAGCGGTGTACGTATTTCCATGTTTATACAGATAGCGGCATAGATATTTCCATGTTTTTGCACATAGCAGTGTAGATATTTCCATGTTTATACAGAGAGCACTGTAGATATTTAGATGTTTATAGAGATAGCTGTGTAGGTATTTCCCTGTTTTACAGATAGCAATGTAGATATTTCCATGTTTATACAGATAGCGGTGCAGATATTTCCATGTTTATACAGATAGCAGTGTAGATATTTCAATGTTTATACTGAAAGCCGTGCAGATATTTCCATGTTTATGGAGATATCGGTTTAGATATTTCCATGTTTATACAGATAGCAGTGTAGATATTTCCATGTTTATAGAGTTGGCGGTGTAGATATTTCCAAGTTCATACAGATGTCGGTGAAGATATTTACATATTTAAACACATAACGGTGTAGATATTTCCACGTTTTAAGAGATAGCGGTGTAGATATTTCCATGTTCACACACATAGCAGAGTAGCTATTTCCATGTTTATACAGATAGCGGTGTAGTTATTTCCATGTTTATAGAGATATCGGTCTAGATATTTCCATGTATAAACAGATTGTGGTGTAGATATTTCCATGTTTATACAGATGGCTGTGTAGATATTTCCATGTTTATAGAGATTGCAGTGTAGATATTTCCAGGTTTACACAGATAGCGGTGTAGTTATTTCCATGTTTATATGGAAAACGGTGTTGTTATTTCCATGTTTAGAGAGATTTCGGTGTAGATATTTCCATGTTTAAACAGATAGCGGTGTAGATATTTCCATGTTTATACAGATGGCGGTGTAGATATTTCCATGTTTATAGAGATAGAGGTGTAGATATTTCCATGTTTATAGAGATGGCGGTGTAGATACTTCCATGTTTATAGAGATGGTGGTGTAGATATTTCCATGTTTACTCAGATAGCGGTGTAGATATTTCCATGTTTACAGAGATATCGTAGTAGATATTTCCATGTTTATACAGATAGCGGTGTAGATATTTCCATGTTTATAGAGATATCGGTGTAGATATTTCCATGTTTATACAGATAGCGGTGTAGATATTTCGATGTTTATACAGATGGCTGTGTAGATATTTCCATGTTTATAGAGATGGCGGTGTAGATATTTCAATGTTTACACAGATAGCGGTGTAGATATTTCCATATTTACACAGATATCGGTGTAGATATTTCCATGTTTATACAGAAAGTGGTCTAGATATTTCCATGTTTATAGAGATATCGCTGTAGATATTTCCATGTTTATTCAGATAGCGGTGTAGATATTTCCATGTTCATATAGATGGCGTTGTAGATATTCCAATGTTCATACAGATGGCGGTGAAGATATTTCCAAGTTTATAGAGATAGCATTGTAGATAGTTCCATGTTTACACAGATAGCGGTGTAAATATTTCCATCTTAATACACATAGCGTTGTAGATATTTCCATGTTTATAGAGATATCGGTGTAGATATTTCCATGTTTATAGATATACCGGTGTAGATATTTCCATGTTTATACACATGTCTTTGTAGATATTTCCATGTTTATAGAGATAGCAGTGTAGATACTACCATGTTTACTCTGATATCGGTGTAGATATTTCGATGTTTACACAGATAGCGGTGTAGGTATTTCCATGTTTATCGAGATAACTGTGTAGATATTTCCATATTTATGGAGATATCGGTGTAGATATTTCCATGTCTATACAGATAGCGGTGTAGATATTTCCATGTTCATACAGATGGCGATGTAGATATTTCCATGTTTATACAGATAGCGGTGTAGATATTTCCATGTTTACACAGATAGCGGCGTAGATATTTCCATGTTTATACAAATAGTGGTGTAGATATTTCCAGGTTTACACAGATAGCGATGTTGTTATTTCCATGTTTATACGGAAAGCGGTGTAGATATTTCCATGTTTATAGAGATTTAGGTGTAGATATTTCCATGTTTAAACAGAGAGCGGTGTAGATATTTCCATGTTCATACAGATGGCAGTGTAGATATTTCCATGTTCATACTGATGGCGGTGAAGATATTTCCGTGTTTAAAGAGATAGCGGTGTAGATATTTCCATGTTCCTACAGATGGCTGTGTAGATATTTCCATGTTTACACAGATTGCGGCGTAGATATTTCCATGTTTATACAGATAGCGGTGTAGATATTTCAATGTTTATACAGTCGGCGGTGTAGATATTTCCATGTTCATGCAGATTGCGGTGAAGATATTTCCATATTTAAACACATAACGGTGTAGATATTTCCAAGTTTTAAGAGGTAGCGGTGTAGATATTTCCATGTTTACACCAATAGCAGAGTAGCTATTTCCATGTTTATACAGACAGCCGTGTAGTTATTTCCATGTTTATAGAGATATCGGTCTAGATATTTCCATGTTTATACAGATAGCGGTGTAGATATTTCCATGTTTATACAGATGGCTGTGTAGATATTTCCATGTTTATTGAGATAGCGGTGTAGATATTTCCAGATTTACACAGATAGCGGTGTAGTTATTTCCATGTTTATACGGAAAGCGGTGTAGATATTTCCATGTTTATATAGATTTCGGTGTAGATATTTCCATGCTTACACAGATAGCGGTGTAAATATTTCCATGTTTACACAGATTGCGGCATAGATATTTCCATGTTTATACAGATAGCGGTGTAGATATTTCCATGTTCATACAGATGGTGATGTAGATATTTCCATGTTTATACAGATAGCGGTGTAGTTATTTCCATGTTTATACGGAAAGCGGTGTAGTTATTTCCATGTTTATACAAATAGCGGTGTAGATATTTCCATGTTTAAACAGATAGCGGTGTAGATATTTCCATGTTCATACAGATGGCGGTTTATATATTTCCATGTTCATACAGATGGCGGTGAAGATATTTCCATGTTTAAAGAGATAGCGGTGTAGATATTTCCATGTTCCTACAGATGGCTGTGTAGATATTTCCATGTTTACACAGATTGCGGCGTAGATATTTCCATGTTTATACAGATAGCGGTGTAGATATTTCAATGTTTATAGAGTTGGCGGTGTAGATATTTCCATGTTCATACAGATTGCGGTGAAGATATTTCCATATTTAAACACATAACGGTGTAGATATTTCCAAGTTTTAAGAGGTAGCGGTGTAGATATTTCCATGTTTACACAGATAGCAGAGTAGCCATTTCCATGTTTATACAGACAGCGGTGTAGTTATTTCCATGTTTATAGAGATATCGGTCTAGATATTTCCATGTTTATACAGATAGCGGTGTAGATATTTCCATGTTTATACAGATGACTGTGTAGATATTTCCACGTTTATAGAGATAGCGGTGTAGATATTTCCAGGTTTACACAGATAGCGGTGTAGTTATTTCCATGTTTATACGGAAAGCGGTGTAGACATTTCCATGTTTATAGAGATTTCGGTGTAGATATTTCCATGTTTACACAGATAGCGGTGTAAATATTTCCACGTTTACACAGATTGCGGCGTAGATATTTCCATGTTTATACAGATAGCGGTGTAGATATTTCCATGTTCATACAGATGGCGATATAGATATCTCCATGTTTATAGAGATAGCGGTGTAGATATTTCCATGTTTACACAGATAGCGGCATAGATATTTCCATGTTTATACAAATGGCGGTGTAGATATTTCCATGTTTACAAAGATAGCGGTGTAGATGTTTCCATGTTTACACAGATAGCGGTGTAGATACTTCCATGTTCATACAGATAGCGGTGTAGATAATTCCATGTGTATAAAGATAACAGTGTAGATATTTACATATTCCAACAGATGGCTGTGTAGATATTTCCATGCTTATACAGGTAGCGGTGTAGATATTTACATGTTTACACAGATAGCGGTGTAGATATTTCCATGTTTACACAGATAGCGGCGTAGATATTTCCATGTTTATACAGCTAGCGTTGTAGATATTTCCATGTTTATAGAGTTGGCGGTGTAGATATTTCCACGTTCATACAGATGGCGGTGTAGATATTTCCATGTTTATATAGTTGACAGTGTAGATATTTCCATGTTCATAGAGATGGCGGTGAAGTTATTTGCATGTTTATACACATAACGTTGTAGATATTTCCAGGTTTTAAGAGATCGCGGTGTAGTTATTTCCATGTTTATAGAGATAGCGGTGTAGATATTTCCAGGTTTACACAGACAGCGGTGTAGTTATTTCCATGTTTATACGGAAAGCGGTGTAGATATTTCCATGTTTATAGAGATTTCGGTGTGGATATTTCCATGTTTAAACAGATAGCGGTGTAGATATTTCCATGTTCATACAGATGGCGGTGTAGATATTTCCATGTTCATACAGATGGCGGTGAAGATATTTCCAAGTTTATAGAGATAGCGGTGTAGATATTTCCATGTTTACACAGATAGTGGTGTAGATATTTCCATCTAAATACACATAGCTTTGTAGATATTTCCATGTTTATAGAGATATCGGTGTAGATATTTCCATGTTTATAGAGATACCGGTGTAGATATTTCCATGTTTATACAGATGTCTGTGTAGATATTTCCATGTTTATAGAGATAGCGGTGTAGATATTACCATGTCTACACAGATATCGCTGTAGATACTTTGATGTTTACACAGATAGCCGTGCAGGTATTTCCCTGTTTATAGAGATAACTGTGTAGATATTTCCATATTTATAGAGATAGCGGTGTAGAAATTTCCATGTTCATACAGATGGCGATGTAGATATTTCCATGTTTATACATATAGCGGTGTAGATATTTCCATGTTTACACAGATAGTGGCGTAGATATTTCCATGTTTATACAAATAGCGGTGTAGATATTTCCATGTTTACAAAGATAGCGGTGTAGATGTTTCCATGTTTACACAGATAGCGGTGTAGATACTTCCATGTTCATACAGATAGCGGTGTAGATAATTCCATGTGTATACAGACAACGGTGTAGATATTTACATATTCCAACAGATGGCTGTGTAGATATTTCCATGCTTATACAGGTAGCGGTGTACATATTTCCATGTTTACACAGATAGCGGTGTAGATATTTCCATGTTTACACAGATAGCGGTGTAGATATTTCCATGTTTATACAGCTAGCGTTGTAGATATTTCCATGTTTATAGAGTTGGCGGTGTAGATATTTCCACGTTCATACAGATGGCTTTGTAGATATTTCCATGTTTATATAGTTGACAGTGTACATATTTCCATGTTCATAGAGATGGCGGTGAAGATATTTCCATGTTTATACACATAACGTTGTAGATATTTCCAGGTTTTAAGAGATAGCGGTGTAGATATTTCCATGTTTACACAGATAGCAGTGTAGATATTTCCATGTTTACACAGACAGTGGTGTAGGTATTTCCATGTTTACACAGATAGCGGTGTAGATATTTCCAAGTTTATGCATATAGCATTGGAGATATTTCCACTTTTATGCAGGTAGCGGTGTAGATATTTCCATGTTTGCACAGGTAGCGGTGTAGATATTTCCATGTGTATACAGATAATGGCGTAGATATTTACATATTCCTACAGATGGCTGTGTAGATATTTCCATGTTTACACAGATAGCGGTGTAGATATTTCCATGTTTACACAGATAGTGGTGTAGATATTTCCATGTTTAAAGAGTTGGCGGTGTAGCTATTTCCAAGTTCATACAGATGTCGGTGAAGATATTTCCATATTTAAACACATAACGGTGTAGATATTTCCAAGTTTTAAGAGATAGCGGTGTACATATTTCCATGTTTACACAGATAGCAGAGTAGCTATTTCCATGTTTATACAGACAGCGGTGTAATTATTTCCATGTTTATAGAGATATCGGTCTAGATATTTCCATGTTTATACAGATAGCGGTGTAGATATTTTCATGTTTATGCAGATGTCTGTGTAGATATTTCCATGTTTATAGAGATAGCGGTGTAGATATTTCCAGGTTTACACAGATAGCGGTGTAGTTATTTCCATGTTTATACGGAAAGCGGTGTAGATATTTCCATGTTTATAGAGATTTTGGTGTAGATATTTCCATGTTTACACAGATAGCGGTGTAAATATTTCCATGTTTACACAGATTGTGGCGTAGATATTTCCATGTTTATAGAGATAGCGGTGTAGATATTTCAATGTTTATAGAGTTGGCGGTGTAGATATTTCCATGTTCATACAGATTGCGGTGTTGATATTTCCATGTTTATATACTTGACAGTGTAGATATTTCCATGTTCATAGAGATGGCGGTGAAGTTATTTCCATGTTTATACACGTAACGTTGTAGATATTTCCAAGTATTAAGAGATAGCGTTGTAGATATTTCCATGTATACACAGATAGCGGTGTAGATATTTCCATGTTTACACAGATTGCGGTGTAGGTATTTCCAAGTTTATGCAGATAGCGGTGTAGATATTTCCACTTTTATGCAGATAGCGGAGAAGATATTTCCATGTTTATACAGAAAGCGGTGTAGATATATCCATGTTCCCGCAGATGGCGCTGTAGATATTTCCATGTTTATAGAGTTGGCGGTTTAGACTTTTCCATGTTCATACAGATGGCGATGTAGATATTTCCATGTTTATACAGATAGTGGTGTAGATATTTCCATCTTTATACACATAACGGTGTAGATACTTCCATGTTTATACAGATAGCGGTGCAGATATTTCCATGTTTATACAGATGGTTGTGTAGATATTTCCATGTTTATAGAGATAGTGGTGTAGATATTTCCATGTTTACTCAGCGGTGTAGATATTTCCATGTTTACACAGATATCGTTGTAGTTATTTCCATGTTTATACAGAAAGCGGTGTAGATATTTCCATGTTTATAGAGATATCGGTGTAGATATTTCCATGTTTATACAGATATCGGTGTAGATATTTCCATGTTTATACAGATGGCTGTGTAGATATTTCCATGTTTATAGAGATAGCGGTGTAGATATTTCCATGTTTACACAGATAGTTGTTTAGATATTTCCATATTTACACAGATAGCGGTGTAGATATTTCTATGTTTATACAGAAAGTGGTGTAGATATTTCCATGTTTATAGAGATATCGGTGTAGATATTTCCATGTTTATTCAGATAGCGGTGTAGATATTTCCATGTTCATACATATGGCGTTGTAGATATTTCCATGTTCATACAGATGGCGGTGAAGATATTTCCAAGTTTATAAAGATAGCGGTGAAGATAGTTCCATGTTTACACAGATAGCGGTGTAAATATTTCCAACTTAATACACATAGTGTTGTAGATATTTCCATGTTTATAGAGATATCGGTGTAGATATTTCCATGTTTATAGAGATACCTGTGTAGATATTTCCATGTTTATACAGATGTCTGTGTACATATTTCCATGTTTATAGAGATAGCAGTGTAGATACTACCATGTTTACACAGATATCGGTGAAGATATTTCAATGTTTACACGGATAGCCGTGTAGGTATTTCCATGTTTATAGAGATAACTGTGTAGATATTTCCATATTTATAGAGATATCGGTGTAGATATTTCCATGTCTATACCGATAGCGGTGTAGATATTTCCATATTGATACAGATGGCGATGTAGATATTTCCATGTTTATACAGATAGCGGTGTAGATATTTCCATGTTTACACAGATAGCGGCGTAGATGTTTCCATGTTTACACAGATAGCGGTGTAGATACTTCCATGTTCATACAGATAGCGGTGTAGATAATTCCATGTGTATACAGATAACGGTGTAGATATTTGCATATTCCAACAGATGGCTGTGTAGATATTTAAATGCTTATACAGGTAGCGGTGTAGATATTTCCATGTTTACACAGATAGCGGCGTAGATATTTCCATGTTTATACAGAGAGCGTTGTAGATATTTCCATGTTTATAGAGTTGGCGGTGTAGATATTTCCACGTTCATACAGATGGCGGTGTAGATATTTCCATATTTATATAGTTGACAGTGTAGATATTTCCATGTTCATAGAGATGGCGGTGAAGTTATTTCCATGTTTATACACATAACGTTGTAGATATTTCCAGGTTTTAAGAGATAGCGGTGTAGATATTTCCATGTTTACACAGATAGCGGTGTAGATATTTCCATGTTTACACAGATAGTGGTGTAGATATTTCCATGTTTACCCAGATAGCGGTGTAGATATTTCCATGTTCCTACAGATGTAGCTGTAGATATTTCCATGTTTATAGAGTTGGCGGTTTAGACATTTCCATGTTCATACAGATGGCGATGTAGATATTTCCATGTTTATACAGATAGCGGTGTAGATATTTCCATGTGCACACAGATAACGGTGTAGATATTTACATGTTCCTACAGAGGGCTGTGTAGATATTTTCAAGTGTATACAGATAGCGGTGTAGATTTTTCTATGCTTATAGAGATAGCGGTGTAGATATTTCCATGTTCCTACAGTTGGTCGTGTAGATATTTCCATGTTTACACAGATAGTGGTGTAGATATTTCCAAGTTTATGCATATAGCGGTGGAGATATTTCCACTTTTATGCAGATAGCAGTTTAGATATTTCCATGTTTATAGAGATAGCGGTGTAGATATTTCCATGTTCCTACATTTGGTGGTGTAGATATTTCCATGTTTACACAGATAGTGGTGAAGATATTTCCAAGTTTATGCATATAGCAGTGGAGATATTTCAACTCTATACAGAAATTGGTGTAGATATTTCCATGTTCCTACAGATGGCGCTGTAGATATTTCCATGTTTATAGAGTTGGCGGTTTAGACATTTCGATGTTCATACAGATGGCGGTGTAGATATTTCCATGTTGATTCAGATAGCAGTGTAGATATTTCCATATTATACACATAACGGTGTAGATATTTCCATGTTCATACAGATGGCGGTGAAGATATTTCCATGTTTACGAAGATAGAGGTGTAGATATTTCCATGTTTACACAGATAGGAATGTAGATATTTCCGTGTTCACACAGATAGCGGTGTAGATATTTTCATGTTTACACAGATAGCGGTGTAGATATTTAAATGTTTATACAGATAGCGGTGTAGATATTTCCATGTTTATAGAGTTGGCGATGTAGATATTTCCATGATAACAAGATAGTGGTGCAGATATTTCCCAGTTTATGTAGATAGCAGTGTAGATATTTCCATGTTCATACACATGGCAGAGTAGATATTTCCATGTTCATACAGAGGGAGGTGAAGATATTTCCATGGTTATAGAGAAAACGGTGTAGATATTTCCATGCTTACACAGATAGCGGTGTAGGTATTTTCACGTTCCTACTGTTGGTCGTGTAGATATTTCCATGTTTAAACAGACAGCGGTGTAGCTATTTCCACTTTTAAGAAGATAGTGGTGTAGATATTTCCATGTTCATACACATGGCGGAGTAGATCTTTTCATGTTCATACAGATGGCAGTGAAGATATTTCCATGTTTATAGAGATAGCAGTGTAGATATTTCCATGTTTACAAAGACAACGGTGTAGATATTTCCATGTATACACAGATAGCAGTGTAGATATTTACATCTTCATACAGATGGCGGTGTAGATATTTTCATGTTTATATAGTTGGCAGTGTAGATATTTCCATGTTCATAGAGATGGCGGTGAAGATATTTCCATGTTTATACACATAACGGTGTAGATATTTCCAAGTTTTAAGAGATAGCGGTGTAGATATTTCCATGTTTACACAGATAGCGGAGTAGATATTTCCATGTTTATAGAGATAGCGGTGTAGATATTTCCATGTTTATACAGATACCGGTATAGATATTTCCATGTTTATTCAGATGGCTGAGTAGATATTTCCATGTTTATAGAGACAGCGGCGTAGATATTTCCATGTTTACATAGATAGCGGTGTAGATATTTCCAAGTTTACGCAGATAGCGGTGTAGATATTTCCATGTTCATACAGAAAGCGGTGTAGATATTTCCATGTTCCTACAGATGGCGCTGTAGGTATTTCCATGTTTATAGAGTTGGCGGTTTAGACATTTCCATGTTCATACAGATGGCGGTGTAGATATTTCCATGTTCATACAGATATCTGTGTAGATATTTCCATCTTTATACACATAACGCAGTAGATATTTCCATGTTTATACAGATGGCGGTGTAGATATTTCCATCTTTATAGAGACAGCGGTGTAGATATTTCCATGTTTACACAGATTGCGGGGTAGTTATTTCCATGTTTATACAGATAGTGGTGTGGATATTTCCCTGTTTATAGAGATAGCGGTGTAGATATTTCAATGAAGCCACAGTTGGTGGTGTAGATATTTATATGTTTACACAGATAGCTGTTTAGTTATTTCCAGGTTTATGCAGATAGCGGTGTAGTTATTTCCACTTTTATGCAGTAGCGGTGTAGATATTTCTATGTTTATACAGAAAGCGGTGTAGATATTTCCATGTTCCTACAGATGGCGCTGTAGGTATTTCCATGTTTATAGAGTTGGCGGTTTAGACTTTTCCATGTTCTTACAGATGGCGATGTAGATATTTCCATGTTTATACAGATAGCCGTGTAGATATTTCCATCTTCATACACATAACGGTGTAGATATTTCCATGTTTATACAGATGGCGGTGTAGATATTTCCATGCTCATACACATGGCGGTGTAGATATTTCCATGCTCATACACATGGCGGTGTAGATATTTCCATGTTTATAGAGATAGCGGTGTACATATTTCCATGTTTACACAGATAGTGGTGTAGATATTTCCATGTTCCTACTGTTGGGAGTGTAGATATTTCCATGTTTATACAGATAGCGGTGTAGGTATTTCCATTTTTATACAGATAAAGGTGTAGATATTTCCATGTTTATACAGATGGCGGTGTAGATATTTCCATGCTCATACAGATAGCGGTGTCGATATTTCCATGTTTATAGATATAGCTGTGTAGATATTTCCATGTTTACACAGATAGCTGTATAGACATTTCCATGTTTACACAGATAGCCGTGTAGATATTTCCGTGTTTATTCAGATAGCGGTGTAGATATTTCCATGTTTATAGAGATATCGCTGTAGATATTATCATGTTCATACAGAAAGCAGTGTAGATATTTCCATGTTTATAGAGATATCGGAGTAGATATTTCCATGTTTTTATAGATAGAGCTGTAGACATTTCCATGTTCTTACAGAACGGTGGAGATAATATTTCCATGTTCATACAGATGGCGGTGAAGATATTTCCATGTTTATAGATATAGCGGTGTAGATATTTCCATGTTCACACACATAGCGGTGTAGATATTTCCATGATTATAGAGTTGCCGGTGTAGATATTTCCGTGTTTACAAGATAGTGGTGTAGATATTTCCAATTTTATGCAGATAGCGGTGTAAATATTTCCATGTTCATACACTTGGCGGTGTAGATACTTCCATGTTCATACAGATGGCGGTGAAGATATTTCCACGTTTATAGAGATAGCGTTGTAGATATTTCCATGTTTACACGGAGAGCGGTGTAGGTATTTCCATGTTTACACAGATAGCATTTTAGATATGTCCGTTTATACAGATAGCGTTGTAGATATTTCCATGTTTATAGAGTTGGCGGTGTAGATATTTCCATGTTTATAGAGATGGCCGTGTAGATATTTCCATGTTTATAGACATAGAGTTGTAGATATTTCCTTGTTTATACAGATAGCGGTGTAGATATTTCCTTGTGGATACAGACAACGGTGTAGATATTTACATGTTCCTACAGATGGCTGTGTAGATATTTGCATGTTTATGCAGATAGCGGTGTAGATATTTCCAAGTTTATACAGATAGCGGTGTAGATATTTCCATGTTTATTCAGATGGCTGTGTAGATATGTCCATGTTTATAGAGATAGCGGCGTAGATATTTCCATGTTTACATAGATAGCAGTGTAGATATTTCCACGTTTACACAGATAGCGGTGTAGATATTTCCAAGTTTATACAGAAAGCGGTGTAGATATTTCCATGTTCCTTCAGATGGCCCTGTAGATATTTCCATGTTTATAGAGTTTGCAGTTTAGACATTTCCATGTTCATGCAGATGGCGGTGTAGATATTTCCATGTTCATACAGGTAGCAGTGTAGGTATTTCCATGTTTATACAGATAGCGGTGTAGATATTTCCATGTTTATAGAGTTGGCGGTGTAGATATTTCCATGTTTACAAGATAGTGGTGCAGATATTACCAAGTTTATGAAGAGAGCGGAGTAGATATTTCCATGTTCATACACATGGCGGTGTAGATATTTCCATGTTCATACAGACGGCGGTGAAGATATTTCCATGTTTATAGAGATAGCGGTGTAGATATTTCCATGTTTATAGTTTTGGCAGTTTAGACATTTCCATGTTCGTACAGATGCCGGTGTAGATATTTCCATGTTTATAGAGATAGCGGGGTTGATATTTCCATCTTTTACACATGACGGTGTAGATATTTCCATGTTTATACAGATGGCGGTGTAGGTATTTCCATGCTCATACAGATGGCGGTGTAGATATTTCCATGTTTATAGAGATAGCGGTGTACATATTTCCATGTTTACACAGATAGCGGTGTAGATATTTCCATGTTCCTACTGTTGGGGGTGTAGCTATTTCCATGTTTACTCAGGTAGCGGTGTAGACATTACCCTGTTTACACAGATAGCAGTGAAGATATTTCCATGTTTACACAGATAGCGGTGTAGATATTTCCATATTTATACAGAAAGCGGTGAAGATATTTCCATGTTTATAGAGATATCGGAGTAGATATTTCCATGTTTATAGAGATAGCAGTGTAGACATTTCCATGTTAATACAGATGGCGGTGTAGATGTTTCCATATTCATACAGATGGACGTGAAGATATTTCCATGTTTATACACATAACGGTGTATATGTTTCCAAGTTTTAGGAGATAGCGGTGTAGATATTTCCATGTTTACACAGATAGCAGTGTAGATATTTCCATGTTTACACATATAGCACTGTAGGAATTTCCATGTTTATAGAGATAGCGGTGTAGCTATTTCCATGCTCATACAGATGACAGTGTAGATATTTCCATGTTTGTATTGTTGGCTGTGTAGATATTTAAATATTCATACAGATGGTGGTGAAGATATTTCCATGTTATACACATAATGGTGTAGATATTTCCAAGTTTTAAGAGATAGCGGTGTAGATATTTCCATGTTTACACAGATAGCGTTGTAGATATTTCCATGTTTACACACATAGCAGTGTAGATATTTCCATGTTTATACAGATAGCGGTGTAGATATTACCATGTTTATAGAGTTGGCGGTGTAGATATATCCATATACCTACAGATGGCGGCGTAGATATTTCCATGTTTATATAGTTGGCAGTGTAGATATTTCCATGTTCATACAGATGGCGGTGAAGATATTTCCAAGTTTATGAACATTATGGTGTATATATTTCCAAGTTTTAAGAGATAGCGGTGTGGATATTTCCATCTTTATACAGATATCGGTGTAGATGTTTCCATGTTTATAGAGTTGCCGGTGTAGATATTTCCATGTTTACAAGATAGTGGTGTAGATATTTCCAAGTTTATGCAGAAAGCGGTGTAAATATTTCCATGTTAATACACATGGAGCTATAGGTATTTCCATGTTCATACAGATGGCAGAGAAGTTATTTCCATGTTTATAGAGATAGCTTTGTAGGTATTTTCATGTTTACACAGATAGCGGTGTAGATATTTCCATGTTTACACAGATAGCGTTGTAGATATTTCCGTTTATACAGATAGCTGTGTAGATATTTCCATGTTTATAGAGTTGGCGGTGTAGATATTTCCGTGTTCATGCAGATGGCGGTGTAGATATTTCCATGTTTATATAGTTGGCAGTGTAGATATTTCCAAGTCCATACAGACGGCGGTGAGGATATTTCCATGTTTATACACATAACGGTGTATATATTTCCATGTTTTAAGAGATAGCGGTGCAGATATTTCCATGTTTACACAGATAGCGGTGTAGATATTTCCATATTTACACAGATATCGGTTTAGATATTTCCATGTATATACAGATAGCGGTGTGGATATTTCCATGTTTATAGAGTTGGCGGTGTAGTTATTTCCATGTTCACAGATGGCGGCATAGATATTTCCATGTTTATATAGTTGGCAGTGTAGATATTTCCATGTTCATACAGATGGCGGTGAAGATATTTCCATGTTTAAACCATAACGATGTATATATTTCCAAGTTTTAAAAGATAGCGGTGTGGATATTTCCATGTTTACACAGATAGCGGTGTAGATATTTCCATGTTTACACAAACAGCACTGTAGGAATTTCCATGTTTATACAGATAGTGGTGTAGATATTTCCATGCTCATACAGATGACAGGGTAGATATTTCCATGTTTGTATAGTTGGCAGTGTAGATATTTAAATATTCATACAGATGGTGGTGAAGATATTTCCATGTTATACACATACTGGTGTAGATATTTCCAAGTTTTAAGAGATAGCGGTGTAGATATTTCCATGTTTACACAGATAGCGGTGTAGATATTTCCATGTTTACACACATAGCAGTGTAGATATTTCCATGTTTATACAGATAGCGGTGTAGATATTTCCATGTTTATAGACTTGGCGGTGTAGATGTTTCCATGTACCTACAGATGGTGGCGTAGATATTTCTATGTTTATATAGTTGGCAGTGTAGATATTTCCATGTTCATACAGATGGCGGTGAAGATATTTCCAAGTTTATACACATTATGGTGTATATATTTCCAAGTTTTAAGAGATAGCGGTGTGGATATTTCCATCTTTATACAGATAGCGGTGTAGATATTTCCATGTTTATAGAGTTGCCGGTGTAGATATTTCCATGTTTACAAGATAGTGGTGTAGACATTTCTAAGTTTATGCAGAAAGCGGTGTAAATATTTCCATGTTAATACACATGGAGGTATAGGTATTTCCATGTTCATACAGATGGCAGAGAAGTTATTTCCATGTTTATAGAGATAGCGTTGTAGATATTTCCATGTTTACACAGATAGCGGTGTAGATATTTCCATGTTTACACAGATAGTGTTGTAGATATTTCCGTTTATACAGATAGCTGTGTAGATATTTCCATGTTTATAGAGTTGGCGGTGTAGACATTTCCGTGTTCATGCAGATGGCGGTGTAGATATTTCCATGTTTATATAGTTGGCAGTGTAGATATTTCCAGGTCCATACAGACGGCGGTGAGGATATTTCCATGTTTATACACATAACGGTGTATATATTTCCAAGTTTTAAGAGATAGCGGTGTAGATATTTCCATGTTTACACAGATAGCGGTGTAGATATTTCCATATTTACACAGATAGCGGTTTAGATATTTCCATGTGTATACAGAAAGCGGTGTGGATATTTACATGTTTATAGAGTTGGCGGTGTAGATATTTCCATGTTAATACAGATGGCGGGGTAGATATTTCCATGTTTATACAGCTGGCAGTTTAGATATTTCTATGTTCATACAGATGGAGGTGAAGATATTTCCAAGTTTATACACATAACGGTGTATATATTTCCAAGTTTTAAGAGATAGCGGTGTAGATATTTCCATGTATATTCAGATGGCTGTGTAGCTATTTCCATGTTTATAGGGATAGCAGCGTAGATATTTCCATGTTTACATAGATAGCGGTGTAGATATTTCCATGTTTACACAGATAGCAGTGTAGATATTTCCATGTTTATACAGAAAGCGGTGTAGATATTTCTATGTTCCTACAGATGGCGCTGAAGATACTTCCATGTTTGTAGAGTTGGCAGTTTAGACATTTCCATGTTCTTACAGATGGCGGTGTAGATATTTCCATGTTCATACAGATAGCGGTTTAGATATTTCCATCTTTATACACATAACGGTGTGGATATTTCCATGCTTATACAGATAGCGGTGTAGATATTTCAATGTTTACACTGATAGCGGGGTAGATATTTCCATGTTTATACAGATGGCGGTGTAGATATTTCCATGTTTATAGAGATATTGGTTTAGATATTTCCACATTTATACAGATAGCGGTGTAGATATTTCCATGTTTACACAGAAACCGGTGTAGATATTTCCATGTTTATACAGAAAGCGGTGTAGATATTTCCATGTTTATAGAGATATCGGGGTAGATATTTCCATGTTTAAACAGATAGCGGAGTAGATATTTCCATGTTCATACACATGGCGGTGTAGATATTTCCATGTTCATACAGAAGGCGGTGAAGATATTTCCATGTTTATAGAGATAGCAGTGTAGATATTTCCATGTTTACACAGATAGCGGTGTAGATATTTAAATGTTTACACAGATGGCTGTGTAGATATTTCCATGTTTATAGAGATAGCAGTGTAGTTATTTCCATTTTTACACAGATAGCGGTGTAGATATTTCCATATTTACACAGATAGCGGTTTAGATATTTCCATGTGTATACAGAAAGCGGTGTGGATATTTACATGTTTATAGAGTTGGCGGTGTAGATATTTCCATGTTAATACAGATGGCGGGGTAGATATTTCCATGTTTATACAGCTGGCAGTTTAGATATTTCTATGTTCATACAGATGGAGGTGAAGATATTTCCAAGTTTATACACATAACGGTGTATATATTTCCAAGTTTTAAGAGATAGCGGTGTAGATATTTCCATGTATATTCAGATGGCTGTGTAGCTATTTCCATGTTTATAGGGATAGCAGCGTAGATATTTCCATGTTTACATAGATAGCGGTGTAGATATTTCCATGTTTACACAGATAGCAGTGTAGATATTTCCATGTTTATACAGAAAGCGGTGTAGATATTTCTATGTTCCTACAGATGGCGCTGAAGATACTTCCATGTTTATAGAGTTGGCAGTTTAGAAATTTCCATGTTCTTACAGATGGCGGTGTAGATATTTCCATGTTCATACAGATAGCGGTTTAGATATTTCCATCTTTATACACATAACGGTGTGGATATTTCCATGCTTATACAGATAGCGGTGTAGATATTTCCATGTTTACACTGATAGTGGGGTAGATATTTCCATGTTTATACAGATGGCGGTGTAGATATTTCCATGTTTATAGAGATATTGGTTTAGATATTTCCACGTTTATACAGATAGCGGTGTAGATATTTCCATGTTTACACAGAAACCGGTGTAGATATTTCCATGTTTATACAGAAAGCGGTGTAGATATTTCCATGTTTATAGAGATATCGGGGTAGATATTTCCATGTTTAAACAGATAGCGGTGTAGATATTTCCATGTTCATACACATGGCGGTGTAGATATTTCCATGTTCATACAGAAGGCGGTGAAGATATTTCCATGTTTATAGAGATAGCAGTGTAGATATTTCCATGTTTACACAGATAGCGGTGTAGATATTTAAATGTTTACACAGATGGCTGTGTAGATATTTCCATGTTTATAGAGATAGCAGTGAAGTTATTTCCATTTTTACACAGATAGCGGTGTAGATATTTCCATGTTTACACAGATAGAAGTGTAGATATTTCCATGTTTATACACGTTATGGTGTATATATTTCCAAGTTGTAAGAGATAGCGGTGTGGATATTTCCATCTTTATACAGATAGCAGTGTAGATATTTCCATGTTTATTCAGATGGCTGTGTAGGTATGTCCATGTTTATACAGATAGCGGCGTAGATATTTCCGTGTTTAGATAGATAGCGGTGTAGATATTTCCATGTTTACACAGATAGCGGTGTAGATATTTCCATGTTTTTACAGAAAGTGGTGTAGATATATCCATGTACCTACAGATGGCGCTGTAGATATTTCCATGTTTATAGTGTTGTCGTTTTAGACATTTCCATGTTCATTCAGATGGCGATATAGATATTTTCATGTTTATACAGATAGCGGTGTAGATATTTCCATCTTTATACACATAACAGTGTAGATGTTTCCATGTTTATACAGATATCGGTGAAGATATTTCCATACTCATACAGATGGCGGTGTAGATATTTCCATGTTTATAGAGATAGCGTTGTAGACATTTCAATGTTTACACAGATAGCGGTATAGATATTTCCATGTTTACACGATAGCGGTGTAGATATTTCCATGTTTATACAGATAGCGGTGTAGATATTTCCATGTTTCTACAGATATCTGTGTAGATATTTCCATGTTTATAGAGATAGCGGTGTAGATATTTCCATGTTTATACAGATGGCTGTGTAGATATTTCCATGTTTATAGAGATAGCGGTGTAGATATTTCCATGTTTACACAGATACCAATGTAGATATTTCCATGTTTACACAGATAGCGGTGTAGATATTTCCATGTTTATACAGATAACAGTGTAGATATTTCCATGTTTATAGAGATATCGGTGTAGATATTTCCATGTTTATGCAGATAGCGGTGTAGATATTTCCATGTTCATACAGATGGCGGTGTAGATATTTCCATGTTGATTCAGATGGCGGTGAAGATATTTCCATGTTTATAGAGATAACTGAGTAGATATTTCCATGTTTATACAGATAGCAGTGTAGATATATCCATGTTCATACAGATGGCGGTGTAGATATTTCCATGTTCATACACATGGCGGTGAAGGTATTTCCATGTTTATACAGATAGCGGTGTAGATATTTCCATGTTTATAGAGATATCAGTGTAGATATTTCCATGTTTATACAGATAGCGGTGTAGAAATTTCCATGTTTATACAGATGGCTTTGTAGATATTTCCATGTTTATAGAAATAGAGGTGTAGAAATTTCCATATTTACACAGATAGCGGTGTAGATATTTCCATGTTTACACAGATAGTGGTGTACGTATTTCCATCTTTATACACATAGCGGTGTAGATATTTCCATGTTTATAGAGTTGGAGGTTTAGACATTTGCATGTTCTTACAAATGGCGATGTAGATATTTCCATGTTGATACAGATAGCGGTGTAGATGTTTCCATCTTCATACACATACCGGTGTATATATTTCCATGTTTATTCAGATGGCAGTGTAGATATTTACATGCTCATACAGATGGCGGTGTAAATATTTCCATGTTTATAGAGATAGCGGTGTAGATATTTCCATGTTTATACAGATGGCTGTGTAGATATTTCCATGTTTATAGAGAGAGCGCTGTAGATATCTCCATGTTTACACAGATAGCGGTGTAGATATTTCCATGTTTACACAGATAGCTGTGTAGATATTTCCATGTTTATACAGATAGCGGAGTAGATATTTCCATGTTTGTAGAGATATTGGTGTAGATATTTCCATGTTTATACAGATAGCGCTGTAGATATTTCCATGTTTATACAGATGGCTGTGTAGATATTTAAATGTTTATAGAGATAGCTGTGTAGATATTTCCATGTTTACACAGATAGCGTTGTAGGTATTTCCATGTTTACACAGATAGCGTTGTGGATATTTCCATGTTTATAGAGATATCAGTGTAGATATTTCCATGTTTATAGAGATAGCGGTGTAGATATTTCCGTATTTATAGAGACAGCGGTGTAGATATTTCCATGTTTCTATAGTTGGTGGTGTAGATATTTCCATGTTTACACAGATAACGGTGTAGATATTTCCAAGTTTATGCAGATAGCGGTGTAGGTTTTTCCACTGTTATGCAGATAGCGGTGTAGATATTTCCATGTTTATACAGAAAGCGGTGTAGATATTTCCAAGTTCCTACAGATGGCGCTGTAGATATTTCCATGTTTATAGAGTTGGCGGTTTAGACATTTCCATGTTCATACAGATGGCGATATAGATATTTCCATGTTTATACAGATGGCGGTGTAGATATTACCATGTTTTTACAGATGGCGGTGAAGATATTTCCATGTTTATAGAGTTGGAGGTTTAGACATTTGCATGTTCATATAAATGGCGGTATAGATATTTCCATGTTGATACAGATAGCGGTGTAGATGTTTCCATCTTTATACACATAACGGTGTAGATATTTCCATGTTTATTCAGATGGCAGTGTAGATATTTACATGCTCATACAGATGGCGGTGTAAATATTTCCATGTTTATAGAGATAGCGCTGTAGATATTTCCATGTTTACACAGATAGCGGTGTAGATATTTCCATGTTTACACAGATAGCTGTGTAGATTTTTCCATGTTTATACAGATAGCGGAGTAGATATTTCCATGTTTCTTCAGATATTGGTGTAGATATTTCCATGTTTATACAGATAGCGCTGTAGATATTTCCATGTTTATACAGATGGCTGTGTAGATATTTAAATGTTTATAGAGATAGCGGTGTAGATATTTCCATGTTTACACAGATAGCGTTGTAGGTATTTCCATGTTTACACATGTAGCGTTGTGGATATTTCCATGTTTATACCGAAAGCGGTGTACATATTTCCATGTTTACACAGTAGGTGGTGCAGATATTTCCATATTTACACAGATAGCAGTGTAGATATTTCCAAGTTTATGCAGATAGCGGTGTAGATATTTCCACTTTTATGCAGATATCGGTGAAGTTATTTCCATGTTAATACAAAAAGTGGTGTAGATATATCCATGTTCCTACAGATGGCGCTGTAGATATTTCCATGTTTATAGAGTTGTCGCTTTAGACATTTCCATGTTCATACAGATGGCGATATAGATATTTTCATGTTTATACAGATAGCGGTGTAGATATTTCCATCTTTATACACATAACGGTGTAGATATTTCCATGTTTATACAGATATTGGTGAAGATATTTCCATACTCATACAGATGGTGGTGTAGATATTTCCATGTTTATAGAGATAGCGGTGTAGATATTTCAATGTTTACGCAGATAGCGGTATAGATATTTCCATGTTTACACGATAGCGGTGTAGATATTTCCACGTTTATACAGATAGCGGTGTAGATATTTCCATCTTTCTTCAGATATCTGTGTAGATATTTCCATGTTTATAGAGATAGCGGTGTAGATATTTCCCAGTTCCTACAGATGGCTGTGTAGATATTTCCATGTTTATAGAGTTGGCGGTTTAGACATTTCCATGTTCATACAGATGGCGATGTAGATATTTCCATGTTTATACAGATGGCGGTGTAGATATTACCATGTTTTTACAGATGGCGGTGAAGATATTTCCATGTTTATAGAGTTGGAGGTTTAGACATTTGCATGTTCATATAAATGGCGATATAGATATTTCCATGTTGATACAGATAGCGGTGTAGATGTTTCCATCTTTATACACATAACGGTGTAGATATTTCCATGTTTATTCAGATGGCAGTGTAGATATTTACATGCTCATACAGATGGCGGTGTAAATATTTCCATGTTTATAGAGATAGCGGTGTAGATATTTCCATGTTTATACAGATGGCAGTGTAGATATTTCCATGTTTATAGAGATAGCGCTGTAGATATTTCCATGTTTACACAGATAGCGGTGTAGATATTTCCATGTTTACACAGATAGCTGTGTAGATTTTTCCATGTTTATACAGATAGCGGAGTAGATATTTCCATGTTTCTTGAGATATTGGGGTAGATATTTCCATGTTTATACAGATAGCGCTGTAGATATTTCCATGTTTGTACAGATGGCTGTGTAGATATTTAAATGTTTATAGAGATAGCGGTGTAGATATTTCCATGTTTACACAGATAGCGTTGTAGGTATTTCCATGTTTACACAGATAGCGTTGTGGATATTTCCATGTTTATACCGAAAGCGGTGTACATATTTCCATGTTTACACAGTAGGTGGTGCAGATATTTCCATATTTACACAGATAGCAGTGTAGATATTTCCAAGTTTATGCAGATAGCGGTGTAGATATTTCCACTTTTATGCAGATATCGGTGAAGTAATTTCCATGTTAATAGAAAAAGTGGTGTAGATATATCCATGTTCCTACAGATGGCGCTGTAGATATTTCCATGTTTATAGAGTTGTCGTTTTAGACATTTCCATGTTCATACAGATGGCGATATAGATATTTTCATGTTTATACAGATAGCGGTGTAGATATTTCCATCTTTATACACATAACGGTGTAGATATTTCCATGTTTATACAGATATTGGTGAAGATATTTCCATACTCATACAGATGGTGGTGTATATATTTCCATGTTTATAGAGATAGCGGTGTAGATATTTCAATGTTTACGCAGATAGCGGTATAGATATTTCCATGTTTACACGATAGCGGTGTAGATATTTCCACGTTTATACAGATAGCAGTGTAGATATTTCCATGTTTCTACAGATATCTGTGTAGATATTTCCATGTTTATAGAGATAGCGGTATAGATATTTCCATGTTTATACAGATGGCTGTGTAGAAATTTCCATGTTTATAGAGATAGCGGTGTAGATATTTCCATGTTTACACAGATAGCAATGTAGATATTTCCATGTTTACACAGTTAGCGGTGTAGATATTTCCATGTTTATACAGATAACAGTGTAGATATTTCCATGTTTATAGGGATATCGGTGTAGATATTTCCATGTTTATACAGATAGCGGTGTAGATATTTGCATGTTCATACAGATGGCGGTGTAGATATTTCCATGAGGATTCAGATGGCGGTGAAGATATTTCCATGTTTATAGAGATAACTGTGTAGATATTTCCATGTTTATACAGATAGCAGTGTAGATATATCCATGTTCATACAGATGGCGGTGTAGATATTTCCATGTTCATACAGATGGCGGTGAAGATATTTCCATGTTTATACAGATATCTGTGTAGGTATTTCCATGTTTATAGAGATATCATTGTAGATATTTCCATGTTTATACAGATAGCGGTGTAGATATTTCCATGTTTATACAGATGGCCGTGTAGATATTTCCATGTTTATAGAGATAGCGGTGCAGAAATTTCCATATTTACACAGATAGCGGTGTAGACATTTCCTTGTTTACACAGATATTGGTGTAGGTATTTCCATCTTTATACACATAGCGGTGTAGATATTTCCATGTTTATAGGGATATCAGTGTAGATATTTCCATTTTTATAGAGATACCGGTGTAGATATTTCCATGTTAATACAGATGGCTGTGTAGATATTTCCAGGTTTATAGAGATAGCAGTGTAGAAATTTCCAGGTTTACACAGATAGCGGTGTAGGTGTTTCCATGTTTACACAGATAGCGGTGTAGATATTTCCATGTTTGCACTGATATCAGTATAGATATTTCCATGTTTATACAGATAGCGGTGTAGATATTTCCGTATTTATAGAGACAGCGGTGTAGATATTTCCATGTTTATACCGAAAACCGTGTAGATATTTCCATGTTTATAGAGATATCGGTGTAGATATTTCCATGTTTATACAGATAGCGGTGTAGATATTTCCATGTTCATACAGATGGCGGTGTAGATATTTCCATGTTGATTCAGATGTCGGTGAAGATATTTCCATGTTTATAGATATGGCGGTGTAGATATTTCCATGTTTACACAGATAGTTCTGTAGGTATTTCCATGTTTACACAGATAGCAGTGTAGATATTTCCATGTTTCTACAGAAAACCGTGAAGATATTTCCAAGTTTATAGAGATATCGGTGTAGATATTTCCATGTTTATACAGACAGCAGTGAAGATATTTCCATGTTGATTCAGATGGCGGTGAAGATGTTTCCATGTTTATAGATATGGCGGTGTAGATATTTCCATGTTTACACAGATAGTGGTGTAGGTATTTCCATGTTTACACAGATAGCGGTGTAGATATTTCCATGTTCATACAGATAGCGGTGCAGATATTTCCATGTTTATAGAGTTGGCAGTGTAAATATTTCCATTTTCATACAGATGGCGGTGTAGATATTTCCATGTTTATATAGTTGGCAGTGTAGATATTTCCATGTTCATACAGATGTCGGTGAAGAGATTTCCATGTTTAAAGAGATAGCGGTGTAGATATTTCCATGTTTGCACAGATAGCGGTGTAGATATTTCCAAGTTTATACAGAAAGCGGTGTAGATATTTCCTTGTTCCTACAGATGGCGCTGTATGTATTTCCATGTTTATAGAGTTGGCGTCTTACACATTTCCATGTTCACACAGATGGGGATGTAGATATTTAGATGTTTATAAAGATAGCGGTATAGATATTTCCATCTTTATACACATAACGGTGTAGATATTTCCATGTTTACACAGATGGCGGTGTAGATATTTCAATGCTCATACAGATGGTGGGGTGGATATTTCCATGTTTATAGAGATAGCGGTGTAGATATTTGCATGTTTACACAGATAGCAGTGTAGATATTTCCATGTTTATAGAGATAGCGGTGTAGATATTTCCATGTTTACCCAGATGGAGGTGTAGATATTTCCATGTTCATACAGATGGCTTTGTAGATATTTCCAAGTTCATACAGATGGCGGTGAAGCTATATGCATGTTCATACAGATGGCGGTGTAGATATTTCCATGTTCATACAGATGGCGGTTTAGCTATTTCCATGTTCATACAGATGGCGGTGTAGATATTTCCGTGTTCATACAGATGGCTGTGTAGATATTTCCAGGTTTATAGAGATAGCAGTGTAGATATTTCCATGTTTACACAGATCGTGGTGTAGGTGTTTCCATGTTTACACAGATAGCGGTGTAGATATTTCCATGTTTGCACTGATAGTGGTATAGATATTTCCATGTTTACACAGATGGCGGTGTAGATATTTCCATTTTTATACAGATAGCGGTGTAGATATTTCCGTATTTATAGAGACAGCGGTGCAGATATTTCCATGTTTCTACAGTTTGTGGTGTAGATATTTCCATGTTTACACAGATATCGGTGTAGATATTTCCAAGTTTATGCAGATAGCGGTGTAGATATTTCCACTTTTATGCAGATAGCGGTGTAGATATTTCCATGTTTATACAGAAAGCGGTGTAGATATTTCCAAGTTCCTACAGATGGCGCTGTAGATATTTCCATGTTTATAGAGTTGGCGGTTTAGACATTTCCATGTTCATACAGATGGCGATGTAGATATTTCCATGTTTATACAGATGGCGGTGTAGATAGTTCCATGTTTATACAGATGGCGGTGAAGATATTTCCATGTTTATAGAGTTGGCGGTGTAGATATTTCCATGTTCATACAGATGGCGATGTAGATATTTCCATGTTGATACAGATAGCGGTGTAAATATTTCCATGTTTATAGAGTTGGCAGTGTAGATATTTCCACGTTCATACAGATGGTGGTGAAGATATTTCCATGTTCATACAGAAGGCGGTGTAGATATTTCCATGTCCTTGCAAATGGCAGTGTAGATATTTCCATGTTTATACAGATGGCTGTGTAGATATTTCCATGTCTATACAGATAGCGGTGTAGATATTTCCATGTTTACACAGATATTGGTGTAGGTATTTCCAAGTTTATATGGTTGACAGTGTAGATATTTCCACGTTCATATAGATGAGGCTGATGATACTTCCATGCTTATACATATAACGGTGTAGATATTTCCAAGTTTTAAGAGATAGCGTTGTAGATATTTCCATGTTTACACAGATAGCGGTGTAGATATTTCCATGTTTACACAGATAGTGGTGTAGATATTTCCATGTTTATACAGATAGCGGTGTAGATTTTTCCATGTTCATACAGATGCTGATGAAGATTTTTCCATGTTCAGACAGATGGCGGTGTAGATATTTCCATGTTCCTACAGATGGCGGTGTAGATATTTCCATGTTCATACAGAAGTTGGTGTAGATACCGGTGTAGATATTTCCATGTACCTACAGATGGGAGTGGAGATATTTCCATGTTTATAGATATAGCGGTGTAGAAATTTCCATGTTTATCCAGATAGCAGTGTACGTATTTCCATGTTTATACGGATGGCGGTGTAGATATTTCCATGTTTATTCAGATAGCGGTGTAGATATTTCCATGTTTATACAGATAGCGCTGTAGGTATTTCCATGTTTATAGAAATATTGGTGTAGATATTTCCATGTTGATACAGATAGCGGAGTAGATTTTTCCATGTTCATACAGATGCTGATGTAGATTTTTCCATGTTCAGACAGATGGCGGTGTAGATATTTCCATGTTCCTACAGATGGCGGTGTAGATATTTCCATGTTCATACAGAAGTTGGTGTAGATACCGGTGTAGATATTTCCATGTACCTACAGATGAGAGTGGAGATATTTCCATGTTTATAGATATAGCGGTGTAGATATTTCCATGTTTATCCAGATAGCAGTGTACATATTTCCATGTTTATACGGATGGCGGTGTAGATATTTCCATGTTTATTCATATAGCGGTGTAGATATTTCCATATTCATACAGATGGTGGTGTAGATATTTCCATGTTCATACAGATATCGGTGTAGATATTTCCATGTTTACACAGAAAGTGGTGTAGATATTTCCATGTTTACACAGATAGCGGAGTAGATATTTCCGTGTTTATACAGAAATCGATGGAGATATTTCCATGTTTATAGAGGTATCGCTGTAGATATTTCCATGTTTATACCGATAGCGGTGTAGGTATTTCCATGTTCATATAGATGGCGGTGTAGATATATCCATGCTCACACAGATAGCGGTGTACATATTTCCATGTTTACACAGATAGTGGTGTAGATATTTCCATGTTTATACAGTTGGCGGTGTAGGTATTTCCATTTTCAAACAGATGACGGTGTAGATATTTCCATGTTTATATAGTTTGCAGTGTTGATATTTCCATGTTCATACACATGGCGGTGAAGATATTTCCATGTTTATACACGTAACGGTGTAGATATTTCCAAGTTTTAAGACATAGCGGTGTAGATATTTCCATGTTTACACAGATAGCAGTGTAGTTATTTCCATGTTTACACAGATAGCAGTGTAGATATATCCGTGTTTATAGAGACATCGTTGTAGATAATTCCATCTTTATACAGATAGCGGTGTAGATATTTCCCCGTTTATACAGATGGCTGTGTAG
The DNA here is from genome assembly GCF_029281585.2 of Gorilla gorilla gorilla. Taxonomy (NCBI): domain Eukaryota; kingdom Metazoa; phylum Chordata; class Mammalia; order Primates; family Hominidae; genus Gorilla; species Gorilla gorilla. The sequence continues at coordinate 196,283,358 of NC_073229.2, forward strand.
ATATTTCCATGTTTATAGAGATAGCGGTGTAGATATTTCCAGGTTTGATCAGATAGCGGTGTAGTTTTTTCCACTTTTGCACAGATAGCGGTGTAGATATTTCCATGTTTATACAGAAAGCGGTGTAGATATTTCCATGTTTATAGAGATATCGGTGTAGATATTTCCATGTTTATACAGATAGCGGTGTAGATATTTCCATGTTCATACAGATGGCGGTGTAGATATTTCCATGTTCATACAGATGGCGTTGAAGGTATTTCCATGTTTATAGAGATAGCGGTGTAGATATTTCCATGTTTACACAGATAGCGGTGTAGATATTTCAATGTTTTTAGAGTTGGCGGTGTAGATATTTTCATGTTCATACGGATGGCGGTGTAGACATTTCAATGTTTATATAGTTGGCAGTGTAGATATTTCCTCGTTGATACAGATGGCGGTGAAGATATTTCCATGTTTATACCCATAACGGTGTATATATTTCCAAGATTTAAGAGATAGCGGTGTAGATATTTCCATGTTTACACAGATTGCGGTGTAGATTTTTCCATGTTTATACAGATAGCGGTGTAGATATTTCCATGTGTATACAGATAACATTGTAGATAATTACATATTCCTACAGATGAATGTGTGGATATTTCCATGTTTATGCACATAGCGGTGTAGTTATTTCCACTTTTATGCAGATAGCGGTGTAGATATTTCCATGTTTATACAGAAATCATAGCAGATAATTCCATGTTCCCACAGATGGCGCTGCAGATATTTCCATGTTTGTAGAGTTGGCGGTTTAGACATTTCCATGTTCATACTGATGGCGGTGTAGATATTTCCAAGTTTATGCAGTTACCTGTGTAGATATTTCCATCTCTATACAAATAACGGTGTAGATATTTCCGTGTTTGTACAGATAGCGGTGTAGATATTTCCATGTTTATACAGATGGCAACGTAGATATTTCCATGTTCATACAGACGGTGGTGAAGATATTTCCATGTTTATAGAGATAGCGGTGTTGATATTTCCATGTTTACACAGATAGTAGTGTAGATATTTCCATGATAACACAGAAAGCGGTGTAGATATTTCCATGTTTATGCAAATAGAGGTGTAGATATTTGAATGTTTTTACAGATAGCGGTGTAGATATTTCCTTATTCCTACAGTTGGCGGTGTAGATATTTCCATGTTCATACAGATGGCGGTGGAGATATTTCCATGTTCCTACAGATGACGGTGTAGATATTTCCATGTTTATGCAGATAGCGGTGTAGGTATTCCCATGTTTATAGAGTTGGCGGTGTAGATATTTCCATGTTCATACTGATGGCGGTGTAGATATTTCCATGTTTACAGAGATAGAGGTGTACATATTTCCTTGTTTATAGAGATAGCGGTGTAGTTATTTTCATGTTAATACGCATAGCGGTGTTGATATTTCCATGTTTACACAGATAGCGTTGTAGATATTTGAATGTTTTTACAGATAGCGTTGTAGATATTTCCCTATTCCTACAGTTGGCAGTGTAGATATTTCCATGTTCATACAGATGGCGGTGGAAATATTTCCATGTTTATAGAGATAGCGTTGTAGATATTTCCATGTTAATAGAGATAGCGGTGTAGATATTTCCATGTTCCTACAGTTGGCTGTGTAGATATTTCTATGTTTATGGAGTTGACGGTGTAGATATTTCCATGTTCCTACAGTTGGCAATGTAGATATTTCCACATTTACACAGATAGCGGTGTAAATATTCCCATGTATACACAGATAGTGGTGTAGATATTTCCATGTTTATACAGATAGTGTTGTAGATAATTCCATGTTTATAAAGTTGGCGGTGTGGATATTTCCATGTTCATACAGATGACGGTGTAGTTATTTCCATGTTCATACACATGGCGTTGTAGATATTTCCATGTTTATATAGTTGGCAGTGTAGATATTTCCATGTACATACAGATGGCGGTGAAGATATTTCCATGTTTATACATATAACGGTGTAAATATTTCCAAGTTTTAAGAGATAGCGGTGTAGATATTTCCATGTTTACACAGACCGTGGTGTAGATATTTCCATGTTTATACAGATAGCGGTGTAGATATTTCCATGTTTATAGAAATATCGGTGTACATATTTCCATGTTTATACAGATAGCGGTGTTGATATTTCCATGTTTACTCAGATAGCGGTGTAGATATTTCCATGATTACACAAGAAAGCGGTGTAGATATTTCCTTGTTTATACACATGACGGTGTAGATATTTCCATGTTTATACAGATAGCGGTGAAGACATTTCCATGTTCATACAGATCACGGTGTACAAATTTCCATGTTTATACAGATAGCGGTGTAGACATTTCCATGTTTGTAAAGATAGCGGTGTAGATATTTCCATGTTCCTTCAGTTCGCGGTGTAGTTATTTCCATGTTTACACAGATAGCGGTGTAGATATTTCCATGTTTACACAGATAGTGGTGTAGATATCTCCATGTTTATACAGATAGTGGTGTAGTTATTTCCATGTTTATAGAGTTGTCGGTGTAGATATTTCCATATTCATACAGATGGCGGAGAAAATATTTCCATGTTTATATAGTTGGCAGTGTAGATATTTTCATGTTCATATAGACGGCGGTGAACATATTTCCATGTTTATACACATAACGGTGTAAATATTTCCAAGTTTTAAGAGATAGCGGTGTAGATATTTCCATGTTTGCACAGACGGCGGTGTAGATATTTCCATGTTTACACAGATAGCGGTGTAGATATTTCCATGTTTATACAGATAGCGGTGTAGATATTTCCATGTTTATAGAGATAACGGTGTAGATATTTACATGTTCCTACAGATGGCTGTGTAGATATTTCCATGTTTATACAGATAGCGGTGTAGATATTTCCATGTTCACAGAGATTGTGGTGTAGATATTTTCATGTTCCTACAGTTGGTGGTGTAGATATTTCCATGTATACACACATAGCAGTTTAGATATTTCCAAGTTTTTGCAGATAGCGGTGTAGATATTTCCACTTTTATGCAGATAGCTGTGTAGATATTTCCTTGTTTATACAGATAGCGGTGTAGATATTTCCATGTTCGTACGGATGGTGGTGTAGATATTTCTATGTTTATAGAGTTGGCAGTTTAGACATTTCCATGTTCATACAGATGGCGGTGTAGATATTTCCATGTTTATACAGATAGCGGTGTAGATATTTCCATCTTTATACACATAACGGTGTAGATATTTCCATGTTTTAGAGATAGCGGTGTAGATATTTCCATCTTTACACAGATAGCGGCGTAGATATTTCCATGTTTACACAGATAGCGTTGTAGATATTTCCATGTTTATAGAGATAGCCGTGCAGATATTTGCATGTTTATACAGCTAGCGGTGTGTATTTTTCCATGTTTATACAGATAGTGGTGTAGATATTTCCATGTTTATTCAGAGAGCGGTGTAGATATTTCCATGTTTATACAGATGGCGGTGTAGGTATTTCTATCTTTATACAGATAGCAGTGTAGATATTTCCATATTTATACACATAGCGGTGTAGATATTTCCATGTTTATAGAGGTAGCGTTGCAGGTATTTCCACGTGTATAGAGATGGCGGTATAGATATTTCTGTGTTTATACAGATGGCGGTGTAGATATTTCCATGTTTATTCACATAGCAGTGTAGTTATTTCCATGTTTATAGAGATAGCGGTGTAGATATTTCCATGTTTGTACAGATAGCGGTGTAGGTATTTCCATGTTTATAAAGATGGCAACATAGATATTTCCATGTTCATACAGAGGGCGGTGAAGATATTTCCATGTTTACACAGATAGTAGTGTAGATATTTCCATGATAACACAGAAAGCGGTGTAGATATTTCCATGTTTATACAAACAGCGGTGTAGATATTTGAATGTTTTTAAAGATAGCGGTGTAGATATTTCCTTATTCCTACAGTTGGCGGTGTAGATATTTCCATGTTCATACAGATGCCGGTGGAGATATTTCCATGTTCCTACAGATGACGGTGTAGATATTTCCATGTTTATGCAGATAGCGGTGTAAATATTCCCATGTTTATAGAGTTGGCGGTGTAGATATTTCCATGTTCTTACAGATGGCGGTGTAGATATTTTCATGTTTATATAGTTGGCAGTGTAGATATTTCCAACTTTATACAGATGACGGTGAAGATATTTCCATGTTTATACACATAACGGTGTAGTTATTTCCAAGTTTTAAGAGATAGCAGTGTAGATATTTCCATGTTGGGACAGATAGCGGTGTAGATATTCCCACGTTTACACAGGTAGCGGTGTAGATATTTCCATGTTTATGTTGATAGCGGTTTATGTATTTCCATCTTTATGCAGATAGCGGTGTAGATATTTAAATGTTTATACAGATAGCGGTGTAGATATTTCCATGTTTCTACAGATGGCCGTGTAGGTATTTCCATGTTCATTCAGAAGGTGGTGTAGATACCGGTGTAGATATTTCCATGTTCCTACAGATGGCGGTGTAGATATTTCCATGTTCATACAGATGGCGGTGTGGATTTTTCCATGTTTACAGATATAGCGGTGTAGATATTTCCATGTTTATCCAGATAGCGGTGTACTTATTTCTATGGTTATACAGATGGCGGCGTTGACATTTCCATGTTTATAGAGATAGTGGTGTAGATATTTCCATGTTCCTACAGGTGGTGTTGTAGATATTTCCACGTTTATAGAGTTGGCGGTGTAGATATTTCCATATTCATACAGATGGTGGTGTAGATATTTCCATGTTTATAGAGATGGCGATGTACATATTTCCATGTTTACACAGATAGCGGTGTAGATATTTAAATGTATGTACAGATAGCGGTGTAGATATTCCCATGTTTGTAGAGTTGGCGGTGTAGATATTTCCATGTTTATATGGTTGGCAGTGTAGATATTTCCAACTTCATACAGATGACGGTGTAGATATTTCCATGTTTATAGAGATGGCGATGTACATATTTCCATGTTTACACAGATAGCGGTGTAGATATTTCCATGTTTGCACAGACGGCGGTGTAGATATTTCCATGTTTACACAGATAGCAGTGTAGATATTTCCATGTTTATACAGATAGCGGTGTAGATATTTCCATGTTTATAGAGATAACGGTGTAGATATTTACATGTTCCTACAGATGGCTGTGTAGATATTTCCATGTTTATACAGATAGCGGTGTAGATATTTCTATGTTTACAGAGATTGCGGTGTAGATATTTTCATGTTCCTACAGTTGGTGGTGTAGATATTTCCATGTATACACACATAGCAGTTTAGATATTTCCAAGTTTTTGCAGATAGCGGTGTAGATATTTCCACTTTTATGCAGATAGCTGTGTAGATATTTCCTTGTTTATACAGATAGCGGTGTAGATATTTCCATGTTCGTACGGATGGTGGTGTAGATATTTCTATGTTTATAGAGTTGGCAGTTTAGACATTTCCATGTTCATACAGATGGCGGTGTAGATATTTCCATGTTTATACAGATAGCGGTGTAGATATTTCCATCTTTATACACATAACGGTGTAGATATTTCCATGTTTTTAGAGATAGCGGTGTAGATATTTCCGTCTTTACACAGATAGCGGCGTAGATATTTCCATGTTTACACAGATAGCGTTGTAGATATTTCCATGTTTATAGAGATAGCCGTGCAGATATTTGCATGTTTATACAGCTAGCGGTGTGTATTTTTCCATGTTTATACAGATAGTGGTGTAGATATTTCCATGTTTATACAGATGGCGGTGTAGATATTTCCATGTTTATTCAGAGAGCGGTGTAGATATTTCCATGTTTATACAGATGGCGGTGTAGGTATTTCTATCTTTATACAGATAGCAGTGTAGATATTTCCATATTTATACACATAGCGGTGTAGATATTTCCATGTTTATAGAGGTAGCGTTGCAGGTATTTCCACGTGTATAGAGATGGCGGTATAGATATTTCTGTGTTTATACAGATGGCGGTGTAGATATTTCCATGTTTATTCACATAGCAGTGTAGATATTTCCATGTTTATAGAGATAGCGGTGTAGATATTTCCATGTTTGTACAGATAGCGGTGTAGGTATTTCCATGTTTATAAAGATGGCAACATAGATATTTCCATGTTCATACAGAGGGCGGTGAAGATATTTCCATGTTTACACAGATAGTAGTGTAGATATTTCCATGATAACACAGAAAGCGGTGTAGATATTTCCATGTTTATACAAATAGCGGTGTAGATATTTGAATGTTTTTAAAGATAGCGGTGTAGATATTTCCTTATTCCTACAGTTGGCGGTGTAGATATTTCCATGTTCATACAGATGCCGGTGGAGATATTTCCATGTTCCTACAGATGACGGTGTAGATATTTCCATGTTTATGCAGATAGCGGTGTAAATATTCCCATGTTTATAGAGTTGGCGGTGTAGATATTTCCATGTTCTTACAGATGGCGGTGTAGATATTTCCATGTTTATATAGTTGGCAGTGTAGATATTTCCAACTTTATACAGATGACGGTGAAGATATTTCCATGTTTATACACATAACGGTGTAGTTATTTCCAAGTTTTAAGAGATAGCAGTGTAGATATTTCCATGTTGGCACAGATAGCGGTGTAGATATTCCCACGTTTACACAGGTAGCGGTGTAGATATTTCCATGTTTATGTTGATAGCGGTTTATGTATTTCCATCTTTATGCAGATAGCGGTGTAGATATTTAAATGTTTATACAGATAGCGGTGTAGATATTTCCATGTTTCTACAGATGGCCGTGTAGGTATTTCCATGTTCATTCAGAAGGTGGTGTAGATACCGGTGTAGATATTTCCATGTTCCTACAGATGGCGGTGTAGATATTTCCATGTTCATACAGATGGCGGTGTGGATTTTTCCATGTTTACAGATATAGCTTTGTAGATATTTCCATGTTTATCCAGATAGCGGTGTACTTATTTCTATGGTTATACAGATGGCGGCGTAGACATTTCCATGTTTATAGAGATAGTGGTGTAGATATTTCCATGTTCCTACAGGTGGTGTTGTAGATATTTCCACGTTTATAGAGTTGGCGGTGTAGATATTTCCATATTCATACAGATGGTGGTGTAGATATTTCCATGTTTATAGAGATGGCGATGTACATATTTCCATGTTTACACAGATAGCGGTGTAGATATTTAAATGTATGTACAGATAGCGGTGTAGATATTCCCATGTTTGTAGAGTTGGCGGTGTAGATATTTCCATGTTTATATGGTTGGCAGTGTAGATATTTCCAACTTCATACAGATGACGGTGTAGATATTTCCATGTTTAAACACATAACGGTGTATATAATTCCATGTTTTAAGAGACAGCGTTGTAGATATTTCCATGTATACACAGATAGCGGTGTAGATATTTCCATGTTTACACAGATAGTGGTGTACATATTTCCATGTTTATACAGATAGCGGTGTAGATATTTCCATGTTTATAGAGATAGTGGTGTAGATATTTACATGTTCCTACAGATGACTTTGTAGATATTTCCATGTTTATACAGATAGCGGTGTAGATATTTCCATGTTTATGGAGATAGCGCTGTAGATATTTCCATGTTCCTACAGTTGGTGGTGTAGATATTTCCATGTTTACACAGATAGCGGTGTAGATATTTCCAAGTTTATGCAGATAGCGGTGTAGATATTTCCACTTTTAGGCAGATAGCGGTGCAGATATTTCCATGTTTAAACAGATAGCGGTGTAGATATTTCCATGTTCCTACAGAGGTCGGTGTAGATATTTACATGTTTATAGGGTTGGCGGTTAAGACATTTCCATGTTCATACAGATGGCGGTGTAGATATTTCCATATTTATACAGATAGCAGGTGTAGGTATTTCCATCTTTATACACATAATGGTGTAGATCTTTCCATGTTTTTAGAGAGAGCGGTGTAGATATTTCCATGTTTACACAGATAGCGGTGTAGATATTTCCATGTTTATACATATAGCGGTGTAGATATTTCGGTGTTTATGGAGATAGCGGTGTAGATATTTCCATGTTTATACAGATGGCTGTGTAGATGTTTCCATGTTTATGGAGATGGCGGTGTAGATATTTCCATCTTTATACAGATGGCAGTGTAGATATTTCCATGTTTATACTGATGGCGGGGTAGATATTTCCAACTATATACAGATGGCAGTGTAGATATTTCCATGTTTACAGAGATGGCGGTGTAGATATTTCCATGTTTATACAGATGACTGTGTAGATATTTTCATGTTTACAGAGATAGCGGTGTTTATATTTCCATGTTTACACAGATAGCCGTGTAGATATTTCCATGTTTACACAGATAGCGTTGTAGATATTTCCATACTCATTCAGAAGGTGGTGTAGATATTTCCATGTTTGTAGATATAGCGGTGTAGGTATTTCCATGTTTACACAGATAGCGGTGTAGATATTTCCATGTTTATACAGATAGCGGTGTAAATATTTCCATGGTTATAGAGATATCGGTGTAGACATTTCCAAGTTTATACAGATCGCAGTGTAGATATTTCCATGTTTATATAAACGGCTGTGTAGATATTTCCATGTTTATAGAGATAGTGGTGTAGATATTTCCGTGTTTACACAGATAGCGGTTTAGATATTTCCATGTTTACACAGATAGCGGTGTAGATATTTCCATCTTTACACACAAAAAGGTGTAGATATTGCCATGTTTATACAGATAGCCGTGTAGATATTTCCATGTTTATAGAGATAGCGAAGTAGATATTTCCATGTTTATAGAGATAGCGGTTTAGATATTTCCATGTTTACACAGATAGCGGGGAAGATATTTCCATGTTTACAGAGATAGCGGTATAGATATTTCCATGTTTACACAGACAGCGGTGTAGATATTTCCATGTTTATAGAGATATCAGAGTAGATATTTCCATGTTTTTAGAGATAGAGGTGTAGGTATTTCCATCTTCACACAGATGGCGGTGTAGATATTTCCATGTTCATACAGATGGTGGTGAAGATATTTCCATGTTTATAGAGATAGCGGTGTAGATTTTTCCATTTTTACACACATAGCGGTGTAGATGTTTCCATGTTTATACAGAAAGCGGTGTAGATATTTCCATGTTTATAGCGATATCGATGTAGATATTTCCATGTTTATACAGATCGCAGTGTAGATATTTCCATGTTTATACAGATGGCTGTGTAGATACTTCCATGTTTATAGAGATGGCGGTGTAGATATTTCCATGTTTACACAGATAGCGGTGTAGATATTTCCATGTTTACACAGATAGCAGTGTAGGTATTTCCATGTTTATACAGAAAGCGGTGTAGATATTTCCACGTTTATAGAGATATAGGTGTAGATATTTCCATGTTTATACAGATAGCGGTGAAGATATTTCCATGTTTACACAGATAGCGGTGTAGATATTTCCCTGTTTATATAGAAAACCGTGTAAATATTTCCATGTTTATAGAGATATCAGTGTAGATATTTCCATGTTTATACAGATAGCGGTGTAGATATTTCCAAGTTTATACAGATGGCTGTGTAGATATTTCCATGTTTATAGAGATAGCGGTGTAGATATTTCCATGTTTATAGAGATATCGGTGTAGATATTTCCATGTTCATACAGATGGCGGTGTAGATATTTCCATGTTGATTCAGATGGCGGTGAAGATATTTCCATGTTTATAGAGATATCTGTGTAGATATTTCTATGTTCATACAGATAGCGGTGTAGGTATTTCCATCTTTATACACGTAGCGGTGTAGATATTTCCATGTTTAATGGGATGTCAGTGTAGATATTTCCATTTTTATAGAGATACCGGTGTAGATATTTCCATGTTTATACAGATGGCTGTGAAGATATTTCCAGGTTTATAGAGATAGCGGTGTAGATATTTCCATGTTTACACAGATAGCGGTGTAGGTGTTTCCATGTTTACACAGATAGCAGTGTAGATATTTCCATGTTTGCACTGATTGCGGTGTAGATATTTCCATGTTTATACAGATAGCGGTGTAGATATTTCCGTATTTATAGAGACAGCGGTGTAGATATTTCCATGTTTCTGCAGTTGGTGGTGTAGATATTTCCATGTTTACACAGATAGCTGTGTAGATATTTCCAAGTTTATGCAGATAGCGGTGTAGATATTTCCACTTTTATGGAGATAGCGGTGTAGATATTTCCATGTTTATACAGAAAGCAATGTAGATATTTCCAAGTTCCTACAGATGGCGCTGTAGATATTTCCATGTTTATAGAGTTTGCAGTTTAGACATTTCCAAGTTCATACAGATGGCGGTGTAGATATTTCCATGTTCATACAGATAGCAGTGTAGATATTTCCATGTTTACACAGATAGCGGTGTAGATATTTCCATGTTTACACAGATAGCAGAGTAGATATTTCCAAGTTTATGCAGATAGCGGTTTATATATTTTCCTCTTTTATGCAGATAGCGGTGTAGATATTTCCATGTTTATACAGAAAGCGGTGCAGATATTTCCATGTTTATAGAGTTGGCGGTTTGACATTTCCATGTTCATACAGATGGCGATGTAGATATTTCCATGTTTATACAGATGGCGGTGTAGATATTACCATGTTTTTACAGATGGCGGTGAAGATATTTCCAAGTTTATAGAGTTGGAGGTTTAGACATTTGCATGTTCATACAGATGGCGATGTAGATATTTCCATGTTGAAACAGATAGCGGTGTAGATATTTCCATCTTTATACACATAACGGAGTAGATATTTCCATGTTTATACAGATGGCAGTGTAGACATTTACATGCTCGTACAGATGGCGGTGTAAATATTTCCATATTTATAGAGATAGCGGTGTAGATATTTCCATGTTTATACAGATGGCTGTGTAGATATTTCCATGTTTATAGAGATAGCGGTGTAGATATTTCCATGTTTACACAGATTGCGGTGTAGATATTTCCATGTTTACACTGAAAGCTGTGTAGATATTTCCATGTTTATACAGATAGCGGAGTAGATATTTCCATGTTTGTAGAGATATTGGTGTAGATATTTCCATGTTTATACAGATAGCGCTGTAGATATTTCCATGTTTATACAGATGGCTGTGTAGATATTTAAATGTTTATAGATATAGCGTTGTAAATATTTCCATGTTTACACAGATAGCATTGTAGGTATTTCCATGTTTACACAGATAGCGTTGTGGATATTTCCATGTTTATACAGAAAGCGGTGTACATATTTCCATGTTTACACAGTTGGTGGTGCAGATATTTCCATATTTACACAGACAGCAGTGTAGATATTTCCAAGTTTATGCAGATAGCGGTGTAGATATTTCCACTTTTATGCAGATAGCGGTGAAGATATTTCCATGTTTATACAGAAAGCGGTGTAGATATATCCATGTTCCTACAGATGGCTCAGTAGATATTTCCATGTTTATAGAGTTGTCGGTTTAGACATTTCCATGTTCATACAGATGGCGATGTAGATAGTTTCATGTTTATACAGATAGCGGTGTAGAT